>NC_067138.1:35250848-35850848 GCF_903995435.1 Acomys russatus
AGTTCCATATAACAGCTTATCCTCAAAAGCAGTGAGGGCAGAAACATGGAGGCACGAGCTGATGCAGAGGCCATGGAGAGGTGCTGTTTACTACCTTGCTCACCATGACTTGCTCAGTTGTTGCGCCCTCCCGCCAGCAGGAACGACGCAGACACCAGGATTCTTCTCAATCTCGCTTTATTGGGAGCGCCCTTGAAGCTGAAGCGAAAGACCCGGAATGCCCGAGAGCGCATCACTTAAATAGCTCTGGGTATGTGTCGTGTCAATATCTCATAGGTCGTATCTGGATGCCTCATTAGCATGCCCCATTAGCATGCCCATGGCTGAGAGGGCAGCTCCAGAATACTTCATTTGCATACCCCTGTTCGGGAGGGGCATATTGGGAGAGCTTATGTCCGCGCTTGCACGGGAGTTATGGTTGCCGCTGTCGCCATTACTGGATGCGGGCGCGCCTTACACTCAGTCTGCTTTCTTTTTTTTTTTTTAATTTATTGATTTATTCATTCACTTTACATCCCAGTAGTAGCCCCCTCCCTCCTCTCCTCCCAGGCCCACTCTCCCTTCCCGCTCCCATTTTCCCTATTCCTTGGAAAAGGGGAGCCTCCTACCCACCCACCCCAGCCTTCAAGTCATATAAGGACTAAGTTCGGCCTCTTCCCTTGTGGCCTGGCAAGGCAGTCGCATCAAGAGGAAGTGATTGAAAAGCAGGCAGCAGAGTCCATGTCAGAGGCAACCCCGCCCCCCTGCTCTCCTTATTAGTGGACCTACATGAAGCCTAAGCTACTCATCTGCTACATCTGTGTAAAGGACCTAGGTCCAGTCCATGCGTGGTCCTTGGGTGGTGCTTTCATATAGAACCCAGGACCACCAGCCCAAAGATGGCATCACACACAATGGGCTGGACCCTCCCCCATCAGTTACTAATTAAGAAAATGCCCTGTAGCCAGTTCTTTTTTTTTTTTTTCTGTAGCCAGTTCTTACAGAGGCATTTTCTCAACTGAGGTTCCCTCCTTTCTGATCAATGTAAAAGTGCACACATTTAAGACAACTTTCTGCCACTATTTAAGGTAGATTTGCTCCTTTGATATAAACTTACCTGATAGCAGGAGACCCAACATGACCTCTTCGATGGGTGCCCGCAAAGCCCAAATGAATGTGTTTACATGCTTATCATTCTGTGCCAGATGTGTATGGAGACAGCCCAGGGCACTAGTGATGAGACAGGAGTAGGGCTTAGCAAGCAGGTCGTTTCCAAAGAGTTTATCATAATTGGTCTTTGAGGTCCAGTGATCTTTAACTCAGTCCTAACCAGACATTAGAATCCATAGGCAGACTTGAAGCATCGCACCATTTCACCACCTGGGGAAACAACTCTGGGCATCTCCTTGTGGCTCATTGTTGATTCTAATGTGACCAAAATGGCAGTCGCCTTGCTATGTGTCAATATATGGGCTAGAAATACACACTGCTCTCCCAGACAGGAAAAGGAAAACATGTCTCTTTAAAAAAAAAAAAACAAAAAAAACAAAAAAAAAAAAACCTTCCCCTTTCATAGTCCAGAATTCTGGTTGCATTCAAGTTGCATTCCTAGTCAAGGGAGCTGGCAAAGGAGGGAGACCTCGAAGCTGCCTTACTAGGGAGAACGAGTCACAGTGAAAATGAAAGGACAAGAGTGGCATCAGGGATGTAGACCCCACCATTCAGAGTTTTACAGAGTTAACCCAGTAAATTGAGAGTCTGGCCCATAGAGGGCAGACCTGCACCAAGGACCACATCTCCTTTCTCGGCTTTGGTCTTTTGGGAAAAGTGCCTGGAGTTCTAAAACTCCCATTTTGTTTTTCATAAAATCTGGCCGGCCTGCTGCTCTTAACGAGTGGCTGTTATTTTTCCTGCGAGTGAAACATCCTATTCTAGTCCACCAGAATGTACTCGGGCACAAAGAATAAACATCGCTTAGCGAGCCTTTTTGGGGACTTTGATGATACTTTCTGCCCAGATGTACTTGTAGCCACTGTGGAAGAACTGGGACAAGTTAGCTGACTCACCTGACCAATCTGTTCCTGCAGCACTTCAGGGAATCTAGGGAGTGCTAGAAGGAGCAATAAACTGATTCCTCAAGAACAAGATGATGATGTTGCAGAGTTAGGCATTTGCAAGGGGTTTGTGCTGACAGGCGTTTGAGACCAGGAAACCGTATCTTTGTGACCTTTGAACATGAGTGTTCAGCACACACACTCCAAGGGTGCAGTGGTTTGGTTTTGGTTTCAAGGTTTTCTAATTACTGCAGAAAACCAAAACTGATTGGTGTGCTCACATTTTTGTGCGTAAAAATGCAATCGTACCCCCTTCAATCCTAGCAATTGTGAGGCAGAGTCAGACAGATAGCTGTGCATTCGAGTCCAGGAGAGCCAAGGCTATACAGAGAAACCCTGTCTCAGGGGGGAAAGGGGGGGGACCCACAATGCATAGAAAAGCAGAAATTGGCTGGGTGTTGTGGCACCACCTTTAATCCCAGCACTCGGGAGGCAGAAGCAGGTGGATCATTGTGAGTTCGAGGCCAGCCTAGTCTACAAAGTGAGTCCAGGACAGCCAAAGCTACACAGAGAAACCTTGTCTCAAAAAAAAAAAAAAAAAGAAAGGCAGAAATTCTCCTACTGCCACATATGACAAGCACTGTTTACCTGGTGTCTATCCTAGATTTTACAGAAATGTGCACAAACACTAGACAGAGGTCCCATGGGGCTTGAACGGCCTTTTCCTCCAGCCTATGAGTCTCTGTTGATGTATTTGCCCTAGGGAAGAGTCAGAGGCCAGGAGCCAACAGCTTACTGCCATTTGCCATTATATCAGACTCTCATTGGAAGCCCCTGGTTTCTAAATCTAGACAATATCCTGGACCCAGGATCTCACATGTATCCTCTAGCCCCACAGAGCAACCACCTGCCCCCCCCCCCAGCCACCCCACAATGCAATCTCACATGCTGCCAGCCTCACTGTGCTGCCCTGTGACTAACAAGCACAAGTGCTCCTGGGGTGGAGGCCCTCCTGTCCTGTGAGAATCTCTAAGGTGAAGGCCAGCAGCCTCAAGTCCAGACAGTCTCCAGGACAGGTTCTCAGTCCTGCCAAAGCCCCCAGCCAATGAGAGAGCACCAAGAGGAAGGCACTGTGTGCGGAGAGGATCGAGATCGGCAAGGCCAGGAAGGTCATCAAATGTACACTAGGCTAACTCACCGCCTTCTCCAGAGATGCCTAAGCTCAGCTGTGAGTGCCCTTGAGAGATGCTCTGACTCAGCTCTTGATGCTTAAGCTCCATGTGTCCTAAGTGCGTGCTACATGGCCGCTGACATGTCACACCTTTTCTGAATGGATCCACGGAGGGAAGGTGACAACTCGGAAAGAGCACCAGGACTGGAGGTCACATTTCACCGATGACTCCACAGGCTCAGAAGGCTAAAGGGGCACGCCTCTAGACGTAGTCTGCATACACACGGCATGTTGTAAGATAAACAGGCTTAGAAATGAAGGCCAGCCAGAGTCAGGTGGGTCTCTGGACTATAGTTTCTTTGCTGCCGTACCCTTCTTTTAAGCCTGCCTAATTCTCTTCCCTTTCTGCTTGCCAGATGTGACTTACCCAAGACAGATGCCTCTAGACAGTCCCCGGCCTCTGCACCCCTCTTACCACCTCTCGTTCCTCAACTAACCCAAGACGCCCTGCCAGCCTTTCAGAGGCACACCCCGTGGCTTAGCTAGGGTTGCTATTGCCGTGATGAAACACCATGGCCAAAAAAGCAAGTTGGGGAGGAGAGCGTTTATTCAGCTTACACGTTCACAGAACTGTTCATCACTGGAGGAAGTCAGGACAGGAACTCAGACATGACAGGATCCTGGAGGTAGAAGCTGATTCAGAGGCCATGGAGGGGTGCTGCTTACTGGTCTGCCTCCCCTGACTTACTCAGCCTTTTTTTCTTACACTATCTGGGACCGCCAGCCTAGGGATGGCACCACTCACAATGGACTGGGCCCTCCCCCTATCAATCACTAACTACTAATGCTTTATAGGCAGACCTCGTGGTGACATTTTTCTTAGATGAGGTTCCCTCCTTTCAAGGAACTCTAGTCTGTGTGTCAACTTGACATAAGACTAGCCAGCACACCCCCACCACCCACCCCAAAGGGAAATAGCTCCCACAGCTGTGGAGGGCTGATAATGGTTCCTGGTGGGTTTACACTCTCTTACGGCTTTTTTTTTTCCTTTACTTTTTCTAAAATATATATTTATCTTAGTGAGCATGTGTATACATATCATGAATGCACATGCATTCATGAAGACATTCCGGGACAGGCCTGTGGAGAGCAGAGGACAGCTTGCCTGTGTCCGTTCTCTCCTTCAACAATGTGAGTTCTGAGGATCCAACTCAGGCCCTCAGGCTTGGCAACAAGCACCCTTACCTGCTGAGCCATCTTGCCTGCCCCTTATTAAATTTTTGAAAAGGTAATATGTTGGCAGGGCTCAAAAGTACCCAATTCTATGCCTGTCCTTCCTCGGGCCCCTCCTATCCCAACACTTTAATAGCTTTGTGTGTATCCTTTCATAGTTATTCTCATAAGGAAATGTGAGAGAGAGAGAGAGAGAGAGAGAGAGAGAGAGAGAGAGAGAGAGAGAGAGAAGAGAGAGGAGAGGAGAGATCGAGAAGGAGAGGGAGGAGAGAGAGAGAGAGAGAGAGAGAGAGAGAGAGAGAGAGAGAGATGTACTCTTGTAATCCCAGCATTCTGGAGGGGAATCTCTGTAACTTTGAGGCCAGCCTGATCTACAAATCGAGTCCAGGACAGCCAGGACTAAGAAGAGAAACCCTATCTTGGGGTGGGAGTGGGGGTGGGGCTGGGTGGGTGGGGCTGGGTGGGTGGGGGTGGGGCTGGGTGGGTGGGGGTGGGGCTGGGTGGGGGAAGAACCACAATGGAAAGGAATTTGCTAAGAGAACTTTAGTGCTCTGAGAATTTCCTTGCCCTAAAGAAAACTGGTCCCTATGGGACCCTATCACATGATTATCATCCAGAAACAGTCACCCCCAGGTCTGAGAAAGGGAAGGTGGCACTCTGAGACCTCATTTCATTCCTTCACTCATTTGTTAAGCATTCCTATACTAGACAGCAAGCCAGGTCTTAGGCACAAGTTCAGCCCCTGCACTTGTAGTAGCAGCCGAGGCTGAGATTGGTCAACTGCAGCCCCAAACAGTTCCCTACTTAACAGTCAGCTGGATCCTGCAACCAAAGAAGGCAAGGATGGTGTGGTGAATGAATAAGAACAGCCTCTTAGGCTCATAAATGTGAATGCTTAGTCACCATGGAGTGGAACTCTTTGATAGGATTACAAGGGTTAGGATTCCTGGTCTTGTTGGAGGAAGTGTGTCACTAGGGGTGGGCTTTGAGGTTTCTTTTTTTTTTTTTTTTTTTTTTTTAATCTTGTTTTTTCAAGACAGGGTTTCTCTGTGTGTAGCCTTGGATATCCTGGACTCACTTCATAGACCAGGCTGGCCCCAAACTCACAGTGATCCACCTGCCTCTGCCTCCCAAGTGCTAGGATTAAAAGTGTGCGCCACCGTGCCACCACTGCCACCATCCCTGGCTGCTTTGAGGTTTCTGAAGCCCATACCAGGCCCAGCGTCTCTCTAGGCCTGCATGCTGCCACGCTCCCTGCTATGATGATAATGAACTAAACTTCTGAAACTGTAAGCAAGTCCCCGATATTTTTTTTTTCAAGACAGGGTTTCTCTGTGTAGCCTTGACTGTCCTGGACTCACTCTGTAGTCCAGGCTGGCCTCGAACTCACAGCGATCCACCTGCCTCTGCCTCCCAAGTTCTGGGATTAAAAGCGTGCGCCGCCACGCCCAGCATGTCCCCAATTTTTTGTAAGTGTTGCCTTGATCATGGTGTCTCTTCACAGCAATAGAACAGTGACTAAGACAGACAAGATGGATATGGCTTCATGTACAACAATTCAGAATTTAAATTATATCACTAGGAGCCATCTTTTGGTTCTGCATCTGTTGGGCTACCTGTGGCAATCCAAGCTTGCATTGTGCCCAGCTTAGACTGGTGGAAGTGAGTTAGTGATCCCAAGGTCCAGCAATCAGCCACTCTTAACCTTGAATGACTATGTAAATCACCTGCCTGTTCCTGAACCAATCACTGAAGCCAATGGGGTTGGACTGTACCAACTGGCCTAGCCTAGGTCCCATGATCCACTCTCATAGTCCAGGGGTTGGCCAGGGTTACCTGAAGCACATAGATTTCAAGTTGAGACAGAGTGGCACCTCAAAGCAAAATTGCTGTGGCCACACACAGAATGACTGCTAGGCCACCCCTTCCATGTAATTAAAAGTGAGATAAATGACTCAAGGGAACTGCAAAGTGCCAAGGAGGCTTGGCCCAAAAAGAAGCATCAGGCTGTGTGTGGTGGCTCGTGTCTTTGATCCCAGCACTCGGGAGGCAGAGGCAGGTAGATCCCTGTGAGTTAGAAGCCAGCCTGGTCTACAAAGTGAGTCCAGGACAGCCAAGGCTACACAGAGAAAAACCTGTCTCAAAAACAAAAACAAAACAAAATAAAAAAGCATCAGAAGTATTCCTGAGGAAGGCGCAGGAAGGTTCAAGGAGGCAGGTGAAAGGAGGCAGGAAAGGGGCACCTTAAGGACCCTGAAGAGTAAGTTAGGCAGAGAGATGACGTGCCACCTAAGAGCACATGCTGCTTTTACAGAATACCAGGGTTCTGTTCCCAGAACACACCCTGAAGAACTTAACACCACCTTGCAGCTCCAGTCTCAGGGGTTCCAAACCCTCTTCTGGCTTCAGCAGGTGCACATAGCAATTTTTTTTTAAATCAAGACAGGGTTTCTCTGTGTAGCCCTGACTGTCCTAGACTTTGTAGACCAGGCTAGCTTTGAACTCACAGCAATCTGCCAGGCATAGTGGCTCATACCTGGAATACCAGAGCTCAGGAACCAGACACAAAAAGATTGCTAGTTTCAGGCCAGCATAGACTGCTCTGCCAGACCCTGTCTTTTGATTTGTTAAGGTTTTTTGTTTTTTGAGACAAGGACTAGTTTTGTAGACCCAGGCTGGCACCAAACTCACAGAAATCTGCCTGCCTCTGCCTCTGGAGCGCTGGGGTTACAGGCATGTGTCACCACCCACCCACCCCACCCAGCAGGACTCTTAAAATAACATTATAATGGAGCCTAGACAGAGATCAGAGGGGATGACGTCTAACGTCTAATTAGGCAAGGGGCCTGTAAGATAGAACTACCCTGATTAATCCCCACATTTCACTGCCAAGATCCACACGTGATAAACTCCCTGGTGGACTGAATGTTAAGTGACTGGGACCCAGGCCTGTGAGTGTGAGGATGGAGTCTGACCAGGCCCCTCCTTACCTTGTACGGTCCCACACCCTGAGGCCTCTAAGTGCACACCACTCAAACCACAGGCACTGCGGAGGCCCAAAAGAGGGAAGCTCTGACAGAGGCTGGCTGAGCCACTGGCACCACTTTCTTCACCTTAGCAGACAAGCTGGAGGCTGGCCAAGGAACTGAGGCTTAGAGTGGCATCGGCTACAGGCCCTAAATTTAGAAACAGCAATCCCTCCTGTCTCACTTTAGGCACAGAGGCTACCTCACACCTGGGGAGCCAGCACATGAGCTGCAGGCAGGACAGGGCCTTGCACAGGGCTCAGGAACAAACATGGGAGAAAGCAAGGACCTTCCTGGGCCAGGAGAGAGTAGCAGAGGAGACGGGCCTGGCAGCTCTGGAAGCCACTGGAGTCGTGCCCAGACCCCCAGGGAAAGCTTTTATAACGTCTTTGGGAACCCCATGGGGCACGTAACTATCAGCTCATGTATGTGGGAAAGTCTGAAAGCAAGAAGAGAATGCGAGTGAGAACCACATTGATTACACTTTCCAGCCAGGTCCGGGAGGACTCTGTCCCTACATCCTCCTATGAACCTATTGAAACTGCCGTGCGTGCGTGCTTGCGTGCGTTTTAATTAAATGTTGCTTTCGTTATCTTCTGGAAGAAGGTCCGAGTGTAGAAGGAGCAGAGAGGTGATCGGTGTTTTCTGGCTCCATCGATCAGCCCTAGCCCTCAGAGGAGAAGCACTTCCTTTATCTCCTGTCTCTCGGGTTAAGGAGAGTCCCAGCCTCTGCAGAGAACATCAGCTCCCACTGTTTAGTCAGTCGCTCATTAGACAAAGGGCCAACTTCCTCCTTACAACCCCAGTGTCGGACAACTGCAAGCACACCAGGGTCACACCATCTCTTTTGTGCAAAAAGACCAAAAGAAGGGGATAACACCTTCCAGGATACCCAGTGTCCTCTGCAAAGGAGCATATGGACAGTTGTTTCTGGCTTTTATTTGCCTGCTAGAACATTTGACTTTTCTGACTCTGCCCAGGACCTCACCCGAGAGGTCAACCTTTCCCACCCAGTCAATGCCAAGCCTCCCACTGTTGGCATACTGCCCCCATTCTGCCTAGCAACCTATGACATCATTACCTGCCTGCCACTAGGTGTGCCCCTACCCAGAATATTCTCTTTCTTTCTCTCCCCCCGCTCCCCCCAACCTGGCGCTTGCACTCGCTCACCCGCCTGCCCTCCCTCCCTCCGTGTGTGTGTGTGTGTGTGTGTGTGTGTGTCCCTCCGTCCCTCCCTCCGGGTGTATCTCTCTCTCTCTCTCTCTCTCTCTCTCTCTCTCTCTCTCTCTCTCTCTCGTAACCCTCCCACTTCCCTACTCTCCCATGCTCATATAATAAACTTCTCCGAGCCTGGTGCGGTGGCACACACCTGTAATCCCAGCACTTGGGAGGCAGGAAGATCTCTGTGAGTTCAAGGCTAGCCTGGTCTTCAAAGTGAGTCTAGGATAGCCAGGGCTGTCCAAACAAAACAAAACAAAACAAAAAAACCAATAACATAAACTGCTCCATATATCTGCTGCCTGGCATCTCATCTTTCATATTTAACACTCACTACAGCTCAGGTCTCTGGGTACAGCTCCTCCTTTCCTTGGGCTAACTTAGTAAGCCTCAACTTTCTAATTCTTTGCAAGAGCCATGTAAAGCCAGCCCTGTGCTTCTTGCTCACGGTAGCTCCACCTTAGCCAACAACAAATGCCACGTGCAACCCTGCCTGCAGCATTGCTGGGACTCTCACAGCACAGACACCGATACCCTCCCATACTTCAGCAAACATCCATCTGTTTCTTTTCCTTCCGATGCCTGCTCACATGGCGGAAATGGCAGCAAGCGCTTTGAAACAGAGCTAGCAGGAGTCCATGTGACGATTACTTCTGAAAGTCAAGGGTCTGGAGTAACCCTTCTCTGTCTACCTTAGTCTCATTGGGATTTAGAAGGGACAGGGACAGACAGAAGAGCCAGAAGTGGGTGGCCTCCTCCCCGCTGTGCTTCTCACCCACAAGCCAGTGGAGTGACTGGAAGCCCATTGCACCACCGAAGTTACAGCCAAAGAGTCACAGCAAAGAGCCCACCAGTTGCCGTTAACCAGGCTAAACATCAGACTACCTCTGGCCTTCTTAAAGACAAGCCCTGGGTGACTCGCCTCCCAGACCCCAAGCAGTCTCTGGGGGTGTTTTTCTAGATAAAAGGCCACCCCCATCTGAGAGCATGACCCTTTCCTCCCTCCACCCGCCCACCCAAAAGCAGATTCTCACAGTGGCTGTGAGGAATCAATGCAAATAAGCAAGCCTTTCTTGAGACGCTAACTCTGGTGGCAGCCCTGAGATAGGTGCCCTTTTTACCCCCACTTTACAGATGAAGGAATTAGACTTAAGGAAGCTGAGCATCTTATCCAACGTCAAAACCTAAAGGAGCTAGGATTTCATCCTGGCCTCCTTGACCTCTGCGATAGCGTCGGTTATCATCTTGATATGCTCCAGCATCGCCCAGGAAGACAGTCTCAGTGAGGGACTGTCTAGATCAGGTTGGCCTGTCATGGGGGTTTGAAAGAAAATGGTCCCCACAGCCCCAGAGGGGGTGGCACCATTAGGATTTGTGGCCTTGGTGGAATAGGTGAGGCTTTATTGGAGGAAGTGGTCACTGGGGGGCTGTGCTTTGAGGGCTCAGATGCTCAGTCACTCCTTGGGCCTCTGGATCCGGATGTAGACCTCTCAGCTCCCTCTCCAGCACCACGTCTGCCCGTGTACCGACTTGGAACTGTGGCCTCTCCCTTGCAGCTTTGTCAGGGTAGTTATTTCGTCACAGAAAACTGAGGTGACCCCTAAACTCACCTGCTTGAACTAGAACGAACTTGCCCTGAGGTTCCTGGGACGTCCCTGTAAGGGAAGAGTGGGCAAGTCTCTGAGGCACTCCCATGACATGGACATGGACACTCCCTGGACATGGTGGCAGCCAAGCAAAGGACTTGTCCAGGCTTGCTTGTCCTCCAAGCTGATCAACAGCCCTGTGGGCCTCAGCATGGCTCTAGGGCAAGAAGTGAATGACCAGTGTCACACCACTGACCTCTCACAGAAGCTTCTCTGTATTACAGCCCCTGGTTCTGGCCCAGAGCTTGTCTCCAAAACCTCTCTGCAGAAATGCACTTTCTTTCTTTTCTTTTCTTTTCTTTTCTTTTCTTTTCTTTCCAGAGTCTTACTATGTAGTTCAATTGACCGAAACCCACGGCCCTCCTGCCGTTGAATGCTGGTACACATGTATGCACTAACTGTTAGTAAGTAGGCAGCAGTACAAGCCATCCCAAAGGCCCTGAGGACCATGGGAAACAGGAAACCTCAGGACCACCCTCAAATACGCCACTGTCATCAGAAGCACATCACTGCCAGGATCCAGGTCCCCCTAAGTCACCTGTGCACTTTCTGTGCTTGCACCAGGTCATTTATAAAAGGGGGCTCACCCCACCCTCGCTCTCTTCTTCCTCGTGTCTCCCCAGAGACCACCTCTGTATACCCCCTCCCAATAAAGCCTCCCACGTGGGTCCGCGCACGGTGTGATTTGTCTATCTATTACATAGTTACACTGTGCAACTCTTAACACTAACACACCCAACCTCGAAGCTGTTATGCTTGCCCTTCAGTCACAGGTGAGTTTGGCTCCCAAGTGCTGGGACTACAGGGGTGTGCTGCCACACCCAGCACCTAAGAGACAGCACTCAGGGCCACATGATTGGCGGCATGGGACAAAGGAAAGAGAGAATTCAGTGTGACCCAGTGGCTGACTAGCGAGCTGTTACTATGCTGGGGAGTGAGGCCCAAAGGAGAGGTTTACAGAGAAGTCGCCTTGGGATATGTTGGGCCTAAGGTCTGAGATAGCTCAAGCCGTCAGGAGAGGAAGCTATGTGGGGGGAAGGCTTGGAGTCAGGTGACAAGGCATCTCCCAGGCCAGGGGAACCTGAAGCAAACTCTAACATGACAGTGAGTCACCCAAGACTTCCCGCCCACTCCCAGAGGACTCCAGCCTTTCCCAAACATATTCCTGCAAATTGCAGACACCATTGGTCTTGGGAGCAGGCGCTAATGACCTAGTTCTTAACTGACGTCCATGGTTCCCCCTTCCCTGAGACTGCTCGCTGCAGTAGTGATCTCTTAGAATTCTCAGTCTTCAGAGCCATGCCCTGGCCCACCGGGTCAAAGCACTCGCCACCAACAATACTAATGTCTGTACTGAGCAAATGCACCACGAATGAGTGAAGCATGGCCGGGGTCCAAAGTGACATCTTGGAAAACCAATAGGACCCCACACCAGTCTCAGTAACCAAGCCCCGTCTAGGCCCTAACCTGCCTCCAGAAGGCCAAGGTTATGCCCTTTACATGGCTGTCATCGCCAATACCATCACCACTGCTGCTATGCTTTGAAACCCCCTCTCAAGCAAATAAACACTGACCTTTAATTACCATGTGACCATATAGGAAGTAGCACCTTTAAGAGGTTAGGTGGTAAGAACTGTGGACCATGGCCATCACCACAGGAGAGGCTCCTGATAGAGTCCCCATCTTCTGTGTCTTGTTCTCTTCGTCTCGCCCTTTTGCAGTGCGCTGACATGACATGATGCCCTGTGCAAGACGTTGGTGTCATACTGTTCTACGTCCTAGCTCCTACAACCATGAGCGGAATAAATGTCTGTGCTTTATGTATTATTCAATCTCAGATATTCTGTTATAGTAACAGAGACTAGAGGGAGGTAACCGTCACCCCTGCCCCTACTACTACCAATGCCATCAGTAGCACCATCTTCACAAAATGTCCCCCGGCATCTCCACAGCCAGAAAGACCTGGGCTCTACTGACACCCTGGCCCCACTCCAAACCTGCCTCTCTTTCTACAACCCAGGACCAGCATCTTCCAACACTGGCTGACACTGGGAACACTAATTTGCTTCAGGGGGTAAAACTTACTAGCCTGTTCATAGTGCACAGGCAAGCACACAACAATGCCCAGAATCTGCATAGTCCATGTTAGTACTTAGCATCCCCTGTACACCCACCATTAGCAAATTCTGCTGGTGCTACCTTGAAAGGGTGGCAGAGCCTTGCCTGTCTCACCACCTCCATTGTCCTCAACACAGACACAACCACCATTATCTCTTACCTGAGTTGTTGCCATACGTCCTCCTGTCTGTGCCTTTGGGTTATGTGTTTGTTTTTGTTTTTTAGAGACAGGATCTCTCTATGTAACTCTGGCTTTCCTGGAGCTCACTGTGTAGTCCAGGATGAACTGGAACTTACAGACATCCACCTGCCTCTGCTTCCCAAGTACTCAAGAAGGCTTGTTTGTTTGTTTGCTTGCTTGCTTGCTTGTTTTTCAAGACAGGGTTTATCTGTGTAGCCTTGGCTGTCATGGACTCCTTTGTAGGCCAGGTTGGCCTTGAACTCACAGCCATCTACCTGCCTCTGCCTCCTGAGTGCTGGGATTAAAGACTACTGGGGAGAATTTGGGGTGAGCAGTGGAAGACGGGGTTGCAGGGTCTCATTGGGTACCCCAGGCTGACCTGGAATTCTGTGTATCCCTGTTTAGGGTTCCTATTACTGTGGTGAAACACCATGACCAAAGCAACTTGGAGAGGAAAAGACAGGATGGGAATTCAAACAAGTCAGGAGCCAGTCGTGGTGGCACATGCCTTTAATCCCAGCACTAGGAAGGCAGGGGCAGGCAGATCACTGTGAGTTCGAGGCCAGCCAGGTCTACAGAAGTTAGTCCAGGCTACACAGAGAAACCCTGTCTGAAAGAAAAAAAAACAGAAACAAAAACAAAATCAACAAGTCAGGGCAGGAATTCAAACAGGGCAGGAACCTGCAGCCAAAGGCTGATGCAGAGGCCATGGAAGAGTGCTGCTTACCGCTTACTTTGATTCTCTCAGCCTGCTTTCTTACAGATCTGAACCACCAGCCCAGTGGTGGCGCCACCTACAATGGCTGCCCCCCCCCTTCCATCAATAACTGGTTATGACCTACAGCTGGATCTCAGAGAGACATTTTCTCAATTGAGGTTCCCATATCTTAGTTGAGTTGAGCTTGTGTTAAGTTGACGTAAAACTATCCAGCACAGTCCCCCGGACTGGTCTTGAACTCCTGCCTCAGCTTTCAAAGTGCTAGGATTACAGGCACAAGCCACTGCCCGCCCCCCAACACCATGAAAAGCTTTGGAAACTTAGACAAGATTTGTGTCGGGGTGCGGGGAGGGGGTGCTATCAAGGAAGAGATAGGGATGGGGGCACAGGAAATTGAAAGGACACTCAAGAGAGGAAGAAAGCAGGAAGGTGAGAGGTTTGGACTTAGCATGTGCTTTCTCGGAGGCAGACATGGCTGGGAAGCTTACAGGCGGCAGGCAGAAGGAGAAGGAGCCGCACCTGAGGACAGCTGCTGAGAGCAGCCTGGGGCCTCTATTACAACCTTGGGGGGCACACTGAGAAACAAAGTTAATGAGGAAAAGTTCTCAACATAATGATTAACACAAGTTTCAGTTAGTAAGACGAAATGTAAGCATACAGGAGGCTGGACTATGATCTGGAGCTCTGTGGGAGGATAGGGTAGCTGTGGAATCAGCTGTTTGCTACCTCAGACCCCCGCACGTGGGACAAGCGCCTGGAAGCTCTGTAACAAGGAGTCAGCTAAAGTCAACATCTAATTGAAGATTTAAACAGAAAATAAAATCATATTGAGTCCTTTTTAGAGGACGCCCCAGCAACATCCCAAAGACACTGCCTTAAGTCTCTGAATATTTTCACAAACCTATGCACTTGACAGCCAGGCGGCTTCTCTGGTAGCCTCCTTTAATTAGGAAACAAGTTAAAGACCTAAAGCGCTGTTAGCATCACAGGGGGGAGGGGGATGGCTCAGCAGATAAGAAGCACTCTGGCTGCTCCTGCAGAGGACCTGGGTTCAGTCTCCAGCACCTATGTCAGACTACTCACAACTCCGGCACCAGGGGAATCCAACATCTCCATCCTCCACCCACCCACACCAGGTCACTCGTGCGCACGCATACAATTGCAAATAATAAAAATCTAAAAGAGAGCTGGGCCACACACCTGTAATCCCAGCACTCTCGAGGCAGAGGCAGGCAGATCGCTGTAAGTTCGAGGCCAGCCTGGTCTACAAAGTGAGTCCAGGACATCAAGGGCTCCACAGAGAAACTCTGTCTTGGAAAACCAAAAAAGAATATGTATGTATGTATGTATGTATGTATGTATACACACACACACATATGAGATTTTTAAGCCACTGGGATGGTGTGCCCATGCACCTAACATCCTGAGAGCAGAGGCTTTGCCACCTCCTTTCTTAAACTGCCACTGCCCATCCCAATGCGAGGCACATGTGGGCACTTAGAGGGTACCCAGAGGGCTTGTGGTGGCAGTGGCCACAGTAAAGAGGGCTCAATGGAAAGGACAATAGGGGGTCAGCCCTCGCGGGAAGGGATGCTGAGTGTGATCTCTGAGGTGGCAGACATGGTCTATCAGAGTTTGGAAGATAGAAGTTGAGAATGAGTACCATTGGGGCAAAATCCAAGTGTGGGTGGGCTGCACCACCTTGCTTCTTCCTGCTTCTGGTGGATGAAGTCTTGGTGGATTGGCCGGTCTCACGGTTGCTCCCTCACTTGGTCTCCACAGCCTCTTCACAAGGGTATCAGAGCTCCCTGCACAAGGACTGTCACCTTCAAGGCTGGCTGGTCTCACGTAGGGATTTTTACATACCTTCAAAGTCACCTTCTCCAAATAAAGTCCTCTCTGCATCTTAGACGTTTTAAAGCAGATGTGTCTTGCTGGGTGGCACATATCAATCAACAGTACCATTCCCTTAGTCAAACTTTCAATGCATAGTGCCAAGAATTCGCCAAACCAGGGGCAGGGACAAGCCTGCTCTGGTGTCAGTTTAGGCTTATTACGGCCTCCCCTCCAGTGCTTGGAGCAGCAGGGGACAAAAAGACCTGGAAGAAGAAAGAAGCCTCCAGCCTCAACAAGAATAGTAAAAAACAAGCACCAAGCTGTCTCCAGACATGATCAGATCACCTCGCTGTATTTAGCCCAGGTGTCTCAGAGGTACAACTCAGGGCAGCAACGGGCTGGCTGAGGCCAGGTGACCCTTTTCTATTGACTCATTCAAGCCACCATGAGGGACATGATTCACAGGGGTGGCGCATGTCCAATATAGAAGTCACCACACTTTATTAGAGGGAGCCGAGGTGTACACTGGCCACACCAAGGCCTTGTCCTCAAAACCCCTCACCCACTTTTGCTGTCATGTTGTCTTGAACTGTTCTCTCTAGTTCCTGGAACCTCACCATAAAATTAGACAGAGAATGATGCACCACAGACTTAAACTGCTCCTCTAGCCAGGCTAGCTGTGAGCAAACAAATCCTCCTGAGTTCACAGAGAGGGCTAAGGGAGAGGTGTACCAGGGTGGAGGCCCACAGGAAGCATTCCACAACCTGCTTTGACAAGAGACACGGGATCAAAGGCACAACGCCACCCTTTCTCCTCCCAGCCTGAGGAGCTCCTATATTTTTGAGACCTCGACTCGGGTAAAACTGTGCTCTTGGCTTCTACACACACACACACACACACACACACACACACACACACGAATATTAGAACTAGCCAGTATAAAGCAGAGTTGGGTTTTATTAAAAGATATTGTAATATGTATTCCCAGCATAAGACTCAAGATGAACAGGGACACTTAGGGTATAGGGCACTCAGGTGGAAAGTGACACACAGAGAAGACAGGTGTGCGCTTCTCAAAGACCAGTCACATTTCACTGTCTTTGTAATAGTTATAGAACTTTGCTAATTTATTTTTCTTTCTTGTGCCCCTGTCTTTCTAGCCCTCCTCAGTTTCTTCCTTTCTTTTTTTTTTTTTTTTTTTTTTTTTCTTTCTTTTTCTTTTTTTTTTTTTTTTTTTTTTGTTTGTTTTTTTTTTTTTTTTGTTTTTCAAGACAGAGTCTCTGTGTAGCCTTGGCTGTCCTGGACTCACTCTGTAGACCTGGCTGACCTGGAACTTACAGCAATCCTCCTGCTTCTACCTCCACGCGCTGGGATTAAAGGAGTGCGCCACCATGCCTGGCTCATTTTTGTTTTTAAGGTTTTTTGTTTTTTGTTTTTTGTTTTTTTTTGAGGGGGGTTGCCTACATGTTTGTCTGTGACCTACATGAGTCTGCAGGGCCACCTGCAGAGCCCAGAAGAGGATTTGGGGCCCTCTGGGACTGGAGTTGCAGGTGGTTGTTAGCCACCATGTAGATGCTGGAACCTCTTCTGCAAGAGCAGCAGGGGCTCTTAATCCCTGGGCCATCTCTCCCACCCACCTCCTCAATTGTCACTGAGTGGATGTATCTGACGACACAGCAGGTGCACCTCCCAGCGGTCACTGGGATGGAACAAACTCCTTCCTGTCTTTAACCACACTTGCAAAGGACTGCAAAAACAAAAACTTTGATCAAAAGTCCAAACCTCTTCAAATGTCTACAAGGCCCAGTGTGGCAAGCACTGGCCTACTTCCCCAGCTGTCTCTCCCGTCCTCCCAGCAAACTAGACCCACACTTAGCTCCTTCCAGGATCCAGCCTTGCACCCCACCCCCTCACTTCTATGTGACTGCTACGTTGTCCCTGCTGTCCAGAACATTCTTTTGTTCGTTCCTTGTTATTTACTCAACCTTGAAGATGTAGTCCTTCAAAAGCCCTGCGTCAATACTCTCCTTCCAGGCTCCTGTAGTGTTCTGTCAGACGTCTCACAGCACTTGACACACGTATCATCAATACCTATTACGATCTCTCCACCGTGCCTGCCACACTGACTAACACCTGGCCCAGAACAAGCTCTTTGAAGTTTAAGGCTGTCTCTTCTCTGTCCTTGCAGAGCCGGGCACATGATATCCATCCATGCCTTAATAACTGTTTACTGAAATGTTCAAAACCAGGAACAGAGCAACACAGCACTTCAAGATATACCTAGTTCACCGGGCTTGGTGGCATACACCTTTAATCCCAGCACTCGGGAGACAGAAGCAAGTGGATCGCTGTGAGTTCCAGGCCAGCTTGGTCTAAAAAGTGAGTCCAGGACAGCCAGAGCTATTACGCAAAGAAACCCTGTCTCAGAAAAAAGAAAGAAAGGAAGGAAGAAAGAAAGAAGAAAAGATATACCTAATTCACTCTTTTTTGTTTTTGTTTTTTCTGATACAGGGTCTCTCTGTGTAGCCTTGGCTGTCGTCGACTCCCTCTGCAGACCAGGCTGGCCTCGAACTCACCGTGATCCACCTGCCTCTGCCTCCCGAGTGCTGGGATTAAAATTGTGTGCCACCACACCTGGCCCTGATTCACTCTTAAACACTCAGAAAAACCATTTTGTATGGTGAAAAAAGAAATGGCTAATACCCCTAGCTCTTCATTGGAACATGCCAGAGTGCCCTTTATGTAGCCAGCCCTTTCACGGGCTTTCCATGAAACCCAGGCCGTGCAGGGGTTTGCTAGGAGCCTGGATTAGTGTAGTTATATATAGAACTTTCCAGCAGTCAATCAGTGGGATTTAAAAAAAATCGTCATTGAAATGGTAGCCAAAAGAGCTCGCCCTGAGAAGCATCTCAGTGCTATTGGTTCAAGACTGAGATTCCTGAGAAGAGTCAAGGGCTTATGCATCCTTTGTGGTTGATCAGAAATGTGACTATTTGGGCTAGCAATGGTGTGAGTGCCAAGTGTGGACTGGAAGTATGTATCTATTGGAAGACTGTGTAGCTCACTAAAGAGATGAGGCCCCTTTGGTCTCAGGCTTGGACAGAGAGATGTCAAGGTTACAAAGATTGATTTTAGAGGTGACTAAGGACTTGCTTAAATGCACTTTCGTGCCTGACTGGCTGCTCTGACCTTTAGGAATAGAAAAGAGAATATGAAGATTTTAAATTGTGTTTTCAGAGAATGCAAACAGTGAGACCTCTCTACAGCCACCCATAGGTGTGTCACAAGCCCCCCACAAACTGTGCTGGGTGGTCATCTGCTCCACATACATCTCGGGCCCTTCCTACTTCTTCTGCTATTCCTTCTTTTCCTAAATCTGAGAGAAAGAATTGTTTCATGACTGGGGGGGGCAGAGTGTGTTTGTTGTGTGCCACAGCGTTTATGGAGATCAGTTCTCTCCTTCCATTTTTTCCATTATTCATTTGCCAAAGCACAAGTCTTTTTTGTTGTTGCTGTTTGTTTTTTGTTTGTTTGTTTTTGTTTGGTTGGGTTTTGTTTGGTTTGGTTTGGTTGGGTTGGGTTGGGTTGGGCTTTTTGAGACATGGTTTCTCTGTTTGGCTGTCCTGGAACTAGCTTGACCAGCAGAGAGTATATTTGCACTTTCCCAAGGTGAGCTGATTGTGTTACTAGGGAATATTTTTCCGTTTAGACTAGTTTGTGTCTTTTCTGGAATCTGGGCCGTGGCTAGTTTTAACACAAAGTGGAGTTTCTTTTTCAAAATGGAGTTTGTCTGGTCCTTTCAGTTTGTTTGTTTGTGGTTTTATTTTTCAAGACAATGTTTCTCTGTGTAGCCTTGGCCAGCCTAGAACTCACTCTGTACACCAGGCTGGCCTGGAACTACAGTGATCCACCTGCCTTTGCCTCCCAAGGGCTGGGATTACAGGCATGCACCACCACACCCACCTTTGTTTTGTTTCTTCAGGCAGGGTCTCACTACTGACACCTTACTATGCGGGCCCAGGCTAGTCTCAAACTCATAGGACTAAAAGAGAGCACCACCACTTGCAGGGCAGTGGGGGTCCATGCAGAGGCAGGTGGATCTCTTGAGTTCCAGGACAGGGTGACAGAGAAACCCCGTCTCAAAAAACCAAAGGGAGACAAAAATGTAAGTACCGCCTCACCTGGCTTTGGAGTTTTTTGTTTTGTTTTGTTGGTGTTTGATGTTTGTTTTTGTAACCAGAAACGGCCAGATAACAAAGTGTTACCCAAAAGTACATAGGAGTCTGTGCTGTGTGCTCATCAAACCTGCCTCCACCCTTCCCACTATCTGGAATTCCTAAGGGACCATGACCAGCCCATGGCCTCATACAGGTTCCTACAGAACAGTGGGACAAGACAGCAAGACAGAGAAGCCTGGTGACTTCGTGGCGGCACTGGGCTGCCCCACCAGTCTCAGTTTCCATCGGCACATGCATGCATTATCACAGGACTGAGAGAGAGAAGAGCCCACCTGACGGTTGACCCTGACGTATCTAGTCCTCTGTATGTATCCGCCTTCATGACGCTTCCCCAAAAACTCTGGAGTGTGAGCCTTGGTGACAATGCTCACAGTATACTCATGTGGAAGAATAGTGACCTGTGTCTAAGTCACATTGTCGGCAGTGGCTGTGAGATTGCTGTGGTGAGGCCACACTGATTTCTTCTATGATGTCCTGTCCGGTACTTAGCAGGGGGCCTGCACACAGCAGGTGGTCTGTGGAGAGGAGGGAAAGGCCAGCGCTTCCCACTCACATCCTCCTTCTGGACCTGAACCCAAGACTGGCAGCAATGACGTCAAAACACAACATATTTACAGAGAGACCAGAGAGCATGCAGCTGCCAAGTGAGAGGCCTAGTGTCCTCAACTGAGACCAGGAACATTCCAACAATAAATGTGTTGTGGCAACAGAGTTTGCAGAGAGTTCAGGCAAGACACAGGTGGCTACTGAGACCCTGGCTAAAGTTTCTCTTTCATGACATCACAGCCCTCAGGACATCCTCAGGGAGGTGGTCACATGTCGCTAGGCCTCGGGAGGCAAGTCCCTTCTGCAGCCTAGATAACCTCTACTGGGTAGTTAGTTGGCCAGTGAATATTGTTTCTCAGAGATACTTGCCTCAAAGACAGGTCCTAATGTTGTTCTACCAGACCGTAGGAAGGAGAGAGTATTTACGGGTCCTCAGAAAAACACTAACGCAGGTGTGAGGACTGACCATTGGGCTGGGAGCCAGCTTTGTCACTTAGCTACTGTGCAGACTTTGACATATAACCACCCTGTTCCGCCATGTCCTCTGTATAAAACAGGCAGAACAAAGCCGTCTCACGAGGTTGGCATAGGATTTAGTTTCTATAGTAAGACACCTAGAAACTTGCCTAGGAAACAGCACACAGCAGTCACATGGTCACTAACCTGCTTATCCTACTAGTCCTCATCCGTGCAGGTGGCTCACTCCACACAATGGACAGAGAAACTGTGTTTCTGATCAAAATAATAGCGATCTTTCAGGCGGGACGTGGTGGCACCTTTAATCCCAGCACTCAGGAGGCAGAGGCAGTGGATGACTGAGTTCGAGCCCAGCCTGGCCTCCAAAGCAAGTCCAGGACAGCTAAGGCTACACAAAGAAACTCTGTCTGGAGGGGGGGGGGGGGGGGGGGGGGGAAGGTCTTCCAAGCAAGACTTGGGAATTTATAGAGATTTTAGAATTTTACACACCTTAGCTATTTTAGAGTAAATTTTGGACCTGCAAGAGACTTTGGATGTTTTAAAGAGACTGAGCTTTTAAAGCATTTGAATTTTAAAAGATTGTGGAACTCTGAAAGTTATTTATGTTTATGTTGTGATCTTAATATTAATATGAGATCTTGGCGATAAACAAGAAAAGAAAGGTTATGGCTTCATTACGACATGTTTGTGTGTCAAGTTGGCAAAGGGGTTCGATCGTGCTGGCTAATTTTATGCCAAGTTCACACAAGCTAACCGTCATTTTAGAAGATGGAACCTTACCTGAGAAAATGCCTCCACCAAGACCGGCCCGTGGAAAAGGCTGTGATACATTTTCCTGGGTGATGGCTGATATGGGAGGGGCCCAGCTCGGCGTGGATGACCCCATCCCTGCCACGGTTGTCCTGGTGGATGCAAGAAGGCGGGCTGAGTAAGCCACGAGGGAGGAATAAGCCAGTTAGCAGTGTCCCTTCCTAACCTCTGCCTCAGTTCCTGCCTCCAGATTCCTGCCGTGGCCTCTTGGATGATAGACTACTACGGTAAGGTGAATTAAATCCTTTCCTCCTTTATTGGTCGTGGTGTTCGATCATAGCCACAGAAACTCTAATTAACATAGAGCCTAAAGACCTTTTCAGACTACCTCACACTTCCTTATGTCCCCACAGGTCCATAAAGGGTTTTCTGCTTCTCCACCCTGCCCCCGCTTGCCCATCAGCAGGCCCAGGGAGCAGTCAAGGTGGTTGCCAAGGAGGAAGAGTCACCCGCCCCACCCCCCCACCCCCACAGTGCTCTTGGTGCCCTGCGAGTAGAAAGCACGTGATGTCTGTCCTTTCCCTTCCTGTGAGCCACAGAATGAACAGAGCCTGCCCGGGTAGGCCGGTGGGGCCCGCAGAGAGCCCTGGGGCCACGTCAGCTAGCCTTTTCCGGTCCTTTTGCTTTCACTGTCATGATGGCTTTCCTCAGGACACTACAGTCCTGTTGACTGAACCTTTTTGTAATAGACCGGAGAGAGGCACACATAAGAGAGTGCAAAGCCCAAAGCAAGCACAGCTGAAACCTGAAGGAGTGGGGATAGCGTCATTTCCGGCAATACATAAGGAGTTGCTTCCAAAGCCCTCCCCCATGAACAAAGGAAGTGTGCCGGGCATGCGCCACCACGTGGTGGCGCACGCCTTTAATCCCAGCACTTTGGAGGCAGAGACAGGTGGATCCCTGCGGGTTCAAGGCCAGCCTGGTCTACAAAGAGAGTTCCAGGACAGCCTAGGCTATTACATAGAGAAACCCTATCTGGGGGGAGGGAGGGGAGACAGAAGAAGTGTTTGGGGAAGTGTGGGGATTTTATCCAGGAATGCCAAATATAGTCATAGAGGTGGGGCCCATTTTTGAGCAAACAATGCAATTTAGCAAGAGAAGCCGAGTGAGGCATAGTGGTGCACACCCCTAATCACAGCCCTCAGAAGGTAAAGATAATCCTTTGCTACACAGTGAGGTTAAGGCCAGTCCAGACGACACAAGAATGTTCACTGACCACTCACCCCTGCACACACTCCAAAAAGAGAGAGACGGTAGACAGCCAAGGCCACACAGAGAAACCCTGTCTCAAAAAATCAAAAACAAACAAACAAAAAAAACAAAAACAAGAGAGAGATGGTAGACAGCCAAGGCCATACAGAGAAACCCCGTCTCGAAAACAAAAAGGAAAACAAACAAACAAACAAAAAAAGAAAGAGATGGTAGATGTATTCGGGGCATGCTTAGCTTAAGTTTGGGGAGTCGAGGGACATGTTGAAAAAACTAAGATGGCAGGATGTAATCTGAATAAATTATAATGAATTAAAATTTTAAAAATATATTAGAAACAACCAAAAGAAAAAATGTTAAGAGGGGGGACAGGAATGCTCTGATTGCTCCTCATAACATTTTGAGGTTGTGTTTACTAACTAAAAGAGTCTGCATCATTCCCCCACCACCACCACCAAGCTGTGTGGGGACACTGTCTTCTCCCTCCGGCCGCCTCTGCTGAGGTGTGAGCTGGCCTGGCTTACTGTGTCCATCTCCTTTGAGGGAGTTGCGGTTGCAAAGTACTCTCCACAGATAATCACTTCCTGCAAGTGCTACCATATATGGAAAAGGCAGGCTCTTTGCAAGTAGGGTGAGAGGTCCTGAGATAGGACTCCTGCCCCAGATTATCAGAGTGGCTCCTAACTGCCTTTGTGGGTCCTTTTACAAGAAGGCCTTTGACCCAAGCAGAAACGGTGGCTTTAAGCCAAGGCAAATGCAGCCACCAGAGGCCGGGAGACATGGAGCACAATGTGCCATCACCCTAACTTCAGCCCAGATATACTGATTCCAGATGCCTGGCCTCCAGAACTCTGACAGAATAACCGAATGCCGTTTTATACCACCCAGTTTGTGCTAACGGGTGCCAGGAGCCACAAGTCAGCAAACACTAATTCAGCCAACGACCTCAGAGGCTTCATTGCTACATATTCATTCAACAAACACTCGCTAGAGGCCAGCTGCTGTGATAGGAACTGAGTTACCGCACAGAATGCATACAGCAGTAGCCATTCCTGCACAAAGCGTGCAGTGGCAGGACTTACTGCAGAAAGCAAAGCTATCTAGAGCCCCGTTGCACCCCAGTAGCAATAGTCAGGCTGAGCCAGGCGGTAGTGGCACACGCCTTTAATCCCAACACTCGGGAGGCAGAGGCAGGCGCAGGCGGATCGCTGTGAGTTCGAGGCCAGCCTGGTCCACAAAGCGAGCCCAGGACAGCCAAGGTGACACAGAGAGACCCTGTCTCGAAAAAACAAAACAGTCAGGCTGAGGTGCCTGGTGGGAAAGCAAAACTCCAAGCACTTCCCTACTGGCTCCCACACAGCTATGGGCATGCCTGCAGAAAACAGTCAGGGCTCCACAAGGATTCCGAACGGGATGGGTACTTTTGGTTCTTCCGTATTAACTCAAGAGACCGGCCATGTGTAATTCACAGCCAGCTTCAGGGTGAGGTCAGGACTCTGGCGACGCCTTGTTCAGATGAGTTAAAACATGTTGCAGCTGGAGGCAGCCACACCAGGCAAACACTGTGCCTTTCATAGGCCAATTGGTCACCTCAGGCGGGCAGTGACCTCATGAAATCCCCTGTGTGATGCATTCCAGAGCAGACCATCCCCCAAAGCTTGGTAAGTCCCTAGCACCAACCTGGCATTAGGAGACACTTGAATCTGCAAAATATCTGCTGATCATGGGTGCAGAACTCACTGCCTGAACCGCCTAAGAAGTGGGTGGGGCAGGCAGTGGGCATGGGGGCGGGCAGACACCTGCAATCTGCTCCCCCCCTCTTTACTCATCCTGTGACCCTGTAATCCCAGCCTTCCCACGCCTCTCTTGAGGATTAAGTGACAGAGACTTCAGAGGGGTTAAGGATTTACCAGGCTCAGACCTGCAGTCCTGGCACTCCCCAGACTCAGGCGGGGGAGGATGATAAGGTCCCAGCCAGCCTGTGTTACATAAAGAGACCTTACTTCAAGGTCCCTCTCAGGAGCCATTGTCTGGAGATTTTTTTTTTTTTTTTTAATCATTAGCATTATTCTATTTCTGCAAGCAGTGAGCTCCACATCAGCTTTGGAGAGTACAAACAATGTTGTTGTTTTCCTCTCAGTGAAATAGATTTTGCTCCCACTTACTATACACTGATTAAAGGTCTCCCCTCTACTTGCCCCAGTTCCTCTCCATCTCCCATAACAGATCCACTCCCTTTCAGTCTCAGAAACTAACCAGACTTCTAAGAGATAATAATGAAATAATGTATGATAAAGATAAAACAAAAAACAAACACCTTGGAATTGGGCAAAACAGAAGGAAAAGAGCCAAGAGAAAGCACAGAATCTGAGCTCCCTCATTCACACACTCAGGAATGCCATAGACACTAAAGTGGAAGCCATAATATAAGAGCAGAGGACCTAGTACAGACCTGGGCAGGCCCTGTGTGCGCTGCCTCAGTCTCTGTGAGTTCATACAAGCTTTGATCACGGGTGATTTAGTGAGCCATGCTTTCTTGGCATCCTCCATCCCTTCTGGTTCTTAAACTCTGCCTCGGGGGAGGGACCAAGACGTACTGTCTAAAGCTGGGCATGGTGACGAATGCCTGTAATCCCAGCCCTGAGGGAGGCAGAGGCAGGTGGACCTCTGTGAGTTTGAGGCCAGCCTGGTCTACAAAGCGAGTCCAGGAACAGGCAAGAGAATAAAATAAAAAATAAAATAAAATCATAAAATAAATATAATAAAAGCAATTAAAAATTTAAAAAGAATAATAATAAAAGCCATCCTGTTTAGGGTTCAGTGTTCCAAGGCCTCTCTGCATAATGTCTGTTTGTGGGTCTCTGTATTTCATGCCCCGAAGAAGCTTCTCTGGTGAGGCCTGAACAAGGCAATGACCTATGAGTATAGCTGAATGGCGTTAGGAATCATTTTATTGCAACATTTTCATTGTTGGGACACACACACACACACACACACACACACACGCACACACGCACACACTAGCGCTTGGTTTTGCTCTACATCCCTGGGCTATCTAGTCTCAGGTGAGGCAAGCAGTGTCAGGTATGGGTCCATCTTGAGGAGTGGGCCCATCTTAAGTCAAATCAGATATTGGTTGGTTACTCCCACAAGCTTCGTGCCACCATTACGCTAACGTATCTTGCAGGCAGGACTGCGTGGATCAAAGGGAGATCTACATCTCCCTTTTGGTGGCATTTAGACTACCTTCCTGTACCAACATGTAGCTGTGAAGGCTCTATGCAGGCACCAGCGTGACTTTCTCCATGTTCAGTGAGTTGTACAGGTGTTGTCTTCAGCAATGGAGCCTTGTGGTCATTTTGTGAAAAACAACCTATTGTCTTGAGTTGTTTGGGGGTTCTCATGTGTCATTTTCCACCCCCACAAACAAGGTTATTTTTAACTCACTGGCATAGAACCTTGTACATTGATGCAAAACAAGTTCAACTCTGATACATTGGTATACAATTCAAATTCAAAGCTGGGTTTGGTGGCACATGCTTTTAATCCCAGCTCTTGGAAGGCAGAGGCAGGTGGATTGCTGTGAGTTCAAGGCTAGCCTGGTCTACAAAGCGAGTCTAGGACAGCCAAAGCTACACAGAGAAACCTTGTCTCGAAAAAAAAACAAAAACAAACAAAAAAATTCAAATTTAAGACCATTCTTCACACACATTAAATACAGAGAAGGCAGTGCACCCATACAACTCAACCACAATACAAGGTTCACTTCCAACACTTGAAAGGTGCCACTACAGGCTGTTCAGGATAATCAAGCTATGCAAGTTGTTAGTTAATCAATGCATGGCCATGTCAATCACCAGTCCATTTTCATCACAAGAACATACACCCTAGGTTCAACAGATAGATATGATTCCACAGATAGACACTGCAAAATAGCTAGTTAAGGTCCTCAAAAAACCTGAGGCCTACAGAATATGGCATTCAAAGATGTTTTCATGATTTCAAGGATCCCTTGACAATAACACAGGTTAACTCGGGGCTGGAGAGATGGCTCAGCAGTTAAGAGCACTGATTGCTCTTCCAGAGGTCATGAGTTCAATTCCTAGCAACCACATGGTGGCTCACAACCATCTATAATGTGATCTGATGCTCTCCTCTGGCCTACAGATGTACATGCAGACAGAGCACTGTGTACGTAATAAAGAAATAAATCTTAAAAAAAAAAAAAAAAAAAAAAAAAAAAAAAGACAGGTTAACTCCTGGCAATACCAGAGAAGATGATGAGCATCAAAGAACCTCCCCGTGGAGAGGGCCTCAAATGTGCCAGACCAGCCAGAGGAAGGAATTCTGGGAAAAAGAAAGGACAGCCAGGAGGAGAAAGGAAAGAGACCTGAAGTGAAGAGAGGAAGGCCGCCATGGGTTAGCTGGAGGAGAAGCACATGGCCTGTGTGGATGGAGAATCTGGCCCAGATGAAGAACATGAGCAAGTATTTGGGATTATGGATGGGAGATAGCTTGATAAAAGTTATTAAAAACAGAAGGCATGGGATTAAGACAGGGATCCCATGCCTGTCCCACTATGAGAGGTAGTTTAGAGGGTTGATATTTGCCCTGCCCAGGTTAACTAAGGCTATTTTAAAATATAACAAGTGTCTGTGTCTTAATTGATTACTAGCCGGGCCTACTGATAAGACATGTAATTTTAAAACAACAAATAGCCACTGGGAAAAATGTCCTTGCCTCTGCCACAGACCGAATTCTGCCCAAAAGTGGGCAAGCTTGGACGAAGGCACAGTCAACAGCCAAACTCTGTCAAGACAGGGCAAGCAAGTCCTCAACAGTTTGCACCTCACCAACACATCTGCTAGATACAATCGGTCAGAAGGCTAAAGATGGTGCCACAGTGCCATGGAGAGCCCTGGGCGACTGTCTAGGCAGTCAGCTGTCTCTGTCATTCCCCTGCTCTGGAAGCTACCAACCAACCTGCACCTCCTGTCCACCCAGGCAACCAACCTCACTCTCTCTCAAGTCTCCGATGGGGTTGAAGACCAGATAGTCCAGCCCCACAGTTAAGCTTAGATGTTCAGGGGCCAAGATGCCCCTAGATCTTGATAGACGTCCTCAGGCCAATAGAGACAAGACACAATAGACATTGATTCATACTCAGAACTGTAGACACACCAAGATAGAGAAGATGCCCTCCTCAAGGCCACCAAACACAAATAGGCAAAACACCATGAGTGCAACATTCATACACTTCCTGTCTCATTGTCCCTCCCCCTGTACGTAGTATGTACAACAACACAAATGTACAAAAGTAAAAAATTAATAATAATAATAATAATAAAGTGTGAATAAATAGCTGGTGTGTCTCATGAGGCAGGGGTGCAGTAGTGCAGCGGAAGCAGACAGAGCTGATTTCCTGGGGCTTATGTTGTTAACAGTGTGGAGAACCATTAGCCAACTGTGAGTATTTGGTCACAGAGCTCGTAGCACCAGAAGGGATAACGTTAGCTAATTACTGCACTATATGACAAGGAAAGCGGATCTACTGAGGGGGTTCACAAGCTTTAGAAACTGATGTCTTAGCTGAAATACGAGACATGAATAGGAATCACTTAACTGGAGAAAGGAGGAAAGAGAAGGGAGGGGCTACGGGCACTCCAGACACGGTGAGAGAAGAAGAAATAGTTTGTTGTATTTTAAAGACAGGGTCTCCTGTAGCCCAGACTGGCTTCAAACCCCTTGTACAGCCAGGCACGGTGACACATGCCTTTAATCCCAGCACTGGAGAGGCAGAGGCAGGCAGATCTTTGTGAGTTCGAGGCCAGCCTGGTCTACAAAGGGAGTCTAGGACAGCCAAGGATACACAGAAAAACCCTGTCTTGAAAAATAAAAATAAAAAATTGGGCAAACACCCTGCACACAGGGAGCTAAGGAGGACTTCAATCCATATCTGCCAGCCTCCAGTTCAAGTGCCAGGATTACAGACACAAACCACAGTTCCTTCCTACTCTTTTGGCTTTTTTCTTTCTTTCTTTTTTCTTTTCTTTCTTTCTTTTTTCTCTTTTCTTTTCTTTTCTTTTTTTTTTTTTTTTTTTTTTTTTTCTTTTGAGCAGTCCATTTTCTTTTTCTTTGGAGGAATTCAGCTTCTCACAAGGGCAAAATTCTTTTTCCAGGAGGAGTTTTTTGGAAAGGCATTTCTGGTTCATTACTGCTTGCGGTAATTTTTCTATTCCCTTCCTGACAACCATCTTAGGAAACACTAACAGCAGACTCCTCTAGCAGGCTCAGTTGCAGCAGTCTGTCTGTCCAGGAGCCAGTAGAGTGCTCGAGGCTGCCACCAGCGCTGGGTCTCCAGAGCACCTGAGCACATCCTCAGCAAGAGTCACACCCACCAGAAAGAAAGGAGGATGGGTGGATCCCCATATATCTTCACTCCCTGCCCAGACAGGGTTTCTCTCTGTAGTCTTGGTTGTCCTGGACTCACTTTGTAAACCAGGCTGGCCTCGAACTCACAGTGATCCGCTTGCCTCGTATTGCTGTGAAGAGACACTATGACCACTGCAATTCTTTATTTTAAGATTTATTTACTATGTATACAGTGTTCTGCCTGCTTGTACCCCTGCAGGCCAGAAGAGGGCATCAGATCATATTATAGATGGTTGTGAACCA
Source organism: Acomys russatus (assembly GCF_903995435.1). Classification (NCBI taxonomy): domain Eukaryota; kingdom Metazoa; phylum Chordata; class Mammalia; order Rodentia; family Muridae; genus Acomys; species Acomys russatus. Next base: position 35,279,985 of record NC_067138.1, read on the forward strand.
CCATGTGGTTGCTGAGAATTGAACACAGGACCTCTGGAAGAGCAGTCAGTGCTCTTAACCGCTGAGCCATCTCTCCAACCCCTCTTTTTTTTAAAAAAGAGTGTCTGAACTTCTTGGGTTTGTTTGGTTGGTTGGTTTGGTTTTTCTGATTTTGGTTTTGTTTGTTTGTTTGTTTGTTTGTTTTTTGATTTTTTGAGACAGGGTTTCTCTGTGTAGCCTTGGCTGTCCAGGACCATAACAGCTGTTATATAGGGAAACTAGCTTAGTTCTTTGTATATTTTGAATATTAGTTCTATCAGATTTGTAGTTGGCAAAAAATATTTTAACACTCTGTAGGCTTCCACTCTGTCCAAAGGGCAGTGCCCTTTGCCTTACAGAAGCTTTTCCGTTTCATGAGGTCCCATTTATTAATTGTTGATCTTAGAGCCTGTGCTATTAGTGTTCTGTTTAGAAAGCACTTTCCTGTGCTAATGAGTTCAAGGCCATTCCCCCTTTCTCTTCTATCTGGGTGAGTGTATCTGGTTTTATGTTGAGTTCTTTGATCCATTTGGACTTGAGGTTTGTGAGGGGTAATAAGTATAGATTCATTTGGATTCTTCTACATGCAGACATGCAATTTGACCACCACTATTAGTTGAAGATGTCTTCTTCCGGTGTGAATTTCTGGCTTTTAAAAATCAGGGGTAAGGGGCCCTTGTGCACACAGATAAGCACTAGGGAAACCATAAAATTAAACGCACAGTCATATCTCTCCAAAGGAAGAGGACGTTTACCTGTCTCCCCCGGGAATGCGGGACAGGATGTGGTTGACAACCTGCTGATCTTGTGCTATCTGTAGGACCATGCTTCCCCCGAATCCCCCAGGGCGTTGTATTTGCTTATCTCAACCCTCCCCCTAAGTCATGAGCATTGCTTCTCAGACCATAAAACCCGCCCTTATGAGAGAGGTCACACATATTTTACAACAACCTAAGTAAGGTTTGTGTTATCTCAGAGCCAAGCCAATCCTGAATCCCACAGGCCATTTTGTTCACCTTAGCCATCCTCTGGAGACCCTTCTGTCGAGGATTGTTTCTAAGTCAACAGAACTTATTTTTATGGAAGAATCTATATGTGCATTAACTTTTGTGATACACGTGGGACTGAATTAATTGTCAATTTTACTAAAATTGTGCTATACTGAAATATGGCTAAAATAAACCACCTAATGTTAGACTCCAGAAGTTTGAGTTGGCACTGGCAGACTAAGTGAAGCTAAACTGAGTTTCATTTCTGCTTTTCCACAGATCATTTCACTACAGACCATGACACTTGCAGGGATCCCCATATTTTTTATCAAAAATCAGGTATCTAGGTAGATTTAAATCTAGGTCTTCAATTCTGTTGATCAACAAGTCTGCTTTTATGCCAATACAATGCTGGTTTTTTTGTTTGTTTGGTTGGTTGGTTTCGGGTTTTTGAGACAAGGTCTCTCTGTGTAGCCTTGACTATCATGGACTCGCTTTGTACACCAGGCTGGCCTCGAACTCACAGCGATCTGCCTGCCTCTGCCTCCCAAGTGCTGGGATTAAAGGCGTGCACCACCATGCCCGGCTAGTCAATGCTGTTTTGGTTTTTTGTTTTTTGTTTTATAATTTTACTTTTATTTCTGTGCATTGGTGTTTTGCCTGCATGTATGTTTGTGTGAGGGTGTCAGATCTTGGAGCTACAGACAGTTGTGAGCTGCCCTATGGGTGCTGGGAATTGAACCCAGGGCCTTTGGAAGAGCAGTCAGTGCTCTTAACCACTGAGCCATCTCTCCAGCCCGACAATGCTGTTTTTATTACTATATCTCTGTAGTACAACTTGAAGTTGAGGCTCTCTCCTGTGTTTCTTTTGTTATTCAGGATTGTTTTAGCAATCTTGGATTTGTGTGTGTGTGTGTGTGTGTGTGTGTGTGTGTGTGTGTGTTTCCATATGAAGCTGAGAATTGTCCTTTCAAGATCTGTGAAGAATTGTGTTGGAATTTTGATGGAGATTTCATTGAAATTATAGATTGCTTTTGGTAAGGTGGCCATTTTTACTGAGATCTTTCCGTCCTTCTGATATCTCCTTCAGTTTCTTTCTTCAAAGATTTGACGTTCTTATCATACAAATCTTTCATTTCTTGGTTAGAGTTACCCCCAAGAATTTTTTATTATTTTACGCTAATGTGAAAGGTGTTGTTTTCACAATTTCTTTCTCAGTCCCTTTGCCATTTGTATATAGGAGGGCTATTGATTTTTTTTTTTTTTTTTTTTTTTTTCCCCGAGACAGGGTTTCTCTGTGTAGCCCTGGCTGTCCTGGACTCACTTTGTAGACCAGGCTGGCCTGGAACTCACAGAGATCCACGAACAAAAAAGATAAATAAATAAGTTTCTATTGGGGTTATGTGTCCCACTTTTACAGATAAGGAAAATGCAGCTCAGAGAATCCAAGCCACTTATCTAAACTACAAGACTAGGAGTTCACATCCACTGCGTGCTGGCTCAGGACTGACAAATCTGGCAGCTGGGGGAGCTGCAAACCAAAATGGCAAAGAAGGTATCCCAGAATGCCCTGGGTTGGGACCTCATCTGTGTTCACAGGCTGAAAGGTCTGGCCGCAGCCTGGAAAGAGAACCCAGCCCAGGGTCCTGAACTGCGTGGATTAACAAGTGCTGACTGCTGAGGCTGAGGTCAAGTTTCTGGAGCAATCAAGAGAGTTTAGAGTCCAGGACCCCTGAAGCTTGTGGAAGATTAACTTGCTGGAGGGAGAACTTCCTGGCTTCTCTGAAGACACCCTGGCTGTGCACACAAGAGAAACCTGCAGGGGCCTCACCAAGACTGACACTCCCGTCGATACTGCTTTCTCAAAACGAAAAGGTTTGCACATGCACCCACCCCCACCCAGTTCCCATCGCCAACCCCCTCTCACACAGTAATTTGCTAGTCTCATTATCTTCCCTGCAGCCTTTGCCCGGGAAGTGTCTTGATCCACAGGGCTGTGGCTGCCGACTGCCGGGATCTTGGAAGACATGCATATTTCTTTTCTTTCTTTCTTTCTTTTTTTTTTTTTTTTTTTTTTTTTTTTTTTTTTTTTTTTTGAGACAGGGTTTCTCTGTGTAGCTTTGGCTGTCCTGGACTCACTTTGTAGACCAGGCTGGCCTCGAAGTCACAGCGATCCACCAGCCTCTGCCTCCCGAGTGCTGGGATTAAAGGCGTGCGCCACCACGCCCGGCTGACATGCATATTTCTTACGGCTTCTGGAACAAGCCACCTCAAACTCAGAGGCTGACAACAATTCACGTGTCAGAAGTCTCAAATGGGTCAGCAGCCTTCTGAAGGCTGACGGGGAGTTTCCCCTTCCTTGTCTCTTAGTTTTCTCACCCTGGCTCTTTCTTCAAGACTAGTGTCGGCTGACCTCCCCTCCTGCCTGATTTCTGTCCCTTCCTCGCATCTGCATCTCTTGGCTTTCCACTGAGCTCAGCCGGACCACACAGAGCGACTTCTTCTTCATGTGAGGATCCTAATCGCACCTGCTGAGCCCCTTTGCTAGTTGAGAGTCCACAGGTTCCAGGGATCAGCTCGCAGCCTTCTTTGGGAGACTGCTAAATTAGCAATAGTCTGAGGCAGGCTCCTTCCGGGGTCTCCAAGTGAGCCTGCTGTGGGCTCTTTGCTGGGGATCCCCAGGAGCCCACGTTCTACACCAGCGACTCTTCAACCTGTGGGTCTTACTCTTTGGATGCTGAACCACCCCTGCACAGGAGTTGCATAAGACCATCAGAAAACACATTTACATGACAATTCCTGACAGTAACAAAATTACAGTTATGAAGTAGCAATGCAAATAATTGTATGGTTGAGGGGTGGGGCAGTCGCCACAACATGAGAAGCTGTGTTAAAGGGTTGCAGCATTAGGAAGGTTGAGGACCACTTTTCTAGACCAAAAGAGATCAGGAAAACGTGTAACACAGTGAAGAATGAAAGCAGCATTTCCCCTGGGCTAGGGACATGGCTCAATTGGCAAAGTGCTTGCCACACAAGCAGGAGGACCTGCGTTTGATCTTAGAATCTATGTAAATGCCGGCGGGGGGGGGGCAGCAGGGGGGGCAGGCACACGTGTACTCCCAGTGCTGGGTGGTCCCCTGCAACTTGCTTGTCCCCCACACCAGCCAAGCCTAACAAGTCCCAGGTCCCTGGTCCCAGAGAGACACTTCCCAAAAGCCAAGGTAAGCACTGGGGAGATAACTCAGAGCAGTAAAGTGCTATGAAAGCATGAGGATTGGAATTGGGGTCCCCGGCACCCCTGTCAAAGGATGACAGGCATGGTAAAGCTCACCCATAACCTCAATACTAGTGGCATGGAGAGAGGCAGATCCCCCAGAACTCGCTGGCCAGCCAGTCAAAATAAGTCAGTGATTTTCATGTTCCGTGAGAGACCCTACCTCCAAAATAAGGTGGAAAGTGATAAAAGGGGGCATGTGATGTTGATCACGTGTACATACATGCATACACATTTGTGCATGCACCCTCACACACAAAAACATATAAACAGCACACACACACCTTCACAACCTTGCTCCCTGGCACAACCAGGCACTCTCCTGGCTCTGGCCACCTGAGCTGGAATGGGCACTCTACAGGAATAGCCTCACCCTGAGACATACCTAAGGTAACGCAAGAAGCTGGCGATGCCAAATTGGCAGTCAGCTTGAACAATGCCAGGAGGAAATCCAAGAGAATGGCACTGCCAGGCTGTCTGGCTGTTGAGGACTGCTTTTTGGCTCACACCTCCTTGCTGGACCCTCACATGCTGGAGGCTTGAGCTTTTAAGGATGCTGATCTCAAATGACAGCCTTGCTGCCATGAGCTAATGACCTTCCAAAGGTCCCCTTCCTCACTCGTCTTCCCCGCCGAGGCTGAAAATTCCAACATCTGGGTGGAGAGGGCACAAACTTCCAGGCCTAGCACCTGCCGTGTAGCTAGGTCATGGCCAACTGTGCGTAGAGTACAGAAGGTGCCTCCAAACGCCATGACAGCGCACCACGATGGATACGCAGTCTGCACAAAGCCTGGTGGCGTGGAAATCTCACCTTATTTAATTCCACCGTTTCTACCCAGCATCAGAACAGGCTTTTCCTTCTCCTTACTTCTATCACTGGACATGTTTCTAATACATTGTTTTATTTTTTATTTTTCACTCTTTCTTTTGGTTGGTTGATTTGGTTTTGGGTTTTTGGTGGTTTTTTTTTTTTTTTTTTTTTTTTTTTTTTTTTTTTTTCTTTGTTTGTTTGGTTGGTTTGGTTTGGTTTGGTTTTGGTTTTCCAAGACAGGATTTCCTGTGTAGCTTTGACTGTCCTGGAATTTGCTCTGTAGATCAAGCTGGCCTAGAATTCACAGTGTTCTGCCTGCCTCTGCCTCCTGGAATTAAAGGCATGTGCCAACCACTGGCCTGCTCCCTCTTGGGTTTTTTGAGACAGAGTCTCATGTAGGCCCAGGCTGACCTCCAACCCTCTGTGTAGCCAAGGATGACCTTGACCATCTAACTTCACTTCCAGATGTGGCCACTCTGCCTGGCTTATTTGTGCATTGTTTTCCGCACATCTCACAGCCACCCCCCTTCCAGCTGGTGCTTTTATACTGAAGTTTCAGAGAGTAAACTGGAGAAGAAAGGGGTGCTGATCTGGGGCTACTGTAACAGTGTCAGCACTCCATCCAGACCTGGGCCATTGGGCCTCTGCTCTTCTCCCTCCAGAGTGCAGCTAGGCCAGCCAACTGCAAGTCACATGACCAGAGTGGCCACTTCTCTGCTCCTGAAGGGGACTCACAGATCCACTAGGTCCCCTGAGCCACCAAAAGAGACTCTAGTGTATCAATCTGTTTATCTGCTACTGACCCCAACTCTGGTAGGTAACTGGTTCCTTCACCCTGTGAGACAGGGATCACAGCCAGAGTGCCACCTTCTTTGGCTTCAGCAGCTGTCAAGACAACCAAGGTGTTAGGTAGATTCCTCGGGTTGGGAGGTCTCTTTCCTTGCCTAGAGCACACAGCAGATGCCATACCCTGAATCTACGACTCTGTAAGCCAACGGCTGCTACCCTGCCCTCCCCTTTTATAGTGCTGAGGGCCCCAGCAGCACTCGGGAGCCTGCAGGCCTGCAGGGCAACTAGAATAAAGGGTTGCCTTGTGGACAAGTGTGGGCTGAGCTGAGAGGGATAGGAGTCCAAGGAGGTGATCCCGCCTTCTTCTCTGCCCTGGCTGGGACCCAGCTCTTGCCCCATACCATCTGGATTGCCTGGAGACTCAGGGGAAGGTGACAGATGCCAAGGTAAGCTTCTGAGAAAGCTCAAATGCTGTCCTTCTGGCACTTTCATCCTCAAAGGGAGCCTGGAAACTGAATAACACCAGGAGGCTGTCCATGAGCAGCCTGGCCCTCATCCGGGCACTTCAGAATATAAGCCCGTGCTTCAGGGGAACTTCTGTGTCTCCCCAACAAGCATGTCAGTGGTATAGTTCATGGTTGTATGGGGATCCATCTATCGGTTACTTTTCTCACAGCTGTGACAGAACATTCAACCAAACCAACTCAAGGGAGGGGCTTAATTTGGCTTACAGTTTCAAGGCAGCCTAGTCCGTCATGGCCGGGAAGGTGCAGCAGTTGAGGTGACTTCAACATGACTATAAAACAGTGTTGGCTGAGATTTTTAGTTCATGGCATGGTTCCATACAACTTTTCAGTACCAAATTCATCATTGGATTTTCACATAAGGTTGAGTGTATGAACAGAACTTTGTTTGTTTGTTCTTTTTTGTTTTTCGAGACAGGGTTTCTCTATGTAGCCTTGGCTGTCCTGGACTTGCTATGTAGACCAGCAGGCTGGCCTAGAACTCACAAAGATCCACCTCCCTCTAACTCCCAAAAGCTGGGATTAAAGGCGTGCGTCACCACCGCCCGGCCTATGAGCAGACTTTTTGTGTCTGCATCCCTACAACGAATTTCACCTGATAACGGTGCATTCTTTAAAGTTCCTGGCTGGTTGTCAATATCTTGCCTTGTATTCCCCATCAACACATTTAAGGAAGATTAAGATAAAGAACGTGTCTGCTGTTGTGCTGTGTGGCTTGTCTTAGGAAACCTTGTTGTCACATATCTAGTCCCCTTTATCTCTAGTCTCATTTCCCAGGGGTTCAGTTGCTCACAGGCGACAGAGTGGGTCCAATACAGGAGAGTATTTTGCGACAGGCTCTGTTCATATAACCGTTGTTACATCCAGGCTACTATTATATTGTTGAATTTTACTACGCCGCTGTTGTCTATCTCTTATGCTTAATTTATAAACTCTGTCATAGGAAGTCATATTCACAACAGTCAGCACTCTGCAGCTTAGGCATCCATTGGAGAGTCCCGTGGGGAAGAGAGGACTAACGTATTCAGTATTTGCCTTTCTATGCAGAGGGTAGAAAACACAAAAACAAAAAACACAAAGTTCTTTATCATAGAGACACCAGTGAGCTAGGCTATAGAAACACCAGCTATTTTTCTTTTCTTTTTTAATAATGTTGCTTTTATAACAAAACATTTCAAGTGCTTGCCATTAGAGGAGACTGCAGGAGACTTTAGTAGTGACCACTGGGAAGAGGAAATGAGATACAAGCTTCCTGTTCTTGGTCTTCTTGTAAATCTCTTCAGCCATCAGTACTTCCCCTTCGCTGTCTATACTCCACCCTTGCTGCTAAAAATAAAAATATGCATGTTTACATAAAATATAATTACCTCCTTCACTGCCTTAAACTCGAGTCTTCTTGGATCCTAAGCCTGAGGCAAACAAATCCAAACTGTTCTCAGTCTGTAGTGAACAGGAAATTCCCTGTGTGTGAAGTGGAGACAAGCTGAAGACTGATGGCTGTGAGCATGAGACTGTGGAAACTCAAGTCAGTGGCAAGCATGGAATCCGGGCCTTTGCTGAAACGAAAGCAGACAGTGTGTCGAAATTTCTGTGAAACTACAAGTTTTTTGTTTTTGGTGGGTTTTTTTTGTTTTGTTTTGTTTTGTTTTGTTTTTTGAGACAAGGTCTTGTTTAGTGACTCAAGCTAGATTTGAACTCATGATCTCATGATCCTCCATCCTCAACTTCCTGTGTACCAGAAGTACAGACATGTCACCATAAGGGACTGAGGAAGTCTCACTTCTATAGAAAGATGCCATTTGGGATTGAGAGGGACCTGAGGGACTCAGCGGTCTGTAGCCACACGAGATGCAGCTGTGGCCTTTGGGTTGGAGAGACCCCAAGGCCAGCAGGCCAGGAAGACTCACTGAAGAGCCATGACTTGCCTTTGTCTGCTGCCTTTCCTTGACTCTGTCACTATGTAATTTAAAATCACAGCATTCCCCAAGACCCTGGTCTTGTTTAAATCACATATGTTGTGGGGGGGTCTCTGTGACCCCATGGCCAGCCGAGTAATGATCTGTGGGAGGCAAGAAGGTATTTCCATTTTGGTGAAAATATTCCTGGTGATGAATAATTCAATCCTGTGTATACAATAAAACTTAAGAGATGACTACATACAATATCTTCCATAAAGATGAGTTTTATAGATTTTTATATATGTGACACCTTCCATAAAAAGTTTCTATAAGAGCTGGATGTGGTGGCGCACGCCTTTAATCCCAGCACTCGGGAGGCAGAGGCAGGCAGACAGCTGTGAGTTGGAGGCCAGCCTGGTCTACAAAGTGAGCCCAGGATCGCCAAGATAACATAGAGAAACCCTGTCTCAAAAAAAAAAAAAAAAGAAAGAAAGAAAGAAAGAAAGGGGGGGGGGATTTCTATAGATTGACAAGCTCACAATAAGAGTCTAGGGGAGGATCCAGTGTGGTCTTGGCCACACAGCCCAAAAGGCCACTAAGCTATTAACAGCATCTGTTCCCAGTCTTCTGGGCAGTTAACCCGTCGTGCATTCCTTCCTTTGAAGGAACAACCCTGTGTGTTTAACATTCCTGGTTCCCCTACCCGTGAGCACAAGGACCTCTATGCCTCCCACAATATCCTTCCAGGAACAGAGACTCAGGCTTGCAATCCCAGCACTTGGGAGACTGAGGCAGGAGAATTACTGTGAGTTCAAGGCCAGTCTGGACTACATAGGAGTTCCAAGTAAATCTGACAGAAACTTATATTATATATTCCTTTTAAAAAATTACAAACAAAGCCAGGCATGATGGTGCATGCCTTTAATCCCAGCACTTGGGAGGCAGAGGCAGGCGGATCGCTGTGAGTTCAAGGCCAGCCTGGTCTACAAAGTGAGTCTGGGACAGTCAAGGATACATGGAGAAACACTGTCTCAGAAAAAAAAATTACAAACAATGAAAATCAAAATTAGTTTTTTATTTATTTATTACTATTATTTTATTTTTTCTGTGTATAGGTGTCTTGCGTTAGTATATGTCTGGACACTACATGCATGCCTGGTGCTCACTGGGGTCAGAAGGAGGCACCAGCTCATTTGGATCCGGAGTTACAGACAGTTGTGGGTTCTGGGAATCAAACCAGGTCTTCTGGAAGAGCAGCCAGTGCTTTTAACCGCTGAGCCGTCTCTCGGGCCCAAGACTACAATTTTAAAGCAAGCTTACATTGCTAGTAAATTTGAAAGGAAGGTGTTGAAATTTCCCATACATCCCTTGCCCCTAGCCACGAATAGCCTCCCACGTCAGCATCCTCATAAGACTGCAAGTTTGTTAGTACTATTTGTTGTTACTACCGTTCGGCACCACTGATTAACACACACTAACACATCACTGTTACTCTCTGTCCTTCATTTATGTCCATTATTCTACGCATCTGGACAGCTTTATAATAGCACCTCTGCCATCCACACCGTCTCACGAAGAGCCCTCTGCCGTCTCAGTTCCTCACCCACACACCAGTTGTTACCTAGAAACACTCTCACCGTCACACCCAGAAGAATGTTGTATCATCTTTCTATGGGCCTTTTAATCCAGTCGCACCCAGCCTGCATGGCTTGGGTCCAGTCACCCTGGCTACTAGGAGTGGCCCAGTAAGGAAGAAAGGACAGACACTCATCCAGTAAAGCTGGGATTAGGTGGGGCCATGTGTTTTTTAGGTACAGCACAGGGCCAAGGGTTAACTGGTCTCCCAAAGGAGATCTCTGTAGCTGGCCGTCTCAGGCTGTGAACACCCATGAGAAGAATGCCAAGTTCCCAGTCTTTGCATTCCTTGGTCAGTCATCCCTAAACACTCATACTCTGATTCCTATGAAAAGCTCTGCCATTTCTCTTGAGCCTGAGCCATATGAGTAATGGCTTTGCCAATTGTCCCATGGGTCCAAGGCCCTGGGCTTCCTTGACATGCCCACATCAAAATACACATTACTCGGCTGCTCACTCACTCAGGGCTTCCTCTGCTCCTTGCACCAGCCAAGGTGACAAGAAGACTATCACCTGTCGCAGCCCAGAAGGGTCCTACAGGGTGTTAGTCCCAGCTGGATCTCTGCTCACCCTCAGCACCACTTGCCTGGTATCCACATCCCCAGCAGTTACAGAGAGCTTTCCTGGAGACTTCAAGCCTTTTTCCAAGGAAATTTTCCTTTTAGGAAAGCTGGTGGTATTGAGTATTCTCCAACACTTGAACAGAGTGATTTTAAGGAAATGTGCTGAAATGGGCTTTGGGGGGCGGGGACAGTCCTTTTTTCTTGATAGTGCTTGGGATTAAATTCAGGGCCTCAAACATGCTAGGCAAGTACTATTTCACGGAGATTTGCCCCAGCCCTTGGGTTTTTTGTTAGTTTGGCTCTTGTGATACAGCCCAGGGTGGCCTCGAACTCTTGGATCCTCCTGCTTGTACCTCTCAAGCGCTGGGATTATAGGTGTGCACCATGGCACTTGGCTCTGAGATCTTAACAGGGCCTGTGTTGTCCCTTTCAGCAGACATCAATGAGACTTAGTTACTTCCTCGGGCTTCATTGATATATTTTTTAAAAAATTTTAATAAGATGTATTTATTATTTATACAGTATTCTGCCTGCATGTATACTTTCAAGCCACAAGAGGGCACCAGATCTCATTATAGATGGGTGTGAGCCACCCTGTGGTTGCTGGGAATTGAACTCAGGACCTTTGGAAGAACAGCCAGTGCCCTTAACCTCTGAGCCATCGCTCCAGCTTCTTCATTGATATATTTAGACCACTCCCCAGAGACCAATTGAACCAAAAGGAAAGAACAATGGTTCGGGGACAGGCCAAATTCACCGACTGCAGAGACACGAGCACTTGCTGTGGCTGGTAAACCCTGAAGTGTGACACCAAAATAAGGAATCAGCAGGGTAGTTTCACCCTCGCTTCTCCCCAGGGGGTGATGGTTTGCTTCCTGTCTTCTGCAACTGTCTGGTGGCAGATGGCAGCCTGTCACAAGGAGGGGGCTGAGCCGTCTCTGGTCACCACTTCCTCCTCCCACAACAGAGGCCCTCCGCCAAGTGGATGTATGTGCCCGGAAAAGTCCACCCACAATTTTCAAAGAAGTCTGAGTCGTGCGTCTGGACTAGCTGGCAGAGCTGGAGGTGATACAGTGGCATCGACCTGAAACATGCCAAGTCAGGGTGAAAGAGAAGGACGCAGCGGCGAGAGATCTTGTGATAACTTCAAGCTAAAACGAGGAACCCCTCACTGGCGGCTCCTCTGAGGGAAGTTGGCTCAAGCTGCTGAAGAGTAAGTGCATCACGCCCCTGCAAGGCTCTGCAAGCAAGAGTGGGGGATGTGACGGAACCACAAGTGGGCAGCACTGGCTACCTCCTCCCCCTCCCCCTACCCCCTCCCCACCCTCCCCGCCCCCCCACCTTGTGATTCAGGTATCCCTTTGTCCCTAAACAGGGACTAAGGATTAAGTGAGACTTTAGTGAGCTCCCCAGAGTGGTATAGTAAGAAGAAAAAACAGGGATTCCAGCTGTCTCCACCTTTTGTTGGTTTTGGGGTGGGTTGTTTTTAGGGGTGGGAGGACTGATGTAACCTCAGCAAGCCCCAGACTCTGAGTAGGTAGCTAAGTACGACCTTGTGTTCCTGGTGTACCAGCTTCTATCTCAAAAGCACGAGGGTCACAGGTGGGCACCACCATGCTCACCTGACCATAGACATTCTAACACAATGGGATGTCATTATGGTTTGTGTTCCTCAAGTGTTTGTGACGTTCAGCCTTTCTTTTCACATACCTGTGGCCATGTGTGTGCGCTCTTTTGGGAAATGTCTACAATCAGAGTCTTCGGGTAGTAATCAAAAGAAAAAATCCCAGATTACACTAAGGCAGTTCTCAGCAACTTCTGCACATTTAAAAAAAAAAAAAAAAGCCAGGCATGGTAGTGTACACCTTTGATTCCAGCACTTGGGAGGCAGAGGCAGGTGGATGGACATGAGTTTGAGGCCAGCTCAGTCTACAAAGACAGTCCAGGACAGCCAAAACTAACACAGAGAAACCCTGTCTCAAAAAAACAAAAACAAGCCGGGCGTGGTGGGGTATGCCTTTAATCCCAGCACTCAGGAGGCAAAGGTAGGCGGATCGACCTGAGTTCGAGGCCAGCCTGGTCTACAGAGTGAGTCCAGAACAGCCAAAACTACACAGAGAAACCCTGTCTTGGAAAAAAAAAAAAGAAAGAAAGAAAGAATATACATCCTTGTAAAAAAAATTTAATGAAAAAGAATATACATTTTAGGTTTAATAGGTAGATAAGGTAAATAGTTAGATAAGGTCTTCAAAAGCCTCAGAGACCTACAGACCAGGGCATGTAAAGATGTCTTTATTATTTTACGGATTCTTTGACAATAAAATAGGTTAACTCCTGGCACCATCCAGCCCACGGCAAAGAAGATGATGAACATCAAAGAACCTCCTTATGGAGATGGCTTCAAATGTGGCAAACCAGCCACTGGGGAAAATGTCTTCATTTCTACCACAGACAGAATTCTACCTAAAAATGGGCAAGCTTGGATGCAGGCAGAGTCAACAGCCAAACTCTGCCAAGACAGGGTAAGCAAATCCTCAATAGTTTCTGCCTCACAAATACGTCTGTCAGATATATTGGACCAGAAGGCTGAAGATGATGCTCCAACGTTATAGAGAGTTTTGGGTGACTGTTCAGGTAGAAAACTGTCTCTGTCATCTTCTCATTTGGGAAGCTGCTAACCTGCATTTCCTGTTTACTCAGGTTATTAATTTTATTCCTTCTCAAGTCTCTGATGGGGTTGAAGACCAGATAGTTGTTTTACAATTAAACTTAGTTGTTTAGGGGTTAAGATGTTTTTAGATCTAGATAGATGTCTTTAGGTTAATAGAGATATGATAGATATTGATTTACATTCAGAATTTTAGATTCACCAAGAAACATGTTTTCTTGAAGGTTGCCAAATACAAATAGCCAAAACACTATAAATGTAACATTACATAATTCCTGATTATTTCATGGTTCTTCTTGATTTTAGTTTATTGTATATATGTGTGATAATATAAATATAAACTTTTTTTAAAATTTTTTTTCTTTTAAAGATCCTAGCTAGGCATCATGGTGCACACCTGTGATCCCAGCACTGGGGAGGCAGAAGCTGGAGGATCTCTGTGTGTTCGAGGCCAGCCTGGTCTACAAAGTGAGTCCAGGGCAGCCAAGGCTACCCAGAGAAATCCTGTCTTGAAAAACCAAAAATTAAAATTCATTTAAAAGATCCTTAGGGCAAAAAAAAAAAAAAGAAAGAAAGAAAGAAAGAAAGAAAAGAAAAAAGAAGAGAAAAGGAAAAAAAAAAGAAAGCCTACTGGATAGAGCCCCCACCGGTTCCCCTCATAAGCAGGTACCAAACTAAGAAAGGAGAGGCACTTGGCCCAGCTGTGTATTGCTCTGCTGGGGTAGTTGCTCATGAATTCAGACACTCTGGCTCACCATGGCTCTGCCCAGCTGTTAGAGACAAGCCCATAGCTGGGCGTCTGACAATAGTGCACATGGTCTTTAGCTACACTGAGATAACCAAATACATCGAAGATTCATCTATATTAACATAAGTTTTGTTGGTCCATTTGGTTTTTTGAGACAGGGTTTCTCTGTGTATCCTTGGCTGTTTTGGACTCACTTTGTAGACCAGGTGGGCCTCAAATTCACAGTGATCCACCTGCCTCCCGAGTGCTGGAATTAAAGGCCTGTGCCATCGAATCATCGAATACATTTCTTGATATGTATCATAACTTACAATAGGTATCTTCATATATACATATATACAGGTAAGGTCTAGAAAAAAATAAGATTTCCTGCTTAATCCTTGCTTTTGTGTCTTCCTCCCTCTTCTATGTGAGTCAGTAGACAAAAAAATTACAAGGAGGGCTTCTGGAACCTTCTTCTTGGGTCATTTTTTTACACTCTCAGTTCAAATTCCACTTGTTAATTTTTAATACGTCTGGCTGTCAGAGAAGAAAGCACATTATCCCCAGTGAAACTAAAACTGTGGTGAACTCTGACCACATACGCTGCGCACCTAGCGCAGGCCATGCCTGTATGTTCCTGCTCCCTATTCAATTCCAACGGGTCCAAATTTGAAAGTCCACGCTCCACCTACTTTTCTTTCTGGTCCTCCGTATGGCAGGAAACTGGTGGTCTGGTTGAGGTTGCTGGTTCTGGGGCCTGAACGGCCTGATTAACTGCCGGTGGATTCCGTCCACGCTCCCTTCCATGGTGAGGCCGGCGTCACTGAGGCTGCCTTTGTCTAGAACCTCATTGTCCGGTCCTGGATGCTTTCCTGCAGTTCAGGCCTCTCAAAGACTTCATGAAGTAGACGAGACAAGAAGAGAGGCAGTCAGACAGGACACACTGGTTGTACTATTCGCACCAGTCCACCCGGTTCCAATGAGCTCCCGCATCTTGAATGAGAACTGAAGTTGGCTGCATCCTCCTGAGTGCTACATCCTCACACTCGGGGTTAGGGATGCAAATGCGGCTTCTTCGACTCGTTCCAAAGTAGCCATCTGGCACAAGTATTTCATGTACCAGGCTCTGCCATTCACTCAATTTTTCCGGGGACATTAAAAAACAAAAAACAAAAAACAAAAAACAAAAACAGGCTTGGTGGCGCTAAGCTGTAATGCCAGGACTTGGGAGGCGGTGGCTGGGATGTCCAAGTTCCAGGTCATCCTGAACTACAGCATGGCAAAATGGAACCAATTTTGAAAATGAAAGAAAGGGTGGCTCATGAGATGGGGCTGGGTGGTATAGCAATCCAGGCTGAGCAAGCCACGAGGAGCAAGTCAGGAAGCAGGGCTCTTCCATGGCCTCAGCTTCACTTCCTGCCTGCCAATTCCTGGCCCAACTTCCTTTGGTGATGGACTGTGACGTGGAAGTGAAATAAACCCTTTCTTTCCCCCAAGTGGCTTTTGGTTGTGTGTTTTGTCGTTTCATTAGGAACCCTAGCTGAGACGCTAACTATAGCACATCATCTTGGCACACTGTTGCTTCCTCAGTGTGGAAGTTTCTATGTCACCATAGATAGAGTAAGCACTTTAGTTTCTTCTGAAATTTCAGGGTCTCTGGGCTGGCAAGATGGTTCAGTGGGTAACAGCACTTGCCGCTGAGTTTGAGTTCGATCCATAAGAATCCACACGGTTTATTCTTCATCTTACTTGCAAAACATGCCAGGTATGGTGGCCCGTGCCTTTAATCCCAGCACTCGGGAGGCAGAGGCAGGCGGACCTCTGTGAGTTCGAAGCCAGCCTGGTCTACAAAGTGAGTCTAGGACAGCCAAGGCTACACAGAGAAACCCTGTCTCAAAACAAACAAACAAACAAACAAACAAAAAGCAAAACAAAAAACCTTTTAAAACGCTACTATAGTTAAAACAAAACAATAGCCAAGCAGTGAGCACATTATGATTACAGTCCTTCCCACGTTCACTACTGCATACAGAATGTCATGAAGAGTGTCTGGTCCATGAAGGGGTCTGACACTGAACGCCACCTCTGGGGTGACGTTCATCATCCTCGTATGCTTCTCCACTAAGCTCTGACTTTGCCCTGTATGTATGAAGACTTTAATGCACAAGCTGAAAGTTTAATACTTCTAAAAACTACTTTAAACGTTCACTAGCATCTGTTAGGCCATATCTCCTGTAACTGATAACAGCTATGCACACTAAACTGACATGCTGGGTATGTGTTGTATGACCACTCATTGTTAAGCTATGGAATAAAAAGTTTGTGTTTAACTGGTAATCAGAAAAAGAATTATTAGCAGCAACAAAAAAAGAATACACATGACCTCCATGCATGGGCCATGGCAGGTGTGCCTACCCTGACCCACCTCCATAGATAGGCAGATAGACAGATGTGAAGAAAAAAAATTTTTTTTTCCCCCTCGAGACAGGGTTTCTCTGTGTAACAGCTCTGGCTTTCCTTGAACTCGCTCTATAGTCCAGGATGGCCTCGAACTCATGGAGATCTGCCTGCCTCTGCCTCCCAAGTGCTGGGATTAAAGGCATAGGCCACCACCGCCTGGCATGAAGGAAAAAAAATTAATGTCAAAGTCTCGCTCTGGCTTCAAACTCCTGGTTCAAGTGCCCCACCCTCACCCCCATCCCTTAGTCTCTGAATGGCCAGGACCACGCACACTGTACTCACTGCTTTTTATTTATTTTTGTCTTTTTCTCGCTATATAGCTGGAGCTACCAAAAAATCAGTCTGGCCTTTGCTGGCCTAAATTTTCAGTAAATGCTTTTTTCAGCTTCTCGGTCCCCAGTAAACACAACAGTGTCCTTTAGATTTGTGATCATCCTTGAGCAAAGCTGAAGAAAAGCAGGCAGAAAGGCTCTCCTGCAAGAGATGGGGCAGCTCCCCCAGGCAAAGTGGCAGTAGGAAAGAGGTGTGGGGAGAAATCATCGCTGCTGTCGCTAGACCAAACTCAAAGACCGTGCTGAGGAGGGGGAAGCCCGCCAGACTCTTTTGTGATACTGTGAAAATCAAGAAAAAGACCTTTGCAAATGAGAGGCTCCAGGCAGGGGCTTGGGGGCTCTGCCAAGGCATAGCATAGCCCAGGAGAGTGGCACAGATGTCTTTTCAAAGGGAAACCCCCCCGCAGCTGCTGGCACCTGGAACACAAAACTAAGCAAGCCACCCCTTCTGTCACAGCACAGAGCAGGCTGTGAAGCAGGAGCTGGCGCCTGGCTTCCTTGGCACTCCATGGTGCGAAATGAGCTGTCAGCACAAAGCAGTGTCTGGTTTGGTTTGGTTTGGTTTGGTTTGGTCTGATTGAGACAGGATTCTCGTTGATCCCAGGCAGGCCTCGAACACAATCGTAGCCAAGGATGACCTTGAACTTCTGCTCCTCCTGTGTCCTCCTCACCTCCCGGGTGCTAGAATTACAAGCCTGTGCAGTTGCGTTACTTGGTGCTTGAGATCAAACATAAGGCAAACACTTGACCAACCCAGCCAAATCCCCACCCCCACAGAGATACACGCCTCTGGAGTAAAAGGACAGCAGATCTGCAACTAATGAGCCGTCTTTCCCTGAGAGTCAGTAAACTGAGATGGATGCTGCTAACCAATTCATTCAGCAAGTTACCACCATGTCAGGCTGTAAGTCAAGGGACAGACAAATAAACTCCGCCCTTCTATTAAGACAGACTCATTATGCGGTCCATATGCTGACTTAGAACTCACTACATAGCGGAGGGTGACATTGAACTCCTAATCCTCCTTGCCTCATCCTCCCGAGTGCTGGGATCACAAGCATAGATCACCACATCCAGGTAGAAAAGACCTTTCTTACCGGGTCCCAAACTAGCCTGAGACACAGACTCAGGTAAAGTAATGCAAGCAACACAATACAGGGGCGGCACTGGCCTAGCACATCTTAGGAAAGACTGAGGTGTGGGCTGGGAAGGCTCTCTCCATGACAGCCACATTTGAGGCAGGTTCTGTCCCACTCCATCGCCAGGAAGCAAACCCCACTTCTTCCTTTCAAAGTTCTTTGTCTTAGGGGCTGGCAAAGGCTTGGAAAGAGCTACAGTCTTCACATACATAATGTCCTAATTAGTGGTTGTTCTACGACCAAACAAAGCAGCCAAGTGGGAGGCTTCAAAGCCACTCTCCTGATGACAGGCTGGGGACACAGGGGGACTTTGAATAAGAATAAGCCCTGGCTGAGCTACATTTTGGCTGGCTTCCCAATTATCGCCATTGATGGCATGCCTAATTTACTCCGAAATGTCTTTTTCTCTTTGTCACCCCAGGGAAAGATCAATCTTTCTCCATCAGTCCCCAAGGGGAAATATTAACAAAATCACTAATTAAAAGATCTGTGTAAACTTAACCTTGAAAACTACCATCCCTGTTGAATGCAGTAAGGAAGTCAAAAAGGTGTAGGAGGTTCGAATTTGTATAGGACTGGAGACTGGCTTTCTTTTCAAGCTGTGAGTAATTTAGTGGTTTTCATTTAGGATAATAAACACAGTTTCTGTTGTTATTTTATTACACTTATTTAGGGGGTGAGGGTGGGTGCTACCATGTGTGGGGACTAGTTTTCTGTTACCTTGACACAAGCTTGAGTTACCTGAGAAAAGGGAACCACAGGTGTGAAAATGCCTTTGTAAAATTACCCCGGAGTGTGTCTCTGTCTCTGTCTCTCTCTTCCTGCTGCCTGTGGATCAAGATGTAGAACTCTCAGCTCCTTCTCCAGCGCCTGCACGCTGCCATGCTTCCTGCCATGATGATAATGGACTAAACCTCTGAACTGTAAGACAGTCCCAATCAAATGTTTTCCTTTATACGAGCTGTGGTCAACAGGTATGGTGGTGCACGCCTTTAATCCCAGCACTCGGGGAGGCAGAAGCAGGAGAATCGCTGTGAGTTCAAGGCCTAGCCTGGTCTACAAAGTGAGTCTAGGACAGCCAAGGCTACACAGAGAAACCCTGTCTCGGGAGCAGGGGCGGGGTGGGGGGGGGGAGGAGTTGCCGTGGTCATGGTGTCTTTTCACAGCAATAGAACAGCATCTGAGGCAGCTGATAATTTTTTTTCCTGATACTTAGACATGCTTTTGTTAATGAGAATAACATTAACAGTAATCCCCAACACCAGTGTCACTGAACTCTGTGTACTTATTAAGTCATTTGCACTTCTATGTCAGCCTTTGAGGATGAGTCTACTGTGTCTGCAACATATGGAGACAGAGCAGTAGACCACATGCCTAGTAAGTGGCAGACCCAGGGTGTGGCACTAGGGGCCACATCCCTGCACCTAAGCTAAGAGGCTATTTATTCAGTTGTGCAAATCTTTTTGTGTTTGGAGGAACTCACTAAGGGTTTGCATTCTGCACGGCATTGGTGGAGTCACTCTCTGCAAGTTCTATCTGGAAGACTTCAACTCGCCTGTGTTATCTATGCATTTTGTCCACCATGTTTAGTGTACCATTTCAGTTTATAATAAACCTGTCTTGACTGGTAAATGTGACCTTCCTTGGGAGAAAAGAATTCTAGACTGCAAATGTAACCTAACCACCTCCTTAACACCGACATAATCACCAATGCACCCCAATTACGATCTAAACAGACACAATATGCTTGCTACAGAGAACCAACTTTCAGGCAAGCTTCTTCCTTCCAGGACTAGACTGGGGCCAGCAAACTTCTTGGCTTTGTTTTTCGTTTTTTGTTTTGTTTTGTTTTGTTTTGTTTCCCCAGACACAGCTTCTCTGTGTGGCCCTGGCTGTCCGGGACACACTCTGTAGACTAGGCTAGCCTCGAATTGACAGAGATCCACCTGACTCTGCA
Source organism: Acomys russatus (assembly GCF_903995435.1). Lineage (NCBI taxonomy): Eukaryota > Metazoa > Chordata > Mammalia > Rodentia > Muridae > Acomys > Acomys russatus. Next base: position 35,299,772 of record NC_067138.1, read on the forward strand.
TCTCTAGTGCTGGGATTAAAGGTGTGCGCCACCACCTCCTAGCCTGGAATAAAAGTTTTTGTCAAGAAAATAAGTGTGGGCCAATGAGATGGCTCTGCAGGTTAAGGCACTTGTGGTCAAGATTGATCACTTGAATTTAAATCTTAGGCCCAATACACCGGAAAAAGAGAACAGACTGCCTAAAGTGTACTCTGACCTCCACACACGCACTATGGCACATGTGCACCCACACTAGTCAACCTTTATCCAATTAGATTGCGTGTGCACTTGTAAATTGGTTGATTGGTTGGTTTTACAAGGATTTCTCTTGCAGTCGTCATTGTTCTGGACTCACAGAGATCCACCTGCCTCAGCCTCTCTAGTGCTGGGATTAAAGGTGTGTGTGCTACCACACCCAGCTCAAGCTTGTAAATTTGTAAGCAAGCCATTTTAATATACTTGAATGCAGCAAGGAGACACAGCCACAGCTGCAGTGTAGTTATAAGGTAAGGCAGAAGGCGGTGTCATGGGCTCACTGCAGCTCTGGAGGACGTAGGAGGCTTTGAAGAGAAGGAAGCCAGCATCCCAGTGCTGCTGACTAAGCAGATGGGAGCAGGGACTGGAAATGGGGTGGCATCCAAGTACAGTCGGGGAGCAGCAGCTACTCCAGACTGCCTGAGACCTGGAGGTGCAACGAAGGAAAGTACCGTGGAAGCTTTACAGACATCGCAGAAACCCAGTGCGGGTTAGCACGCACTGCAAGCGTAACTTGAAAAGCATATGCCCTCATTGGCTTTTGCACGCATACTACCTCTCAATCTGGCAAAAAACGGTTTGTCTTTATAAACAGTATACTAAAATATAAAATGGCATCTCTACAGTGATGACTATAACGAAAATAAATGTCTACAAATGGAAAACAAGATCTGCATATTGATGGCAATTAAAACTAGCCTTTTGATGATAAAATGTAAACGTCTTTTCCTGCCCCACAATAGAAAAATCCACATTTACCCATTAAATGTATGCTTAGACCTTATATTAAATGTTAAAAGGAACCTGGAGGTGGTTCACTTTTATAATCCTCATAGGCAGGAGGCAGGATGGTGGGTTTGAGGCTGGCCTGGGCTAGGGAATGCATCCCAAGCCGACAGTGTGTGAGAGCCTGTGTCATAAGACAAACCAACCAACCAAGCCAGGGATAGTGGCGCACACGAGAGGCAGAGGCAGGTGGATTTCTGTGAGTTTGAGGCCAGCCTGGTCTACATAGAGAGTTCCAGGCCAGCCCACATAGTGAGACCCAGTCTCAAATTTTTTAATTAAAATACATTTTAAAAGGACATGTTTGTTGTTTTTTTTTTTTTTTTTTTTTTTTTTTTGGTTTTTCGAGACAGGGTTTCTCTGTGTAGCCTTGGCCATCCTGGACTCACTTTGTAGACCAGGCTGGCCTCGAACTCACAGTGATCCGCCTGCCTCTGCCTCCCAAGTGCTGGGATTAAAGGCGTGCGCCACCACGCCCGGCTTGACATGTTTGTTGTTGTTGTTTGATTTTTTGAGACAGGGTTTCTCTGTGTAGGCTTGGCTGTCCTGGACTCACTTTGTAGACCAGGTTGGCCTCAAACTTATCCGCCTGCCTCTGCCCTCCCAGTGCTGGGATTAAAGTCATGCCACACCTGGCTTAAAAGGACATGTTTTAAGCAAATGCTTCCATTTCTTTTCCTGATTTAGGAGTAAACTAGGTACGATATCCCTATAGTCTTCCTGCTGTCTGAACTGATCTGATTGAGCAAAACTCCAGTCATTCTGCATGAGATTAAATGAAAGATTCTAAAACAAGGCTGAGACAACTCAGCACGCAATGGTGTCTGTCACCAAGCCTGACGACCGAGTTCTGTCCACATGAAGGACAGAACGGACCCCTCCGAGTTGCCCTCTGACTTCACACATGTGCCATGGTACTTGAGTGCCTACACCCACGCACACACACTAAATAAGTGTAGTAGTTTTTAAAATTCTGGGGTGGAATTAGTTATAAACACACACACACCACTGTGTCACGAGCCCCAAGGAAAGCTGTCTGACAGTCCGTCACTGATTCTTTCTGCCCTTAGGCCTTAAAGTACTGTCGCCAGGCAAAGTAGGTCACACTTGAGATCTGAGCACTTGGGAGGCCAAGGCAGGAAGATTGCCATGAGTTTGAGATGAATTCCAGGCTAACCTGGACTACAGAATACTACTCTGTCCGAAATAAAAATTAAAAAAGAATGGCTGGGCATGACGGCATATGCCAATAATCCCAGCACTTGGGAGGTGGAGGCAGAAAGATGAGATAAAGTTCAAGGCCAGACTTTGCCCCAGCCCGCCAGGGTTCGACTAACGCTCGGGAGGAAAATTTTCCTGTATAGGGACAGAACACAAGACACGAAGAAGGGGGCAAGTCTGCATTCTGATCAAACCCCGTTTACTGAGAAATTTCACAGAGTTTTTATAAGGCAGGGGGCAGGGAAGCATATTGCTATGGCAACCCAGCTGTAGGCTATCTCAAGATGTGAGGAATTCCAAGCAGGTCACAACATCCTGCCACACCGAATATTTTGCTATCTTTATCTAATCTAACTGTTAAACTACAACAGGGTGGCTCCATCTAAATCTTATCTTTAGTCTAACTGCTGAACCACGACAGGGTCAGCTGGTGTCTGGTGAATGGCAGACTGCTGGAGAAATAAGAATCTAGGCTCTGACAAGATGGCTGAACATTGGCTATATAGCCCGTCCCCTACAAGACTTAGCTATGTAGTTGAACTCCTGGCTAGCCTGGGCTACATGAGACTCTATTATTAAATTAATAAAAAGTCTAAATCACAGAAACGTATGCCACTAGGTGGGAAAATGGCAGATTTTCCATATGGAAGGATCTCACCACTGCTACGTCTTCATGGTTGAATATAAATTTGAACAGTACCAATCTTACAAGTCATATGCGTTCTTTCATGAAACGAGTCTTGCACTTTCATTCATGCAAAGTAACAAGTCAAAACCTAACCTTACAGCTTTTACACTGAGATATTTAGATGATAAAATATCTTCCCAGGAGCTGGAGAGATGGCTCAGCACTAACTACCCTTCAGAGGACCTGGGTTCAGTTCCCAGCACCCACAGAGTGACTCACAACCATGTGTAACTCTAGTTCCCACATCTTCTCCTGGCCACCATGTCCACTGCATGCACATGGTACACAGACACTCATGTAGGCAAAGCATCCAAACACATAGAAATAAATATTAAAGAACTATCTCCCTCAAAGTCAGGCATGGTGGCATGGAGCTGTGACTGAGCCCTCTGGGCTGCTGCTGCATGGTCACAAGTTCAAGACTAAGCTAAACCAAATAGTGAGACTTGCTCTCAAAAATAATCAAATAAAATGTATTTTAAAGCATTAAAGAATGCCTTAAAAGCCTATGAAACGGTATGCCATCCCTCAAAATAATATGCTCTTATTATATCAAGTTAAAAGGAAACTGGTTTTCAGGCTAAGCAAAAATTTAAATACATATATGTCTGTACAGATATATTTAAATGTTTTTTTCCTTTTTCTAGTGGTTTATTCTGCCTTTTCTATTTCCAAATGGCACCCTAGTCTATAGTCATTTATAGCATTGTAATTTAATCAGCAGTGAATGTTCCCTTTGTGTTTTAATATGTGTATCAGTTCCTATTTACATATTTTTTTGTTCTGAATTATATTATTTGTTATTTGGCTCAAACACAAAAAAGCTGTATATAATCTTGGTTACTTAATTTTTCATATCAATACAAATTTTCACATGTTTTCTGGAGACTTTGGTACTTTGAAGCCATTACCACTGGTTCCTTTCACTAAAACTCTGTCAAAAGTCCAGCCAATTCCATTTAGGAATTTCTCCTTCAAATTGAGGTCCTAAGTCTCCTCCTTAGACTACTCCAGGTCACAGTGACACTGACTTGTGACTGGTGTGACACTAAACTAAAGCTCTGAGGATAACAAGACACCTTTGGACCGCTGGAAAGCACTTGGGTACTGTCAGGAGGCAAGCACTTGGGTGCTGTGGTAAACTGGGTCAAAGGACTTGGTGTAAAGCAATGGCTTCCAAATCCTCCTCTGCAGGGGCATTAGGATGGCTGAGAGGCAGGCTTCCACTTGTCTGTCTGCTGCGCTCTTTAGTCAGGGCAGTGCAAGAGCTATAGTCACATCTTGTTTGTGCATGCTGCTTCTCTTGAAAAATACATTTTGCTTTCCTTTCTTTCTCCACCCTTTCCCTTTTCCTTCCCTCCCTCTCTCCATCCTTCCCTCTCTCCTTTTTTTTTTTTTTTTTTTTTTTTTTTTTTTTTTTTTTTTTTTGGTTTTTTTGAGACAGGGTTTCCTCTGTGTAGCCTCGGCCATCATGGACTCGCTTTGTAGACCAGGCTGGCCTCGAACTCACAGCGATCCACCTGCCTCTGCCTCCCGAGTGCTGGGATTAAAGGCGTGCGCCACCACGCCCGGCTTCCCTCTCTCCTTTCTTTCTCAGACTGAATATTTTGAAAACAAAACCCCGGCATTACTCTTCCTTTTTCCTTCTCAACAATGGTGGTGAGAGTCTGCAGACAAGGGACATGCGCAGGAGCACAGAGCCAGGGTAGCTTGAGGAACGTTGGGGCAGGGCAGCCTGGGACGGGAATCAGAATTCAGAGAGGGCATGGGCTCCGCCTGCGAAGAGCAGCCTGTCATGAGTCGTGAGAGCTAAGAGCATGAGGAGATGGCCTCCCTGAAGTGTACCATTATAGAGCTAAGATGGGGTGAGGAGATCTTCAGCCCGGATCTGGTGTCAAAGCTCAAGAACAGGGGGTGAGGTGGGATAGGAGGACTCTGAGACCAAGCCCGCCCTCCAGATAGTGGCAGAGCTGCCAGCCCAAGGACGGAAGTCTAGTGTTGAATGCTCAAGCGCACGCAACATGTAGAGACCCGTGCAGAATGAAGCGTCGTGGACCAGAGCAAAGGATGCTCGGGAAGCAGAGGAAAGACGCTGCTTACCGGCCTGCTTCCACCACCATCCGAGGGGGTGGCCCCACCCACAAGGGCTCAGTGGACTGGGCCCTCGCACATCAATCACTAATTAAGCTAAACAATAAGTGGAGCTCTGGAAGTCTTGTGGAAGAGTGGGGCAGAAGGATTGAGGGAACCAGAGGGATCGAGGCCACCACAGCAAGACCTACAGAGGAAACTGACCTGGGTCCATGGGGGCTTACAGAGACTGAATCACGAACAGAAGGTTACACACATGTAGCCTATCTGCAGTTTGTTCTTCCTGTGGGTTCCCTAACATTGGGGGAGGGGGGTCTGTCTCTAACTCTGTGGTCTGCCTTTGGATTCCTTTTTACATAGCTGAGCCACCTTGCCTGGCTTCAGTGGGAGAGGGTACCTGTGTGGGAAGGATTGTGAGCTTTATCCAGGTGAAGACACTAGGAAACAACACGTACACCCCACTGAGATTGACATTGTGATAGACTTAATGGAGCCATCCTGGCTCTGGAATTCAGGAAATGGACGGGGACTCCAGCTGGGATATTGTTGGTGGGATTAGGGAGCCAGAGAGCATCGCTATTGCACCGGCAAGATAGAGGCAGGCAGAAAGGAGAGGCGACAGACACGTAAATTGGGGGAGACAACCAGCTTACAGGCTGGACCAGCGCGCAGGCCAGAGACACCTGGGGATCCATCCCGTGGAACAGATACCGAGAGGCTTATTCTTGTTCCCCATTAACCCTTTTCCCCTCTTGTATAGGATAGTTGGATTGTATAATAAAGTCTAATGGTTAAGAAGCAGCTAACATACCAGGGTGGGTTTGTGTCCATAAGGCGGCCTCCTCTCTTCTGAAGAAAAAGGGACAGAGGAGGGGTGGGACTGGGAGGAGAGGAGGGAGGGGGACTGAGGTCAGGCTATAAAACGAATTTTAGAATTTAAAAGTTTAAAAAAAGAAAATGAGACATGCCAGCAGCCTAATCTTTTTTTGGTTGTCTTCCAGGACAGGATTTCGCTGTGTCCATCCTAGAACTCACTCTGTAGACAACGCTGGCCTCGAATTCACAGAGATGCACCTGCCTCTACCTCCCAAGTGGTAGGCTTAAAGGTGTGTGCTACCACTGCCAGGCTCCTGCCCAGTATTACGGAGGCAATTTCTCAATAGAAACTTCCTCTGGTCTGGTAACTTTAACTTGTGTCATGCTGACATAAAACTAGCCAGCACAGTGATCCAATTGTTTAAGTATCTTCTAAAAAAGATGAATTTGTGCGCGTGTGTTTGTGTTTGTCAGAGGCACCATGGTGCCCAGGCTGCCCTTGGGGGCTAGAATAGGAATGAGTCCCCTCAGGCTGGTTACAGGCAGGTCTGAGGCACCTGCTGTGGGTGCTGGGAACCAACTCCTGCCCATTGGCTACATAACAAGTCTAGAGCTTAGTTTGGACTTTTTTTTTTCCAAGACGGGTTTCTCTGTGTAGCCTTGGCCATCCTGGACTCACTTTGTAGACCAGGCTGGCCTCGAACTCACAGCAATCCGCCTGCCTCTGCCTCCCGAGTGCTGGGATTAAAGGCGTGCGCCACCACGCCCGGCTAGTTTGGACTATTTTACCTATTTTGGTTTTTTGGTTGGTTGGTTGGTTGGTTTTTCCCTGCGACAGAGTTTCTCTGTGAAGTTTTGGCTGTCCTGGACTCACTTTGTAGACAAGGCTGGCTTCTAACTCACAGAGACCCACCTGTCTTTGCCTCCCTGAGTGCTGGGATTAAAGGCATGCCCTTTACCTATTTTAAAATTAAGTATTTTGGTGTTTTATTTTTGAGATAGAAGATAGGTTGTTTCCAACCCACTATCCTGACTACTGGGCCTGCATCCATGCTCCTGGGCCTGCATAAGGGCAGCATCACTGTTAGTGATAAATGTATGTATGGCTTCCTATATATCCTATAATCTGGTTATAAGACCTTACCAATGTCGGGCATGGTGGCGCACGCCTGTAATCCCAGCACTCGGGAGGCAGAGGCAGGCGGATCTCTGTAAATTCGAGGCCATCCTGGTCTACAAAAATGAGTCCAGGATAGCCAAGGCTACACAGAGAAACCTTGTCTCTAAAAACAACAAAAAAAAAGACCTTACCAAACACACAATTTGTACTTCCCCTCCCCTACACATTCCTCTTTATTTTTCTGAGATAAAAATCTTGCTAATTTAGCATGGCTGAGCTAGACTGGAATCTGTGATCCTCCTGCCTCAGACTCCCAAGGGATGGGATTACAGGCGTGTACCACCATAACCAGCTCTTTGCAGTTTTGGATAATTTGTTTGAAGCACAAGTTTATTCTGATGAAGCTTAATGCATCTGTCATAATTTTGGAAAAAATCATTTAATCCATGATCACCAAGATTTCCTCCTGTGTTTTCTAATGACTTTGGGTTACTGATTCCACAGAACACTCCTCCACCCCACCCCCACCCACCACTCCACCCAACCCTCACCCACCCCCAGTGCTTCCAGAAAGGAGCTAGGGACTGTCCTCTAGTGAAATATAAAATGCATTAGACTCCATTAGGAATTTTCAGGCAAACAAAGCACCAGCGCATCTCAGGAGCTTTTCCCCCTCCAGGCAGTGGGTAAATGACATTTCTGAATGTGTGGCGAGTGGTCTCAGAACACAGAAACAGTCCTCCAGAACATGCCAAAGACAAAGCTAGTGCTGCTACGAACTGCATCAATACAAATCTGGCTTTTCTGCCCAGTTACTACTAGAAAGGACTTAACTGCAAACAGGTGTATATATATATATATATATATATTTTTTTTTTTTTTTAAACAGGTATATTTTTAAAATGTCGAGTGCCACTAATCACCAGGAAACAAAACCACAGTGAGCTCATGTGTTAGAACAGCTGCTGTCAAGGCAAAAAGTACGGTGTTGGTAAAGGTGTGGGGAAAGGGACGCTGGATAGGAATGTACATTAGCACAGCCGTTGCAGAAAGCACTATGGGAAGAATAACGGTGAGGGGCTGAAGTGATGGCGGAGCACTTAAGAGTGCTTGCTTGGGTTCCAGATAACCCAAATTCAATTCCCAGCACCTTGTATCTGGTAACTTACAATTGTCTGTAACTCCAACTCTATGTACGGTTGGCAATGCTCTCTTCAGGCCTTACACTTACTTACACACAAATGGTATACACACACCCGTAAAAAATTTTTTTTTAAAAACCAGATCCCACAAAGGACAAATATAGAGATGGAAAGTGGTTGCCTAAGGCCAGGGATTGTGGAATGACTCATGAATATGATAAAGATATTCAAAAAACAGATAACAGCCAGGCGTGGCGGCACACGCCTTTAATCCCAGCACTGGGAGACAGAGGCAGGTGGATCACTGTGAGTTGGATGCCAGCCTGGTCTACAAAGTGTGTCTAGGACAGCTAAGGCTACACAGAGAGACCCAGTTTCCAAATGGGGGGAAAAAAGTTATAAATAAGAACTTAAGTCCACTGCCTCCATTAGCGCTCACACCATGCCTGACACTCACAGGCACTGAATAGCAAGGTAAATTATGTATACTACCTTAACCTTAGAAAAGGAAGAGAAAAAAACCTCAAATCACAGTATTAAAAAACACAGGAAGTAAGCTGCAAAATCTTTTATTGTAAAAACAATCAATAAGGTTGACAATGCAAATGTTATCTCAGGACATTTCCCCTTGGCTCCTGAACGTGCTAGACTCCTGGGCACAGCAAGCTTCCATCAGCATTGCTCTGATTTTATGGTCCTCTTCAAACATACCCTTGACTACATTTGTATGCTGCTTTGAAACCAACAAGAATCCACCTAATAGTAAAACAAACCAAAATGAAAAATAGGAATACTAGGTCTAGTGTGCTTTTCTTTCACATTTCCTACGGGGAGACCTATATAGCTCGGATACTTTCAAAACCCAACAGCAAAGTAAAATTAGTACTGTAACCACATAGCGAAACATCAATGTATCTTCCATCCCCAAGTTACTGAATCAAAACCCAGGACACCTGCAGAATATTGCAGGTTTTTACATTTGGAGAGAGAGGGACAGAGAGACAGGGCGCTGAATTGAACCTGCTGGTTCCCCACCTCCGAAAACCTAGCTATGGCAGCACACCTATCGCCAGAATGTGCTCAGCCTTCCACATACTGGCTGCCTCCAAACACAGAAAAACTACCACTTCTCAAAGCAATGTCAACTGATGGTCACAATTTAGAAATATCAACCGCTACTCCTTTCCATATATTGCAAAATGATTTCAGAAACAGATTAAATATACAATTGTTTTATTTGGAAAAATCAAGATAATTTCATAATAAAATTGATAATGCTTATAGACAGGAAGTCTAGTCAAACTTTGATCTCTTCCAGATCTGTAAGACTTCATTTTCTACTCTGAGAAATTTTTAAATTTTTTGCAGGGTGGTAGTGGTGCACATCTTTAATCCCAGCATTCAGGAGGCAGAGGCAGGTGGATTCTGTGAGTTCAAGGCCAATCTGTTCTACAAAGTGAGTTCCAGGACAGCCAAAGCTACACAGAGAAACCAAACCGCATGTCAAAAAGCAAGGATTTCATGGAATTTTTCCTTTTAGAAATAACGCAAAGCAAATACATTTATATGTAAAAATGTCTTAGGAAAGTAGATGCTAATGGAATATGCCACTTCTATACTAGTGATAAATTTCAGAATTTCCCAAGAGTAGCAACTGGTTAATTTTAAGCATGTAGTGACCATTATAATTTGGTGCCTAGAAGCTGTAAAAATATATCCACAACTATTTTATGAAAAATATGTATTCATATAAGAAGATACCTCTAAATTTAGTTCCTTGTAGCTGTCAAATAAATATTCTTAAGTACATGCAGCAAATACTCATTTGCCACTTCTAAGAGCACCAGTGTATGTAAATCAGCCAAAGCAGGAAGAAGGCAGGGGCTTGTATTTACTTCATGTGACAATACTGCCACAATAAGGCACCACTCGGTATGCAGAGGAGTAAAGACTTTCCAATCCATGTTGTGTCACTGGTGTCTTAACTGGTACATAGAATGCTTGGAGAAAAGCTACTATTAATCACTTATACTCTTGCTTCCATCATTCTGTGCTTTAGTTTTTCCATATCAGGGGGAAAATGTAGTTCAAGATCTGTTAAATAAACATCTTTTCAACTTACAGGAAAATAATCTAGAAATAAGAACAGAAAGCCAAGCCTCTTTCGGATACATCTGCGACAGTCTGTCCCTGTCAGAGCACAGCAAGGAGCAGAAGGCCAGGGGCTCCTTCCTACAGGCTAAGGAGGCACAGAGGTTAAGCCCTTCTCAGGGAAATCACAGCTAGAACGAAACTGAGAGGCAGAAATTTTACACTCCCCCCCCAAAGCTGATTCTCAGGTAGTCACACCCAATTAAATATTCAAAGCATGTCCTCAGTCACTGCTATCATCATCTTCATCATCATCAGACACATCATGTAAAGGAGACGTCAAGGACTGACTGTGAGAGTCTGATCTAGTAGGCTGGCATGTGGCCATGTCCCCAGTGGAAAGCAGGTCGTAGCAGAAGTCACAAATCCGCACAGGCTTAGAAGACTGGCTAGGAAGAAGAAATCTCTTTTCAGAGCAGGGACCACAAACAACAAAGCCACACTTGCGGCAATGGTGCCGCCGATTAACTGGAGTGAATTTTGCTTTCTGACAGCGCATACACACGGTGGCCTCAGAGTCAGGCACCCAGACAGCAGCATGCTCGTTACTGGGGGTCTTCCCGCTCTTGGAGAGTAAATCAGTGACACACTTATTTATGTGATTCATCCACTCCGACTTCTCAGTGGCGGTGGCAGCATAAACTGCGAACGATTTAGTTGGTGTCTTAATAAGCCATCCATTCCGTAAGTCACCTTCGTCTTTGATGGAATCAATGGTGACATTTTCCAAGGGAATAATATGTTGTTTGTTGTATTTTTTCTTCTGGATAACAATATTACCATATACAAGAATATCGTTAAATAGGAAAAACTGCCTTGCTTTAGGCTTTTTTCTGCACAGCTTAGTTAATACTCCTTCTCCAATAAGGACCCGTCCAGGGATGGTCAAGGGCTGACCGGCGGCTCCAAAGCAGTTCTCCACGATACTTATGCGTCGAGTGTTTGCTTCGCTGTTTGCTAGGCGATCCACCATCTTTTGCTAATAACCTTTAGGGGAAAAAGGAAAAGAAATCAGCACATAGAAAGTATAAGTTCCAATAAGTGATCCTAACAACCGCAATCTACCAAGGCATCACTTTTTCCAAAGGCAAATCATTCAATACTTTCCCTCTAAAATAACACTAAGCACACTGAAGTGAGAACCAAAACCGTGACCTCCTCCACAACACACAACCCTAGGCACGCAACCGTTTATAAAGGCTGTGCAGACTTCCATGTAGCCCAGGCTGGCCTGGAACGCAGTCCTCCTGCCTCTACTTCCCAATGAGGGATTACAATGTGTGCCATCGTCACCAGTAACAATGAGACAACTAACACAAGTTACTTCTGCAAAATAATAAGCCGAATCCCATGGAGTTGAACCTCAACGGGATTCTGGAAAATAGAATGCCTAATAACCACTTAAAAAAAAAGTGACTACTACTCAGGGAGCAGAGGCAGGTGGATCTCCATGAGTTCAAAGCCAACCTGGTCTACAAAAGAGCCTAGGACAGCCAGGGCTATTACACAGAGAAACCCTGTCTCAAAGAACCTAAAATCCAAACCAAACCAAACACAACCCATGACTACAGTTTTCCCAATAAGCTACATATAACCCCTGAACCTAGACCCTAATTTTCTCACTTGGATTATCCCCAAATGCTTCCCACATGCCCCTGTTTCTACTCTTTTCTTCTAATCATTCCTTAGGCAGTGACCTCTGAGATGCTCATCTGACCCCCTTACTTGTTAAGATACATATCGTTAACCCAGTGTGTAAAGACCTTAACTACCCAGTAGGCTTTTGTCTTTACCTGTTTTGTTTTGAGATAGGGTCTCACACTATGTATCCCAAGCTGGCCCTGAACTTGCCATCCCAGTGCCCCAGACTCCTGAGTACCGGAATAATAACAGGCATTTTTTACAGCCAGCTATTCCTGGGTTTTCCTTCTCTCCAACCTCACCCTAAGTCATTCCCTGTCTAAAATAGTGTTTGAAGAAAGCACCGCCGTGTGAATGTGCATTTCACTGGTGTCTCTTCCTTACTACTTACAACTCCTGCTACTTCTTAACCATCCTTCGAGTCTCAGTTAGCATCTCTCCAAGTACACCTTCCCATGCTAGACCAAAACAGACACAGTAATAGCAGCAAACCCATCCTCCATGCTTGTCAAATTCTATTTACTTACTTCTTAGCTTCTTTTCTACCAAAGCACGGAAATCCGTGCCCTCCGCTGGCTGCAATGAAACCTCCAAGGTGGAGGCCATCTGACAGCCATCTTTAAACTGACATGATCTGAAGCACCAAGCGAACAAGATAAACAAGACCATTTTACCAATGTTTAAAAAAAAAAAAATTTGGCCATAGATCTAATCGTAGATCCAAAATTGAACTCTCTCAAGTCCCCGAATGGCATCGTTGCGACCACTACCCTAGCGCTACTCCACTAACAAGCAAAGCCACCCCTTAAAGACTAACACGGTGTGACTGAGCTCGCCAGCTGACACACTGCAACCCTCCTTGGCTTCCACGAACAGCTTACTGTAGGTCTGGTTAGTCCTGAATCACAGCGGCCTTTCGCGCAAGGAGGGGCACTGACGGTGCTCCCGACAGTGAACAAGACACTGGACAGCTCCACACCTTCACAGTCTTAACTAAGTGACCAGCTTCTCTCATCTCTGTCCCTCCCCCACCTCTTTTTTTTTTTTTTTTTTTTTTGAGACTGGGTACCACAGCTCAGTGATAGAGTGCTTGCTTAGCAGACACAGGAATGGGCTCTACTTCTAGCTCCATAAGGAAAACAAAGTCTACCATCTTATGAAAAACATACCGCAGAAGAGGGCAGTGAGGTGGCTTAGGTGGTCTGAAGACCTGAGTTCAATTCCCAGGACCCAGGGTAGGAGGACTGACTCCCATAAGTCCTTTGACCTCCACAAGCACATCTTGATAAGCAAGGTGTCTACACACCTGTGCATGCCCACTCACATAAGTGTAAAAGACTAAATTACAGAATTAAAATAACATGAAAAGTCTAACACCATTTATAATTAAAGCCATTAAAACACCAAGATACTTTTATCAGATTAATAAAATAAGAAAATGTCCTAGGATGGCCGTGGTGGCGCCCACCTTTAATCCCAGCACTTGGTAGCCAGAGACAGACAGTTCAAAGCCAACCTGCTCTATACAGCAAGTCCAGAACAGCCAGAGCTGTGTTACACAGAGAAACCCTTCCAGGAGAGGACCCAAAAAACAAAAAACACCAAGATGCTTTTAGCTTTTGTTTGTTTGGTTTGGTTTTCTCAAGACAGGGTTTATCCATAAATCCCTGGCTGTCTTAGACTCACTTTGTAGATCAAGCTGGCCTCGAACTTACAGCTATCCATCTGTCTGCCTCTGAGGCATGAGCCACTATGCAGCCCAGGAGTGATCCACCTGCCTCCACCTTCAGAGTGCTGAGATTAAAGGTGTGCACCACCACGCGCACCAAGATGCTTTTATCAGACAGACAGAAAAAGAAAGAGGGAGGGAGGATGGGAAGAAGAAAGTTCCCTAAACTGGGCATGGTGGCACACACCTTTAATCCCAGCATTCGGGAGGCAGATGCAGGTGGATCACTGTGAGTTTGAGGCCAGCCTGGTCTATAAATTGAGTCCAGGACAGCCAAGGCTACACAGAGAAAGCCCATCTCAAAAAACAAAACAAAACACAAACAAACAAAGAAAAAAAAAAAAAAAAAACCAAAAGAAGAAGAAAAGAAAGAAAAGAAAACAGGTGTAACCACCAATATGATGTCCAATCAAAAGAAAGTTTGGACCAATGAGGTGGCAGAACAGGTAAAGGCTTTTGCCACCAAGCCGAACAACCGGAAGCCCATCCACCCACACAAATAAATAAATGTAATAATAATAAATTTGACTCAGTGTAACAAATAAGCTATGATGCACCCTTGGTCAAATCGCAAGTACAAGACAGACCTAACAAAGCAACAGAAACACACTCAGGAGAACCAAGTGGGGAGAAGTGGGTGTCCACCCATCATTGATGCAAATACACACTGCACACGGACCTAAGGCACGGCAGGTTTGAAGACACGCAGGTTTTCTGTGCCACTGATAAAAGTCTCCAATTAACCATAGCATAACCTCAATAAGACAGTCTAACTTAGAGACATAAAACACTATTTAAAGGTTTGCCTTGAGATTAAGTATACTACTAAAGCTAGTATAAAATTTGAGAGTAGAACAGGCACGGTGAGGCATGCCCTTAATCCAAGCACTCAGGGAGGCAGAGGCAGTCAGATCACAGTGACTTCAAGGCTAGCCCAAGTTTAGAAAGGGAGTCCAGGACAGCCCTGAGGCTGCACACAGAAACCCTATCTCGAAAGATCATTAATTAAATCGGAAGTACACAGAAACTAAAATTAAAAACCTAACAGTAGGGGCTGGAGAGCTGGCTCAGCGGTTAAGAGCACTGCCTGCTCTTCCAGAGGTCCTGAGTTCACAACCATCTGTAATGGAATCTGATGCCCTCTTCTGGTGTGCATGAAAACAGAACACTCATCTACATTAAATAAATAAATAAATAAATAATAGTTAAAAAAAAAAAAAAAAACCTAACAGTATCTACAGTAGAAACTTATCTATAAAAAGTACTAGATACATTTTCAGATTTTACACTCAATCGAAAAGTGTTTCTCAGACAACCCCATAGGTGCATGAAAAACATGATACAAGCGAGTTCCCTGTTTTTCAAGGGCAAACAGAAAACAGCACCCAGAGCCAGGCAGTAACTAATGCTATGAACCCTCTTCCACCCTCCCTTTCCCTTTCCCTCCCCGCCTCCCTGGTCTCAAACTTGCTCTGTAGCTAGAGACAGGATCTCGGCTCATGCGGCCTTTAGCCAGGTGTGTGCCTGTAATCCTAGCACTTAAGAGGATTAGAACAAGGCCAGCTACAACCAGAACCTGTATGCGAACATCAAAGGAAAAAGAAAAAGCTAAACAGATAAATCAGAAGTCACCCCAACTATATGGTCAAGAAAGTGGTAAGGGGGCACGGGACTACTCTGGGCAAAAAAGGACAGTTTCACAGAGGGCTGAAGGCAGGGCAGGACAGTGTCAAAGTGTCACTCTTTAAAAACCAACTCCTGTACAATGCAAACAGGCCTCTTGTTGTGGCCACTCCCCTACCCCTAACCCTGGCTTAAAACACAAATGTGGACAGTGCATTGCCTATCTGCTATATTCTGACTGCCACTGTTTCAAACCCTGGCGAGTGACCAGGGGGTCTCATGATCCCCCAAGTAGGCATCTGATATTAGGTAACACGAGCAGCTCTGGCACACGGAGGCAAACATGGCCTGGAATTAACTACTGCAGAGCTGAGTCAGGTGCTCAACCCTGCATTCATGGTTGTTTTTACTCACAGCAATCTTTCCATACACGCGTGGTATGAGCTCCAGTTTATGGATGAGTAAACAGACACAAAGGGGTTACGTAACTTGGCCAAGACTGTCATAGCACCCCAGGGATCAAGCCCGATGTCTGTACTGTTATCAATACAGTATGGTCCCACTTTGCCCACGTTGAAGAACACAAGGGTGTCACTAACCTCTGGAAACCCAGCACTCAACAAAGATACAGGAATGTAAGCAAATGACCCACAATGTCCTAATTTCCCTGGCCAGTCTCTCAATGTTTCACTGCTCAAATTTTGCAATTCATTTATTTATTATTAAGTTTTTCAAGACAGGGTTTCTCTGTGTTATCTTGGCTGTCCTGGAACTCACTTTGTAGACCAGGCTGGCTTCAAACTCACAGTGATCCGCCTGCCTCTGCCTCTGAGTGCTGGGGTTACAGGCGTGCACGACCACACCCTGCAAATTTAATAATTTACTAAGCCTGAATTTTTACTCAGAAATCTCCCCCTCACTTAGTAATAATAATTATTATTGTGTGTATGTGTGGACGTGTACGGATGTCAGAGGCCCACTCTGTAGAGTCAGTTCCAGGCTGGCACAGCAAGCACCTTTACCCACTGAGCCAGCTTGTGAGCTTGCCCCCATTTAAGAAGGATGCAACCGAGGCAAGTTTGGACATTACTAAGCAGAACTTGGCTAGAGCATATGACTTTCAAAGTTTGGCAGTTATACGTAAATACCCTACATACTACAAGGCTACAAAACACGCTCTCATAATTCTTCCAATGATAAATGACATATATTATCATCTTCATTTATATTAATAAGTATGGCAGCCACCTTCTGATCTTACTGCCAGGCCGGGACCTATGCTGAACAGCAATGGGCATGTAGAACGTAAGGCCTATGGCTTTAAACAGACCCCTCCATTATCCTTCTTGGTCCTGGAATGGTTTCCATGTGCCTGAGATGAAAAACAACGCACTAGCCAGGACAGCCAAGGCTAAATGGAGAAGCCTTGTCTCAAAACACAAAAAAACAAAAAAAAAAAAGAGAAAGGAATGGACTAGAAAAGACATAAAATGCACAAGCCCTGCTTTCCATGCACATGCACTGAATGGGGCGCACACACAGCTACAGTGGGGTGGAAGTAGAGTACATGGAAGACAAGAGTGAAGAAAAGTAATCAAAAGGGCATACACAGCACTATGGCGGGCGTTACTCCTGGATACCCCAAAGAAGCATTCTTTGGTAAGCAGATCCACTGGCTCAGCGCCTAAGAGACTTCCCTCCAAGGCCCAAATTTACCACCAGCTCACACAGGCACTAGGAACTCCAGGTCCTGTCGTGATGACCAGAAGGCAAGAGCACTGGGCTAACCCAAGGACAGAGTGCGCTACACGCCCCCTGAGGATCTGAGAGGAAGGGGGGCTACAGTGTGGTCCAATCGGAATGCTCTCTGCTTTTCTTGGCAAAGAATACCACAGAATATAAAAAGACTAGAAGAAAAAAATGTCTGTTCTTTGGCAGACAAGAACTGCATTTAAACTGTCATGCCTGTCTTTAACATACTCCACGGGACGCGCTGACCACCTGTTAAAAACAGCACTGGAGGAAACAAGACAAAAGACAAAGGTTCCTATTTACAAGTAAAAGGAGACCCGTCTGTCAGTTCCTCCAGCTAAATTTCTGTACTTCTCATCCTTAGCGGTAAATTTAAACTTAAAACACATCTAATTGATTTTTCCTTCCTTTTGAGATAGGGGCTCACTATGTAGGCCTGGCCGCTGTGGAGCTCAAAGATCTGCCTGGGATTAAAGTGTGGACTATGCCTGGCCACATTTATTTTCTTACTCAAACTCGTGATTTCTGATATTAATGAATTCCAGTATTCAAATTGAATGGGTTACAGTAGGAGCAAAACAAACAATAATTTGTGAGCCAAAAGGCCTGGTTTAAAAAAGAAAAAGCAACCACAGACACATTCAATAAGGTCCTTTCAAATACTGACTTTACATAGTAAGTGGGCTGGCTGGGTTTCCCATTTACAGCATGGCTGGCCTGAATCCACCAACACTCCTATCCCCAACCCCACCTTGCTTGCCCAGGGGTGGGGACTGGATCCTGGGCCCCTCTACCACCAAGTCATATCCTGCAAACCAATATTTTAACCACACATTTGACTCCTGATTCACACTGATCAATAAAGTGAGTGTTACTGCTCACTGGAACTTTGCAGAGAAAACCGAAGGAGGATGGAAACACTGGGAAGCAACCAGGGAAACAAAGCAGTGCAGCATGGGCACAGAGCTCAGTGGCAGAGAGCCCTGCTTCACTCTCCAGCAATTTCTGGATCAAAACAAAACAAAGCGCACTAGACCGCCTAGAATCATCCTGCCTGGGCATGGGCAGACGAGAGCAAGCTACTCCCTCAGTTCATGTAGGCCAAATAAATATTCTAAGTACCTACTTTTAATAATCAAATAACCGAATAACAAGCATAATAAATTACCCAGGGTAAAGTCTAAATAAAATATTAGGATAATAAGTCAAAAAATACTTGAAATTTTAGCAAACTAATTTTTCAACAAAGAGACTGATTCTCTGGCCTGTCCACTAAGATTTCTGCCACTGCTAACACGCACTACAGAAATGAGTGCTGGCAAAGGGAAAGGCTAACTGTAGATAAGAAAAAGGGAACAAACTTCTGGATTTTATACTCAAGCTTATCAATGCTCTATTTTACTGAAGCTGAGAGAAAATGAAACGCCATGATTTGAATCATATTATAGAGAAACTACACTGTTAAAAATCTCTCCTAGGCACCACACCTGCCTATTAACAAAAGGTGAGTTATTTCATAATCTCAATCATGAAAGAAAAAAAACCCATCTAATCAATGCCTACTAGACATACTTACTTTACTCTTTCATGTAATACTGTTAGATGAAGATGGGCAGTGGTGGTGCACACCTTTAATCCCAACACTCAGGCAGCAGAGGCAAGTAGATCTGAGTTTGAGGCCAGCCTGGTCTATAAAGCAAGTTGCAGGACAGCCAAGGCTACACAAAGAAGCCCTGTCTCAAAAAACAAAAACAAAAACAAAAACAAAAACCAATAATAGTAATGATGATATAGGTGAAAAGAACGTATTATACCAAATCAATAAATAGGTAAATGTAAAGCAAGTCATAAAACGGTTAAAAGAGCCACTTAGGGTAACATACAGCTAACTGTCCTACCACTCCGGAAGCTGAGTCAGGAGGACTGAATGCCCCAGGCCATCCTGGACTACATGGTGGGACCCTAAATCCAAGCAAATGAGTAACTTTAAAAACAAACAAACCAGTCAAATAGACTGGGAGTTGGTTCAGCAGCTAAACACACTGTTCTGTTGAGGACTGGGGTCTGATTCCCAGCACTGCACATAAATACATGCAAGCCAAGCATTCATACATTTAAAATAATATTTTAAGTTAAATTAACTTCCCTATGACTTTGCAGCTTGACACATTCTTAAGGAGTGATAGGGGACACACAGCCTTTTCTTTATTCTCTGCTGCTTTCAGAAACAGGTGGCCAATTGTAGACCTTTAATTATGTATCTAGGAAAGGCCAGCCCACCTCCCCAACCCAAATTTGCCATGTGCTTATTCTAAACAGATTGAGACATTCCTGGGGGAAAAAAAAAAAAATCCTGTGACTTGATATTACCAATAGCACCTACAAAAATGCTTCATAGTGTGACTTTGGCAGCTCCTATACTAGAGGTTTGCTCCAGCGTAAGAGCTATGCAAAAGGATTTCTGAAGTACTAAAAAACAAAGTTCTAACTATTTCAGGGTGTCAGTGAAAGCGGTCTCAAATAGGATAAGTCTGATCATGCTATCCAGGAGCATTAGAGTCACAGGTAAAGATTTTTAGAAAACCCCTTGAGGGCTGGAGAGATGGCTCAGCGGTTAAGAGCACTGACTGCTCTTCCAGAGGTCATGAGTTAAATTCCCAGCAACCACATGGTGGCTCACAACCATCTATAATGTGATCTGATGCCCTTTTCAGCACTGTATGCATAATAATAAATAAATATTTTTTTAAAAAAAACCCTTGAAAACACAGAACAGGCACACCTGGGAGCTGCTGGGTTCCTGGTGTTTGCTTTTAAAAGTCTTTTGAGGAGACTTGAATGTGGACCTCCAGTTTGTCAAGAGTCCTCTAAGTCTCAAACAGTCATCCTAAACAAACCAAATCAGCATTCTTCAACTGCAGCTATGACCAGGGCCCTCTCTAAAGAAATCAGAGCCCCACCCCGGCCAAGAGAGGCAAGTCAAAGGGTCCTCAGCAGTGCTGAAAGCTTTTCACAGCAAACCCTGGCCTCCTGCAGTCTTTCTTTCCCACCTTAACCTGTTCCATGCTCTCTCTGCTGGACATCAGAGCAGACTGTCAGCAGCAGCATGCTCTGGCCTTCCCTCCCCACCTCTACACTCACCAGTCTTCCTCTATTTGCTGAAACCTCACCAGTCCCTGAAGAGGTGCTCAGGCCAAAGCCTCAGCCAGCCAGACGCTGGTCCGCCTTTATTCTCCACAGGACTTAATAGCACATACTTTATTATAGGCTCCGGTAACAGTTGGATACATGTTTACTCCAAATAGACTTTCCGAGTTCCTGAAAACAAAAACAACATTTCCTACAATTCCAACAGCACCTGCAAACCTGCCACATTCTACATGCCAAAGTATACACTAAGCTGAATGGGATTCACAGTTACAAGTAACAGCAGCTTCTCAATCTGGAGTTTGCTGAAAACTGACTACATCTTTAAACCCTGCCACTCCTCAAAGAAAACAGGAACTGGGCCCCACAAATCAAGCACTTCACCTGATCCACACATTTCAGACTGGTAAGCAAATGTATTGTCAGACTATACCTAATTATGAATTCTAAGCATTGAATGTGGAAGTTATATATATATATATATATATATATATATATATATATATATATATATATATTTTTTTTTTTTTTTTTTTTTTAAAAGCTCAATATGTCAATATGTCTTCTTTCCAAAAAGCACAGCTGTTCTGTCAATACAAGATGATGACACAGCATATCTTTATCACCACAGAGCTCAGATGGAGTGCAGCAGCACAGGGCTGGCAGCTTAGAGCCTGAGCAATCCTGCTGGGGGAGCTCATCACACCCAATAGGTACTTAGCATCATTCAAACACTTGTGATTTGTTCACTGTATTTACATTTGGTAGGAAAAAAGAGTGAACAAGACACAGGGAATGAAGGATTTACATTCATTGTTAATAGAAAGCACAATCATTTAAGTATTATAATTTTTTTTAAAAAAATTAACAAACCAGGAAGAGAGAGAATATGACGATGATGTGTGGCACACATAATTTACCATTCTAATATTTGGAAGAACAAGTGAAATTTCAGATTTGAACAGAAAATATATACAAACACAATAGAAACAAAATTCACTAACAAAGGTATACAACTCTGAAGTAAAACATGCAGTCCGCTTTGCTTTGTTGAGCTACGAGGCATACCGTTGCAGGAGGAGATGGAGGGAATTAGTAAAGATAGAGGAACAAGGAAAGGCCAAACTGCGCACGCGCGGCTTCCTTCTTACACTCTGGAAGGGCTTGCTAGCCTGACTCCATCGAGCCCAACCTAGAACAACCATGCAAACAATGAAAATGGCACTGCTTTGGGGGAGAGATTGAAAGCTGGATCTAAGAGCAGAGTGTGGGGCTCATGCCTGCAGTCCAGCATTGACAAGGCAGAAGCAGCAAGACAGTTCTAAGTTCCAGGTCAGTCTGGGCCATGAGTGTTAAGAGGCTGAGCTAAAGTAAGGGGCGGGAGCTGTGGGGGAGGCACAGTGACTAACTGGATATGTAAGCGTAAAGCTAAAACTAACCTCGAGCTCAGCAGTAGCGTCCATACTGAGCGGGGAGCGTGGGGAGGGATGGAGGGCAGGTATAAAATGGCCCCTAAGATTTTACTTTAAGTAACGTAGAAGCAAATAAAATCACTGATACCTGTCAATGGGTTCCAAGTAGTAAAGCCATCAGTAGCCATTTGGCACAAAACTCTAATAAACAACAGGACACTCAAAACCGAAAAATCCACGTCTTTAATCCGAGCACTCAAGAGGCAGAAGCAAGTGGATCGCTGTGAGTTTGAGGCCAGCCTGGTCTACAAAGCGAGTCTAAGACAGCCAAGGCTACAGAGAAACCCTATCTCGAAAAACAAAAACAAAAATCAAAACTAAAAAAATCTTTGTGATAAAAAAAGGGAAAAAAAGACAGCTTTAATCTCAAGTTTATACAAGCAAGTATAACTCCGGTGTGGTCCTATAGTAAAGAGGATGATGGCAGTAACTCAGAAAGGGAAATAATGGTGAGTCTGCTGGTGCACACTTTTAATCCCAGCACTCAGGTCAGATACAGGTGGATCTCTGTACATTCAAAGCCAGCCTGGTCTACAAACCGACTTCCAGGACAGCCAGGGATACATAGTTAAGACCCTATCTCAAAAACAAACAAGGCTGGAGAGATTGCTCAGAGGTTAAGAGCACCGCCTGCTTTTCCAAAGGTCTTGAGTTCAATTCCCAGAAACCACATGGCGGCTCACAAACATCTTTGAGATCTGGTGCCCCCTTCTGGTGTGCAGATGTACATGCAAGCAGAACACTGTCTACATAACAATAAACTTAAAAAAACAAAAACCACCCACCCACCTCCACCCATGGGGGGCGGGGAAGCATGCTAAGAAAGGGGTCTGGCATTCCTGCAGTATACTAGAAACCAAGGAGTAAAATCTCTGTACTTAAGTCTAAACAGGAAAGAACACACAAAGATGGTCTCAGGGCTGAGAGTTAAGCTGTGTTAATTCTCGTGTGGACATCTAGACCCAAATCTTGAAATAACAGTAGGTTTCCCTCTCATGGACAGGCCTTAGATCCAATTAGAGAGCCGCTGGTTCCATCAAGGCACGAGTGCCACAACCACACCCTTACGGTCATTATGCCGTGGTGGATATAGCTGGCAGGGGTGTTGGCTGCTTCTCTCCCTTGGGAGCTTGCATGGTGTCTTCTGGCACCAACCTAGTCCTAAGGGAGGAAGCTTCGAGGTCAGGACCAGCTCAGATCCCTCTGGATCCTGTGCTGAAATGCACGGTGTCATGGCGATAGGGACTTCCACCTCAGGGAGGCAACCAAGGGCAATAGAGCCTCTAATGCTTTGAGAGTCTCTTCAACAACCTGACCAACAATTCCAAACATGGCTCATTTCTGGTGTCGGGATTTTTGTTACTGGCACTGTATTAAACCAGCTTAATTCCTAAATTCATCCTAAATATTTATTCTTATTCCTACTGATAGGTGTAGTCCTCCCCTTCATTAAAGAATCTGAGGAGATGTCTGCTCTTCCAGAGGTCCTGAGTTCAATTCCCAGCAACCACATGGTGGCTCACAGCCATCTATAATGAGATCTGGTGCCCTATTCTAATGGGCAGTTATATGTATACATAGTAAATAAATCTTAAAAAAAAAAAAAAAAAAGAATCTGAGACCATTACAGAAAACCACAACCAATCAAAATGCACAGAAACCGTAATAGTGTCCGCTCCTAACTAACATAGCTACAATATAGTTATTGCATGTAAGGCTCATGGATGATTGCAGAGCAAAGGGCAGAAAGACTGAAAGAGCCAGAGAAACAGGAAGCTTGCTGTGCGACTGGGTCTCCTGGAAATGTCAGAGAAGACACACCCATGAAGTCTCTCATCAAGGCTGCATAAATAAGACCTGAACAACAGTGACATCGGCGGACATGCTAAAATGGAAGAGGAATACCGAGTGGTCATCCTGAGATCCTATACACCCAGGTCACATTACACAAGCCAAGCAGTTTTTACTCACGTACTTAGAAATATACATATATATCGATGGATGGATGTAACAAAGGAAAAGAGGCCACAAATTTGAGAACAAGGATGGTGTGAAGGAGGAAAGAGAAGAGAGGAAATAATGTTATTATAATTTCAAAATAGAAAGATTATTATTTAAAGAAAGAAATAGGCTAAACTATTTGGAAGGATAGGTGACATAGCATCTATGTCTACCCCAGAAAAAGAGTCACAAATACAAATAATTGTAAGACTGGAGAATATAGATTTGAATATACAGGCAATGGGGGCCAAAGGTTTTTTAAATAGGAAAGTATTACTACACAGAAATAGTACACATGAGCTGAAGAGACTAGGAAGACGCAGGACTGAAAGCAAAGACACCAGAGTATTACAGCCCTCTCCAAATGAAAGGCAGTCAGAGCAAACTACACTATATACATGCAGGAAGACATCACCACAGCGAACCCCAGTGTATTGTGTAATTAAGACATGCTAATAAAAAATTTTAAAGGGCAACAAAAGCATAAAGAATAATGGAGAACAGAAATGAGAAGGGGAGGAAGCTTAAGGGCAGTAGATAGAATTTAGGACCTGACTGAAGACATGAGTTACACAGAGAAAAAACAGGAAGGCTAGCAAGATGAGACCTGACAGGCTGTGACCATACAGCGGGGGAGGAGGTCCCCTTCTGTCACAGACCTAGGGGAGGGGAATAGGGTGAGAGAGGGAGGGAGGGAGGAACAGGAGGATAAAAATCTAGATGTAATCTGAATACATTAATAAAAATAAAAATTTTTTTAAGTAAATAAAAAAGAAAAGTGAGTTACAAATCCTATGCAAGTTTAAGTAAAGCCCTGAGGCGGATATTAGGTGTTGCAGAAGAATCAAAGACCACCACTCAGGGATCCACACCACTCAGGGATCCACACCACTAGAACTTGTCAAACAGACATGTCAGCATGAGTGGGCTCCCAAAACAGAGGGCGATTCAATAGTCATCCATAAGAGGTGTTGGCTGGTAGGTAGAAAACTCAGTAAAATGGTGCTACTACTGTGCGCAAGCACTTTCACAAACCCCATAGCGCCTCTTCACAATTTCCTGAAGCAAACTTCTGTGTCCACTTCACAAACGACTCTGCGGGAGCTTAGAGAATGAAGTGACGTGCTCAAGAAGCTAGTTTAGTCAGCAGCAATCCGGAACTCAAGCCTCGGATTATTTGCTCCGGCTTCCGTGCACGCCTTTGATTTCCTCTAGTGATCACAGCGCCCTCTCTTTCTCTTCTCTTTTCAGGTCGTGCTCACACTGTGCACTCTACCTTAGGCTCTAGGATGGCGGCACACCGCTGTGCCTCCACCACTGAGGAAGCAGGAGCAGAAGGACAAGGAAAACACCACCAACCAAACTGCACCAGGTACAGTGGAAAGGACGGTCAGAGACGGGACACCTGGGAGCCGAAGGCTAACCTGAACTACATACGGTGCTGGGGGCCAGCCTAGGCTACATGAAACCTTGCCTCAGAAAACAGACTGCAGACAGACTTAAGTGAGGACATGAAATTAATCCAAAATGTACAGCCCTGACAACATTACAAACACCTAAACCTAAAAAAGGTTTGCAAGAGGACAGCCAGCTCACTTTGTAGACTGCCTGTCCCTGTCTCCTGAGTGCTGGGATGAAAGGTGCACGGCACCACACCCCGATGCAAATCAGGGTTTATTGCATTTTCATTGAGCACTGCACTCTAAAATGAAATTCTAAGACAATTTTGACAAACCCACAACAAAACTTGCTTAATTAAATGGTCCATAGACACAAAGATAACCTCATTTTCCAAGCATTAATATTTCCATTAAGGCCAAAAAACTCAATCACTTTTTTTGTTTGTTTTTTGGGAGACAGGGTTTCTTTTATTGTCCTGGACTCACTCTGTAGACCAAGCTGTCCTCGAACTCAGAAATCCACCTGCCTCAGCCTCCCAAGTGCTGGGATTAAAGGCGTGCACCACCACACCCGGCTGCGGCTCAATTCCATTTTAAAGCAGTTCTTTTCACTCTTTTGTCCGTCCCCAGCTCCTCTCCGTTCATCACAACTACTGCTTGGACATTTTATTCAATTCTGTATCCTCATGCCAAAATTCAGTTACCAAAGCTAATTATTTCTAAACAGAAACCACTAAAAAGGAAGAGTTCAACCACCCAATCTACAGAGGGGCTTGACCACTATGCCATGGAAACTGCGAGAAGGCCGTGAAGCCTACTAACAGGAATTCATCCAAACCTTTCCTGTGCATCTGCCATGCTCTCAGCTTGCTGGAGACAGATAAGCAAAGGGGACCCCACTTGATGCCTGCTGCCAAGGACATGCCATCACAGACCTATGCAACACCTCCAGAATGCCATGGGGGAAGGGAACTGGGTCCTGAGGGGAAAGAGGAAGCGTGACAGCAAGGTGGGCAGAGAAGCTTCGTCACAGAGTACAGGTTGGTTTGGTTTGCTTGAGAAGGGTTCTCACTATCCATCCCAGATCTCAGTGCCGGGATTACAGGCATGCTCCACTAGGACACTCCCGGATTCCACTCAAAGTTTCTAAGAAGAAGAAATTCAGTATCAAACTCTTGCATGATCAGCTCTGTAGGAGACAGGTATACTGAGGACCTGAATTCAAATCAGAAGGATACAGGGATGGAAGAAACAAAATGGGCAGGATGCCACCACAGGGGTGGGGCTGTGATGCGCCAGAAAGGAGATGGCTTCAGCTCCACCAGAGAGACTCATGCAATCAGCAAAGCAACACCTTTCTAAGAAATGATGTTTGAGCCAGGCATGGTGGCTTTAATCCCAGCCCTCAGGAGGCAGAGGCAGGCGGGTTGCTGTGAGTTCGAGGCCAGCTTGTCTACAAAGAGAGTTCCAGGATAGTAGCCAGGGCTGTTCCACAGAGAAACCCTGTCTCAAAAAAAAAAAAAAAAAGAAAGAAAGAAAGAAAGAAAGAAAGAAAAGAAAAAGAAAAAAAGAAAGAAAGAATTTTTGGTTCAAAAAATAAATATATATAAAATGGAATTGACCAGACAATGAAGCAAAATAAAAAGTCTTTTTTCCCAGCCTGGGGTGGTGGTGCACTGGGGATGCAGAGGCAGGCGGATCACTGTGAGTTCAAAGCTAGTCTAGACTACAGAGCCAAGTCCAGGACAGCCAGGGCTACACAGAGAAACCCTGTCTTGAAAAACCAAAAAGAAAAACAATTTTTTTTCCAAAGAACTAAGAAAACTAGGAAGGTACTTTTAGCCTGGTGTAGTAGTGAACGCCTTTAAACCCAGTCCTGAGAGACAGGTAGATCTGTGAGTTCTACAAAGACGGTACAGGACCCCCAGGGCTCTATGTAACAGAGAAACCTTGTTTTGAAAAACAAAACAAAACAAAAGGTACTTTTACCTATTAAAGAATAAAAAGAAGAGCAGATGGCTCAGTAGGTTTAGGCACCAACTCCCAAAAGTTATTTCTCTGACCTCCACACTTGTGCCGTGTGCCCACACAAATGTACATGCATGCACACAATAAATAATTAAAAAGAGATACAGGGCCAGAAGCTCAGAAAGTAAACAGAGGCACTGGGCCCAAGCTTGACATCCCCACAACTCGCGTGGTGGAAAGAAGAAACTGGAAATTTGTCTTCTGATCTCTCCACGCTGCTCTGAGGCTGTGGTTCCCCACTCCCACGCAAATGAGTGTTTTGATTAAAGAGTAAAAAAGAGAAAGTCCATGTTTTAGGACTTTCATATTGGTAAAAAAGTCTTTCAGCCCATAAATTTAAGGCCATCTTTTTTTTTTTTTAAAGATATTTACTAGGCTATTTCAGTTTCATTTGGGGGAGCGATTACACGGCTTTCCAAATTAACAACTTAATAACATCTACGTCTCAATTCTATCATGACCCATGATCATTAAAAATAGCCTTTGTTAATTCTGAATTAACCGACCCACACATATGCACACACCCTGTAAGCTACAAGTGTGCAAAGATACTGGCTCAAATCTCACGCACCTTTAAGGAACCAAAAGGAAAAAGAAGAATTAAAAAACTGAAACGTCAAGATCACTTCACTCTATTCTGTTTGTTGTGGTTGGCTGGTTTCGAGAAGGTTGTTCCTGACAGGCTCACGCGGTAGCCCAGGCTGGCCTCGAACTCTCGCCCCAGCCAGCAGGCGTGCTCGGAATACAGGTATGAGCCAACACACTGGGCTCACTTTATTTAGTCTTAAGGCAGCACATGCCTTAACGTCTCAGCTGAACGTTCATGTCTAAATATTCTTTTAATGAGTCTCTGAGGCAACCTAATAAAACATAACAAAGAAGGCATTTACTAATTTAATGTACTCGAAGTCTGAATTACTGCTTAGGTGTATGTAACCTGAATTCTATTCATTTCCACTGCACACTCACACAACTTACTGCTTTAATATTCTAGGCGTATACAAGCCTACTTCGAGCAACTTGGGAAACCACCTCTTGGCCTTTAATAACATTTTTTTTAATTTTTTAACTCAGCAAAAGATCATAAAACTTTTAAAACGCTCCAAATAGCGTGTAAGCCACTGCTCCCTATCAGAGCCTATTTCTGCGGTGCCATTTTCATATTATGTCATATAAAATACGCTGCTGGAGTCACAGCGTGCCCCTGACGCCTAGATCCTGCAAAGTTTTCAGAACGCACGATCTGGAGGACCCGAGTCCTGGGCGCCCCCCACAACTTCGGGTGCGACGCGGGGTCCAGTCTCCAGCCGCCGGCGCCGATCCTGGCTCCTCGGGGTGGCGTCCCGCGGTCGGGCGCTGCGGGACCCAGACGGTTCCAGCCGGAGCGCCGGCCCGGAGGGGAGCCTCCCCGAGCGCCCCGATTCCCACAGACCCCAACATGGCGTCGGCCGCCGCCGCCGCCCGCGCCAACAGCTCCCAGCGCCGCCGCCCGCCCGGAGCCCGCGGGAGCAGCCGCCCGCAAAGTTTCGCTTCCTCCTCCCGAGCCCGCCGCCGCCCGGCGCGCCCCGACCCCCGCGGCACCTACCCGGCCCGGCGCGGGCGGCGGCGCCGAGGCTGCGACTCCCCTCCTCGTCGTCGGCGACTGCGAGCGCGGACTCACTCTGCCTGTTCCCCGGCCCCCAGCCTCGCAGGGTGTGCGGGGCCCCGCGAGGCCGGCGCGATCCGGACACGGCGGGCGCTGCCGCTCGCAGGTGACTTCTCCGGCCCTCCGGTCGAACCCGACAACGGCCGCCGGGGATGCCCTCTCTCCCCCTCCCGTCCTCGCCCGCTGCGCGCGCACCGACGCGCCCTCGCCCAAGCGCCAAACGCGGGCACGAGCACACCGGCCCAGCCCTTTCTTCCCGGTTCCCTCGCCCCGCCCACCGCCTTACCCCGCCCCTTCATCCCCCGCGCGACGCGCTCGAGAGGCGGGGCCTTGGGCGGAGGCCACACCCACTGAGGGGCTACCCCGCTCTCCCGCCCCCCTCCCCCGGCGCGGTTGCGGGGCGCACTCCTTCTGCGCCGAGGTGACGCGGCTCCGAAAGCCGGCTGAGGCCATCCTGGGTCGCCTAACCTGACTTTTCCTGACTCGGACAAGCCTTCGGAAAGGGCTCTTAAGCTTCCGCGAAGTTCTCTGGAAGAATGGACGGAAGCCGCCTCCACGCCTCCCTAAGGAACAGGAAAGAAGGCTTTGCTTCTCGCCACCCTAAGGCGCCTGCCAGCCCCGCCCGGCTCGGCCATGCTGCCGAGCACCTGCTACCGCTTCCTCGCCGGCGCCTACCGCACGCTTCCCTGTAGCTTTATGCCTCCCAATCCCGCTCTTCTTAAAACTTCCCTGGCTCCACGGCCCCAGGCTTCGCCTACCTAGAACTCTGCCAAAATTACATTGGGTTAGATGAGCCTGGGGTTCCTCAGTCTCAGCACCGCGCGTTAGCTAGGGGATGTGGAGAGATAGATAGCAGAGGTATCCAGGAAGGTGGTGGTGGGTGCACGTGGGAGGCAGAGGCAGACCGACCACCTTGAGTTCGAGGCCAGTATGGTCTAGTAGAGCTAGTTCCAGGACAGCCAAAAATTAAAAAATAAAATAAAAAATAACTTTTTGGGAAAAACGCGGGGGGGCCGGATGTTAGAAGCTGGGTTTGAGTAAATTTTACTTCAGGGATTTTTATTTAAACCACTAGTTCAGCGGTTCTAAATCTGTAGATTGCTCCTCCTTTGGGGGGGGTCAAACGACCGTTTCACAGGGTCAATTAAGACCATCAGGAAACCAGACATTTGCGTTATTCATAACAGTAGCAAAATTACAGTTATAAAGTAGCAGCACAAATAATTTTATGGTTGAGGGTCACCACAACATGAGGCGTTGTAGTAAAGGGTCGCAGCGGTAGGAAGGTTGAGACCCACCGCTCTACCTGCTGGATTATCGGGTCCACCAACTATTCTATCCGCAAGTGAGCCTGGGTTACGGGATAAGCAGGTTTAGGTTCTGTCAGTTTTCCTCCTGCTCTTGTGTCTGGAGTTAAGGTCTTCCCATCCGCCCCTATTTCAATGTCTCTGCAACAAACCCAGTTGTTTTAAATTAGTATCCAGAACAAAATCGGCAAAGGAGACCGACTGTGGTAATCCGGATAGTTACAGGGTTCCAGTCATGCACGCGCCATCTCCCTGTGTTAGACTAAACTCGAAGATCCCTTTGAATTTTGAGACTGTTCTGTCTCTAGGCTCACTCTAGAGCTTTAGACACCAAACATTTTTGGTCACTCACATCATCAGTAAAAATGTTGCCCTCCCTACCAATACACTTACTTAACTTCGTAAGCCAGAATGTCTTTGGCTTTGCCACCAACCAAAATACAAGGACATACTTAGGTACCCTTAGTTTCTTCATGTGTAAAATAGGGATAATAAACGAAAGTATCTCAAAGAGTCATTAAATGAATCAATTTTCGTTTTTTGTTTGTTTTGGGTTTGTTTGTTTGGTTTGGTTTTTGTGTTTTGTTTTTTGTTTGGTTGGTTTTTGTTGTTTTGGGTTTTTTGTTTTGTTTTGTTTTTTTGTTTTTTTGTTTTGTTTTTCGAGACAAGGTTTCTCTGTATAGCCTTGGCTGTCCTGGACTCCTTTTGTAGACCAGGCTGGTCTCAACTCACAGAGATCCACCTGTCTCTGCCTCCTGAGTGCTGGGATTAAAGGCATGCGCCACCACCCCCGGCCCATGAATCAATATTTGTAACATATGCCAAACACAGACAGCTAAGTGTTGTGTGAGAGTGATGAGAATTATTAAATGTATGTATACAGGCTGGAGGGATGGCTCAGAGGTTAAGTGGACTGTGCGTTCTTACTAAAGGTTCTGAGTTCGTTTCCCAGCACCCACATGGTGGCTCACAACCATCTACAATGAGATCTGGTGCCCTCTTCTGGCATGCAGACACACATGCAGGCAGAATGCTGTATAATAAATAAATCTTTCTTAAAAATGTACATATAAGGCAGGCGGATCGCTGTGAGTTCAAAGCCAGCCTGGTCTACAAAGTGAGTCCAGGATGGCCAAGGCTACACAGAGAAACCCTGTCTTGAAAAACCAAAAAAAAAAAAAAAAAAAAAAAAAAAAAAAAAAAAATGTACATATACTATTTTTGTTTGCACACATATCTATTATAATTTACCTGGTTATTAAATATTAAAGTACACCAAATAATGATGTAAATACATGAGTGATAAGTTTCTTCCTGCAGCCTGTGTATTCTCTTCCTTTCCTGGGATGTGTGCTCTCCAGTTTGAAAGCCATTTCTTTAGAGTCGTGCTGGCTAATATGGTAACCACTGAGCACACATGTATTAATTAAAATTTAAATTTAAGGTCTGGTTCTTTGCAGGGTATGGTGGCATACACCTTTAATCCCAGCACTCAGGAGGCAGAGGCAGGCAGATCTCTTGAGTCTGAGGCCAGCCTGGTCTACAGAACAAGTCCAGGACAGCCAAGGCTACACAGTGGGGGTTTGGGGGAGGAGATCTGGTTCCTTGATGGCACTGATCATGTGATTATGAGAGCGGACGCTACAGCTATAAAGCACTCCCACCACCACAGAAAGTTCTGTTATGTGGCACATAGCCAAGCTGAACAAAACAAGAGACCAAAGTCACCTAAAGACAGTTGAGCAGGGGGCTGGAGAGATGGCTCAGAGGTTAAGGGCACTGACTGCTTTTCCAGAGGTCCTGAGTTCAATTCCCAGCAGCCACATGGTGACTCACAACCATCTATAATGTGATCTGATGCCCTCTTCTGCCCTGCAGGTGTACTATATCCACAATAAATAAATTAAAAAAAAAAAAAAAGACAGTTGGGCAGTCTGATTAGTACCTCCTCAGATGGTATGATCTGCCCCTCCCTCTCAGATCTCACCTGTAACATGAAGATAAAATAGAAACTGCTTGATCGACTAATAGCTGGAGGAAATCCTAGAGTGTATCAAGTTTGGCAAGGGTCCCACACATAGAAAAGCTTGCGTTTCAATCAGCTGCATTCTATGAGCCTGTAAGACAAAGTTGACTTGGTAATTGCCCTTCAATCAAAAGGGTTTTTTCTACCATGTGGAAAACAGCATTGGAGGGGAGGCAGCAACTTCCTAAATCATTATTGCTCCTTTGTTTTGTTGTTCCTTCCTTTTGTTGTTCCCAAGAGCCATGTTTTTTGTTTTTGGTTTTGTTTGGTTTTGGTTTGGTTTGTTTTTTTCCCTCACAGTAAAATGGCACTGCCACATCCACAGACCCGATAAATCAGTATCCTTTTATCTTCCACTGGAATCTAGACTCTACTTCCAAAACATAGAAGGATCTATCTTCAGAAAACTTCCACTGTGCTCACCCATAGTCACAGCGCCTGGGAGGGGAAAGAGGAGAGTTGGAACCCCAAGGTCATCCTCAGCAGGACACGTCAGCTTGGGATACATGACACCCTATTTCAGAAAACAACCCCGGTAGGGGCCGAGAGGATGGCCCAACCCACGCAAATATCATCCAGCTGTGCGTTGGGAAGCTGGAGACTGGAGGATTCCTAGGGCTCCCTAGCCAACCTGGCCTACATCTGTGTCCCAGTGAGGTGGGTGGTTCCTGAGATTGACAGAGTGCCCCAGCACTGCATTAGACTGAGTGTGGTGGTACATGTCTGTAATCCCAGCATCTGGGAAACAGAGGCAAGAGGATCAGAAGTTCAAGGTCATCACCCACCCTCAGCTGCATAAAGCATTTGAGACCAGCACTACAGGTTGGAGGTTGGTCTGGTGTATTTTGATGCTAATTACTGTTTACTGTCTCTGTGCCCCACCTAAGAGCCTAACCTATTTGAGCAATAAAAAGCCATCACACCTGGGCAGAGCAAATGGGATAGGTGTGGCTAAGATCCCTGGGCTTGGGGGGGGGGGGCGACAGAGAGGATCTTGGGAAGAAGAGGGACCAGAGGCGAAGAGGAAGAAGGAGATCATCATGGATTAAGTGGAGGAGAAGAACATGGCCAACGTGGATGGAGGACTTGGCCCAGATGATGATAATTAGCAAGTATTTGGGATTATGGATGGGAGGTAACATGATAGAAATTATTAGAAGCAGATGGCATGGGATTGGAAGGTAGTTTAGGAGATTAATATCTGCCCTGCCCCAGGTTAACTAAGGCTATGTTAAAATATAACAGGTGTCTGTGTCTTCATTGATTGCTAGTGGGTTATACTGCCGTAATAATTATTATAGGCCTGATAATAAACATTATTAGGCCATAGTGGTAAAATTAACAACACATGAGAGTCTGTCTCATATAATAATGTCACAAGAAAATAAAAAGCGTCAGTGGTTGTCAAATATTAGTGAAGAGGGAGAGATGAGTGATTTCTAGGAGTTTTAGGTGTCCAAAAATACTCTGTGTGGTACTATAGTACTGTATGGTACAATGGACTTTGTTAAGCCCCCAAGAATGTCTAATATAAAAAGTGAACTCTCGAGGGCTGGTGGAGTGTTTGCCCAGCATGCACAAGGTCCAATGGATCCTCGGGTAGATATAGGCTAATCTATTCTAACAGACATACAACCATATTCAGGCCAGTTATGGTTGGGGAGATGGAGAGGCTGTATATGGGAACTGGGTACATTTCCCTCAGAGTTGCAATGAACCAAAAACTGTCCTTTAAAAAAAAAAAAAAAAAAAATCAAATATACACAAAAGAAAAGCAGCAAGACAAAATTTGCATACGTCTCTTGGAGAAGTTGGGATTTAAGCTCAGAAATGGTTTGCGATCCTTTTTGGCAGGCATTGAAGTGCATTTTGTGGAAGAGCTGCTGCAAACTGCATCTCTCGGACAACTGTTCTTTTTGCCATCTGTCAAAATCTCACCTTAGAGATTTTTAACTGGTGTTTACATTTGAAGAGATCCTTATTCATATTTTTTTAATTACATTTTCTTTTCCTTTTGAAACAAGCTGGCCTCACCATGAAACTAAGAGTGGCCTTGAACCGAAAAAAAAAAAAAAAAATAACATGAAAGCACTTAAGGAAAACAGTTAGCATCCATTTCCAGCCTCCACAAACGTGAACACATACACACACACACACAGCAGGCAGAGGCACAACTGTGGTTAAGTTTTATTATGGAGTATAAGTTTTACTCAAATACTCTCAACACACACAAAAAATGTAACATCTGCTTTCTTCTGTAGCAAATCCCTACATTCTATACATATTATATATGTGTTTGTGTTCGGCACGGAAGTGCACACCTTTAATCTCTGCTCTGGGGAGAGAAAGGCAAGCGGATCTCTGTGAGTTTGAGGCCAGCCCAGTCTAACATAGTGAGCTCCAGGCTCACATAGTGAGCACTGGCTATCCAGTGAGATGCTAGCTTCAAAACAAACAAAAACAAAACAATTTCACTCATTACTAGTGTGTGTGGCAGGCAGTTGTTGAATAACCTTACTTTCCATGACTACTTCAAAATAAGTATCATCCATCAAAGGACAGCTCCAGGCAGGAGGTGGTGGCATACGCCTTTAATCCCAGCACTAGGAAGCCAGTCAGGTGGATCTCGAGTTCAAGACCAGCCCGGTCTACAGAGTGAGTTCCAGGACCACCAAGACTACACAGAGAAACCCTGTCTTGGGGTGGGGAGTGCGGAGGGTGGGGGGAGGTGGGCCGGCAGACAGTTGGACTATCAGGGGAACAACTTGGCTCCAGATTAAATAAAATTCAACAGAATATTTAGATCCAAATATTGCCAAGAGAACATTTTTTTAAAAACAGCATTTGGTAGAACACTGGCATCATTTGTGCATTCCTTTATAAAGAGAAATTTAAGTATGCTTTCATGTTAAAATGTCTTCTCGCTAGGCATGGTGGCACATGCCTTTAATCCCCAGCACTCGGGAGGCAGAGGCAGGTGGACCACTGTGAGTATGAGGCCTGCCTGGTCTACAAAGCGAGTCCAGGACAGCCAAGGCTACACAGAGAGACCTTGTCTCGGAAAAAAAAAAATTTTTTTTTTTCTTCTCAAGTGGAAACAACATTTTCTGGAAGACAAAACGAAACAGGGAAGTTCTAAACTTCGGAGTCAAATAGAGCTGGGTTCCAGTGATGTTGTGAAACTGGTCCATTACATAGTCTTGTGGAAGAGGAGGGAGGAACTGCACTGCGCTGAAGTTTGCAAATGTTTAAAACTTATAAAGCTCCACCTCCCAGGGCTACAAAGATCAGGGGACACGCAGGCCAGCCACCTCACGTGGCTCAGTAAAATAGCAGTGGTAGTAGCCATTGTAAATGGTCCTGGTATTGAAGCTACAAGCAGAATATAAATGTTTACCAAATCTGTGAAAGCACAGTAAAGTTGTCTTTGAAGCCTTGACAATTTATGGCTCCGTAGCTCTTGCTTTTTTTTTTTTTTTTTTTTTTTTTTTTTCCTTTCGGACAGCTCCCTGGGTGTCCTTAGAAGGAAGCCTTTGAGCCAGTCCTCCCTGTACCTCCCAAATTCTGGGGTTACGGGAATGTTCCACCATGCCCAGTTTCTGTAGTTCTGGAGATTGAATCTGGGGCTTCCTTCAGGCTAAGCAAGTGCTGTAACAGCTGAGCTCCACTCTTAGCGTCCCTCAACCAATTCTTACAAATTGTTTTCCTCCACAGTGTGCGGTCCATCACCTCTTCACTTTAAATTGAGAGCACACAGCATGTTCACCAGCAGGACAAACACCGGATAGACGTGCCATCCTTGGACCACCCAGTCCTCCTCTTTACCCAGTCTCCTGCTGGGTAAAGCTTCCTTAACACCCTTCTCCAATCTGACTTCAACTAAACCCATCCACAAATTTCTTTACTTTTTATCGGAAGTTCAGGCATGGGATCTGGGTACTAGGACAGGTAGGCGTGGCTAGAAGGAACAAGGCACTGGTTTTAGGAGAGGGAGTGCCCCCAGAAAAAAGGCCATCCCGACTACAGAGCAGCCTCCTTATCCCCACTTTGGTTAGGCCTCAGCCCATGAATATATATAATCATTAACTATTGCGGTAGAGCTAGCTGCCTTCAGCTTTTGGGCTGAGGATGGAAACCAGGTCCTCACCAACACAAGGCAAGTGCTCTACCATGTTTTTCATAGGAGTCTGGGGCTGGGAGCGTAGCTGAGCTGAGTGCACACCTAGTGTGTACAAAGCTCTGGGTTCCATCCTCAATGTCACATAAAGAGCAGGTATACGGAGTGCATGCTTGTAATGCCAGCACTCAGAAAGTGGAGGCATCAGTGGAGGATTAGAAGTTTAAGGTCATCCTCAACTACACGGGGGATATGTGAGACTGGGTCTCCAAAACAAAACAACAACATAAAAGAGTTCTTCTCCCTTTGACTCTGGCCCTAGTGACTCACCTTGATCATATGGCATCCAGAACCACTGTAGAACATCCAAGAATAGGAGTCTGTAAGACACTTTCTAAATGGCCCTTGTTTGGCGACGGTGCTTCAGGTAGGAACCTAGTACACAGGCAACGAAAAGGCCAGCTTACACACATGCTCCAGATGTCGCCTCCAGGAAGCATCATCAATCTGAGCCTGCTGGGGGCGGGGGCAGGCGTTCTGGACCACAGTTCCAGGTGAGTCATAAGGAAATGGAGCGCAGCTCCAGCTATCAACTGACCTCAGCTGTGGAGAGCCCCTGGGGAGACCCGCTCCCAGAACACAGTCAGCCCTCACAGCACCACACGAGACAAAAGCAAGCCGTGGTTTTATTGTATTCATTTTGTTGGGAAGACAGTGTCCACACGCCATGGCCTGCGTAGAGAGGTCAGAGGACATCTTTCAGGAGGTGGGTCTTGCCTTGCACCTTCTAGAACAATGTCTTGCTTCTGCTGCTAAATGGTTTTCCTCGGGAGAGCTGGCTGGTGAGTTTTGGGGCAAGTCTTCTCTCTCTGCCCCGCATCTCACTGTGGTAGTGCTGGGACTATAGCTGTGAGCCACTCACTACCTCTGGCTTCTAATTTGGATCGCACAGTGAGCACTTTACCTGCTGAGCCATCTCCTCTGCTCTAAGCTAAACACTGGGACCATATGCTATAGAGAAAGAAGTCTCACTGTTCTCCGGGGCCGCTGACAGCCACTTGATGACTCAGGCATCCAGGCTTCTTTTTTTTTTTTTTTTTTTTTAATTGTATTATTCTTTTTTTTTTAATTTTTTTTATTAATTTATTCTTCTTACATCTCAATGTTTATCCCATCCCTTGTATCCTCCTATTCCTCCCCCCCCATTTTCCCATTATTCCCCTCCCCTATGACTGTTCCTGAGGGGGATTACCTCCCCCTGTATATTCTCATAGGGTATCAAGTCTCTTCTTGGCTACCAGCTGTCCTTCCTCTGAGTGCCACCAGGTCTCCCCCTCCAGGGGACATGGTCAAATGTGAGGCACCAGAGTACGTGAGAAAGTCATATCACACTCTCCACTGCATCCAGGCTTCTTACAACTACTCCTCATCCATCTCTGTCCCCTTTTCCTGTTCATTTCCACCCGAAGGTCCTAATTATTAGTCCCAACGCTGTGAGCAGCCACATGAAGTCATTTTCAGTTTTTCAAAATCTCGGTGCTTAGCCCAACGTGGTGGCACACGCCTTTAATCGCACGGCATTCGGGACGGGAGAGGCAACTCTGTGAGTTTGAGGCCAGCCTGGTCTACAAAAGGAGTCAGCGACAGCCAAGGCTATCACAGAGAAACCTTGTCTCAGAAAAAAAAAAAACAAAACAAAGCAAAAAAAAAAAAAAAAAAAGCAAAATCCGGGTGCTTGTACTTCAAGATTCATTTATGTACCCCAAATATATTGAACATAGCCACAGTGATCCAAGGATCATATCCCAAGGCTTATGTAGCCATAGCTAGATCCCTCCAGAAACCATGTCCAGGCTACATTCTCGTGACCAAAGCACAGAACCATTACCTCCAGCATGCAGGAAGAACTGTAAAACGTGAAACTCCTCCAGGTTGCCAGCTGTCAAAGTGCAAGCTCCTTTGGTGTTGACGTGTAGTCATCTGCCATTTTGAGCATGTACCCGGACAAATGGGTGCCCTTCTCCTCTGAGGGCCAAGCTTCTGTCAAAACTAGTCACTGGGCAGTCTAGAAGCAGCCTTGGGGCACAGGAAGAGCCTGGTAGAAAGATGCTCTACGGACAGCAAGTGCCTAGAAAAGTTCAACTTCCTGTTGAGTAACAGGAAGTTAAGCTCTTTACTTCCTGATGGGTTGTGTGGATGAGGAAGTGTGCTCCCGAGCGTGTGCTCTGACCCGTGAGGCTCAGTCAACTGGAGAGCATCTACTAGATCGATCAGTTTAAGAGGAGAAATGGAAGAATAAAACTCCTCCCCTTCTGTTTCAATCTTTTCATCTTCTTACCACAGTTAAGTAGGTAAGTGCCAGGGGACGATAAATCCGGACACATTTAAAACGCCACACCCTGATACTGTGTGGTAAGTAAAGCCCGTCCTTCGGTATTCTCAGCCATACAAATTCATCTTCCTTGGGTTACTATAATTTCTTTCCTAAATAAGATCTCTTGGCCCTCTTGGTATTAAAAGCATTGAGGTGCTCAGGACAAACTCCTTAAAGCCAGTGAGCTGGTTTTGGTGACACGCACTTGTGTTCCCATGAGTCGGAGGCTCTGAGTTAAGACAGTCACAAATTTGCATTTGAGACCAGCCTGGGCTACTTAAGACCCTCTCTGTCTCCAGAAGGAGGAAGAGGAGGGGGAGGAAGAGGAGAGAGAGGAGGAGAAGAGAAAGAGAGGCAAACTGACCAATAAACGTCAATGCCAAGTGATGGCAAACAGGTCCCTTCGCTATAAAACAGAAGTCTGGCTGGGCGTAGTACACAGTGTCATACAGTCCCAGTACGCCAGAGGGTACGGCGGGAAGACCATGAGTTCGAGTCTAAGTTGAGCTACAAATACATGCATAGCAAGTTTAAGCACCGCCTGAGTACATAGCTAGATTCTGTCTCAAAAAATATAAATGAAAGGGGGCTGGAGAGATGGCTCAGTGGTTAAGAGCACCGTCTGCTCTTCCAGAGGTCCTGAGTTCAATTCCCAACAACCACATGGTGGCTCATAACCATCTATCATGAGATCGGGTTCCCTCTTCTGGTGTGCAGGTGTACATGCAGGCAGAACACTGTATATGTAATAAATAAATAAATCTTTAAAATATATATATATATATATAAATTAAAGTGGGGGGCTAGAGAGAGGACTCGGCAGCTAAGAGCACTTCTTGCTCTTGCGGAGCACCCAGGTTTGGTTCCCAACACCCACTTGGCTAAAAGTTTTTGAAGATTTGACAATTTGTCATTATAAATACATGATTTGATAGGCTCTTCAAAGGCAAGACTGTGTGTGTGTGTGTGTGTGTGTGTTGGAGTGTATATGTGTATGTGTGTCTGTATGGATGTGCATGGGTGTATGTCTGTGTCTATATGTATATGTGTGTATGTCTGTGTTTCTGTACATTTGTATGTAATTAAGTGTCTCTGTGTGTCTAAATGTGTATGTTTATGTGTGTGTATCTGTGAGTCTGTGTGAATGTGTGCATGTTACTTTTATCAAATACAGGAACAAGGCTCACTCCTTTTATTAGAATTCCCTTAGATTATCTACTTACAACATTTGAGCAAGTGGGGAAGGGACAAGAAATGATACATGTGCCAAACGTGGTGGCGCACGCCTTTAATCCCAGCACTCAGGAGGCAGCGGCAGGCGGATCACTGTGAGTTCGAGGCCAGCCTGGTCTACAAAATGAGTCCAGGACAGCCAAGGCTACACAGAGAAACCCTGTTTCAAAAAACAAAAAACAAAAGAAAAGAAAAGAAAAAGAAATGATGCATGTGACCACATTCCAAGAGGTACCTTTCAGAGATGAGCGAAGGACCTTGCAGATACTTGACATGCTTTCCATCAGCCCTAAACTTGAGGCCGTCTTTTGTTTATTGTGAAGTTCAGGAGAGCATTTCTGTCAGCTCATTTGTCATTTCCAATGAAGCACAGAACAAGTTTAGCTTTATAAACATCTGTGGAATAGTCAAGGAAACCATTATTGTTGCTACCCTGAAAAATGTAGGCAAAAAAAAAAAAAAAAAAAAAAAAAGGCATACTTGTTGCCATAGCCTCTGAACAAAAGAATGAGATTATAGAGCAGAGGTTAAAAACTATATGCAGAGAATCCACATGATGACTCATAGGTACAGACCCTGAAATAGCTCGGCTTTTGTACATGGCATGACAGACAGATCTGCCCCAAATCAAGGTAATCGGATCACTAATAACTTGTCGCTCAGGTTATTTGAAAGAGTCCCTGAAATTACGCCTACATCTGCGGTCTCAGAACATGCCGACTTTGGTCAAACGTGGCTATCAGTAATGAGGGTCAAAATGAACAGATTCCCCACTGCCCAGCTGCGTGGCACCAGTTGCTCTTGCTTTCATGGGCTCCCTCCGTGTCTCTGCCACCTGTCTGCCCACGGCCTCTGGGGGCCACACCTCAGCTGAGGCTGAGCAGGCCTGCCTGGTTCTCCTTCCCGCTCTTCTGCTCTCTGGCAGCTCAGGGGCCTTTCCTCCTCCAGTTACCACATCTCTGTCTCAGTTTATTTTTGGCTTCACATCTCTGCTCCAAACTGGAGATACAGGTTTGCTGTTCAGCCCAGCCTTTACTCCACCCTCAAAGAAGCCTTTGTGTCCTCATGGCTCCTAAATTCTGCAACAGATGGCCTGGGGGGTCACAGACAAAGAGAGAACAGCCCCGTCAGGGAGCCTTAGGGGCTCAAGGAAGCTTATCAAGTTCCCTCCTCTGGGACCTTGTCACGGTCCCCACCTCCCTGGACTTTCTACTCACTTACATCGCAGCTCAGCTTTCTCTGGAGTGAGGAGTGGACAACTGACCTCACAAGCCATGGTACTTCTCTGAGGAGACGTGCCTCCCTGCTCACAGACCTGCATTTCAGTGGGGACTGAGTGATGGTCGCTAGGTTCTCTACCCTGCACCATTTCTGTGG
Organism: Acomys russatus; assembly: GCF_903995435.1. NCBI lineage: Eukaryota > Metazoa > Chordata > Mammalia > Rodentia > Muridae > Acomys > Acomys russatus. The sequence goes on from NC_067138.1 coordinate 35,340,893, forward strand.
AGTTTCCTTTCTTGAGGACATCTGTGTATGCCTTAGTTGGAGCTGGAGAGATGGCTCAGTGGTTAAGAGCCCTGGCTGCTCTTCCAGAGGTCCTGAGTTCAATTCCCAGCAACCTCATGGTGGCTCCCAACCATCTGTACTGGGTGAGATCTGATACCTTCTTCTGGCCTGCAGGCATCACATGCAGTTAGAGTACTCATATTAAACAAACAAACAAACAAACAAACAAATAAGTGTAAGCCTTACTCTATAGAAAAATTATTCCTTTCCGGATCCTGAGTGAAGCCATCAGACTTCCTGAACCTCCGCTGACATCCCTGCTCCCTGTGTGACCTCCAGCATACAAATGAACCTCAGCCTCAGTTTGCTCATCTAGAGGGTTACTGCTGACCTCTACCTGTGTTCTGTGGCATGCGCACCACCCAGACACATTCTCTCTCTCTCTCTCTCTCTCTCTCTCTCTCTCTCTCTCTCTCTCTCTCTCTCTCTCCCCTTTGTCCTTCCTTCTTTCTTTCCCTCTCTCCCTTTCTCTCTTACACACACACACTCCAGCAGCCCCTAAACTGGCTCAGCTGGGGATCTCTTGGACTTTGTTCCATCACTGTAGCCACTGTCCATTTGGGTTGTTGACAACTGTGCCAACCTGGCTGCCATGCAGTTTTCATCTTAATGCTATGTATACTAGCTGTGCTGAATGCAGAGCACACAGCAAAATGTGCACTACTAGATTATCAAAGCACTGTAGAGAAGAGACGGGAACCACAGGCAACATGTCAGAGGCACAGGGGAACCTGGCCAGGGGACAGGATCTTGGTGGCCATGGTATACTAATGAGGAAAACTGGTTCTGCTAGTGACCGTAGATACCAGAACAGGTGACCGGCAGCCACAAGACTTGACAACAACAGTTTTCTCTCTCGCTTCTGGAGCCTGGAAATCCCCATGCTCCTCTGAAGTCTCCAGTATCCTTCCTGCCTCTTCTGCTACCAGAGGCTCCAGTGGAGGGTTTTCAAGGAAGGGGGGGAGACCGGCAGCATCTAGATGATCAAAGCAGAAACCACACCAGACCGCAGAGAGAAAGGCTACACCATGGCTGTAGGATTAGACACCCACACAGGAGCGTCCTGCGCGGTGTTTTTATACTTATGGACACAGAGGATAACTGATAATCAATGTGTTTCTCCTTCTGTATTCTGGCTTCGCCTTTCTCACTTTAATCCCGTGAGGGTTATGTGAGGTTTATGCACTCCTATCTGGTGATTATTTTGGTCAAGATGGCAGCGGGAGCAGGCTGGGTGTAACACATGCCTTGTGCGAGGCTATAGAGGGCATGCTCCCACAGCATATCCTAGCGGAGAGAGAACCAAGAGCCAATCAGAATAAGAAGCTGAGAAAACAGCGCTCAGGATCAAGCCAGTCCACATTCCAGGTGCAGCAGTGGGAGGAACTCAGCAGCCCCCACGCACAGCTGAAGCGTAGTTGCCGGAGAGAATCACTTTTCTCTAAGGGTGCGGCTGCCGCTAGGTCAACCCAGCTCCAGTGGATGGTCCCACACCCACGCATATATGGGCAGCACAAACCAAAGTGGATTAAGATCCAGTAATCAGAAGGCTGAGACAGATTTACGTAGGAAGTGTCAGACCAGCCAGGATTACATAGCAGGACCTGTCTCAAAAAAAAAAAAAAAAGTGGGGAGGGCAGGGGGTGGAACCTAGAAGAGTGAGAGGCATATATGCATATATGAAATTCTAAGAAAAATGAAATATAATATAAAAAGCATTATAAATCCACCAGTGGACTGTGTGGGTTCCAGGGGAAGTTTTATTAGCACGAGTGCATAGAATTGCTCACACACAGGACACACATGTGAGGGATGTGTAAAGTAACAAAGCTTTGGAGAGTTGTCACCAATGTTGGTGAAGGACATTCATTCTGTGCTTCTGGTGTCAGCTGCCTGTCTCTGCTCTTGCTTGGAACTGCTCAGAACTACCCAGCATGCCACTTCTCCCTGCTCTGCTCTCTTACCTCAAGGATAATTGCTCAGGTGACCTATGATAAGAACAGTCCTGACTTCACTGCCTGTTCTGGCAGGCTGTAGCGAGGAGCCTCAGCCTTCCTGTCCTTGTCTCTCTGGTTAGTCAAGCCACGCTAGCCTCCAGGTTTTACTTCCAAGTACAGCACCAGAGAGAAAGTGTTACTAACTATTCCTTTCCAGAAATGGATAATACACGGTGGAACCTTAGATTGCCCTTCCCGAGGGAATTATGTTAAATAACTTTAAAATGTTTGTGCGTTAGACATGGGATCTTGTATGTGTAATCCCAGCGCTAAGGGGGTTGAAGCAGGAGACGGCTGAGTGAGTTCTAGGCCAGCCTGTGCTACACAATGAAAAACATAAATACATAGATAGATAGATAGATTTAAGCAGAGGAAGAAAGGAGAGAAGAAGAAGAGGAGGAGGAGGAGGAGGAAAAGGAAGCGGAGGAAGAAATGATACCCAGGAGTATGGCTCATCCTATAACACCAATAGTGTGGAGGCTGAGGCAGGAGAGTTGTTGAGGCCAGACTAGACTGTCAATTCCAGACAGTCTAGGCTACAAGCATGAAAAACTCTCCCAAGAAAAAAAGGGAACCAACATAGTGACATACGCCTTTAATCTCAACACCCCAGAGACAGAGGCAGGTGGACCTCTGAGTTTGAGGCCAGCCTGGTCCAGGACAGCCAGGGCTACACAGAGAAGTCCTGTCTTTAAAACAAAACAAAACAAAAAAATAAAACAAAACAACAACAACAAAAAACAAGAGATGTAATATGAATAAATTAATAAAATATATTTAAAAAAAAAAACAAAACAAAAAGAAAGAAAGAAAAGAAAGGCCAGGCATGGTGGTGGCACATGCCTTTAATCCCAGAACTCTGGAGGCAGAGGCAGGCGGACCGCTGTGAGTTCGAGGGGCCTTGAACTCAGAGCGGTCCGGCTGCCTCTGCCTCCCGAGTTCTTGGATTAAAGGCGTGTGCCACCACGCCCAGCTGTGTAATTTTTTTTTTTAATGTTTAATATATCAGGGTCAAGTTTATGTAGTCTGGAAGCCGGGAGCAGTGGCGCACACCTGTAATCCCACCACTCCAGGAGGCAGGTGGCCCTTTCTGAGTTGGAGGCCAGCCTGATATACAAAGTAAGCCCAGGACAGCCAAGGCTACAAAGAGAAACCCCAAAACAAGAACAAAACAAAACAACAACAACAAAAAGTAATCTGGAACAATCTGATGCCATATTAGGAGGGCACAGTGCTTTCTCCCTACGGTTGCTGACAGAAAAGTTCCAGGCCTGGAGTGTGGAACATTCTGGTGCGCATGGACCCTCAAGTTCTTTAAAGGGCGCGTTCTGGGCGTGCGGAGGGAAAAGGACTGCAAAGGTGTGTCTGCTGCTGTTGATGTTCTGTCTCCACTACAAAACTGACCCTTGATCGCTAGCTAAGCAAAAATGTAGAGGCTTTACCCATTTCTCTTCTGCAGCTCTTACGACGTGGAACTCGGTCAGCAGAGGGCACTGGGGAGACACCGCTGAGGATTGGATTCTGCCTTCTAGTTCTGGTATGTTCCATGCCAGCAAAGCTGTTTCTTCAGTGCCCAGCTCTTGCAACACCCACGGCTCTTCTGGCTCCTGGCTCTTTTTGTTTCCTTACGATAGCGGACATCTATCTCCCCCTGGAGCCCCCAGAGCGTCACTTCCCCAGGAACAACTTTCCCCAGGCAGTGTACCCACACCATGGGACAGCAACTTCCATCAGTCACAAAGCATAGCAGCGCTCTGCACAGCACTATTGAGATTTCTACCCAGCTCGGGGGACCGAGACTGCTCCTCGGGTCCTCTGTCTCAGCCCTAGGTGTTTTCCATATCTGAATTCTTTCTTTTCTTTCTTTCTTTTTCTTTTCTTTTCTTTTTTTCCCCCTTTTGGTTTTTCGAGACAGGGTTTCTCTGTGTAGCCCTGGCTGTCCTGGGCTCTCTTTGCATACTAGGCTGGCCTCGAACTCACAGAGACCTACCTGGCATATCTGAATTATTTAGAATTATCCTTACTCAGGTTTGGGTAAAAATAAAATAAAATAAAATAAAAATTGTGATCCTAAATGTCATAATCCCAAGTGTTGAAATCATAAAAGTCCAATATGCCTAAGTCTATGATAACAAAAATATTAAAATTCTAAAATTACACTTCTGGGGGAAAATTTCAAATTTTTATCTTTAAAGACTTTTGTTTACATTTTAAGAATACAATAGAATATTTCATAGGCCACTTCACAATGAAACAATATAACACCACACACACACACACACACACACACACAGAACGAGCAATAGCATACAGGAATACTAATGAGAATTGCATGGGTAAATTATAAAATTATAAAATATACAGAGCTTAGAAGAACTAAATTTCAGGTCCATACAATGTTTGGGGCCAGCCTGGATTACCAAAAGTGGGGTGAGAGGCTGGAAAGATGGATTAATGGTTAGGAGCACTGTCTGCTCCTCAGAGGACCCAGCACCCACAGGCCAGCTCACAACTGTGTGTAATTCCAGTCCCAGTGATCTGAAGCCCACTTCTGGCTCCACAGACACTAGGCACACACGTGACTCACAGATATATATACAGGCAAAACACTCAGATGCATAAACTAAATCTAAAAACAAAACAAAACAAAAAGAAAACAAATGCAAGGAAGCTGGGCGTGGTTGTGCAGGCCTTTAATCTCAGCACTAGGGAAGCAGAGGCAGGAGGATTTCTGTGAGTTCGAGGCCAGCCTGGTCTACAAAGCAAGCCCAGGGCAGCCAAGGCTACACAGAGAAACCCTGTCTCAACAAACAGACAAACAAAAAACAAAAACAAAAAAAATTTGCAAGGATAGGAGTTGTGGCACATGCCTTTAATTCCAGCACTTGGCAGGTTAAAGCTGACAGGTCATTATGAGTTCAAGCCCAGCCTGGTCCTACTTAGGGAGCTCCAGGACAGCTAGTGCTATACAGTGAGACCCCCATCTCATAAAATAAACAAGAATGCAAACTGTATATGTACATATCTCTTGATTAATAATTTTGTGCATTCAGTTTATTAATTGTGGGTATCTGAAATAACATAATAAGCAATTTGCATGTTTTGTAAGATAAATAAAAAGACCACATTGGGGAGCATGAATATCAGTATTAAGTAGGGTACTTGCCTAGCACACTACAGTCCTGGGTTCAATCTCCAGCACTACAAGAAAAATACAATGGGTCAACACTGTTTATGCAGTTACACAAAGAGCCAAGGTCTTGAGAAATTTTATCTTTCCCAAATGGAGATGTATAAAAGATCATTTCTTTGTCTAAAAGGAAAATTTTACTTTTTGTTTGTTTGTTGCAACTTTTTAAAAAGGATTTATTTACTTACTATGTATACAATGCTCTATCTGCATGTACCCCTGCAGACCAGAAGAGGGCATCAGATCACATTACAGATGGTTGTGAGCCACCATGTGGTTGCCAGGAAGTGAATTCAAGACCTCTGAAAGACTAGACAGTGGCTCTTAACTGCTGAGTCATTTCTCTAGCCCTTGTTTGTTTGCTTTATTTTTTTGAGACAAAGTTTCAACTCTGCTTAGCTCTGGCTGTCCTGGAACTTGCCCTGAGGAGCAGGCTGGCCTGGAACTCAGAGATCTGTCTGCCTCTACCTCTGGAGTGTTGGGGACTAAAGGTGTGCACCACCAAGCCCTGCTGAGATTTTAAGATTTGTACTGCATCAAATCAACTATAACAATGTTTCTCCGCAGAGTTGGTCTTATAAAAAAATGCATCCAGAGGCTAGGCATGTTGGTGCACATCTTTAATCCCAGCACTTGGGAGGCAGAGGCAGGTGGATCTCTGTGAGTTCAAGGCCAGCCTGATCTACATAGTGAATTCCAGGACAGCCAAGGCTACACAGAGAAACCCTACCTAATCCCACCTCACCCCCCCCACACACACACACAAAAGGGGGGGGGGACCAGGAAAAAAAGCACCTGATATCTGAGAAGACCTGAAGAGAAACTATGTACATAGTGAGCTATTAAAGGTAAAGTAGAGGATTTAACACTATGAGGGAAGAAACTAAAATGAGAAACAAAGCTTAAAAGAAAGTTTAACATAATAAGTGACCACAGGACTGGGTTGGAGGAAGCCGCCTGGAAATGAGTCTGTAGGAGCGAGCAACATCATTAGATTTTAAAAGTCTTGCATCCAGAAAAATATCTGCCACCTTTCCCCTTCCCCACCCCATTCCCTTTCCCCCCCCCCCCCCCCCCCCCCCCCCCCCCCCTCCCCTCCCCTCCCCCTCCCCTTGAGTGGCTCTCAGGAGAAAACAATGGTCACAGTCATTTTCTAGATGGTACTAATTGCTTCTCCCCCATACTTATTTATTTTTATGCATGTGAGTGTTTGCCTACATGTATGTGTGTGCGCCAATGTGTCTCAGAGGCCAGAAGAGGTCATCATCATGTTTCCCTGGAACTGGAGAACTGTGACTCATGACTGTGAGCCACCATGTGGGTGCTGGGAACCAAGTACCAAGTGTAGCCAGTGTCTGCTGAGCCATCCCTCCCGCCCCAGACTGCTTGTTTTCATTTTTTCCCCTGTGATTTGATATTCACTGACATGAACATTCCCTCCCAGCTTTTTCATCTCCCACCTCACACTTCTGCATTGTTCAGGATGTATAAAAATCCACTCTGCACATATTCGCTTACAGCCCACACATTTGACAGAAGAGTGACCGGTGCCCGGGCAGCAGCAGTGCCTTCTCCTCCTCTTGTTTACACCGTTATTTCGGAACCAGTCATTAGCTCTCCTGCCTTCTTCACACAAAAGCAATGTAAGTTCATTAAAAACTTGAAGGAAAAGCCAGGCATGGTGGCGCACGCTTTTAATCCCAGCATTAGGGAGGCAGAGGCAGGTGGATCACTATGAGTTCTAGGCCAGCCTGGTCTACAGAGTGAGTCCAGGACAGCCAAGGCTACACAGAGAATCCCTGTCTCGAAAAACCAAAATAAAAAAATTAATTTAATTAAATCATGTGACTTCAATCTCACTGGCAACATGTTATGGCCAGAAGAACAAAAGTTACTGAGAGACAAACATCTTAGCTCACTATGGCAGCATGAAGAACTATATAGCATTCAAATGGGATTAAAATTGCACGCCTTTAATCCCAGCGTTTGTGAGGCAGAGGCAGAAGGATCACTGTGAGTTCGAGGCCAGCCATGCCTATGCAGAAAGTTTCAGACCAGCCAGAGCTACATAGTGAGAGCTCATTTAACAAACAAACAAACAAACAAACAAACAAAAAAACCCCACAGAGAAATCCTGTCTCAGAAAACAAAACAAAACAAAAAAATCAAAATGGATTTACCTGCCTGTTCAGTTATGAGTGCCTTGTCACAGAGATATTGAGAACAAGGAGTGACAGTCATTGCCCAGAATACTGAGGAAGAGATTATTGCACTGGGTATGAACTGCAACTAGCTGACCCCATAAAGTCCCTCCAAAATCTAAGATTCTAGTGAGTCACAGCTAAAAGAAAAGCAGACAGAGACAATGTTGTGCATTAAGCCAACTGCTCCAGAGCTTTGGGTACTGCCAGACGTCGCTAGATGCAGAGAACATGGACCAAGTATCACGAGGTACTGAAGATTAAGTGTAGACTTCTTTTCCCGATTGAGAACACAGTGTGTTGCATGGAAAGCAGCGAAGCAATTACCGTAAATAAAATTATCCTGAAAAGAAGCATATTAGACACGGCTTTCATTTGACTAAGGCACATTTACCTGGCTCAGAATTGCCTTGCTTAAACAAGTCAGCAAATGAGAAATGCCCTAAGACCTGGCCTAACCCAAAGTGTGGAACAGAAAGCTGGGAGGCAGCCAACGCTGATTCTAATCCTGGCTTGAAAGTAACCTTGAGGCAAGGAGAGGGTGGAGGGGAGAAGAAAGAAAAAGAACTTGATTCTGCTGAGCTTTGGTTTGTCCAGCTACAGGAATAAATAAAGCCTCGGTCACACCTACTTATACAGTGTGTGGAAGTCCAGCAGGAAGTGACCAGGGAGACAGGAACAATGCATTAGCTGATGGACATAACGGATGCTCTGAGTCAGAAGCTTTTCATGGAAAAGTTCCTGAGCATGAACTAAGCTGGGAACGGCGGCATTTAGCCAGTATTTCCCAACACCCCCTGACTTAATTTCGTTCCTAAAGATGTCTGATTCCCAGCTGGCTGGCTCTAGTTCCAGCATAATTGTAATGCGGTAGGTTTGATGGCCTGATAGCCATGTAGTCACAGGCCATGTAAAGTGGAAAACTTCTAGACCAAACATCTCTGCAAATCAGATTGTTTCACCTTCATTGCCAATATTTTTTTTCTCCTTTTAAGAAGGAAAAGAACAATCTAGCTGTACATGCCACGCTCACGTTTGTATTGTGTAGCTGTCCTTTTGAGCTTAATCACTTGCTCTGTCGTTCTATTTGCTATTGCCTATTTATTTATTTATTTATTTATTTATTTATCTATTTATTTGCGTGCAGACCACATCCTGAGGAGGAAATCAATTTGAAACGCAAGTCTTACAGACATCCCCACTTCAGGGTCATTATATGATAATCCCATTTATTCCTTGCAGAGCGAGTGGACAAAGACAGGACTTGGTTAGTTAACAGGATTGGAAGGTGGATTGGATTGGGGCCTTTAGAGTTTACCTCTCTTTCAGTTAAAGCAGTTTTCAATGGCCAGGTCAGACCTGTTTCGCTCTGAAGCCTTGTGCTTGAAAAAATGAGGATGGTTATCTGCATCCCGCAGGCAGGCAAGAGGGCCTTGGCTTCTTTGCAGACGTCCTGTGAGGTCTGGGGCAATGGAAAGGTCCCCAGAGAACTCACTCACAGGTTGCTTCTCTTAATGGAGGATTAATTATTTTACAGGCAGTTACAGATGCCCTACACTAGGACACACTTCAGCGTGAGATCGTGGAGAAGGACCATGAGTAAGGACACCTGAGGGCAGAGACTGTAGCAAGCATGGAGGGATGGGAGAAGAACCTTCAGGACATAGCTGTTTGTCTGTCTGTCTGTCTGTCTGTCTGTCTCTGTCTCTCTCTCTGTGTCTGTGTGTGTGTGTGTGTGTGTGTGTGTGTGTGTGTGTGTGTGTGTGTGTGTGTTGGGTGTGGGGCAGGGGTTATGTCAATAAAGCACTAGGTATTCTATCATTAGCCCCTTATATGAACTATTAGCAGTCTGAGCTAGACAATAGAGGTCAGGGCAAACAGGGACTGTGGAGTCCACCAGAGATGACAGTGACCATTTTGCCAGCCACTGAAAAGCCTAGGCGAACTAATGGTCACTGATGGTGGCCTAGAATATACCCCAACAGGAAACAGATCAGTCCAGTGTCTCACTAGTAGCTCAGGCTGGCCTAGAATTTGGGTTGCACAAACTGGCTTCAAGCCCTTGGTTCTCCTGCCTCTGCCTCCAGAGTACTGGGATCACAGGCACACATCATAGTGAAGTTCTGTTTGGTTGGTTGGTTGGTTGGTTGGTTGGTTGGTTGGTTGGTTTGGGTTTTTGAGACAAGATCTCTCTGTGTTAGCCTTGGCTGTCCTGGATTCACTTTGCATACCAGGCTGGCCTCGAACTCACAAAGATCTGCCTGTCTCCCAGGGTAGTGGGAATACAGGGTTAATATTTTTGTGCCCTCCCTCCCCCCAGTTTTCTTTTTCTTTCTTTCTTATTTTATTTTATTTTTTTCTGTGACAGGGTTTTTCTGTGTAACAGCTTTGGTTGTCCTGGAACTTGCTCTGTACACCACGCTGACTTTGAACTCACAGAGATCTACCTGCCTTTGCTTGCGAGTGCTGGGATTACAGGCCTATGTCATCACGTCCGGCTCACCAAGTTTTCTACAATAGATTTTTTTTTTTTTAATAGACTGAATTTATTGTGTAACTCAAACTAGCCCTGAGCTCCTGGCAGTCCTAGTAGCTCAGCCTTTCAAGTGCTGGGGTTACAGGCAATTCTGGTTTAACAATAGACATTTTTGTTTTGTTTTGTTTTGTTTTTGTTTTTGTTTTTCAAGACAGGGTTTCTCTGTGTAGCCTTGACAGTCCTGGTCTTGCTTTGTAGACCAGGCTGGCCTTGAACTCACAGTGATCTACCTGCCTCTGCCTCCCAAGTGCTGGGATTAAAGGCGTGCGCCACCACCGCCCGGCAACAATAGACATTTTTAAATAAAAAATTAACCTCAGCCAGGCAGCAGTAGCCCACATCTTTAATCCCAGTACTCAGGAGGCAGAAGCAGACAGATCTCTTTGAGTTAGAGGCCAGCTTGGTCTGAGTTCAGGACAGCTAGGGCTATACAAAAAAAACCCTGTCTCAAAAAACCAACGACAAAAAAATTAACTTTAAACATTTCCCTTCAAATTCCAGTTTCCTTAGGTTTCTCTCATCACACGCCTACTCTCTACTTCCTCAGGCTTTCCCAGGCAGGACTAATCTCTAAGGCATTCTTTTTCGTGGGACAAAATATCTGCCTAATTTCCCAGTAATATTTCAGAGTCAGGAAACCACAAATGCCAAGAGCTCCAGTGGAGTCCAGTCTCAGGAGCCTTCTTAAAAGGATACCTACTAGCTGGGTGGTAGTGGCGCACGCCTTTAAATCTCAGCACTCGGGATCGCTGTGAGTTCGAGGCCAGCCTGGTCTAAAAAGTTAGTTGCAGGACAGCCAAGGTGTTACAGGGCTATGTCATCACGTCCGGCCTCACCAAGGTTTCTACAATAGCCGACTGTTGGTCCAGCTTCTCCATTCTCCCTCCCATGCCCTCCCCGTCTTGATGGTGCAAGACGTAGTGGTGAAGAGAGTGGATGTAGTTTCGTTTCTTGCATCCTGATTGCCATCAGCTCACTGTCTCAATGCCCGTTTCTTGCATCCTGATTGCCATCAGCTCACTGTCTCAATGCCCAGGGCTCTCGGTATCGGTCCCCCAGTTATGAACGATCAGGGCGAGCAGGAGACATCTGAATTGTTTTAAATATATGTTAAGAAGACATGATAACGCATGCCTGTAACACTAGCACTTGGGAGGTTGTTGCAGGAGAATCGGGAGTACAAGGATAGCCCAGGCTACATAGTGGGTCTGAGGGCAGCCTAGGCTACTTTAGACCCTTTGTCAAAAAAGAAGAGGAGGAGGAGGAGAGATGGGGGGGGGGCAGAGAGAGTTTGGCCTTGTTCCTTGTCCTAAAGCCTCCAGTTAGATGGCAATCTTACAGAGTTTAGATAGTTATCTATCAATGACCTTCCAGGGAGTTTAGAATATTGTGCCTCCCCCCAGACCCTGTCATATAACCTTGAGCCCATTCTTTTGATGGACTAGTTGAGTCCTGAAGTTTCGGTCCTTGTTTTTCCAAGCAGCTGTTTAGGAGGGACGGGTCCATCTCTAATGTGGTCTGCATCTGCTAATACCTAACTCAGCTTTTGCGTGTCTCCTGACCTCAGGTTAGCAACCACAGTATTACGTATACAAGCGTCAAGAGGCCCTTTACAAGACTGCGAAGACCCGCTGCTTTTACACAAAGGACTTTCAAAGGCTCAGTGAGGGGGCTGGGAGACAGCTGCCAGCAGAGCGCTTGCTGTGAAGCAAGCGGACCTAGGTTTGGATCCCCAGCACCCCCACAAGAAGATGTTTACTGGGCCTTGCTGTGAGCTAGTCTAGCCAAGTCAATGGGCCCCAGGCTCCAAATAATACCAGAAGCAACTAAGGAAGACATCAGCATCAACTTCTGAGCTCCATAAGTATGCGTGTCTTCCTTGACACCCACACACAGGCTTTGAGACTGTGTGAGGCATTGGGTAGTTCTTATATAATATGCTGACCAGATGCCAGGCGTGGTAATGGATGTATCTAGTCTCCAACTCAGGAGCCTGAGGCTGTTTGAGTTCCAGGCCATCGTGGGCTACACAGAAAAGCCCTGGGTTTGACTTGGACGCAGTGAACATAGAGTCATATCATGTTGGTGGGCACTTGAGATTTCATCTGAAGACAGGAAGACACACAGGGGTGATTCTGACAATATGAGCTGGGACCTGGACTGAGCGCTAAAGGAGAAGAAGAAAATGAATACGAGGCAAAAGACGTCTAGCAGGTGCAGCTAAGGTGCGTGTTAGGCTAGCGGTCCCAAACATGATGAATAGACAAGGCTGGGCCTTCCGCAGGGCATCAAGAAAGAGAAACAATCAAGCCGTTTTCCATCTGCACGAGTATGTGGAAGGGAAAGGGACATGTGGCAGGAGATTAAGAGGGCCTTCTGAAAAGGTTTCTGGATGAAAACTAAGCTGGTGGTGTCTGGAGAATGGCAGGACAGCCCTCATAGCATTAGCCGGTGAGCAGGGAGGGCAGTAGACACTGGGAAGAGAGCACTTGAGTGGAAGCATGGGCCCATTATCCAGCTTTGTCTTGAGCTCAGAAGGGGAGAAAGAGGAGAGACACTAGAAGAATCAGGAGGGACCGGTGAGAACGAGGCTCCTTGAAAGGGCATGTGGGGAAACCGCCCCTTGCGGTATTTGCGGATAGAGAGAGGGGAAGTTAGGGAAACAGAGCAGCATCCAGCCCGGTAGTGGAAAACGTAGCCGACTTTAGCGCAATTTAGGGGAAAAGGTGAACTTTGTTTGATCTTTCTAGTTTCCAGAAGAAAGCTACAGTGGACAAAGCCAATAGACCAAGTTTCTCTGAGAAGCAAGCTGTCATTCAAGCACGGGACTGTGAGACCCCATACAAACTCCATGGTCTGTGAGGCAGGAGGATATGCTGGGCTCAGCTGGGGCAGCCCCAGTTCCTGCGCAGGAGGCGGGGCTACCCAGGGTACTGGGAGCAGAGAGTGTGCCAAGCCCAGGCTCGAGGTCACTATTTGGGAGTTCTGATGGCTTCTCTCGGTTGCTCCTGGGATGCAGCTGGACTGGTGCAGGGTGGAGGCTCTTGAGCCGCCGGGTCGACAGCTGGCTTTCGTTGTCTTTGTGTGAGCCACACACACTCCATCCCCACCCTCACACCAGGGCTGTGAAATGACCCTGAAGACCTACCATTGAGGTTAATGAGAGTAGAGGGAAGGTCTCCTGGGGGGTGGGGCGTGGGGGGGGGGAAGCTAGCAGCTGATTGGAGAACAGAAAGATGAAATATGGAGGGCTGGAGAGATGGCTCAGTGGTTAAGAGCACTGCCTGCTCTTCCAAAGGACCCAGGTTCAATTCCCAGCACCCACACAGGCAGCTCACAACTGTCTGTAACTCTAAGATCTGACATCCTCACACCAATGCACATAAACTAAATAAAACGTTTTTTAAAAAAATAAAGATGAAATATAATATAGGACAAGGAGGGGGATTTGGATCACTTTTCATTGAGGTACAGAATGGAGAGAAGTTTGTTGTTGGTTTTTTTTTTTTTTTTTTTTTTAGACAAGGTTTCTCTGTGTAGCCTTGGCTGTCCTGGACTCGCTTTGTAGACCAGGCTGGCCTCGAACTCACAGCAATCTGCCTGCCTCTACCTCCTGAGTGCTGGGATTAAAGGCGTGCGCCACCACGCTCAGCTCTTTTTTTTTTTTTTAAGATTTATTTATCACTATGTATATGGTGTTTTGTCTGCATGTATACCTGCATGCCAGAAGAGGGCATCAGATTGCATTATAGATGGTTATGAGCCACCATGTGGTTGCTGGGAATTGAACTCAGGACCTTTGGAAGAGCAAGCAGTGGTGCTCTTAATCACTGAGCCATCTCTCCAGCCCCAAGAGAAGTATTTTTAAACGTTTTTTAAAAGTGCTTAAACTGGGCAGGGTGGCACACGCCTTTAATCCCAGCACTCGGGAGGCAGAAGCAGGTGGATCACTGAGAGTTCTAGGCCAGCCTGGTCTACAAAGCAACCTCCAGGACAGCCAAGGCTACACAGAGAAACCTTGTCTCAAAAAACAAAAACAACAACAACAAAAAAGTGCTTAAAAGGAAAAGAGGAAACCAAAGAAAAGTTTTCTCTTGCAGAGATTGTTCAGAGTTTGAATGGGAGGGCAAGATGAAGTAGGTAAATAAACTGAGGACCAGGAAAATGAGAGCAGCAGCCACTACCAGGGGAAATGGCTGGGGAAACCTGAGAAAAGTCAGGCCGCGGTGAAAGAGGCTTTAATTGGAGGAGAAGAAAGGAGGAGGTGGAGGAAGGGAAGAGAAGGTGGAGGAGGAGATGGGAGGAGGAGGAGATGGAGGAGGAGGTGGGAGGAGGAGAAGGTGGAGGAGGAGATGGGAGGAGGAGAAGGTGGAGGAGGAGATGGGAGGAGGAGGAGATGGAGGAGGAGGTGGAGGACGAGGAGGAGGGAGGAAGAAGTCTCCAGAACCCTTCAGTGATATGTGTAGCTACATCATTATGTCCAGCTGTCAAACTGCCAAGAGAGGAAAGGACATTAAGGTGATGATGCGTGGACATTTCTGAGTCCTAACTTAAACAACATATTAGTTATGAGAAAATTATTTAAACACAATAAATACTTGCTAATATTATGAAAGGTTTTTTTTTTCCCCCACTCTTTTTTCTTTTTTATATTTCTTTGCTGTGAGGTGTGTCTCGCCTCAGGTGTAGGAGCCAAAGGCCACCTAACTCCCAGGGGTTGGTTCTTTCTTGTCAGTTCTTGTACTGGGCAGAGCTGGGCTTCAGAACTGGTTGTGATTGTCCGGCCCAGGCTCCTGGAAGCCTCACTGGGTCACTCATGAAACTGGGGACTTTGTTCTCAGAACAGACAATGAATGAGAGGGGTCCTCCTCTTGATACAGGGATGAGTGACAACTCACACTTTTCTAATGAATGAACAACACAGCCGCCCTGGTCCCTGGCAGACCTCCTCACTGTCCCAGCGGCTCTGCTGTTCCTGCCTGGATGGGAGGCCACTCCACTCTCTGCTGTGCCTGCCTTCTCTTCAGCCCCCAAACTGAACCAATGGGTCTTCCTGGTCCTCATCACTTTGGGACTCTCTGCAGGATGTCCTACAACAGCACTCTGTGCGTGACTTTCAGAATGCTCCACTCCCTTGTTTAGCTTTCTATCTTCTGATGTGATCAAATTGTTCATGATCCCGTATTTCTCCACAGTCTCTGTTGTCCATGGTCTTATTGTCATCTTGTTACCTAAGTCTCAGTCTATGCAGGAAAATGCACCCACCTACTTATCCACTGTTCACTTGCTGGGGACCAGGCCCTGTTCTAGCAGTGAACACATCACCCAGGCGGCTAGTGTCATGGAGCTAATTAATGTTCCCATGAAAGACACAGAGACCAAACAGTTAGCAGCCATAATAAAAGAGTCTTGGGACACAAGACATTTCAACAATATAAAGTAAGTAACATTTTATACGTATATAATCTCAGTTAGCCTATTGTTGAGATAACACAGTCCAGCCAGGTGGTGGTGTCGCACACCTTTAATCCCAGCACTCGGGAGGCAGAGGCACGCGGATCTGTGAGTTCGAGGCCGGCCATGAAGCACACATATGGAAGTCAGAGGATGACAGTCAGTTTTCCCTCTTTACCTTGGGTTTGGGGAACTGAACTCTGGTCTTCAGACTTGCATGGCAAGTGCTTTTACAAGCACTAAGCATCTGACCAACCTGAGAGCATTTTCTCATATGATCTTTTCCACACGGTATTACTAGGCCAGAGTGCTGACTAAACCATGTTAAAATACAATCGAAAGCCATGCCTTTAATCCCAGCACTCAGGAGGCAGAGGCAGACACATAGATCTCTGAGTTTGAGGCCAGTCTGATCTACAGATTGAGTCCAGGACAGCCAGGGCTACACAGAGAAACCCTAACTTGAAAAAACAAAACCAGCTGGGCATGGTGGCACATGCCTTTAGTCCAGCACTCAGGAGTAGAGGCAGGCGAATTACTGTAAGTTCAAGGCCAGCCTGATCTACAAAGTGAGTCCAGGACAGCCAAGGTTACACAGAGAAAGTCTGTCTAAAAAAAAAAAAAAAAAAAAAAAAAAAAAGAAAAAAAAAAAAAAGAAAAACCAAAACCAACCAAACAAAAAATACAATTGAAAAACGCAAACCCTTTGTCCATCTGTATTAGTATATTCCCCTTTGACCATTTTTAAATATTTTATTATTATTACTATTACTATTATTATTATTATTATTTTTGGTTTTTCAAGACAGGGTTTCTCTGTGTAGCCTTGGCCATCCTGGACTCACTTTGTAGATCAGGCTGGCCTAGAACTCACAGCGATCCGCCTGCCTCTGCCTCCCAGTGCTGGGATTAAAGGTGTGCGCTACCACACCCGGCTTTATTATTTCTTTTTTGGTTTTTCAAGACAGGGTTTCTCTATGTTATCTTGGCTATCCTGGACTTGCTTTGTAGACCAGGCTGGCCTCAAACTCACAAAGATCCGGCCTGCCTCTGCCTCCCTAGTGCTGGGCTTAATGGCATATGCCACCACACCCGGCTTAATATTTATTTTTGATTATGTGTGTATCTGTGAACATGAGTACAGGTGTCTTGAAGACTGCTGGAGCCCCTGGAGCTGGAATTACAGCTGGTTTTAAGCTACTCTACATAGTCCTGGGAACCCAACTCTAGTCCTTTGCAAGAGCAGTTCCTGCTCTTTAACCTCTAGACCTTCTATCTCTCCACCTTTCCCCTCATTCTTTTTTGTTTGCTTTGCTTTTTCTCACTATGTAGCTCTGGCTGTCCTAGAACTCACTATGTAGGCAAAGCTGGCTTCAAATTCACAGAGATCAGCCAGCCTCTGCCTTCAGAGTGCTGGGAATAGAGGTGTGTCCCACCACACCTGGCTCTCCTCATCCACTGTTGTTTGTTGGTTAGTTGGGTTTGAGGCAGGATGTCTTGCCTCTACCTTGGTAGTTTTGGGATCATAGACTGTGGCGCAGTGCCTAGCCGGGTACGATTTTTTAAAAAATATTTATTTTTATGTATATGAACACTATCTGCATGTACACCTGCATGACATAAGAGGCCATTGGGTCACATTATAGATGGTTGTGAGGCACCATGTGGTTGCTGGGAATTGAACTCAGGACCTCTGGTAGAGCAGACAGTGCTCTTAACCACTGAGCCATCTCTCCAGCCCCCTGGGTACCATTTTTTAAATGTTATGTGTATGAAGGGGAATATTGGACGGACTTAATGGATATAATGGTGGTTATCTCTTACCTAGGGAAATGTGTGACTTAAAAATAACTATCCTCAGCCTGGCGTGGTGGCGCACACCTTTTATTCCAGCGCTTGGGGAGCAGAGGCAGGCGGGCTGCTGTGAGTTCGAGGCCAGCCTGGTCTACAAAGTGAGTCCAGGACAGCCGAGGCTACACAGAGAAACAAAAACAAACAAATTATCCTCTACTTCTGTGTTTATTTGGCCCCAGTATTTCTGCAGTGAGCACACATAAGTCAGCTATGCAAAAAGAAGGTGTAGTCAGTGTTTCAGAGCATCCTAGGAAAGCAGAGTTCTGATGGATCTATTTCTAAGCAGTGGAATTCTCCTGCTACGTCAGGGGAATGCCCTGCATTGGAAATTAGCATCATGTAACCCTAACCCTGAAACAGCTTTTTGAATCGTTAATGTGGCGTTCCTAAAGAATCCCAACCTACCCATAAAACAGACTTTAAGGCTTGTAAAGCTCTTGAATTCTGGTCCTTGAGAAATTCCTGATGTTGGCCGGTGCTGAAACACACAGGGCATTGTTACATAACTGAACAGCCGGGAGAGTGATCAGGATTAAAAATAAAACAAAACACAGAGAAGCCAGGCAGGGCTGTTTAAACAAAAAAGGTGACTCAATGGAAAACTGTTTGTGCAGGAGAAGAGTTGGTCCCCAGGCTCATCAAATAACAAGGAGATTCTAGCTCCAAGTCAAAAGGCTCCACTACACCACAGGCACCATAAGAACACGCATGGGTACACATACGAAATGCACGCTAAGGACTGCTGGTAACGGTACTAATCAAGAACTTGCCTTTTTTTTTTTTTTAATATTTATTCATTATTATGTATATAGTATTCTGTCCTGCATGTATACCTGTAGGCCAGAAGAGGGCATCAGATCACGTTACAGATGGCTGTGAACCACCTTGTGGTTGCTGGGGATTGAATTTAGGACCTTTGGAAGAGCAGCCAGTACTCTTAACCTCTGAGCCATCTCTCCAGCCTGGATCCTAATTTCTTAAGAAACAGCTTTCTTTACAAAGTGATTTTTTTGGGGCTGGAGAGACGGCTCAGAGGTTAAGGGCACTGGTTGCTCTTCCGAAGGTCCTGAGTTCAATTCCCAGCAACCACATGGTGACTCATAACCATATGTAATGAGATCTGGTGCCCTCTTCTGGAGTGTAGGTATACATGCAGGCATAGTACTGTATGTATAATAAATAAATAAATCTTAAAACAAAAACAAAAACAAAGTGATTTTTCACAAGAAAAAGCAAGTACAGTGGCCAGCCTGCCTTCCTTCTGACTCACTTCAGGCCCCAGTTCCAGTTCTTTCTGTGTGGCTTGTTAGATAATGCTTTGTTTTATTTTCAGTAACTCTCTGCAGAGTGTTCACAAGTCTAGGGATCCTCCTGGTCAAGTCATCAATTGGGCTACTGTCTTTAAAGAAATTAAATTTAGAGCCAGCCGTGGTGGCGCACGCCTTTAATCCCAGCATTCGGGAGGCAGAAGCAGGTGGATCACTGTGAGTTTGAGGCCAGCCTGGTCTACAAAGCAAGTCCGGAATGGCCAAGGCTAACACAGAAAGAGACCCTGTCTCGGAAAATAAATAAATAAATAAATAAATAAATAAATAAATTACATTCATCCCAACTGAAACAGCACAAATCCAGGGGTACCTGGAGATTTGCTGAAATGCGCAAAACAAACCACAATTCTCTGAACTTAATTCAAAATGTTTCACTAAGCCATAGGATATGGACAATTTTATTCATAAACTTTCCTTTAAAAGTTGGCCCATCTTTACTTAGTTATATCTTTAGATTTTTGAGACAAGGTCTCATCAAGGCCAGTTGGCCTCACTAGAGGATGACTCTGGTCCTCCTGCCTCCACCTCCCGAGAGCAGTTTTACGGATGTCCTTTTTCTTACTTCCTTCTTTTTTGGCCTTGAGGTAACTTCAGTTCATCAAATCTGTAAACATCAACTTAAGAGTGTCTTAGGGTTTGCAGCCATTATCACCCTGAAGGCACAGATCTCAAGTGATCTCGAAGGCTAAGCATGGCCAAGCCTGATCAGTACTGGCCGGGCATGGTGGTGCACACCTTTAATGCCAGTAGTTGGGAAACAGAGGCAGGTGGGTCTCTGTGAGTTCGAGGCCAACCTGGTCTACAAAGTGAGTTCTGGGACAGCCGGGGGCTGTAACACAGAGAAACCCTGGTTAGAAAGAAAGAAAGAGAGAGAGAGAGAGAGAGAGAGAGAGAGAGAGAGAGAGAGAGAGAGAGAGAGAGAAAGAAAGAAAGAAAGAAAGAAAGAAAGAAAGAAAGAAAGAAAGAAAGAAAGAAAGAGTGGGCACAGGTTCCCGGCGTTTGCCGAGCAACCTTGTCCCCGGTATGGGGCTGCTGGAGCTGTGCGAGCAGGTGTTCGGTACCACCGACCTCTACCGGGTGCTGGGTGTGCGGCGCGAGGCTTCCGATGGCGAGGTACGACGTGGCTACCGCAAGGTGTCCCTGCAAGTGCACCCCGACCGTGTAGATGAGAACCAGAAAGAGGATGCCACCCGCCGCTTCCAGATCTTGGGAAGAGTCTATGCGGTGCTGAGTGACAAGGAGCAGAGAACAGTGTATGATGAACAGGGGACGGTGGACGAGGACTCTTCTAGCCTCTACCAAGACCGGGACTGGGATGCGTATTGGAGGTTACTCTTTAAAAAGATATCGCTAGAGGACATTCAAGCTTTTGAAAAGACATACATAGGCTCGGAAGAAGAGCAAAATGATATTAAACAGGCCTAACTGGACTTCAAGGGTGACATGGATCAGATCATGGAGTCTGTGCTTTGTGTGCAATACACAGACGAACCCAGGATAAGAAACATTATCCAACAAGCTATCGATGCCAAAGAGGTTCTGTCCTACAATGCCTTCGTCAAAGAGTCTAAGCAAAAGATGAATGCAAGGAAAAGCAGGGCTCAGGAAGAGGCTAAAGAAGCAGAGCGGAGCAGAAAAGAGCTGGGGCTGGAGGAAGGAGTGGATAGTCTGAAAGCACTCATCCAGGTAAACACGGCAGGCTCCTCCCACAGGCTCCTCCCACAGGCTCCTCCCACAGGCCCGTCCTGGATGCTGTGAGGAATGTATTCCGGTGTTGTTTCTTTCTTTTAGGGTACAATTACACATCTTTTTGGTTTTTGAGAATGTACACTTCAGTAATTTCACCCCTCCAAGTTGTACAGCTGTCACCAGTGATTCTGGGATAACGTTCCACTGCAGAGGCTGCCCAGGCCCATTGGTAGTCACTGGTGTCCCTTCCTTACTCACCCCCTCCCAGCTGTGAAATGCTTTGTCTCAGTGGACAGTTGTTGCATTTCGAAAGCTGTGTTTTAACTTCTCAAACAGAGCAGACAAAAAGATCGGCAAAAGGAAATGGACAATTTTCTGGCTCAGATGGAAGCATAATACTGCAAGCCTTCCAAAGGAGGGAAAAGAACGGCTCTCAAAAAGGAAAAGAAATAATGTAATAGAGTTTTTCTCTCGTTGGGTCCTTCTGTGTCAGTGGTGCTGTGGTAGACAAAGTGAAGGCAGCCATTAACCTGACCGTGAGAGAAGCTGTGTGTCCTGTCTAAAACACACCGATCACCTAAGTAAGCCAAGCAGGAGTCATCAGCCTGATCTGTAGCATTTCTTAAACTCACCTGACATTGTGTGAGGGTTTCGTGTGAAGATGTGTGTGGTGGTGGTTGGGAGGGTGGATTTGACATCTGCTTCCGTGGGCCTTCTGCCCAGGGAGCTCTCTATAACACAGTCTCTGGACTGCTTTCGCTGGTGTGCATGCACTAAAGAGATGCTGTACCCCTGGGGAACACCCTCAGAACACCTACTGAACAGCTGTCTTCTAAATAAACGCTAGTGTGCTTTGGTCTTAATAATCCTACGCAAATCCTCTTTTCTTGTTCTGCTGTTAGGTTTCATCTTCTGTCCCTTAGTAGGAGATGTGGGTGTTCATGTTACTGCAGATTGTTGTAAGATTGTGGCTAAATAAATAAATAAAGGAAAAAGAAAAAAGAAAGAAAGAAAGAAAGAAAATGTGTCTTAGAAAGTGTTCAAGTGTTTGTGCTGGGCGTGGTGGCACATGCCTTTAATCCCAGCACTTGGGAGCAGAGGCAGGTGGACCTCTTTGAGTTTGAGGCCAGTCCGGTCTATAAAGCAAGACCAGGGTAGGCAACGCTAACACAGAGAAACCCTATCTTGAAAAAAACAAAACAAAAAAACCAAACAAAAATGCACATTTCATTCTGGGTGTAGTAGTACACATCTTTAATCCCTGTACTCAGAAGGCAGAGGTTCTACAAGTTCAAGGCCAGCCTAGCATGTTCCAGGGCAGCCAAGGCTACAAAGTAAGACCTTGACTCAAAAAAGCAAACACCAAACAATACAATACAACACTGTTAGTATAATTATAACTAATACAGAGTTTGCCAACACAGTTTTATACATGACCATGGTAATGCTGAATGACTCAAGCCTCAGCTTCTGTTAGCTGGCATTAAGAAGAAAGTAAAAGCTTCCAGACCACCCGAAATGAAGAGAAACATGGCCTCACCTGCGGGGAACAGATGCTTAAGCTGAGTCTCAGGTTTTTCATCACTATGGATAAACTTTTGGTTAGAAACACTAGCATTAAGGCTGGAGAGATGGCTCAGCTGTTAAAGGCTAGGCTCAAAACCAAAGAATATAAGAAAGACTAGAGTTAGGACTATATAGCTCTCAATAACCACTTAGATTTGAGTTCATTTTTTCATGCCCTAAAAATCCATACTGCAGCTACACGGAGCATCTGAGCCTCGGCTGCCCTCATGTTACTAAGTCTTTTCCCCATTGGATCCCCTGGAGTAAGACATGGAGGTGACTGACTCTCTCTCCTACCTAGCTCAGCAGCCACGTCTGGGGAGGGTAGGATAATAGGATGGATCTCAGCAAGCTTCCAGCATCCGGTCCCACTGCAAAGTTACCTCTCAGAACTGGGATGCTGGCTCAGAGGCTGAGTTCTTATAGAGGTTCCTGTGTCAACATTAGGTGGGTCACACCCACCTGTGACTCCAGTTCCAGGGGACCTGACGCCATCTGGCCTTTGTGGGCACTTGCAAATAAACTGACAAAGGTGTGCGCGCGTGCGCGCACGCGCGCACACACACACACACACACACACACACTGGTGTTTGGAAGGCAACTTAGTGAATAAAGTAGGAAGCCTGATTTCACGTTCCAGGACCACATAAAAAGCTGGGGGGCAGATAAGAGCCCCTAACCCCAGGACTTGGGGGCCAGAAACTAGAGGATCACAAGAAATTGTCTGGCCAGCCATTCTAGCAGAATCTGTCAGCTCCAGGTGTATGTACACACACACACACACACACACACACACACGCACGCACGCACGCACGCTCACGTTAGCTCTTATTACTTCTAAGGAACCCAAACACATTTTTTAAAGCAATAAACTAAAAGCCAGGATCAGTAACACAAAACCATTTTAGTATCTTTTTCTCCATGATTGGATATACAAAGCTAATGGAAGTAATGTATTCTTCTGCTGTAAAGACGGATGGAATATATCAAAATCCACTCGCTGGATTTTCTTTAAATAGTCCTCTAGAGAAACCTGGGAAAAGAAAACAGTGGTCACTAGATCTTAAAATGACCAAATTTCCTAGACAACCTAAAGAAGAAATAGGTCAACTTGGGCCATAGAGTGAGAACCTGCCTCAATAAAACAATGGAAAAGGTAGACGTGACAGCTCAGGCCTGTGATCTGGGTGCTGAGGAGACTGGGGCAGGAGGATGGAATCAAGGCCAGTCTGGGCTACACAGTAAGACCTTGTTCCAAAGAAAGAGTGTAAGTATTAAAGCTACTTTGGTTTCTTGAGGTGATACTATATGAGAAAACAATTTTTCTCCAGAGTCTCTTTATGTAGCCCCAGCTGGCCTATAACTCATTATGTAGACCAGGCTGGCCTTGAATTCACAGAGATCCTCCCATCTCTGGCCCCTGAGTGCTGGGACTGAAGCTGTGCACCCATATCTGGGCAAGTTGAAAATGTCTTAAAGGGGCTGGAGAGATGGCTCAGTGGTTAAGAGTGCTGCCTGTTCTTCCAAAGGTCCTGAGTTCAAGTCCCAGCAACCACACGGCGGTTCACGACCATCTGTAATGTGATCTGATACCGCCTTCTGGCCTACAGGTGTATATGCAGGCAGAACACTGTATACATAATAATAAATAAATAAATCTTGAAAATGTCTTAAAGATTGGAGCTTGAGTCACTGGAGTCATCGGCGGTGCTCCAAAACGAGAATTCCCAGAGAGTTCCAGAGAAAATAAAGACACTTCCCAGAAGCATCTACAACAGTAAAGGTATAACTAGGAAGAAGGAATAGCACAGTAAAGCCAGTACTATGAATGACCTCTTTTGACTATGTGTGTGTGTGTGTGTGTGTGTGTGTGTGTGTGTGTGTGTGCATATATGTATACATATATGTATGTGTATATATTATTATATATATGACATATACATAATGTTTTGCTTAAGGCCTAAGCATTGGAGAAACTGTTCACCTGACCTTATTACTAGCTTCTGAGGAATTAGAAAAAGAGATGCCCAGCTAGGGGGTATGTCGGAGGCAGAATGACCAACATGTGTGAGAGCCTGAGTTTGAAACCAAAGACCAAAAATTAAGTAATTTTTTTCTTCTTTGTAATAGTCAATTATTAATTATCACCAGGTATCCCAGGCTAGCCCCAAGCGCACAGTCATCTTCTTTTACCCTCAGGAGTAGTGGGATTACAGTGCACACCACCACAAACAGAAAAACAACCAAGGAAAACGAAACATCTCCAAATGCCGTGTGTCATGAAGCTGACTGTTCATTTTTATTTTTTCTTTGTATTGAAATTTTTTATTAATTTATTCAGATTACATCTAAATTGTTATCCCATCCCTTCTATCCTCCCATCTCTCCCTCCCGCTTTCACCCTATTCCCTTCCCCTATGTCTGTGACTGAGAGGGACCTCCTCCGCCTCTATATGATCAAGTCTCTTCTTGGTTAGTCTGCTATCCTTCCTCTGAGTGCCACCGGGCCTCGCCATCAAGGGGACATGGTCAAATATGGGGCACCAGAGTTCGTGTGAAAGTCAGTTACCGCTCTCCGCTCAACTGTGGAGAATGTCCTGTCCATTGGCTAGATCTGGGTAGGGGTTCGATGTTTACTTCATGTATTGTCCTTGGTTGGTGCCATAGTTTGAGCAGAACCCCTGGGCCCAAATCTGACCATTTCTAGGACCCTCTGGATCCTTCTCTTTCCCCATTCTCCCTACTTCTCTCACCTAGAGTCCCAATAGGATGTCCTCCCCTCTGTCCCAATTTCCTGGTAAGTGAAGACTTTCACGGGACATGCCCCTTGGGCTGGTGTCTAGTTATAAGTGAGTATATACCATGTGAGTCTTTCTGCTTCTGGGTTAACTCACTCATTATGATCATTTCTAGCTCAATCCATTTGTCCACAAATTTCTGGAATTCCTTGTTTTTAATAGCTGAGTAGTATTCCATAGTGTATATGTACCACAGTTTCTTTATCCATTCTTCTACTGAGGGACACTTAGGCTGTTTCCAGGTTCTGGCTATTATGAGCTGACCGAACATTTGTAAAGATTTGCTTATTTATTTATGGGGACCCACACAGCAGCTGCAGTGGCACAAAGGGCGTCACATCCCCTGAAGCTGCATTTATGGCTGGTTGTGGGCTGCCTGACACAGGTGCTGGAAATTAAACTCAGGTCCTCTGCAAGAGCAGCAGGTGCTCTTAACCACTGTGCATTGCTACAGTCCCTCAGGCTTACCTTTACAAAAATTTTTTTGAAGTTTAGTCGATCTCTTTGTTCTTGGTAGGAAACAAGATTTTTGGACAAAAAGAATAATCATGGGTTCCTAAAAAAGTCACCATACCCATCACCTATCACGTAAGGATGAAGGCAAGATGGGAAATACATAATATACCTTAATATTTGGTTGTCTGTTGTTTTGGCTAGTTTGTAAAATTTCACTAGTTTTTTGTTTTTGTTTGTTTGTTTTGTTGTTGTTGTTGGTTTTTTTTTTTGGTTTTTGGTTTGGTTTGGTTTGGTTTGGTTTTTCAAGAAAGGGTTTCTCTGTGTAACCTTGACTGTCCTGGACTCACTTTGTAGACCAAGCTGGCCTCAAACTCACAGCGATCCGTCTACTTATGTCTCCCAGATGCTAGGATTAAATGTGTGTGCCACCACCACCTGGCTTTTTTATTTTTTTAAACAGTCCCATGAATCGCAGGCAGGCCTTGAACTTAGTAGCCAAGGATGGCCTTGAACTCCCAATCCTCCTACTTCTGCTGCCCAAGCAGTGCCATTCCTCACAGGTGTGCAGGACCATAACTCATGACGTTCATGACCCAGTTCGTGAAGGCTGGCTTAGCTAGTCAGGCACTCTGCCAACTGAGCTACATGCCCGCCCTTAGCAGCCACCACTCTGTGAAACACCAGAAATCACTTCATTTCGCTCTCCATGATTCTGAGAGGCTGCAAGCCCTTCTCAGACAACCTCCACAGTGCCCGCTGGAGTTCTGCGGCACAGGACTGGGCAGGGGTCAAACAGGAATTAGTTAGGCCTCCAGCTTTATTTCACTCCGTTATGACGTGTGTGATCCCGAGAGTGCACAGGCGTGCCATGGTGTGTGTACAGGTCAGCGGAGTCAGTTCTATTACTACACCATGGTCCAGATCAAGCCGGCACCACAAGCACCTCTACTCCCTGGCCACCACCCTGCCCCTTCTGCTGAGAACTTTGTGAGTTGGTCTCTCGTACCTCTGCGTGCCTTCTAGGGGTCGAGCTCAGATCAATAGGCTTAGACAAGAAGCACCTTTACCTGCTGAGCCATCTCACAGGCCTGCAGCGGGGAATCCAAGCCCAGGAAGCTACCTCTTAATACACAAGGTTTCCAGGTTATTCCAATGTAGCCAGCTCAGCAATGACCTGTGAGCCGGTGCGACTCCATGGTCAGGTTACCATGGAGACACTCCCACAAGGGGCTTTCTTCTATAATTCCCATTTCACTGAGTATAACTGAGGAATATGAGGGTTATAGATATTAAGGCCCCATGGCTAGAAAGCGACAGAGTAGAGTAAACACGATGTAGCCTGGCCGCAGAGCCTGTGCTAACGACAGCATAGAAATACAGGTGTCACCACCACAGACTAATCATCAAGCTACCATGTGGTAGGGAAACAGAATCAAGAGATGCGCACTGGGGACTTCTCATAAGAAACCAGAAATGGCCAGGCATGGTGGTGCACACCTTTAATCCCAGCTCTTGGGAGGCAGAGGCAGACATGTCACCGTGAGTTCGAGGCCAGCCTGGTCTACAAAGTGAGTCCAGGACAGTGAAGGCTACACAGAGAAACCCTGTCTCGAAAAACCCAAAGGAAAAAAAAAAAAAAAAAAAAAAAGGAAAAAAGAAACAAGAAATGGGCCTCCTCACTCACTAGTCACCCCGCCTTCTCTGCTGAAGCACTCACCGTCTGAAGAAAAGCAGGAAACGCTTCTGAGGGAATGCTTCCGTGGAAGGACCTCGCCTTAAAGGGAGAAGGAAAGAAACCGGTTGGAGTGCTTCGGAAACAGCCTCACGCTGAGGATGAGACACGACAAGGGCAGCTCACAGAAGCCAGAGAACAGCTCACCTCCGGCTGCCCAAGGCTAGCTTCAAAGCCTCAGGGACCAAGCAAACAACTCTGTCATAGTAAAGCCCTCGGTTTGGCTTAGCTGTGGCATTTCCCTACTCCCTGACTGTGGTAACAATCCCAACACTTCCTAACTCAGTCTCCTGTTCAGGTGCACAGATGACCCTCCAGGTGCATTCCTGCCTCTGATTCACTCAACACGGATGATTTATGTCTTTACATCACTATTTCTCTTTCCCCTGGATTAAGTCCCTAGTGATCAGGCACCAGCTCTTCTTCCTGGAACACAAATGCCTTTGTATTTGAGCCCTCAGCTCAATTCAGCCTGACTCCCGGCTCTTCCGGGCTATGAACCACTTACCTTTCCAGGTCTTAGTCTGTAACAGAGGTTCTACATTGTCTCTTAGATTAGGAGGGCACATCCTGCACCCACTTCCTGACTGCACACCACAGTTTTACACCCAGCAGCACACTCAGATTGCTCCTAGGTCACACATGGCACATGGCAGCTCACAACTGTCTGTAACTCCAAGATCTAATACCCTTATGCCAATGCACATAAATTAAAATTAAATAAAATATTTAAAACAAAAAAGAAAAAAACTAGAATCAGATGGTCTGTGCTCACTCTGATGGAGGACAACTACTGCTCACCAGGAAACTCAGTGTTCACTGTGTGCTTTACTTGGTGCTGATAAAAACTAACTTATATTGCACTTACTAGATGGCAGCTTTGTATGTTACCTCATTTATCTAACTCTTTGAGCTAGGAGGCAATACAATTCTCCTACCTATGTGGAAACTGAGGCATGGTAGAGTTGTTTGTTTCCGAGAAGGATTTATCTGTATAGCTTTGGCTGTCTCCGACTTGCTTTGTAGACCAGGCTGGCCTTGAACACAGAAATCTGCCTGCCTCTGCCTCCTGGGTGTGGAGATTCGAGGCATATGCCAGCAGACCTAGAACCACGGTGGTTCTTCAAGCCACTGCTCCAAACCTATTTTCTAGGATTGGACTTCATACAATCAATAAGCCAGCAGCTTTCAATCCTGACTATTTAAAATCACTCGGAGGCCAAGGATGCTAGCTCAGTAGCAGCTTTCCTAGCATGTTGAAGACCTTGAGGTTTACTCTCAGTATTCCACAACTGATACATATTTTAATTTTATTCTCATTTTCATTGAATTTTTCTTCAGCTTTTTTCTTTTTCTTTTTCTTTTTTTTCTTTTTTTTTTTTTTTTTTTTATATTTTTGAGACAGGGTTTCTCTGCGTAGCCCTTACCATCCTGGAACTCCCTCTGTAGACCAGGCTGGCTTCAAACTCAGAGACCCACCTCCCTCTAGGATCAAAGGTGTAGGCCACTATGCCCAGCCACAACAAATACATCAGTAAAACACTTTGGAAATTATACTTCTCAGTTTAGGTTACTCTACGAATCTCCAAGGAGAGAGGCCTAAAACTTGGGGAGGTAGACAGATCTTTGTGATTTGAAGCTAGCTTGGTCATTACAGTGAGTTCCAAACCCCTTCTCAGGAACAAATGCTTAGAGCACTAAAATGGAGCCAGCTGTCACAGAGTTAAATGAAAATAAAGTAAATTTCAAGGTGAAAAAAAATATCAAAAAGGAATAAGAGCAAGAGTAAAATGACTGTGAAATATGGAAAGGTGGCAATTCCTTCCCAGGGATCATCCCAGTGTAGTGTCTAGGACACAATTAAACAGGAGAAACAAGTCCGGGTGATGTGCGCACCCACAGGATAGGAACCAGGAAATCTGGGCCTGTGAGCCCAGCTGTAAATTCAGCTGTAAGCCCAGATGTAAGCCCAGCTGTGAACACAGCTGTGAGCCCAGCTGTAAATTCAGCTGTAAGCCCAGATGTAAGCCCAGCTGTAAGCCCAGCTGTAAATTCAGCTGTAAGCCCAGCTGTAAATTCAGCTGTAAGCCCAGCTGTAAATTCAGCTGTGAGCCCAGCTGTAAATTCAGCTGTAAGCCCAGCTGTAAGCCAGCTGTAAGTCCAGCTGTGAACCCAGCTGTAAATTCAGCTGGCAGCAGCAACAAGCCAGAGCATAACGGAACAACTGAGAACATCAGCTGTGGATGGGGTCTAAAAGGGGAGGAGAGACAGGGGCAGGTGTGGAAGGCAGGCACAGTCTGTGGATGAGCAGAGGAGCCCATGTGAGAAAGCTGAGGCGCTTCACTCACAGATGTGTGTGTCTGTCCTTCAGCTGAGCATGGGATGGGATTTTTCTAGAGTAGAAAAGTTTTCAATAGTCCCTGAGGTAAACCCTGGAATCCAAAGAACAATGGAACAAAAACTGCCAAAGTAAGAAGCCATAGTAAACTATAGAAATGCTGTCATACATGTTAATCCATAGTTGCCATGGAGGCAGCCCTATCTAGCAGTGATAACCGCCTAAGCGACTGGGAAGAGGCTACTCACATGCTTTAGGTGCAAGTGTGCCTGGCTGGCAATGTCATAAACCACATCTCTCATGTTTTTATCTTGGTTCCTCCGAAGGAAGTCCTCTTGTGAAACACCATGCTGTGAGGAAGACATAATGTGAGGAATATATATGCACATTTAAAATCAATATTGTTTAAGTGAACAGCAGACCGACAGCATATATAGGATAAAGGCCTTTTAAAAAATTGTATGGGTGGGAGTGTGTGAGGCTCAATCTTGCTTGTCAACTTGATTGACTATATAACCAACTAAGACATGCCTGTAGCTTGGCCTCTGAGGGTGTTGCCCTGAAGGATTAACTAAGGCGGGGAAGATGGTCTTGCAGATGGGTGGTTGAATGAAAAGTAGTTTCTGTTTTTGCCTGCCACCTTTGCTCCTTGCTGGTGAGTGCATCTACCACTGCTGCTGCTCCTGAGTTCTGCCACGCTGCTGCCATGCCTCACTGACACTGGAGGCCAGTGTCTCTGGACTTGAGATGTGCACTAAAGACCTGCAGCTCTCCAGGCCTTCAGTGCCAGGCTGTGACTGCTGAAGCATCCAGCCATGGGGGACTGACCAAATCCTCAGCTTCTCCAGTGTGTAGGCAGCCATTGTTGGACTACTCAAGTGTCCTTGATGCAAACCAATGTCATAAGCCCCCTCTAGGATATATATGCATTCTACTAGGTCTGTTTCTCTAGAAAAAACCCAACTAATTCAGTGTGTGTGATGTACGCAGAGAGAAAAAAACATAACAAAATACAAAAAGAGTAAAAGGAGGGCTGGAGAGATGGCTCAATACTTAAGAGCACTTGCTGCTTTTGCAGAGGACCCAGGGTCTATTCTTATCACCCACATCTGGGGTCTCAGAAACTCTTGCTTCAGAGGACGCTAGGCTCTCTTCTGGCCTTCACAAGCATCCATGTGCATGTACATATTTATACATACATACATACACATCAATAAATATAAATATTTTTAAAATGTTTGCCAGGCATGGTGGCGCACGCCTTTAATCCCAGCACTTGGGAGGCAGAGGCAGGAGTATCTATGTGAGTTCGAGGCCAGCCTGGTCTACAAAGCCAAATCCAAGACAGCCAGGGCTACACAGAGAAACCCTGTTTGGGGGGGGGGCGGTATTTAAAAGGGCAGAGAATAAAGAATCTATTTCTGATAAACTTTTTTTTTTTTTCTGTGTTTTTTAAAGACAGGTTTTCTCTGTGTAGCCCTGGCTGCCCTGGAATTTGCTCTGTAGACCAGGCTGGCCTCAAAGCCAAAGATCCTGGAATTAAAGCCACTCCCTGGCTCTGATTAACATTTTGTTTTTGTTTTTCAAGACAGGGTTTCTCTGTGTAGCCTTGGCTGTTCTGGACTCACTTTGTAGACTAGCTGGCCTGGAACTCACGGTGATCCTCCTGCCTCTGCCTCCCTAGTGCTGGGATCAAAGGCATGCGCCACCTCACCCAGCTTCAGATAAACATTTTTACAAGACATATTCCAGCTGGGTGAGGTGCCAATGCCTGTAGCGCCAGCGTTTGTGGAGACAGGAAGATCAGAAGTTCAAGGTCACCCTAAGCTATATAAAGAGTCAAGAGTTCAGTCAGAGACCTTGTCCTCCCCAAAACAAAATCGACAAAAAAAATTCCTACCAATAATATAAAATAACAAATGGGCAGGTGATGTCACTACAACCACCGACAGGCGTCATCGGCATGGACCTGCAGGGTACCAGGCCCTCTTACTGCAGCCCCTCCAGACACCTAAGTGCCTGACATGTAAGGGTCTATCTCTAATCAGGGCAAAGGCAAGAAGCGATGTGTCTCATCTTCAGACAGCCATGAACAAACTAAACAAAACAAAGAGCAGCCACCCTCCTGGTGTCCCCAGGGGGGCGAGCGTTGGCAGGTTACAGCCTCACCTGCACACAGACATCCATGGGCAGGAACACTTTTCTCCTGCTACTGTGATAGGGCGTTGCTCTCAAGCACGTGACAATGCCTTGTGCCTTCCCAATGTGGCTTGCAGCATGATCTGCATGAAGATCCTTCACGCCTAGAATTACAGACACCAAACAGGGTGTTATGCTCCATTGTCCTTGAAGCAAAACAAACCAAGAGAAACAGCACGTGACATCATCTGAACCCAGGAAAGGTATTCATCCTGCTTGACAGCTAGAAAATAGGATTTATGAGGGAAACTGGGTGCCAGGGGTCTTCCTGCTTGAAAACTCTGCTTGCTAATTCCAGCTTTAGCACACCGAGAACACACTGAGAATTTAATCAGGAAATGCTACAAGTGTTTCTCATTTCTTCCCTCTAAGCAATTTCATACAACCTTACTTTTAAGATGCAGCCGTGCAGGCCTGGAGCATGCAACAGGGGCTGAATTCTGGGGGGTGACATCAAGTCAGACCACCCTCTTTAAATGAGGGACTGTTGTCCTCACCCCCAACAATCTCCTCCTTACAGTAAGGTGACACCAGCTTAGAAAAAGGCCACAAGAAAGCACCCTTCCCATGCTTTTAAAGAAGAGGAGAAAGAAAAATCTCATAAAAATTTTAAATGTATTTTTATTCTACTTCCCCACCCCCACCCCCACCACCACCATGGGAGAGAATTAAAGGAGGTGCTGGGGAAACAGGCGAAGCCGTGGGCAGCACCAGTATCACCCACAGCACTCCCATGAGCACCTACTGCCTCTCTGAGAGTCTGAGCAGTTGGATGAGTCTGCATTCTGGAAGAAATATAAATGCACAAGTAATAGAGACATTCGCTTTTCTTCCTATTAAAAACAAAAGTTGGCTGATGGCCTCAGCAGGCAGATTTCAGCAAGTTCAAGAACAGCTTGGTCTACATACTGAGTTCCAGGCCAGCCAGGGTTATAGCACGAGAGCCAGTCTGAAGAATAAATACACAAAAGTTGCAGCAAGGCACCATAGTGCATGCTTGTAATCAACACGTTTGGGGAGGCTGAGGCAGAAGACTTGCCTCTAGCTCAAGACCAGCCTAGGCCACACAGTGAACCCTTGTCTCAAATGGGAGGAATTTGTTACTGTATGGACAACACAAAGAAAAATTCAACGTGCAATCTGAGGTGGAAAGTAGAAGAGCAACTCACCCAGCACCTCCAGTGTCAGGTAAAGAAGAGAACTCTGCGTGTTCTCGGCATAATTTTCAAGTTCCTGGATGCTGCGATACGCTTTGTCATCCAGATTTTTTTCCTGAAGTCAAAGAAAACGCGAATGAAATGAACTGAATTATTTTTTATAATAAAAGTGCTACTTTTTACATTTTACATTTTATTTTATGTGCATTGGTGTTTTGCCTGCACGTCTGTCTGTGTGAGGGTGTCAGAAGCCCTGGAGCTGGAGTTACAGACAGCTGTGATTGCCGCGTGGGTGCTGGGAATTGAGCCCTGGTCCTCTAGAAGAGCAGCCAGTGCTCTTACCCACTGAGCCATCTCTCCAGCCCCAAAAGTGCTTTTTCCTCCCAAAATAAATAAGAATATTACTCAACAGATTTGTCTAGTGAATAATAAAGATTAAAATATAGCTAGGCAGGCTGGAGAGACGGCTCAGTGGGCAACAGCACTTATCGCTCTTTCACAGGACTTGAGTTCAATTCCCAGCACCCACATCAGGTATTTCATAAACGCCTGTAACTCTAGCTCCAGGGGATCTGTCACCCTCTTCTGGCTTCCAAGAAACACCTCTATACATGTGGCATACACACACACACACACCCCTAAATTAAAAAAAAATTTTTTTTTGTTTTTTGTTTTGTTTTGTTTTTTGGTTTTTTTTGAGACAGGGTCTCTCTGTGTTTGTCTTGGCTGTCCTGGTCTCGCTTTATAGACCAGGGTGGCCTCAAACTCACAGCGATCCACCTGCCTCTGCCTCCGAAGTGCTGGGATTAAAGGTGTGCGCCACCATGCCCAGCCCTAAAAATAAATTTTTTAAAATTTAAGAAATATATGTATATATAGCTAGACATGGGACAGTGGTTAAGATTACTTGCTGTTCTTGCAGAGACCCCAGGTTCTGTTCTTAGCATGTCAGGGGATCCAGTGCCCTCTGACCTCCTCAGGCACTGCTGTACAAAATGTTCATACATATAAAGCAAAATATTTTACATATATTTTTCATTCAACATAATTTTTTAAAAATTCTATATAAATGCCAGGCCAGCCAGGGCTACATGAGAACATGTCTCAAAAAAACAAGAATAGTTCCCCCATCAAAGTTTTATATGTATGCTGACAAATCACCTCATAAAATAAGGCTCAGGAACAGTGTGAATGCAGAAACCCCTCGGGCACGGGTGCTTCACTTTCCCGGGTTGTTATTGGTCATGTGTGCATCTTCTCTACAGAAATGTGTAGGAAGGTGTTTTACCGTTGAGTCCCTGATATACTTTAGATATTAGGTATTTACTAGGTAAGTAACCGACAGCGCATTTCCCGTTCTTCTAGGTTTTCAACTTTTGCAGCTTTTAGCTGTAATGAATTTTAACTTATCTCTTTTTTATTATGTGTCTTTGATACCATATTTAAGAAGCCATCACCAAACTTAAAATCACAAAGATTTACAGTCTACATCAGTGTTTCCTCCAAACAATGTTTGTTTCTTGGGTCTCCATGGGCCATCAAACTACGCTGTTGACTTTCATAAGTCAGTGTCGGCCAGCGTCCTGACTCAGTCTGTGTATTTACTTACTTCTATTTCTGAGACAAGGTCTCAGGAACCCAAACTGCCTTCTAACTATGAATGTGCCTAAGCATGGCCTTGAACTCTTGCCCTTACATGCCAAGTGCTGGAGTTAGGGACCTGCACCACAACACCTAACTAGATTCCTTCTTTGTAGATGTGTGCCCTGTGGTCCCAGCACCACCTGTTAAAAACCTTTCCCACTGAATCGTCCAGATACTCTTATCACTCAGCCGACTATAAATGTATGATTTGTATCTGCTTTTTACTCTTATTTTTTTGGTTTTTCAAGACAGGGTCTTACTATGTAGCCCTGGCTGTCCTGGAATCACTCTGTAGACGAGGCTGGCCTCAACTCAGAGATCGGTCTGCCTCTGCCTGCTGGAATTAAAGGCGTGTACCACTAGCACCTGGCTTGCTTTTAATTTTTTGTAATTAGTTAATTGATGTCTACATATATGAGGGCAGGTGTAGCTGTTTCATGTGGACATGTAGAGGTCAGAGGACAACTCTGGGAAGTCAGTTCTCTCTTGCCACCTTGTGGGTTCAAGGGGTCAAATTCAGGTTACGAGGCTTCTGCAGCAAGTACTTGCTGAGCCAGCTTGCCTGCCTGGACTCTATTTCTGTACCACTGATCTGCATGACCATCCTAT
This sequence comes from Acomys russatus, assembly GCF_903995435.1. Lineage (NCBI taxonomy): Eukaryota > Metazoa > Chordata > Mammalia > Rodentia > Muridae > Acomys > Acomys russatus. The sequence continues at coordinate 35,375,701 of NC_067138.1, forward strand.
ACCAATACCATGGTTTGATTACTACAGATGTACACACACACACACACACACACACACACACACACATATACATATTCATATACTATATATATATTTGGGGGAGGGGGTTCAAGGCAGGGTTTCTCTGTGTATCCTTGGCTGTCCTGGACTCACTTTGTAGACCAGGCTGGCCTCGAAATCACAGTGATCCACCTGCCTCTGCCTCCTGAGTGCTGTGATTAAAGGCGTCATCACGCCAGGCTTACGGCTATATTTTTGTATAAACAACTTACTGATTGGAGGAGGGGGAGGAAACAATGACAAAGGAGGTGAAACTTAGATACGGGCTGCTGCAAACCTGTACACTGTTTGAGCAAGCTGGGCGTGCTGGACCACCTGTGACCTGCACTCCAGAGGTAAAACAGGATGATTTGCTGTTCAAGATCACCCTCAGTTCCAGAACAAGCTGGCTACATGAGTCCTGGTCTCCAAAAAAAAAAAAAAAGAATAACTTAAGTCCTTTAATTAGCCTCCCTCCAGATCCTAAATGTTTGGGCTGAGCACAAAGGCACACCCCTGTAACCCAGCACGCAGGAGACCGCTGCAAGTTCAGGGGTAACTAGACTGCTAGTGAGGTTCTGGCCGGTGAGAGGATACAGTGAGATCCTGTGTCAAAATATATTAGGGCAGCTGGGCACAGTGGCGCACGCCTTTAACCCCAGCACCCTGGAGGCAGAGGCAGGCAATCACTGTGAGTTCGAGGCCCGCCTGGTCTAAAAATCGAGTCCAGGACATGAATGGCTACACAGAGAAACCCTCTCTTGGAAAAAAAAAAAAAAAAAAAAGAAAAGATACATATGCATGTACTCGTCAGATCACATAAGCAGGGTGTACATTGGTGTTTTGACTGTACATGTATCTGTACGAGGGTGTTGGATCCCCTGGAACAGAAGTTACAGACAGCTGTCAGCTGCCGTGTGGGTGCTGGGAATTGAACCCAGGTTTATCTGGATGAGCAGCAGGTGCTCTTACCTGCTGAGCCATCTCTCCAGCCCTAGGGTTTACCTTTTTAAAAAGCTACTGAAGTTAATGAAGAGAGTTAGAATATACATGAAATATTATTGCATATCTGGACACAGTAGCCTATGTCTGTAATCACACACACACACACACACACACACACACACACACACACACACACACACACTCACACACTCTTCATAGGTGCTGGCCTTCTGTCTAGGTGCTGGTTTCTGACTCAAGGTGGGGAGTGAGGGTGACAAGTATAGCACAGAGAGATAATTATGGATAAAATACCTTTGTTCTCTAAGTTTCCTTCCTCCAAAAGATTAATAAGCATACAAAACTTTTCCTCCATGAATAATTAACCTAGAGATTAAAAAGGGAAAAGAATTTAAGACTCGGATAATTCCAACTTACCCTTTCATCAATGATTCTCATAAGCCACCTTTTAGTTAGGTTATGTCTCTTGACAGCCTAAAAAACAAGAGTGTTGTACATTTGAGAAGGTACTAGAAATGATTTCTCTAGACAGAACAAAACACACTAAGCAATGCAAAGATGGGTAAGGCGCACTTGCTGCAACTCACTAGAGAGGCAGCTGTGCCAAAAAGACATTAGGAGAGAAGCAGTTGTCCCAGAACACACGTCAGGCCTTTCCAAGTAAAGCGACTCTGTAAGGCTTCCCACACCTTCCTTCCTGCTGTACTGCTGCACATCTAGTGAGTCTACTTTCTTTTTCTTTCTTTCTTTTTTTTTTTTTTGAATACTAGGTTCTTTGTTTTTGATATTAAAATATAATTACAGTTGGGTGGTGGTGGCGCACACCTTTAATCCCAGTACTTGGGAGGCAGAGGCAGGCATATTTCTGAATTCGAGGCCAGCATGGGCTACGAAGTTCTAGGACAGAAAAAAAAAAGGTTTTCTCTCCTTTCCTCCCTCTAAACCTTCCATATCCAGGTGCCACGTTTAAATGAAAGCAGCCGTGGGCTGCTGGCGGCCGCACCTGACTCTGGTGCTCAGATACTATTTTGAATCTTTCTCTCACAGCACACGGAGTCTCACTAGCAAAAACAACCACTTCCCAAAAAATGAAGGGTGCCTAGAACCCGAGAACTGCAGGGCATGGTCCCACACACTCACCCCAGCACTCCGGAATCCGAAGAAGAAGAATCATCGTAAGTTCAACTCTGAGCTATAGAGTAAGAGCCTGGGTAGGTAGTAGGTAGATGACTGATTGACTGATAGACAGACAGACTGACTGACTGCAGTGCCAATGAAGGCGGGGCGGACAAGTGTCCCCTCCAGAAGTGACACCTTGAGGATGATATATTTCCTATTAAGTACTCTAGCCAATAATTCATAACCTATATGTAATAAGAAAATATTAGGCAAACCCAAAAACGAATGTCCAGAGAGGAAAAAACAAGTTAGGACCCACTATACTTGTTAAGAAAATGTCGACAGTGGGCTGGGCTGTAAGCCCATTGGTAGAGTACTTGCCAAGTGTGTGCGAAGTCCTAGCTTTCATCCTCAGTCCCAAAAAACCCAAAAAGAAGTCCATGTCACTTGGGGGTATGATGAGGCACATCTGTAACTGCAGCATGTGAGATACTGAGGCAGGAGGATTGTTACAAGTTTTAGGCCAGCCTGGTGATACATGGTGAATTCCAAGCCATCCTGGCTATAGTTAGACATGGGGTGGGGTGTGCAAGTAAATTTACTGAATTTACAAGCTGTTCTAACTATATGAGAGATTTGTCTCTAGTTTTGGGGGGAGAGTGCATGTTTTCTTTTTTGTTGTTGTTGTTTCCTTTAGACAGGGTTTCTCTGTGTAGCCTTGGCTGTCCTGGACTCACTTTGTAGACCAGGCTGGCCTCCAACTCAGAGATCCGCCTGCCTCTGCCTCCCGAGTGCTGGGATTACAGGTGTGCACACCGCGCCTGGTGCGCATTTTCTTTTGAGATGGAGTCTTGTCACACAGCCGAGGCTGGAACTTCAATTCCTCCTGCCTCCTAAGCGCTGGGATTAGAGTAAGTACTGCTATGCTCAGCTAAAAAAAGATTCCATTCTTGGAAGTCCCAAAATACTTAGATTATGGAAATGAGGTAAGACAACACATGAGCTAGAGAAAAGTATTTGTGTGAATGTATATACAGACATACAAACCACACATGTGTCTGTATGTGAACATATTAAAAAGGAGGGAAAAGGAGACACAACAGGAAGAATAAAGGTGGAGAATGCAAGAGAAGAAAGACACTTGTAAATTTTTGCTTTTGTGTTTTGGGTTTTTCAAAATAGGGTTTCTCTGTGTAGCCTCGGCTGTCCTGGACTCACTTTGTAGACCAGGCTGGTCTTGAGCTCACATCCATACGCCTGCCTCTGCCTCCCGAGCGCCGGCCAACACTTGTAAGTGTTTAATCAGGACTGGGGATACAGTTCAAGGGTTCTGGTTTGCTTTCTGTTGTGGTGACAATAAAATACTCTGACCAAAAGAAAGTTGGGGCAGAAAAAAGGTTTAGTGGCTCACACTTCCAGATCGCAGTCCATCACCAAGGCAAGGCAGGAAGTTGAAGCAGAAACCACAGAGATATAATGCTCTCAGCGTGTTCACTGGCTTCTGTTATCTGGCTTTTTTTCCCCCCCTTCTAGACACAGTTCCTCTATTTCGGGCTGTCCTGGACTCTCTTTGTAGACCAAGCTGGCCTTGAACTCAAAGAAATCCTCCTGCCTCTGCCTCTTGAGTGCTGGGATTAAAGATGTGCCCCACCATGCCCAGCTTTCAGCTGGCTTTCTTAGTACAGCCCAGGACCGCCTGCCTAGGGATGGTGCTGCCCACAGTGGGCTGGCCCTCTAAAATCATTAGCAATCAGGAAACTGCCCCACAGAAACACCCACAACCCAGACTGAAGAAGGAAACTCAACTGAGCTTTCGCGGATTAAACTCAGGTTGCGAGGCTTGGTTGGGAGGCCCTTACCTGCTGCCTTTTCCCCCTTTTGTCCTGAGACAGGGTCTCTCTGTGCAGCCTTGGCTGTCCTAGCACTTGCTCTTGCTCTGTAGACCAGGCTGGCCTCGAACTTGGAAATCCTGCCTCTGCCTCCGTGTGCTGAGATGAAAGGCGTGCATGACCACCGCCTGGCTTTCCCTGCTGCTCTTATAAAGAGCAGTGACACACATTCTCTAGATATAGTGATAGAAAAATCTCCTCACACAAAAGATTAATGCTTTCCTCCTCTCAGGCTGGATCAGCAGTGGCAAAAAGAGATGCTGGGCAGACAGAATGGGCACGTTCCTACCATTGTATCAAACTGGCAATTTCTATTCTGCAAACAGATGTGGAGAAAATGCATAAACAGTTTGTAATACACAGGCAAAATTCCTTTTTCCACTTAAAAAAATAAAAGAGAAAGAAAGAGACAAACAAAAAAACAGGCCAGCAAGATGCTTTTTATCAGCAAGGTAAAAGGTCGTGCTAAGCAAGCTTGTCCACCTGAGTTCAATATCCCCTCCTTCCTTTTGCTCCAGCAGGGCAAGTAACTAACACAGCTGACAAGACAGCTCAGACCACTAAAGGAGCTCAAGAAAGCTCAGGGCGGAGCCCACGGTACCATCACCAAACAGGAACTACATCCACCAGAGAGCAGGCTCAAATGAATTCCTGTATATTAAAAGTAGCACACGCAGCGGGGCTCAGAGCACACGCCTGTAACCCCAGCACTCGGGAGGCAGAGGCAAGTGGATCGCTGTGAGTTCAAGGCCAGCCTGGTCTACAAAGCAAGTCCAGGATAGCCAAGGCTACACAGAGAAACCCTGTCTCAAAAAAAAAAACCAAACAAAACCAAAAATCAAAACCAAAAACAAACCAGTTAGTATACATACATACATGTATGTATGTGTTTATGTGTATATATAATTTTTTTACCTTCCAGAGCTCAGTGGCCACAGGCTGGTGTGGTGGGTTGTCGCGGTACATATCTTCCACGGCTTTTCTCCAGAACTGCATCCGCATCAGTCCTATGGTTTTCTCAGACACAGAGTCCTTAACCTGTAAACAGAGTTTAAAGCCTCTAGGCTGGAGACATAGCTCCATGGTGCAGTGCTTGTCTGTCTGATTAGGAACCTCAAAATAGAAACAAACAAATAAAGACAACATACTGCCTGAAAGCCAAGTATTATGAGGAGACCTCTGAACTAATCAAACTGTTCTGTACCATTCTTTTTTTAAAGACTTATTTACTTATTAATTATTATGTATACAGAGTTCTATCTGCGTGTACACCTGCACACCAGAAGAAGGCACCAGATCTCATTAAAGATGGTTGTGAGCCACTATGTGGTTGCTGGGAATTGAACTCAGGACCTCTGGAAGAGCAGACAGTGCTCCTAACCGCTGAGCCATCTCTCCAGCCTCCTCTATACCATTCTTTTTTTTTTTTTTTTTTTTTTTTTTTTTTAGTTTTCGAGACAGGGTTTCTCTGTGTAGCCTTGGCTGTCCTGGACTCGCTTTGTAGACCAGGCTGGCCTCGAACTCACAGCGATCCGCCTGCCTCTGCCTCCCGAGTGCTGGGATTAAAGGCGTGCGCCACCACGCCCGGCTTCTCTATACCATTCTTATGGTGACCAATACATGACTATATTTTTTTCAGAGCCAACACAAAGTATAAAACTGACTGCAAGCACTGTCCCCTTGATGCTACTCCTTAATATCTTTTATTAGCATGAAAATACATAAATTATTTTATGAGCCAGGTGCGGTGGCTCACGCCTAAGTAGTTAGCAGGGGAAAGAAACCACTAGCAACAACTTTAAGAACATCTAACATGAAGAACTGTTTCTTTTTTTTGTTTTGTTTTGGTTTTTTTTCAAGACAGGTTTCTCTATGTGGCCTTGGCTGTCTTGGACTTTGTCTGTAGACCAGGCTGGCCTCGAACTCACATGGATCCACCTGCCTCTGCCTCCCGAGTGCTGGGATCACAGGAGTGCGCCATCACACCTGGCTACTCCGTTCTGTTCAGTATTAAGCACATCCTACAGTCATCCTGACACAGCATTTTAGGTCATTTTAATACCAGCCTGAGCCAGCTCCACATTGAAGGCCCTCAGTGCAGATGCAGAGCTCCGACAGTCTGCAGGGAACAGCAGGGAACACAGGTAACTCTCATAATCCCGCCTCCTACAACAAACAGAAACAAAAGAAAAAGGTAGTCAGTCTTCTGTCTCCAAGCTGCACACATTACGGATAAGAGTCAACTGCAACTGATGAAGCTTTGGATCACAGTAGTTCTCAGTTCTTAAGTTATATAAATGTTTCTCAAAAAAAAAAAAAAAAAAAAAAAAAATCTGCTTCTCATCCCAAACATGTTAAAAGGAAAATCTTTATTATTTTATTTTTATTTACAAAGCACTTGTAATTGCTTCAGTATATTTTGCTTTTATAAGCGTTAAAATGAACAACAAGCATTCCGGAGACAGAAGCAGGTGGATTGCTATGAGTTCGAGGCCAGCCTGGTCTACAAAGTGAGTCCAGGATAGCCAAGGCTACACAGGGAAACCCTGTCTCCAGAAACCAAATAAATAAATAAACAAATACAATTATGAGCAACAAAAGAAGAAAGCAAGCCACACATGGTAATGTATGTTTTTAATCCCAGCACTCAGGGAGGCAGACGCAGGTGGATCTTTATGAGTTCGAGGCCAGCCTGGTTTACAAAGCGAGTCCAGGACAGCCAGGGCTACACAGAGAAACCCTGTCTCAAGAAGAAAAAAAAATTAAACAAAAGAAAACAAGAAACATAATGGCTACTGTGTAGCTCAGTGCAGGCTCAGAGCTTGCCCAGCACCACCAGGTCCTGAGTTCAGTCTCCAGCACCATAGAGCAAGCATGGCAACCACACAGGGCAGGGCACAGGCCAAACTGTAAACTCAGCCTTGATGGGGGGAGAACCCCAGCACCTGCCAAACTGGGAAGCAAATGCATTTTCTGGATTTACTTCCTTAGTCAAATCTAAGGTAATTTAGTTATTTTAGTAATTCTTAGAAGCCTTTGAAAGCAGGCATTTAAAAACCAGATAGTGGGGCTGGAAATGCCTCAGCAGTTAAGAGCACTAACTGCTCTTCCAAAGGGCCCTGGTTTGATTCCCAACATCACACTGGCTCACAGCTGTTCCAGGGGGCTTATCTGTGGTACCAAGCATGCACACAGTGTACATACATACATACAGGCAAAACACTCATACACATAAAACAAAAACAAACATATCTTTAAAAATAAAAAATACAAGTTCAAGACCAGCCTGGTCAACAAAAGCAAGTCCAGGATGGCCAAGGCTAAACAGAGAAACCCTGTTCCAAAAAACCAAACCAAACAAAAATAAAAAACAAAACAAAACAAAAGCTGGTAACACAGACCTTTCTTTAATCTTGGTACTTGGGAAGCAGAGGCCAGAAGATCTGAGTTCCAGGCCAGCCTGGTTTACACACCCAACCACGGGTACATAAAAACCCTCTGTCAAAACAACCAAAAAACAAAACAAAACCACCATACCAGGTACTACCGTTGGCACTGCAGGGCAAAATGCAGGGGTGTACAGGGTGGATGTTATTAATCCACAGATGTTCACAGGGCTCAATTCCAAGGCAGGCCCCCCACCCCCTCCCCTCCACCTATGTCTGTGGAGGAACTCCCAGAACTCTTGCCTGTTACCAGATGGACAAAACACAAGTCAGGAGACTGGTCTAGAAATCTCAGGCAAATCCCTTGTTCCCTTTATATGACACGGAGTGTGACCGTCTATTAAATACGACAATAACCTAACTATGTGCCAGGCATTGATATAAATGCTCTAATTATTAAACCTTATTTTTTTAAGTGCATTTATTTTTATGTGCATGACTACTTGGCCTACACATATGTCTATGCACCACGTGCCTACCTAGTGCCCAAGAAGGCCAGAAGAGAGGATTGGCTCTCATGTGGGTGCTGGGACTCGAACCTGGATCCTCCAGATCAGTCTGTGCTCTTAGCTGCTAACCCATCTCTCCAGCTCCTAAATGCTCTAATTCTCACAACCCTTGACGGGAGTCGCAACTTGTAAGGAGCATTAAATAAGTTGCTTTGGAATTTATTTTCGTACACAATGATTAAGTAGTTTCGTAAGGCTGGTTTATAGCCAAACCTTGAGCAGGCGCCCCCCTCCCTGCCCCGCGCCACTCTCCCCCGCCCCCCCCCCCAAGAAGAAGAGTCAGGGGTGTGAGATGCTGTTGACCTAACGCTAGAGCACTCTAGGCAAACACTCTACCAACGGAGCTAAATCCAAAGGCTCCGTGAACTACTTTTGATAGTGCAGACAGAGCACACAGAACCCAAAGTCACTAAACAGGTGTTAAAAGTCACTAGCTGTATATGGATAAAATGTGCTACACAAGCCCACGCTTGTAATCTCACCACTCAGAGAGAGAGGCAGGAGGATCGCTGTGAGTTGGAGGCCAGCCTGGTCTACAAATCGAATCCCGGACAGCCAAGGCTACACAGAAAAAGCCTGTCTCGAAACCAAACCAAAAACTGTTATGCGTGCAAAGGTTGCAGGGTCCCATAAAATTAGGGTTCAGGCAGGGTGACGTGTTGAGCAGAGGAAGAAATCCTGCCAGGATGTCGTGGCTACGGGGACAGGCCTGCTGCCCGCCTCTCCAAGTACTAGCACGGAACCCAGCAAAACCCCTACTCTCGGGGCTCAGCACCCCGACCCCCTGTCTCAGGGCTCAGCACCCGCGTCCCCCAGGCTCGGGGCTCAGCATGCCCGATCTCCCTGTCTCAGGGCTCAGCACCCGCGTCCCCCAGGCTCGAGGATCAGCATGCTCGATCTCCCAGTCTCAGGGCTCAGCATCCCCGTCCCCCAGGCTCGGGGCTCCGCACCACCTCCCGCCCCCCAGGTTCGGGGCTCGCGGGGACGTCCCCGGGGGCGGCTGCGGCTGACCTTAGCAGCTCCAGGCAGTAGTGATCGGAACCCGGGACGCCCTGCCCGCTGGCCGCCGCCACGCTGCGCCGCACTGCCGAGGGCCCCGGGAGCCGCCGCACACGTTCCCACTCATCCCGAGGCGGCCGGCGACGGAGCAGGCCGGCCAAGCCGAACGGCCTTGGGCTGGGGACGGAAGCCAGCATGGAGGTCGCCATGACACCCGCTCCGCGCGCCCTTCGATCCCGAGGCCACGCCCCCGCCATTCAGACCGGAGCCAGGTGTCGCTGTGGTCCCGCTTGTGGTTGATTGACTGTCCTCTTCTGCGTCCACCCTCGGACCTACAAGGCAAGGCTACACAGAGAAACCCGAAAACCAAAACAAAACAAAAAATGAGTTTGTCATTCCTCATGCCAAGAGTCAAGTTATCTTGCCACAAGAGCTCCAGTCCTCATTTGTCTGTTTTCCTTAATGTCAACAGAAATTTATTTTCTCAATACTGAGATCAGTACACTAGCATTTTGAGGGGTTTTGATGTTGGGATCATCAGAGGACCCTCTTTCTAGGGAAAAAAATTGTGTGTGTGTGTGTGTGTACCCTTCTGTTATGCCCAAATTTTGAGAGACTCCCGGAACAGACCACCCAAGAGCTGAGTCCAAATGCAATGGCAAGGAAGTCTTTATTGCAGGTTCGAACCGGGGACACCTCTCCTATGCACTGACACAGCAGATGCCAGGAAGCAGCCCTGAGTCTCAATTGAGACGGGTTTTTAATAGGTTTTAGACAAAGAAATGGGTTTTACAGTATATAATTGGATAACATTGGGCAGAAACGCTGCAAGCAGGAAGTTATAAGCCTTGGTGTTTAGTGGTTGGGTAATAGGTGTAGGGGCAAATTGGCCTATAGAAAGATTGGTTGAAGCAGTTATGGGGGCATTAGGAACTTTCACCTGGCTTCTCCTTATTGGTTGCTGCTCTGTGCCAGACCATCTGCTGGTCAGGAGAGAGTGTATTTGGACTTTCCCAAGGTGAGCTAATTGTGTTGCTAGGGAATGTTTTTCTTTAAAAAAAAAAAGGCCGGGCGTGGTGGCGCACGCCTTTAATCCCAGCACTCGGGACGAAGAGGCAGGCGGATCGCTGTGAGTTCGAGGCCAGCCTGGTCTACAAAGCGAGTCCAGGATGGCCAAGGGTACACAGAGAAACCCTGTCTCGAAAAACCAAAAAAAAAAAAAAAAAAAAGAACGTATTTGTTTGTATTTAATGTGCATTGGTGTTTTGCCTGCGGGTATTTCTGTCTGTGTGATGGTGTCAGATCTTACAGACAGTTGTGAGCTACCATCTGGATGCTGGGAATTGAACCTAGGTCCTGTGGAAGAGCAGCCAGTGCTCTTAACCCCTGAGCCATCTCTCTAGCCCCAGGAATATTTTTCTGTTTAGACTAGTTTGTGGTTTTTCTGGAATCTGGGTTTCAGCTCTTGGCCAGGTTTAACACAAAATGGAATTTCCTTTTCAAAATGGTGTTTGTTTGGTCCTTACACTTCCACCACGTGGATAACATGAATAGAACTCTGATTTTTAGGCTTGGTAACCAGGGCCTTTACACACTGAGCCATCTTGACAATACCGACCCCCTTTAAAGATTTCTTTTACTTTTTGGATGATTATATGATTATATGTCATGTGTGTGGAGGGCTTCCCACGGTGGCCAGCAGAGAGCATCAAGTCCCCTGGTGCAGGTGGTGCAGGCAGCCAGCCACCCAAGGTGCTGTAGCAAACAGAGCATCCTATAGGAGGCAGGAAGTGCTCTCAACCATTGAGCCATCTCTCCAGTTCCATCTTGTCTTACGTGGTTTTTTATTATTATTCATATATAAAGCCCAGGAAAATGGATTTCCTCACTAAGGAAGCTGTGGTGGCTTTCATTTCTAATCGCACCACTTGTGTAGAAGTAGGCAAATAAGGAGTTCAAGTTTATAGGTAGCACCACCACGCCCAACAGATATTTTCCTTTTTTAGGCATAGACTTGTTTGGTTTTTTATATTGTCTGTCCAATGTTACTTCATTAGTTTAATGTCATCATATACCTTTTGTTTTGTTTTTTGGTTTTTTGAGGCAGGGTTTCTCTGTGTAGCCTTAGCTGTCCTAGACTAACTTTTGTAGACCAGGCTAGCCTCAAACTCAGAGCTCTCTGCCTACCTCAGCATTCAGAGTGCTGAGATTATAGGGGTGCGCCACCACCACCCCGCCATCATGCACATTTTTACACTGTTATTTTGTTCATTTCAAGATCTTTATTAAGCATCTACTGTCCTGGGCACGCTGGCTTAGCAGGTAGGATGTGACTCGCGTTACCGTCTCGCCAGCAAGAACGACGCTGCATACACAGGATCCTTCTGCAGTAAAGCTTTAATGCGTCTTAAGAGGGAGAGCATAAGCTTACAACAAGTAAAATGGAGACCCCAAACAGCAGAAACCCATCCCTTATATAGGAAACTGTTCTCCGCTTAGGATGTGTCAGTCCCTGATTGGCTGTTACTCATCAGGCGATATGACGCCATGGGAGAAGCAGAGCACAACAAGTGGAAAGTTCCTTCGCACATGCGCAGATTACTTGTTTTACCAGTTTGGGACACAGGATGTCAGCGCCATCTTGTAATGGCAAATGTGAGTGCGGCCTCTCACATCTCCCCCTTCTCTTTTAATTAAAGGCCTAACTAAAAGAATAGGTGAAAACTGGCGCCACATCGGGTTCGCAGCTCGCTACAGTTTGTTGTATGAGCAATGAGCTTAGGAAAAGGAAATGGTCCAATCAAGGCTGGAGCATGACTCTGGACCAACCGATCGAGGACCATTTTAGAGGTACCACTCAGTGCCGTCCCGCGTGCAATGGGCAATTTTCCCCGCGGGGTGCAACGGCCACTGGGTGCACGTAGATATAGAGTGCCTTTCGGCGTGCAATGGCAACTAGGCCCAGTCGAGTGCAAAGGCCACGCAGAGAGAAGAAAGAGAGAGAGAAAACTCATTGCCCTTATTTAGGACTTAAAGGCTGCCCGCCAAGCCGCCGTCTCCCCCTATTCCTTTATTTAGGAAGCAATAAGACACCCATTAAAGAGAGTGGAGACAGAGGTAAATAGCTCATATTGCCGCAGAGCCATTTTACTGCAATGCCTCACTATGCAACTCTCCAGGGCTGCTGAAACTTACTCACTCCACCTCGTGCAATGAGCTGAGACTCTGAGGGTGCAGGAGCTGAGCAGCCAGCGACTTATTGCTTAAGCATGGATAGCCATATATCAGGGGAGGTCCCACTTTCTACTGCTGCAAGTGCTTGGGCAATAACCACCTTGTCTCTTTTTGTTTGAGCCCTGAGTTTACAGACCAACCATAGGGTCAACACTAACCCACAGCAGATCGCAGCTCCAAATAATCCAACCCCAACCCATTCCTTAAAGAAGGAGAAAGCCGAAGATATCCATGACGAAAGTCCCTCTGTAAGCGACAGATCCAGGCATGTGGAATTAACTTGAATGATGGCAGTTCTTAATTCTCTTAATGTTTGCTCGAATTCTGTTGTCCAATTCGGCATCGGGAGTGGGAATGTTGACGTGATCCCCCAGCGTTGTTCCCCCTTTGTTATTATCACTTGGGTCATCACCAGGCTGAGTATCAGCATCTTCTGGAACCGTCTGGATTTTTCTGGTAAGTCTTTCTGGTACCCAAAACGGATTGTCTTCATCCTGTGGAAAAACGCACACAGCTCCCCTGGATCTTATAAGAATAGGATCCGGTCCTTTCCATTTGTTACTCAGAACATCCTTCCATTTGACCATTTCTTTTGGCCTGCTGGGCTCTAAATAGTGTCTTTCTGCCGCAGTATGGCCTTTATCATCTAGATTTTAAAAATTTAGGGTAAAGAGTGCCATGGAAATGGCCACTCTTGGTACTGAGGGAAGAACGCTCTCTATTCCCCTTTTTTGCTTTATTAAATAAGATTTGAGTGTGCGGTGTGCACGTTCTACAATCCCTTGTCCTTGAGGGTTGTAGGGAAGGCCAGTCAGATGAGTCACATTCATCTGATGACAGAACTGTTGAAATTTTTGTGAGGTGTATGCAGGTCCATTATCAGTTTTGAGAATTTTAGGCATTCCCCAAGCACTCCATGCTTCAAGGCAATGCTGTATCACATGTGAGGCCTTTTCACCCGTAAGTGGTGTGGCAAATATAATGCTTGAGCATGTATCAATGGAAACATGTAGATACTGAAGTTTACCAAAGGAAGAGACATGCGTGACATCCATTTGCCAGATTTGTAAAGGTCTTACGCCCCGTGGGTTTATCTCTACATGGGGTGTAGGCAAAAATTCACAACAATTTTTACATTGAGTCACAATGTCTCTAGCTTCTTTTCTAGTTATAGCAAAGCGGCGGTGGAGAGTTTCAGCCATCACATGAAAGTGCTGATGAAAATTTTTTGCTGCATCTGCCTGGGAGGACAGTGCAGTGGCTATAAGCCGAGTGGCCTTATCAGCCAAGTCATTGCCCCGGGACATTGGACCTGGTAGGCCCGAATGTGCCCTGACATGGGTAATATATATGGGTGTTTTTCTATTTTGTAAGGCCAATTGTATTTGCTGAAAAATAGAGGCGACTTTACTAGAGGACTTAATGATTCCCGCGGCCTCCAATAAATTAACAGCATTAACCACATAATAGGAATCTGATACAATATTTAAAGGCTCGGGAAAGATCCTTAAAACCTCTAAAACTACCAAACATTCTACTATTTGAGGTGAGGTTTCTTGGTAATCTTTAGTCATTATCTTATCATTAACCACATAGGCACCAATTCCAGTTTTTGAACCATCTGTATATACTATTATTCCATCTTTAAGTGGGGACTTAACGGTCATTTGTGGAAACACCACAGCTTGATTTAATGCAAATTGTAAGATAGGATGTTTTGGGTAATGATTGTCAATTCGTCCTGAAAAGGAGGTAATCAAAACAGCCCAATCATTGGAAGTAGCCGACAGGGTTTGAACCTGTGCAGCAGTGTATGGTACAATCAGAAGTCTAAGCTCCTGTCCCCTTTTGAAATTGAGAAAACTCCTTTTGGACTAGAACATAAAATTTGAATCTCTGTAGAGTGTTGATTATCTACGATTCCAGGATACACTATTAAGCCTTGTAAGGTAAGTATGCCTCGACCCAGTATGAGGCCGACAGTTCCTTGAGGCAAAGGTGTAATGGTCTCTGTAGGAACTGGTTGGATATTCATTTGTGGCATTAGTAAGAAGTCGGAGGCGGCACGCAGGTCCACTCTTGTAGAGTGTCCTGAGCTGTGTCTCTGTTGTCCTCCTGGGCTTTGACAAACCGGTTCCCATATCTTTGAGGGCCCTGGGACCGAGGGCCCAACGGCCCGTTTTTTGGCGCGTCGGTAGCCTGGCTATTATCGACGGTTTGATTGTTAATAGGTGGGAGGAGTCTCCCCTGCACATCTCTCACCGAGCGGCATTGGCTAGTCTTATGATATCCTTTGCCACAACGGTTGCAGAGAGTCGGTGTTTCTCCCCTTCTGTTTGAGTTTTTGCAGTCCTTTTTAAAATGCCCAGGCTTGCCACAGTTATAGCAAGTCCTCTGGTTGGTTTTACCAGCAGGGCGTTTTTGAGACTGGAGGATAGCAGCTGCTAGGCCCGCATTAGTAAGCGGTCCTCCGAGGTCTCTACACACTCTGAGCCAATCTTGTAAGCCCTTTTTTTTTCTAGGGGCTATGGCGGCTCTGCACTCTTGAGTGGCTTGTTCAAATATCAACTGTTCAATAAAAGGTTCCACCTGCTCAACATCTCCAAAGATACGTCCTGCTGCTTCTGTCATTCTGGCCACAAAATCGGAAAACGATTCCTCAGGGCCCTGAATAATTTTTGTAAGGCGCCTATTAGCCTCCCCTTTTTTAGAAAGCTCTTTCCAGGCTTTAATAGCTGTCTGTGAAATTTGAGCATAGGCTCCCCAATGGTAATTTGTCTGATTCACAGTAAATTGACCTTGACCTGTCAACAAGTCAAAGGTCCAGTTTCTCTGTTCAGGAGTAAGGGCAAGAGCATTGGCCTGGGCTTGTGTTTGAGCGGCCTCATACCAGAGAGCCCTCCATTCCATGTATTGACCCATGTCTGGAAGTGCGGCTTTTGCTACCATCTGCCAATCAGAAGGAGTTAAGGTGCCAGTGCCAATTCTATCCAACATTACCAGGGTAAAATTTGCATTAACCCCGTATTTGCGGACAGACTCAGCCAATTCTTTAATTAGGTTATATTCGACGGGGGCATGTACTCGTCCCCCATTCTCTGTTTCAAAAACAGGAAGAAAATTGTGTAATTTTTTACGAATCTTTTCCGGCCAAAAGGAAAATCCAGACCGCAGTTCGTAGGGTGGAGGAGCGGTGGGTGTTACCCTACGAGAGGAGTTATGGGAGGGTTTTTTATTATTTCCTTGTTCGTCTGGGTAGTATCTCTCCTCCTCATATTTGGCTGCCTCCTCCTCTAACTCTGCTTCTTCCTCTGAATCAAGAGCCTCATTGTCAGAGGCATTGGGGCTAGAGCTTGCAGAGCTATCAATATTTAATGCCTCAAGTTCCCTTAATGGGTAAAGTCCTTGTGATGTCCCTTCTGGGGAATCAGGGGACTGCACTCCTTTTACAGGAGGGTTCTTAGCTTCTTTCCTTTTACGGGTATCCCTTTTCTTGCACGCACCCAACCTCTCACTACGTTCGGTTTCTGACATGCTATCCTGAACTTCCTCTAGGGCGACCTGTCCTTCCTCTACTGCCCTCTTGCAATTGTCATCCTCTAGGCAATTTTTTACAAGTAAAAAAATAAAAAATATCACTCCTAGAATCGGCCCAAGAAATTCAGAAATATGCATACCTCTCCGAACTTACCTATCCCTGCAGTTCTGAATCCTCCTTGAAGTCAAGGGGTCTCCGAAGGTGCTGACGATGGTGTGGTCAATTTTCCGGGTTTCGGCACCAGATGTGACTCGCGTTACCGTCTCGCCATCAAGAACGACGCTGCACACACAGGATCCTTCTGCAGTAAAGCTTTAGTGCGTCTTAAGAGGGAGAGCATAAGCTTACGACAAGTAAAATGGAGACCCCAAACAGCAGAAACCCATCCCTTATATAGGAAACTGTTCTCCGCTTAGGATGTGTCAGTCCCTGATTGGCTGTTACTCATCAGGCGATATGACGCCACGGGAGAGGCAGAGCACAACAAGTGGAAAGTTCCTTCGCACATGCGCAGATTACTTGTTTACCAGTTTGGGACACAGGATGTCAGCGCCATCTTGTAATGGCGAATGTGAGTGCGGCCTCTCACAGTAGGAGGCCAGGATTAACAAATGCTCTGTGTCCTTCTCTGCCTAGTCCACTGAGACAGAGTCTTACCATGTAGCCATGGAGCTCACTATGTAGACCAGATATCAAACGCGCAGATATGTGTGAGGTGCCTCTGCCTCCCAGCTGTTGCTGTGCTCAGCCACTGAGAACTCTTGTCATCCATTAAAACCAAGACTAATACTAACAGTGAGCAAGTGTTCCCACGATGAGGGAGATCGTGAACCAGAATAACCCTCCCCTCCTTTAGGGGTGCATGGTGGATATTTCACCACAGCAATGAGAAGAGTGACTGGTGCGTCCCCAGCACAGACACTACGGCTAGCACCGCGCTGGCACTACTGTCATCTCCTTTTAAAATTCTACTTATTTTTGTTTCTTAAGGCTCGGTCTTGCTACATGGCCCCTTTCGGTCTGGCACTGCCTGCATAGCCTAGGCAACCCTCAAGCACTACAGCGATAAGCATGCACCACGAAGTCTGGCTTTTAGATTGTTTTAAGTTACTGCGATACTGGACGTTGAAGCCAAGGCTTTCAGTTAGACATGGGAATAACCACTAATGCCATCTGCATTGGCTTACTTGTTTATTTTTACTTTGAGACAAGTGTCACTAAGTTGTGCAGGCTGGCCTTGGACCCCAGACAGGCCTCACACTTGGATTCTTCTGCCTCAGCCTCCCAGACCCATCTCACCTACAGTCTATCAAAGAAGCAAACAAGGTGGAGAAAGGTTAAGTAATTTACTCAGCACTATACGTCTGGCAATAGCTGATGGAAATAAACTTGTGCCTTGTACAATGTCTCCACCATCTCTCCTCCCCCCCCCCCCCCCATCTCCTTCATTTTTATAGTTTACTGCCAGGCAAAGACTGAGTAGAGCGACTGTACCACCAGAGGGAGCCGCAGGTGCAAAGGACTTTAGAACAGGAGTCAGTTCCTGTTAAGGACAGAGTAGGAGCCATGTGATCAGCAAGGGAGGGTGCGCAGAGGTCACCAGGGGTCAAGTGTTGGTGGCTTTCTAGGGAAAGCTGAGATTTGGGGGCCTTAGTATGAAATGTGTTAGGCAACTACTAGTGAATTCAGAACAGGTGCCCGATAGGCTTTATCTTAGATTTGAAAAAGACAACTCTGATTTTTGTTGGAGGATTCTCTTAGAAGCCGAGAGACCAGCTGGGAGCTTGTTGGCGAAGAATCAAACTAGAGGCACAGGTGACTCCTGTCATGAAAAGGTGGCATCCAGCACTCACTGATGCTCAGGTAGCCGTGTTCTTCTTCCAGACAGTCCATGGTCAACCCAGGACTTTGTGTGATTAAAGAATCAAAGCAGGCCTGCTGCGGTGGAGTGCATGTCGACTACAGTGAGAAGAGCCCATTCTGGGACTCCTGAGGCAGTTACTCCACTAATTAAAGGAAGCACAAACATCAGACAGCACACAGGAACTACTCCCTCCAAAATGCTCAACATAAAACTAAAAAGGGAGCTGAGGAGATGGTCTCAGAAGCCAGAGGCCTATGTTCAGTGTCTAAAACCACATGGTAGCCGGGTGGTGGTGGTGCACACCTTTAATCCCAGCACTCAGGAGGCAGAGGCAGGCAGATCACTGTGAGTTCAAGGCCAGCCAAGGCTACACAGAGAAACCCTGTCTTGAAAAACCAAAAATTAATTAATTAATTAATCAATTAAATAAAACTACATGGTAAAGGAGAGGCAAGGCTCCCCCACATAGGATAAATAAATTAATGTACGGTTTTGTTTAAGCTAATTAAAGAGCTAAGGGCATACCTCAATATTTGACCAGTATAAGTGTTACAGCTCTGAGGGGAAAGGTGCCCTGGCAGTCTGGAACAAAGAAACTCACACCACAGAATCACACCTCACAACAAACCCCACACGAGAGGTTTAGAGACAAAAGAGACACAAAAGGATGGCTGCCACTGCTCGATACAGAAGCAGCAAACTGAACAGAGGACAGCTTTATATAGCCTTTCTTGGGGGTAGGGTGTGCTTTCCAAGATGGCCTGGGATTGGAGGGATTTTGTAGCCTGGTCTTGGGCTCCCCTTCCTGTCCCCGAGACAGAGTTTACCCTGTGTAACAGCCCCAGCTGTCCTGGACTCTCTTTGTAGACCAGGCTGGCCTGGAACTCACAAAAATCAGCCGGCCTCTGCCGCCCGAGTGCTGGGATTAAAGGCCTGTGCCACCACGCCCGGCTGCCTTTGGTTTCTTAAAATAGCTCTTACTCTGTAGCTCAGGTTGACCTTAAATTTGAGACCCTTTTACCTCCTGAGTGCTGGGATTATGGGTGTTGACCACCAGGCCTGAGTCCTAAAACTAATTTCAAATTTGACAAGAAAAAGACAAGAACAAACAACAAGAAAAAACAAAATTGCACCGGGCGTGGTGGCACACGTCTTTAATCCCAGCTCTCGGGGAGGCAGAGGCAGGCGGATCGATGTGAGTTCGAGGCCAGCCTGGTCTACAAAGCAAGTCTAGAACAGCCAAAGCTACACAGAGAGACCCTGTCTCCGGAAAAAAAAAATTGAAAATCCGCCACCACCACCACCACCACCACCACCACCCAAAAAGCCCACTACAGTACTCCTGAGGTTAGGTTATAAAGACTCTTGAGCCTCCAGGACCCCAGAATCTAGTCTGTGTAATCTGTGGCAATCAGATGCCCTGACAGGGAGGGGCTACTGTTCTTGTCTAGGACACGAATCTTTTTTCCTTGGTCTTGTTTTTGTCTTTGTTTATGGGGAGTGTCCCCAGAGGAGTTTGTTATACACATTTATATACTCAAATGTACATATATTTATTTATTTTTCCTGAGTCAAACTCTCACTATGTAGCTTTGGCTGGCCTGGAACTCACAGCAATCCACCTCCTGCTGAGATCTATGTGCTGGGATTAAAGGTGAGCACCACTACGCCCCCGCCCCTATGTTTACTTTATACCCTCTAGAGTTTGTGATTTGTGTTATCTTTAGAAAGGTACTCAGTCCTGTTTTCGTTTTGAGGTTTGTTTGTTTTTGTTGTTCTTTCGAGTCAAGGATCAATTCTGTAATTAAAGCTAACCTGAAACTGATGATGTAGCTCAGGCTGGCCTCGAACTCATGGCAGGGGCTGGGATTACAGATGAGGGCCACCATGCGGGGCTGCGTTCTTTTCTTATTTCTATTTTTTGGTTCGGTTTCGTTTTTCAAGACAGGATTTCTCTGTGCAGCCTTGGCTGTCCTGGACTGTTTTTGTAGACCAGGCTGGCCTCGAAATCACAGAGATCCACCTGCCTCTGCCTCCCGAGTGCTAGGATTAAAGGCATGTGCCACCACTCCCGGCTTGGGTTCTTTTTTAAAAATATTTTTTGAGATTGTATTGTTACCCCCCCCCTTCCCTTTTCTGCCTCCAAACTCTCCCATGGACCCCCTTCTTCTTGCTCTCCTTCAAACTCATGGGTGGCCTTTTTCTTAATCGTTGTTGCATGCATATATGTGGGTGTATATGAGCCGGTACTTTAACAGTTCTTTTTGGATGGGTAAATGTCACGCAGTGTGGAAAGCCTCATTTTCCCTTGTGTCTGCAGCTGTGGTAGTAGGTAGCCTGTTTCCTCCTCCTTTGATCTGAGATGCTTCCTTCCTCCCAGGATAGGCTCACGTGTGCCCTTTGTGTCCGCACTATTGCATCCGTCTGCTCATGCTCTCTTCTCCCACGTTCTTTTTGTTGACAAGCTTGTTGAGCGCTACTCAAGACCCCTCCTGTACAAACAGAACCCTCTGGCGAGTACAGCAAAGTACTTTTTGTTGCAATGTCCCCGCCACACTGTCAGTGGCCACTGGTTATTAGACGTGGTTTCTAAGCTTTGAACTGTTGCAGAACAGCCAAGTAAGCAGTGTAACTAGAATGCTGTAAATGGCAATTTTGGGAACACAGAAAATATGTTTTGAGTGACCACTGCCAAAAACAGTTCCCATCCAGTGGGCTGCGGAGGAGAGCTCGTCAGTCATACTCCCTCGTGTGGAGGCGGCAGGCAGGGTCCTCCCTCGCTGTTCTCTTCTTGTCCTGTGGTTTTCCTGTCCCATTTTTCTTTATTTTATTTATTTTTTGTTTTTGTTTGTTTGCTTGGTTGGTTGGTTTTGGCTTTTTTGTTTTGTTTTGTTTTGTTTTTTGAGACAAGGTTTCTCTGTGTAGCCTTGGCTGTCCTGGACTCATTTTGTAGACCAGCCTGGCCTCGAACTCACAGTGATCCTCCTGCCTCTGCCTCCCGACTGATGGGATTAAAGGCGTGGCACCACCATTTTTCTTTATTGGCCTTGTTTTATTTTGCATGTGGCAGGGCCAGCTCTTGAACCCGAGTTGCTCACACGCTAGGCAAGAGCTCCCCTCTAAGAACGTCCCTATCTGATTTTAGGGTCAGTTTTTGATTCATTCTTAAAGGTACTGATATAACTTTTTAAAATATTGAGACTTAGGCTGCCATGGCCATGCACACAGCCCTAGTATTGAGATGCAGAGGCAGGTGAATCTCTATGAGTTCAAGGCCAGTAATGGTCTACATAGTGAGCTCCAGCCTAGCCAGAGCTATACAGTGAGACCCTGTCTCAAAATAAATTAAAGATTTTACTTCAGAAACATTTAGTAACGTCATAGTTAATTTCATTGGTATATGTAATGCTTTAATTATATTCTAATTCAATCTTCATATTATTTTTTAAAGATTTATTTATTTATTTACTTATTTTATGTATATCTGTATGTATGTCTGTGTGAGGGTGCTGGATCCCCTGGAACTGGAATTACAGACAATTGTAAGCTTCCAGGTGCAGGATATTTGATCCCATTGTGAACCCTGAGGTTGTGAACCATAAAAACTTGTTTCTTGTTTGGTGCGTTCAGCTAGCCCTAGCATACATCTTTAATCCAAGAGCCTTCTGTACACAGGATTTAATAAAGTTAGCCTTAGGTCAAGAGGCAGAGAAAGAAACCAGGGGACAGGGATTAAGTAGGATGCAAGAGACTTTAAGAAAAGGGTATTTAAGGCAGCATGCAGAGAAAGGAGCTCCTTAGCTTTTGGCTTTCTCCTCTTGGCCTACCAGCTGAGCTAGTGAGCCTTTTGGGCCTTTTCCTCTGGCACATGAGCTGAGGAGGAAGGGCAGCTGGCTGCTTTCTCTGCCTCTCTGAGCTAGCAGGTTTTCACCCCAGCATCTGGCTCCTGAGTCTTCATTGGTAAAATCGAATGCTTTGGAATTTTCTTTCTTTATAAGAACAGTGTGGGTGCTCAGAATTCGACCTAAGTCCTCTGAAAGAGTGGCCAGTGCTCATAACCACTGAGCCATTGCTCCAACCTGTGTGTGTGTGTGTGTGCGTGTGTGCGTGTGTGTGAGTGTGTGAGTGTGCGTGTGATTGATATATATATATATATATATATATATATATATATATATATATATATATATATATATATATATATATAGTTTTTGGGGGCATTGGGTTTGTTTTTCGAGACAGGGTTTTTCTGTGTAGCCTTGGCTGTCCTGGATTCATTTTGTAGACCAGACTGGCCTTGAACTCATAGCAATCTACCTGCCTCTGCTTCCCAGAGTGCTGGGATTAAAGGCGTGTATCACCATGCCTGACTAATCTTCATATTATTAAAAAGGGAAAGAATTATATTTTCTATATTCACATAATACATGTAACACCAGATTGTGAGTGTTTCATGTGAAATTATTATAACACAAAATGCTGAGAGTTGGTACAGATTCCACAGATTAAAAGGGTTTAGTCTCTCAAGACTGACTCCATTTCAAACACGAGTACCAAGAAGTGTGTCCGCAGGCTACCTATGCTTTTGTTTAAGTTGCCTATAAATCAACAATTTCCTGACTTTCTTCCTCAGGTAGAGTAGTTTGATGTAACAGCTCACACAACTCCGAGAAATGGGCCAGGTGGTGGCGGTGCCATTTTTAATCCCAGCACTCAGGAGGCAGAGGCAGGCAGATCTCTGTGAGTTCCAGGCCAGCCTGTTCTTCTAGGCTACACAGAGAAACACTCTGTCTCAAAAAACCAAAACCAAAACAAAGCCTGGTGGTGACACACTGCTCAGGGGAGGCAGAGGCAGGTAGATCACTGTGAGTTCAAGGCTAGCCTGGTCTACAAAGTGAGTCTAGGACAGCCAAGGCTACACAGAGAAACCCTGTCTTGAAAAACAAACAAAAAACAAAAAAACCCCAAAACAAACCAAAAACACAAAAAACGAAAATAAAACTGAGAAATGAACATATTTATTGCTTTATCATAAAGAATATAGTAAAGGACATAGATGAATGTCCAGATGAAGAATTACACTAGGTGAGATTTGTGGGGAGGGCATGGACTTCCATGCAAGCTTTAGGCACACTCTTCTCCCATCTCCTTAATATGCTTACTAACCAGGATTGGGGCTGTGGTGGCGCATGCCTTTAATCCCAGCACTGGGGAGGCAGAGGTAGATGGATCGATGTGAGTTCCAGGCCAGCCTGGTCTCCAAAGCAAGTCTAGGACAGCCAGGGCTACACAGAGAAACCCTGTCTCAAAAACCAGCAACAACAATGAAAAGAAAGAAAGAAATCCTCTAAGGAAGAAACCAGAAGCGGAGGGCATTCCTTCCCCATATGAACAAGCCAGTGGCTGGAATAAGGCTGTCCAAGTAAGAGATCACTGTGGCCTGGACCTAGATGTCAGCAATGAAGATTTTAAAAAGAAGTGAGGGACTCGTGAGATGGTGCAATGGGTAGAGACATCTGCCCCTAAGAACCTAAGTTTAATCTCCAGGATCATCCACATAGTAGATGTAGAAGAAGAGAACTTTTGAAGTGTGTGTGTGTGTGTGTGTGTGTGTGTGTGTGTGTGTGTGTGTGTTTTTAATCTGGAGGTTAACATTGATTGATTTGTCCTTTAATCCCAGCACTCAAGAGGCAGAGGCAGGTGGATCGCTGTGAGTTTGAGGCCAGCCTGGTCTACAAAGTGAGTTCAGGATAGCCAAGGCTACACAGAGAAACCCTGTCTCAAAAAAACAAAACAAACAAACAAAACCAAAAACCCACATTGATTGATTTGATTGCTTAATTAGTTGACAATAGTAGAAAAAAAGGGAAAGGATAGCTTTGAAGGGTTTGCTTGTTTTGTGTTGTTTTCTAAGATTTTATTTATTTATTATATATACAGTTTTGCCTGCATGCCAGAAAGCACCAGATCCCATTATAGATGGTTGTGAGCCACCATGTGGTTGCTAGGAATTGAACTAAGAACCTTTGCAGGAACAGACAGTGCTCTTAACCTCTGAGCCATCTATCCAGTCCCGGGTTTATTTTTCTGAGACAGGGTAATATCCCTGGCTGTCCTAGAACTCACAGAGATCCATCTGTCTCTGACTCCTGAGTTCTGGGATTATAGGCATGCATGGCCTCTTCCTAGATCTGTTTGTGGGTTTTTTGTTTTTGTTTTTGTTTTCCAAGACAGGGTCTCTCTGTGTAGCCTTGGCTGTCCTGAACTTGCTTTGCAGACCAGGCTGGCTTCAAACTCACAGGGATCCTCCTGCCTCTGCCTCCCGGCATGCTTTCTAGGTTTTCTATTGTTGTATTTTTGAGACAGGGTCTCACTGCATGGCCCAAACTATGAGCCCTCTGCTTCCTGGGTCCTAGAACTGCAGACATGTGCCACCACACCCAACCTTGTTCCTAGGTATTGTTGTTGTTTTTATTATACGGAACTGGGGGGTGAGGTATATTTTCTTGAGCTGTGGAGTGTGAAGCCTTAAGGGATGCTTGAGGATGCTTTGGCACACACTTTCTGGACAATAGTCACTGGCATGTGATCTGTGGTCGCCCATAGCAGGGCCATGAAATACAGCTGGACACATCCCCGGCTTCTCTGCCACTGCCCTGGATTTTCTTCCTCAATCTGCCCTGTTCTAACATGCCTTCCTACTTTGTAGGAATGTTCCCTTCAGTGTTTACATGGCGTTCCTGACTTCACCTCTTGTTCTTCAGTGGTTGCTTCCTGGGTACGAATGTCCCTGTCCGTGTGGTGCCTCAGTGACATTTGTGGCACTGGAGGATCATAAGCACAGCAGGGAGCTCACTGCTATCTGCTTCATTGGGTCACTGCACTCTGATAAATGGGGACCCACAGGCTGTCCCTGAGGTTGACGGCTACAGACACACATCCCCTTTTATTCAAGGAGTCAGCAAAGGAGAACCTGGCTTTGGAGCGTGATGCCTGCAACCACCAACTAATTAGGGGGAAAAGAAGCAACCAGTGAGGTTTCTGCTGCTTGCTGGTGTGGTGACTTGCCAGCATGGTGCCCATTAACGCTTCTAGTCTGCCTTTAACTCCACGAACAGGCTCAGAGGCTACAGGCATGTCGAGCAGCAAAGCAATTATCAGAATGCCTACTAAAGAGGAAGTGAAGATTACTACCTTAGGCCAATGAGATGGGCCAGCTGTAGACTTTGGACTTTTTCAAGCCTACTTTATTTGGGGTTCTTTAAAGCTTATACCTTTCTTCCTACCCTAGAGAAGAGAGAAAAGAGGTTAATGGGAAGAGAAGCAACCCTTTTTAGACTCAGTACACCCACTACAGCCAGCAGATGAATGGTGCTTGCTGCCAAGACTGCCCACCTGAGTTCTCTCCCTGGCACCAGAATGGAGAGGAGCACTTCCCACAGCTGCCCTCTCACCTCCACATGGGCACTGTGGCATGCGTGCACACACATGTACATGCAAATAAATGAAGGCAATAAAATGTTTTAAAGATCATTGTCTCAAGCCAGGCCTGGTGGCACACGCCTTTAATCCCAACACTGGGGAGGCAGGTGGATGTCTGTGAGTTTGAGGCTAACCTGGTCTACAAAGTGAGTTCAGGACAGCCAAGGCTACACAGAGAAACCCTGACTCAAACAAAACAAACAAAAAGGTCATCGTGCTGGGCGGTGGTGGCACACGCCTTTAATCCCAGCACTTGGGAGGCAGAGGTAGGTGGATCGCTGTGAGTTCGAGGCCCAGCCTGGTCTACAAAGTTAGTCCAGGACAGCCAAGGCTACACAGAGAAACCCTGTCTTGAAAAACCTTAAAAAAAAAAAAGTCATCGTTTTTCCTTCCTGCCCCCTCTGCTCCAATACGATCAGTCTGATTGATGCCTGTATATAAAGCTATACTCTCTTAATGACTCAGAAATACCTCCAACTTCCTGCCAAAGAACACTCACTGAGTGGTTTTTCTGAGAGTTGGGGTGGCTTGTGTCTGACTATTGTGCACACAAGCGCCCTCTGGATTTTTCTGGCAAGCAGTGGCAACTGCACCAAGCACTGGGAAGGGAATCACTGGAATTAGACAGGTCATCTGTGCTCTTGGAACGGCTATTGGGGCAAAACAAGTGATATTTCTTGGGCAATAAGTAGTCTGGGAGTTTCAAAATTCTACTTTAGTTGATTTTCAATGTTGTTTTATAACCAGAGGTCACACCTGTTTATCACCAAGGATCTTGCATCTGGCCCACAAAATATTGTGGCATTTTGTTGTTCCCTTTTCCTGGAACATCCTGCGTGTTGTGTCTTCCAGAAAACCCTTTAGCAATGATCAAAATCCCCAGCCTTCGACCAACCACTTCAGGGCACTATGAATCCCAAAGGAGCTGCCCCATAGGGGACAGTCCTGGCAAATAAATACTATTCATTACCCTGTTGATTATAAGCCTTGATGGAGCACTTGTCTGAATTGTGTCACAGGAAAGGGAAGGAAGGGAGAAACGAATAAAATCAAAGCAGGACAATCCCAAGAGAGATGGTGTGACCCAAGACCTAGATGTTAAGTCTGCCTTGCTGAGGTTTGTGGGTACAGGAAGAGAGCCTTGAGTTTGTCCAGGTCGCCTTGCCCTTCTTTGTCACTTCATGGAGTTTTATTCATCCTTTTACCCTATTCAGATGCCTCGTCCTTTCTGAATTTTTGTGGGCCATAGCAGGACCTAGAAAAACGAGTCATCCCTGAATTTGTGATCATAAACACTGAGTATATTTTTGGTCACCTTGCCTGTTTTTACTGTGACCTGTTTACATGGCCTTCTTCTTCAACTGCCAAAGGCACACCATCTCGCTCTTCCTTTTACTGCCAATGCAAGGCCAAATGCCCAGCATTGTGTCGCTGAGAAAGACAAGTCTTTCTGGCACTGGAAACAAGACACCTGCTTGTACATTTATGCACTTTGCAGCTACGCCTGGCTGGTGGGGCCAACTGAGCTGCTAGATCCGTATGGGTTGTCCCCGCCCAGAGGAAGGGGGCAGAGCCTTTCCCATCACCTGGCATCTGCTTGCATTACTACACCTTTCCTGGAGGAAGGAGGTTTGCTCAGTATATCCTATGACACCAACCAGCCTTACAATCCCACAACTGGCTGAGAAATCAGACCTAGAGACTTCAAGAATAGTAGAATATGGAGAAAATATTGACACCATTACTTCTTGTGAAATGTGTCCACTACTAGTTGGGCCCAGCAGCGCACACGTATAATCCCAGCACCTGGGAGGCAGGGGAAGGAGGAGCTGGAGTTTAAAGTTTTCCTCAGCTACACAGCAAGTTTGAGGACAACCTGTGCTACATGAGACCATGTCTCAAAAAAGCAGTTTCCATTACTCAATAGTGAATTTTTTTTTTTTTTTTTTTTTTAGACAAGGTCTCTCTGTGTAGCCCTGGCTATCCTGGACTCGCTTTGTAGACCAGGCTGGCCTCGAACTCCCAGCGATTCACCTGCCTCCTGGGATTTAAGGCGTGTGCCACCATGCCTGGCTGAGTGAGAGAATCTTGAGTGCATGGAATTTTTAATCATACTTACCCATAATTACTGCTTTTTTAAAGTGTAGAATTATTTATTCACTTATACCCAAGAGTTAGTCATCTAATGATCCAACAAACATTTCTGAGCATTTAACACTGGTTACATACTTACTGAGGACCAGGTGCCTGCAAACTGTAGTGAGATCTCCTGATATTTAATACTTGTATAGTGGAAGGCTTTTGCATTTTTTCCTTCTTTTTTTCAGACAGAGTGATATGTAGCTCAGATTGGCATTACTTACCATATAGCAGAGGGTGGGCCTTAAATTTCTGTTCCTCCTTCCTCTACATCCCAAGTATTGGGATTTTAGCGTGCACCACATACCTGATTATAGGTTCTTCATTTTGCTTTGTGTTGTTTGTTTGAGACAGGGTTTCTCTGTGTAGCCCTGGCTGTCCTGGACTCACTTTGTAGACCAGGCTGGCCTCGAACTCACAGTGATCCACCTGCCTCTGCCTCCCTGAGTGCTGGGATTACAGGCGTGCACCACCATGCCCAGCCTTTTGCTTTGGTTTTGTAATTACTTTGTGTGTGTGTGTGTGTGTGTGTGCGCGCGCACACACACACACACACACAAATCCATACTGCAGAAGTCAGAAGACAACTTGCAGAGGTTATTTCTCTCTGTCTCCCATGTGAGGTCAAACCTAAAGCCACAGGCCTAGAGGCGGCCCTTCATCCACTGAGCCGCCTTGCCAGCCAGGTTTCTCGTATTTTCTAGAGCATGCCCACCATGCTACTCTAAGAGAAACTGCAGTTGTAGCTTTATCCTTTGACCGCTGTGTTCGTTGGTCTGCGTGGGTCCCTTAGCCAGCCTGGAGAGGTGCTCACTAAATGTTTCATGGACTTCCTACATGAAATTTGTGCATGTGAAGAAAGAAGATTTTGTCATATGGTTATGGTAGATTGTTTCCGCATTAATTTTTTTTCTAATCAGAACTGAGGATGTAACACTTCTTTTTTCAATATATAGAGGGTTTCTCTGTGTAGCTTTGGCTGTCCTGGACTCTGCTTTGTAGACCAGGCTGGCCTTGAACTCACAGCGATCCACCTGCCTCTACCTCTCTGAGTGCTGGGATTAAAGGCACGTGCCACCACACCCAATAATGTATTACATATATAATAAATATATAACATATAATAAATGTATATATTAAAAGTGTTAGATCCTGTCAAGTGTGGTGGCACATGTGTGTGCACCATATATGTATGTATACACACACACACATATATATAGTGTATATGTATATATTTTTAATTTATTATTTCATATGCATTGGTGTTTGGCTGCCAATATGTCTGTGTGAGGGTGTCAGATCCTCTGGAACAGGAGTTACATACAGTTGTGAACTGCCATGTAGGGGCTGGGAATTGAACCTTGGTCCTTTGAAAGAATAAAGAATAGCTGGTGCTCTTCACCTCTAAGCCATCTCTCCAGCCCTATGTGTGTGTGTGTTTGTGTTGTATCATTACTTAAAATTTGATTCTAGCCAGACAGTGGTGGTACGCACTTTTAATCCCGAGGCTCAGGAAACAGAGGCCAAGCAGGTGGAGCTATGTGAGTCCAAGGCTAGCCTTGTCAACAGAGTAAGTCCAGGACAGCCAGGACGAAAAGAGAAACACACACACTAATATAAAAATACGGAAAAACAAAACAAAACACAAAAAGGCTTCTCTAAATATTTTGTGTGGATATTTGGAGTTTAAGGTTCACTGCAGTTGAGGCACTGTGGCTCACACTTGTCATCATTTTTTGTTTGTTGGTTTGTTGACACATCAGAGAAAAAAATGCAAATAAAAAAAAAGATACTTTGTGTAAACGGAACTTTTATTCTTCTGAAGTAATTGTCGTCTTGAGGTTTATTGCCTCCTCCTGCTAACCTAGGCCTAGTGCTGGCAGCTTCTAGCCTCCGTTCTAACCTAGGCCTAGAATGTTTTCAGCCTCTGAGACTTACTGCTGACTAACCCCACCCTGAGTTCTGGGCCGGCAGGTTCAACTCAGCCGTTCTGACTCAAACTCCTCTCCCAGCTGACTTATTCAATGCTTGTTTTGTTTGTTTCCCGGGCCTGGAATTGCTCTGCTTGGCCTCAAACTAACTCCAGCAATCTGCGCTAATCTTTTGGCTCCTTCTCTGGCTCCTTTGGTCTTCACCTGAGTTCTCTCTCTCTGCAACCTGTCTACTACTGTCTGGTAAAACTGCCTCCTCTCCCCTCTGTACTGTTGCTTAAGGAACTTCCCCTTCTTCCCCCTCCCCCACTTCTCCTATTCTGTCAAATCTCCTCTGATTTGTCACTTTTTCTTACTTTTTGTTTTGTTTTGTTTTTTTTCTTTTTGGTTTTCGAAACAGGGTTTCTCTGTGTAGCCTTGACTATCCTGGACTTGCTTTGTAGACCAGGCTGGCCTTGAACTCACAGAGATCCACCTGCCTCTGTCTCCCGAGTGCTGGGATTAAAGGTGAGCACTACCACGCCTGGCCTAGAAGATTAAGAGTGTGTGTGTGTGTGTGTGAATGTCATATGTGTGTGAGAACCCATGAATGGCAAAATAGAGCTGGATCTGGTGGGTAGACTGGAGTTACAGGCAGTTATGAGCTACCCAACATAGGTTTAGGGAACTGAACTCATGACCTCTGAAAGACCAGCAAACACATTTAACTGCTTTTCTGTTGTTGTTACTGTTTTTTGTTTTGTTTTTAAAGATTTATTTACTTATTATGTATACAGTGTTCTGCCTGCATGTAGGTCTGTACTCCAGAAGAGGGCACCAGATCTCATTATAGATGGTTGGGAGCTACCATGTGATTGCTGGGAATTGAACTCAGGACCTCTGGGAGAGCAATCAGTGCTCTTAACCTTTAAGCCATCTCTCCAGCCCGCTTTTTTGTTTTGTTTTGCTTTTTGAGACAGGGTTTCTCTGTGTAGCCCTGGATGTTCTAGACTCACTCTGTAAAACAGGCTTGCCTCTAACTCACGAGATCCCCTGCCTCTGCCTCCCTGAGTGCTGGGATTAAAGGCGTGTGCCACCAGGCTTGGCTAAACAGTGTGCTTTGTAAAAATATGTTCGGTCTGGGTGTGGTGGTGCACACATTTAAACCCAGCACTTGGGAGGCAGAAGCAGGGGATCTCTGTGAGTTTGAGGGCAGCCTAGACTACAAAGAGAGTCCAGGACAGCCAGGGCTACACAGAGAAACTCTGTCTTGAAAAAGAAAAAGTTTGACTTTATAATTTCCTGCTATCTACAGAATTGATTATTAGTTAAACATCACAGGACCTAGAAGTGTCACCAGATGCCTATAAGTTGTCTTTGACAATGCCAACATCAGGTTTGTGTGTCACAAAGAAAGAGTTGATGCAGTCAAATCACTGTGAGTTCAAGGCCAGCCTGGTCTACAAAGTGAGTCCAGGGCAACCAAGGCTACATGGAGAAACCCTGTCTTGAGAAAACAAAACGAAACAAAAAACAAAGAAAGAGTTGAGGAAGACACAACTAGTTATTGCAACTAAACACACAAAAAGGTGCACTCCAGAGTGGGCTCAAGCAAGCTCATGGCCCAACCACCATCTTGTCCAAAGGGATTTAACAACAAAAGAGAAACTAGAGGTTTCCTGAAGGGATGGACCCTTCTTGTCAGGTGTATATGACTGTCATCTTTAGCTTATATGATGTTATACTTATGTGCACTACCCCATGGTCCTCTGTTGAGATGCACTCCATCAGTCTTCAAGGGGTCGGCTACCTCCCCAGGGTCCTTAATCCTCTTACCCAGACTGCATATGTGTTTCCAGGGGAATCTTCCATTGGTTCTATTTCTCAACTGTGGTCAGATTATTTTTTCTGTTTGTTGGAGACAGATTGCAAAATCCAAGGAATAATCAAGGGCAGTTCTAAGGGGCAGTGTTTGCGGTTGCTGGATCCTGGAATTAACCTTCGTATGACTCACAGTAGCAAGTCTGACCCTGCCTCCTGCCTCAGGGGTGTAGTTAAATGGCACAGCATTTACCTAGCACACTCAAGGTCCTGACTCTGATTCCCAGCACCATAAAAATGAGTAAATGAATGCATGGATTTTTTCAACATTTACTGCCTATCTAAGTGGCAGCGCGGAAGAGCCTGATTTGCTAACGTTCTGCTTTAAAATGTAAGGCTATGGAGGATGGAGAGAGGGCTCAGCAGTTAAAAGTATTTGTTGCCCTTGCAAAGGACCCAGGTTTGGTTTCCAGCACCCATGTGGCAGCTAACACCCATTTGTAACTCTAGCTCTAGTGACCTGGTGTGTTCTTCTGGCTTCAACAAGCATTGCACAGTCATACATGCAGGCAAAACACCTATAAGGACAAAATAAATAGAACTTAAAAAAAAAAAAAAAAAAACCTGGCATGATGGTTCACGCCTTTAATCCCAGCACTCGGGAAGGAGACAGAGGCAGGTGGATTGCTGTGAGTTCAAGGCCAGACTGATCAACAAAGGGAGTCCAGGACAGCCAAAGATCCATGGAGAAACCATGTCTCGAAAACCAAAACAAAACAAAAAAACCTAAAAAATGTTATTAGGTCATGAATATTAAATGAAGACAGGTACAAGGTACAGAATCCTAAGATCCAGTCCCGTGGGGTCTGCACAGCAAACCCTGTTTCAAACAAAATAAAGACTTGGCATGGTGGTATATATAACAACACTTAGAGGCTGAGGCAGGAGGATGCTTTTAGATTCAGGCCAGAGTGGGTGACATTATAAGATACTGTCCCAGGAAACCAGAGAGAGAGAGAGAGAGAGAAAGGCAGGGGAGAGACAGACAAAAACAAAGAGACCAGTAACAAAGAGTCCAGAGCTGCAATCAATGCTGCTTGCCTCTAAACCAGCCTCAGACCCACACAAAACTTGAATTCCATGGGTTAAGTTTAGAAAGTGAAAGTTCAGTGCAGCCGGTTGGCTCATACCTCTGATTCCAAGGTAACCAGAGTTGTTGGGTTTAAAACCAGGGTTCTGTAGCTCTAAAAAGCTAGGCTTGGAATAGCCCCAATATTTCAATTAAAAAGCCATGTCTGGGTGAAAAGCAGAGAGGAAACTCAGTCACTATGGCCATAACGGAAAGAGAAAAAGAGATCCTAAGTCTGACTTCAAGTACTGATTAAAAAGCTATAAGGTTGAAATGGACAAGGCTTAGGGGTGTGCATAATTAAGCAGTCCAGCCTAAGGTATGGCCCAACCCATTGCTGTGCCAGCTCCAGTCCTGGGAGAGCTGTTAAGGCATCTTTATTGCCTAAGGGCATAAGGTGGTTCTCCAGAGATCACAACTCCTAGTCCAGGGTGTGGCCCCCACCGAGATAATTACCCTGAGCTGGTCTGTCTTGGAAAGTTCTGTAGTTCTGGGAATCTAGAAGGACTAGAAGAAAGATTAGGGGAAACAATTTACCTCTATGTTTCCAGCCAAAAGAACAACAACAACAACAACAACAACAACAAAAAAAAAACCCTGCACAAAACAAAGGCAGAGACAGCAGGCCAGCAGGCTTTCAGTGGCATTGTGGGTCTGAATGAGGAGTGAATGGTTTGTTTTTTGTTTTTTTGTTTTTTTGTTTTTTTGTTTTTACCAAAAGTGGTTTTTAAGTACACATTGTATCAGTACATGAGAGGCTGAGGCAGAAGGATTACTGTGAGTTCAGAACAGCCTGGGCTACAAAGTGAGGTTCAGGCCTATCCAGGCTACAGTGAACCCTTGCTCAAACAAACAAAAAGAAGGCCTGTACAGAGATCTAGATGTGTCCTATTCCCAGCACTTGAGTGGTGAAGACAGGATGATCAGGAGCCCAGGCTACAAAGCAAGACCAAAGACAGCCTTGGGCTACATGAAATTGTGTCTCAAGAAAATAAATTCTTAAAAAAAAAAAAAAAAGAAAAGAAAAGAAAAGAAATTCTTGGTCAGGCATGGTGGCCCACTCCCAGCACTCGGGAGGCAGAGGCAGGTGGATCGTTGTGAGTTCGAGGCCAGCCTGGTCTACAAAGCAAGTCCAGAACAGCCAAGGCTACACAGAGAAATCCCATCTCTAAAAACCATTAAAAAAAAAAAAAAAAAAAAGAAGTGTACTTTAGCATGCATGAACCCCTGGACTCAGTTTCCAGCACCTTTTCATTCCCCATAAAAAAAAAAGACAAAGAAACTCACCACAAAGAACCCCTTTTTGGTGGAGGGGTAACAAGACTGAGTTCAGGGCTTCAATCAATGAGCCACACCCTAGCCTGTTCTATGCATCTCCTAGGGGCCTGCGTTTGTCAATTTCCTTTATTATCTAACTACTGCTCTGTCCTCGTTTGTGATCTCTGCTGAAATTACATCTTCCTTGGCTCCTACACTTAACCTTCATTAGCCCACTTTCTGTGTCCACTGGCAAGGGCAGGTGAGGTTATGGAGAGGTTTCTTGTCTCTAAGGCTGACCCCCAGCTCTTTCTGTTGCTATTTTGGGGACCCCTGCAACACCATCCTCCTTCTCTCCTGTGACCCAATGACCCATGAGCTCTTAGGATAAGTTGGCTCGTGACCTAAGTTCAACCTTATCTGGTTTTAACAGTGGCACAAACCAGAACAAGCAAATTACCTATACAAAAGGTTGGTTTCAACTACAAATTATGTACAGTGCGTGAGGACCCCTTCTGTGCCACTAAATGGGGGAGAACACAGGTCCAAACCAAAGGCAAGCTGGGCGTGGTGGCACATGCCTATAATCCCAGCACTGAGGGAGGCAGAGGTAGGCGGATCACTGTAAATTCAAGGACAGCCTGGTCTACAAAGTGAGTCCAGGACAGCCAAGGCTACACAGAGAAACCCTGTCTCGAAAAACCAAACCAAAAGCAAAACAAAACAAAACACAACCCAAAGGCAAGCATTTGAGTGAATTGTGGTTTCTGATGTGTGCGTGTGTGCATGCGTTATGCACTGGCTAACTGGTAGTGTTTGGATTTACAAGCACAGATTTCACATAGTTCTACATCCACAAATAAAACCATGCCAATGTTAGTGTAGCCATATTGGGGTAGGACAGTTTGGGTGTGAGGATAAAGGTAGGTAGAGGATGGCACACCCCAACAGCAGGCAGTCATGTAATGCCTCAAATAAGATCATGCCAAAGCCTCACAAAGTGAACAGGATGGTACCAATTCTCTTCTGCTTCATTATTACAGCATCTCCATGATTAGCCCTGAAAACAGCCTGCACCATCACTGTGTTGCCATGACACTCGAGAACCCATGGAAGGCCAGGGCTCAGAGCAAACCTTCTGGAGGCTGATCTCCAAGTACTTGTGGAGTCCCCATCTTTTCTCCATTTAGCTCTTGAATAATTTTGGTTCCAGTGCCTCGAAGACTCAAAAGTCCCAGGCCAAGTAACTGCATGTTCTCTCTCCCCCCCCCTCTCCTCACTCAGCCTTTGAAAGTGACCTTTACCCAGCAGTAAAATGTCTTCCCAACCCCTTACTTTGTGGCCTCTAAATTGTTTCTCTGACCATAGTAAGAACCTAGTTAATCCCAGCATTTGGGAGGCAGAAGCGCACAGATCTCTGTGAGTACGAGGCCAGCCTGGTTTACAAAGTGAGTCCAGGACAGCCAAGGCTACACGGAGAAACCCTGTCTTGAAAAACAAAAACAAACAAACAAAAAGAAAAGGGAAGCCAAGTTTGCTGGCTCACACTTGTAGTCTCAGCACTCTGGATGCCAGGGCAAGACAACTGTTTTAAGTTCCAGGCCAGCCAGAACATGAGAAAATAAATCCTTCTCAAACTCACCCTCCTGCCAAAATAATAACAATACTAACAATAATGTAACCTGTAATCCCAGAACTTAAGAGGGTAAGACAAGATGAACAGGGCAAAATCTCAAGACCAGCCTGGGCTATAGACTGAGACCCGATCTCAACTCCTCAAGAAAGTGGTGTCTTAGGGTTTTTATTACTGTAAAGAAACACCATGACCGTGACAACTTTTTTTTTTTTTAACTTTTATTGGTTCTTTCTTTTTTTGTTTTGGATTTTTTTATTTTATTTTTTATTTTTTTTAGACAGGGCTTCTCTGTGTAGCCTTGGCTGTCCTGGACTGATTTTGTAGACCAGGCTGGCCTCAAACTCACAGCGATCTGCCTGCCTCTGCCTACCAAGTACTGGGATTAAAGGCGTGCACTGCCACACCCGGTTTTATTGGTTCTTTGTAATTTTCACATCATGCACCCCAATCCCACTCATCACCCCCTCCCCTCATACCCATCCTCCACCCTTGCAAAACCTCCTCCAGCAAAGACAAAAATCCTGTTGAGGAAACTGGGGGCTTTCCTGCTAGGGCAGGAAAGTATCCAGGAGACTCACAACTCCAAGACCTGGGAAGGTACCCCAGCTCTGAGGTGGGGCAGCATCTCAAGGAAAGGGTATCCTGAGACACAAGAGCTCAGGAACCACACAGCTCTGAGAATAGACCTTCTGAGCAGAGCCATTGTAGCTCCTGGGGAGGCAGAACCACTAGCCTGCTTCTAGGTTGCCTAGCAATTGCTGAGGTCATCATCTGCCACCACCAGGTGCACTGTGTGCTGGATAAAAAGAACCCACCAACCTTTTCTCCCTCTTACTCCTCCTCTTTTGCTCTCCTACACTCTCAGTTTTTCTCCCATTGCCTGTCTGTTATGGGGACCCTCCCCTTCGGGACCCTCCCCTTCCCCCTCTCCCCCTTCTCCCTTTCCCACAATAAATCTCCTTTCATACCAGATCTGTTGCATGGCACATTTATATATTATAACAGATGCAGCTTCCAGGGAAAGGTTTCACCAAGCTCTGATGGGCTGAGGACCCTAAGTCCAGCTTCTTCTTTGCTTCTTCTCTTCTGGGCTTCTTGGTTTCTTCTGATGAGGCACACCAGGCAGCAAACCTCTTAAGAGAGATTTATTGGAAGGACGAATCCAGGAATGGCTGCTTCTGCTACCAGGTGAAGACTGCAGAGAACTGAGCAAACACAGCCTTTATATAGGATTGTTTACGGGGAGGAACTTTCTAGGGCAGAGATTTCTAGAGTGAGGATTGGTGGGATTTCAAGTCCTGAGCTTGGAGGGAGCTTAGTGATTGGTGGGTTTCTGTTCAGCCCTTTCACCTAAAATTAGCATAAATCTGAGGGGCTGGAGATGGGCACTGTGACCATTAGAGGCTGGAATTGCCAATTTGCCAGTTAGAGTGGTGTGGGGGAAGGGCCTATTAACTCATGCCCTAAGCGGTTTACACAGACTTGGAACTCTAAACGAAATAACTTTCCTTAACTAAACTATGAACTGTACTAAGGAGTCAGATTTCTAGTTCCGGTCCCTGGCTGGCAGTGTCAGCCCGGGAGGATTGGCTAGTTGATACATTATTGTAACAAAGATGGTGCTGGACCTCACAGACTAGTTCCAGTTAAACATGCGGCCCTCCGGGAGTTCCCAGTCAGCAGCTGAGGTAACTGAGGCCTCAGCCTTTCAGTTTCTCTAGGTGTGTGATCTCAGGTGCCAGGGCTGTGGAGATACAGTACTAAGACGTGTGGAGAGGACAGCAGCATAGCCTGAAGATCCCCTTTTAGGGAACACAAGGGTTGGCACCTAGGGGAACTGAAGGGCGAAAGAGTGGGTACCCAGGGAAAGATGGAAGGGAGCCAAGAGGCAAACATTTGAAGCATCCCTGCCTGGCTGCAGAGCTCCTCAGCAAGGAGGGGCTGGGACACTTTCCTGCAAAGTATACAAAGTTTACAAAGTATGCAAAGTATACAAAGTTTACAAAGTATGCAAAGTAAACAGTGGGCGTCTGGCTCGGAAGGCTTTTCCTGCTGTGAACAGTCAACCGAGGCTTTAGTGAGTTACATTGTATTCCATATTCTACCCTTTTGTCCACACTTCTTTGCTTGCAGATGTTCCCTTCAATGACTCACTGATCTGGTAGGCCTCTGGCTTCTGCTATTCTATCAATACTGGGACCTCACTGGGACTCCTCTCAGCCTGTTTTTGCTTGGTGTCATGGAGATCTTGCAGCTTTGGATCTGTAGGACAGGCCCTTTCATGCATTCCAGCAGTTCCTTGATGTGGTGGGCCAATTCAAAGCCCTAGATCTTGGGTCAGCCCACCAGCTCACCGGCAAGCCCTGCCCCCTCCTGCAATCAGGTTCTGCTCTACCATGTGTTGCAGCTGGTGAGGGACAGGGCCACCTCTCATGCCTGTCATAGGTGGCTGGGTGGGGGTGGGAGCGGGTATCCCTTTCCCACACTGCCACACTGCACTGCAGACAAGTTGTGGGGCCAGCTCACCCTTGCGGTCAGAGTCAGCCCTACTGTGCTGCCCAGGTGAGGTGCAGGGCCTGCTGCTCCCAAGTGCTGCAGCAGGTAGTGAGGGCAAAAGGGAGGGGAGGGGACCTCTCTCTCACCAATGTCACCCCACAGTAGACTAGAGGTAGGGCCAGCTCTTCCATGCTCATACCCTCAAGGTGACTAACTCATGTCCCTCCCCCCCCACCCCCTGCTGTCAGGGTCAGCTTTACTGTGCTGCCCACTTGAGGTGCAGGGCCCTGCAGTTGGTGAGGAGGGAGACCAGCTCTCCTGCTTTCATGACTCCAGAGCTGGGTCTCCCATCTGCTGCAGGTGATGAGAGGTAAGGGGCAGGGTGGGGTGGGGAGGCCAGAGAAGGATATCTCTCCCTCATACATGCCACTGCAAGGAGAGACAGTGGCAGGGCTAACTCTTTCATGCTCATACCCTTGGGTTGGCTCACCTGCAACTCCCACAATGGGGCACTCTCCAGAGTACTGCAGCTGGTTAGGACAGGGTCAGCTCTCTTGCTCTCACGCTCCCAGGGCCAGCTCTCCCAGGATGCCAAGGTGAAGAGTGGGGCCTGTTCTGCACAGCCCTCAGATATCAAAATGTGCCAAGGTAGCAGCCTAGCCAGGGATCTCTGCCTGGCCTTTGGTGGTAACAGTCTCCTGCTGCTGCAGGGCCACAGACCCAGACATGGTCCCCAGAGGCAGCACAGGCCACCCTGCCATGATCTCGGGTGGCATCAGCGGCTACTCAGATCAGGCTTTTCCTCACTACCTTTGAGTCTCCAGTGCTGTCTCTCTTCTCTGTGCCCACATCCCCTGTTTCTCTTCCATTTCTCTGCCACTTACTTGCTCCTGTTAGTGGCGCCCAGCGTCTCTGAGTGTCTGGGGCTGTATCAGGAGTGTTATGCCCAGCTGTGCACTATGGCACCAGGCTGGGGTCATCATGGGCATGGTCCATCCCATTCACCACCACCCCCCACACCCCCTACAGGGACCAAGGCAACTCTTATAAAGACAAGCATTTAATTGGGGCTGGCCTACAGTTCAGAGATTTAGTCCTCCATCACCATCATGGTGGCAAGCATGCAAGCAGACCTGGCCATGGAAAAGTAGCAGCCAGATCCTTAGGCAGCAGGGAGAGAGAGTGACCCTGAGCTTCTGAAACCTCAAAGCCCACCTCCAGGGACACACTTCCATCAACAAGGCCACACTTCCTAATAGTGACACTCCCTAGGGGCCTATGGGGATCATGTTCATCAAACCACCACAGAGGGTAACACAGACACCAAAGAAGAACACCAAAGAAGGCTTGGGTCTGAGCTACTCCCCAACCCCAGAGCTAATGTAGTCCTAATGGCCTCATGGAATTGGGCTATGCAGGAAAACAAGGTAGGCTTCTAGCACCAGCCCTGTCTTCAGTAGTGCAGAGGTTTTTTTCTTCTTCCTCCTCCTCTTTTTAATATTTGTTTATTTATTTGCTGAGCATGCAGGCACACATGTCATGACTCACATGTGGCACTCAGGGAACAATTATGGGATTTGGTATAGCCTTTCTCCATGTGGAGTCTGAAAACAGGACTTAGATCATCAGTTTTGTTTTGTTTTGTTTTTTTCGAGATGGGGTTTCTCTGTGTAGCCTTGGCTGTCCTAGACTCACTTTTTAGACCAGGCTGGCATCGAACTCAGAGATCCACCTGCCTCTACCTCCCAAGTGCTGGGATTAAAGGTGTGTGCCACCATGCCCAGCTAGCTCATCAGGTTTTGATGGCAAGTGTTCTGACCTGCTGAGTCAACAGGACGGACCTGAGGTTTTCTTTGGTTGTTGTTGGGAACTGCAGTGGCATATACACAGTGGGCAGCGGAGGAGGTCAGATGTCGGCTACCTTTATTGCTCTCTGCCTTGTTCCCTTGAGATGAGCTTTCTCATTAAGCTTGCCTTTCCTTTGCCTAGGTTCGCAGTAAGCAAGCCACAGTCATCTTCTGGTCTGCCCTCTCTTTTCCAGTGCCTGGGGTGCATGTGTCACTGGGGTACATATGGTTATACACTTGGGGTGCATGTGATTATATCTGGCTTCTTACATGGGTGCTGAGGATCTGAACTCAGGTCCTCTTGCTTGCATAGCAAGTGCTCTTACCCACTGAGCCTTCTTCCCAGGAAGACTTTCTAAAACTCTGTGGTATTATCAGTGACCATGTGTGACAGACACAGATAACTAATGGTTTGTTCCTGTTGACAGGAGATGTACTTCAACAGAAGATCAGGATATGCTGGCTTGGGCCTTTAATCAGGTACCAGGGAAACTGAGGCACAAGGATTGCCATGTTTGAGGCCAGCTTGGGCTATATAAGTATTCTAGGCCATCCTGGGCTATAGACTATCTAAAAAAAAAAAAAAGAAGAAGAAGAAAGAAAGAAAGAAAAGAAAAAAAGAAAAAGAAAAAAGAAGAAAAACCCAACAAATAATAGGTTTGTCAAATACAGGATCTAAGAATATAGTCTTAGAACTCAGTATGCAGACCGGGCTAGCCTTGGGCTCACAGAGATCTGCCTGCCTCTATTTTCCAAGGGCTGGGATTAAAGGTTTGAGCCATCACTTCCAACTTAACAACAAATAATTTTGAAGAGTAATGTTGAAAGACTCAGAAACTTGCAACAGTTGGATGCCACAACTATGTCTAGGATGGAAGTCTCCTGGGAACGCATAGCTAGCGGGCTGCAATGACCACAGTCTCAGAGGAGTTGACTAGGAGATACACTTCCTGTCTCCTGATTTGCTGGCACCTCCCTCTGCTGGAGCTTAACCAGAAGCCAGGCAGCCAAGAGGCCATGTCTTACAGCGGCCAGGCTCCCTGTGCAGGGAAACGGGGAGTGGGCAGGAAAACTGTCAGCTGCTCTTAGCCTATTCATTTAAATCACAAATGTGTGGGGAATACGTTGTCTAGCAGTTGACAGTTTGAAAGAGCTGACAGTTTGAAAGAAGTCACCAAGAAAAACCAAACAAGATGCCAGTGAGCTCAAGACAAAGTTCATACATTTTATGATGGATACTTTTACCACCAAAGAAGCAAGCAAACAAACACCATATAGCTAGGGACTTTAATAAAAGAAATTGAGAGCCTGCTGTGGTGGTGCACACCTGCAGCACGCTGGAGCCAGGAGTTCAAAGTCAAACAAACAAACAAAAGCTTAAATAGGAAGAACTGGGAGGGGCAAGGGGTGTGCATCATTAAGCAATCCTGACTCAAGTGTGGGCTCCTTGATTATTCCCTCTTTATTTGTTTGTTTGGTTTTTCTTTTTCTTTCTTTCTTTCTTTTTTTGGTTTTTCAAGACAGGGTTTCTCTGTGTAGCCTTGACTGTCCTGGTCTTGCTTTGTAGACCAGGCTGTCCTTGAACTCACAAAGACCCGCCTGTCTCTGCCTCCCAAAGTGCTGGGATTAAAGGCGTGCGCCACTACTCCCGCCTGATCATTGTCTCAGTTCCAGTTCTGCAAAGGGGCCCCCCAGATCTCTGATTCCAGGCATTGCTGAAAGGAATCATGGTGACTCTGGGAAGAAAGGTGCAGCTTTACCATAAAGCGTGGATTGTGCTTATCTGGGAATGGTCTGTCCCTGAAGGCTGGCAGTTCCT
Organism: Acomys russatus; assembly: GCF_903995435.1. Lineage (NCBI taxonomy): Eukaryota > Metazoa > Chordata > Mammalia > Rodentia > Muridae > Acomys > Acomys russatus. The sequence goes on from NC_067138.1 coordinate 35,416,837, forward strand.
GGAATCCAAAGTGACCAGGTCAAGACCGGTGACTTATCTCTGTGCCTTAAAGGTCACTCAGGTACACAGGCGCTGTGACAGCAGGGTCAAGCAAGGATCTGAGGCAAACTGAAGGGGACAGACACAGAATGAAGGCTTTTGTCTGGCTTTTCGTCCCCTGTGGGCCAAGCAAGAGCGCTTTGCCAATGCCTGTCCTGCAGAAAGCTTAACATGTCTAAAGGTGACAGGGAGAAGGAGCTAAGTGGAGGGAAAGCCTGCCAGTAAGGTGTCCCAAGGCAGGGCAGCAGAGGGCAGGGTTAGCCAGACAGCAGGACGAGCTGGTGTCTAAATTAGCATCAGGGAGAAGTGGGAAGAGTCAATTTTCCGTGTAAAGTGGGAGGTGATCCACCTTTAAGGTCAAAGGGCAGTGAGGGGAGAGATTTAAAAGTGTGGAAAGGTTGTAAATTAGTGTGTGGGAAAATGAACATAACAAAGGCGGCCTATGGCAGGGCGGAAGGGTCTTGGCAGGTAGGCCACCGCCCACGGCCCTGAAGCATGGCATTCCCTAGTACTGCTAAGCAGCTGGGGTCCAGGAAGGGAGACTGGAGAGGTAATCTCAGCTAATAGCTAAAATCAATCCCCAGAACCCACATAAAATAAGCCAGGTACCATGGCAAGACTTTAAACTCTTAGTGCTGGAGGAGGTGGAGTCAGGTGGCTCCCTCGCCTAACTGGCAAGTTCCAGGGCACTGAGAGACCCATCCCCCCAAAACAAGATGGACAGTGAGGTAACTATAGCCTGTCAGTCATCTGGACTACACACACACACACACACACACACACACACACACACACACACACACTGCACCTGTATGTATGAGTGTGTGTGTATAAGCACGCACATGCACTTGTGTGCTCGTGCCTGTGCACTTGTGCGCGTGTGTGCGCGTGCACACACACACACACACAGAGAGAGAGAGAGAGAGAGAGAGAGAGAGAGAGAGAGAGAGAGAGAGAGAGAGAGAGAGAGAAGCACAGGCCAGGAGTGGTGGCGCATGCCTTTAATCCCAGCAGTAGGGAGGCAGAGGCAGGCAGATTTCTGTCTGTGAATTGGAGTCCAGCCTGGTTTACAAAGTATAGCAGGACAGCCAGGGCTGTTATACAGAGAAAAACCTGTCTCGAAAAACTACACACACACACACACACACACACACACACAGAGGGGGTGGGGAGAGGGCAAAAAAGCTTGCCCTGGGTAGCCACTGTCCCAAGGGCTTAGTCCTAGGGGAAGAAAGAATGAGATACAGAGTGAGAAACTGAGTCATACCTCAAGCCCTTTCCCACTGCTGTGTCCCTTTTGGTATACCTGCTTACAACTGGAATAAACTACATCAGAAACAGCAGTACTAACGTGATGTTATGTGGTTACTGTGTTATTTACTTCATTAGGGATGCCCTTGCCCAAGACCCACATCAGTCTCTTATTGGTGTTTTTCATTTTTGTTTCCTGAGGCAGGGTCTCATGTACCCCCGTGGCATCACTGTTCAGGGTCACATGAGGGAGAGGAGCTCATTCTTCGGATCTGCGAGCAAGAGATTATGAAAGCTAACAGTTGTCCATGGATAATCTCAACATGGTGGCTTTTTTTTTTTTTTTGAAACAGGGTTACTCTGTGTAGCTTTGTCTGTCCTGGAACTCACTATGTAGACCAGGCTGGCCTCAAACTCACAGAGATCTGCCTGCCTCTGCCTCCCAAGTGCTGGGATTACAGGCGTGCACCACCACCGCATAGCTCATCTCTCCACTTCTTGACAGTGCCTGCAACGTGACCAGCTGCTTCAAGCTCCTGCCTCTGTGATTTCCCCAGAGTGAGGAGCTGGACCAGGAACTGTGCACCAAAACCAGCCCTTCCGTAAGCTGTTTTTGTCAAGAGTTTACAAATCACAGCATCAGGAAAAGTAAACAATTCAGCCCCTGCCAATTAAGAGCGTGCCCCAAATGCTACAGTAAACACCCGTGGCTCTTCATGGTACGGTATCTTATTTATTTTCTGTATATGTTCATTTTGCGTGAAATGTTTACATCTGTGCCACCATCCCTTTGAGATCAGGGAGTGGGCACTGGATCCCTGAAGCTGGAGCTACGCGTGTCAGTTACCATGAGGGTGCTGAGCATTATGGGTCCTCTGAAGAATGAGAGCTCTTACCACAGAGCTCTCTCCCCAGGCCTTATGGCACTCGACAGACTCTGTTTCATGTACGTGGTGGTCAGGGTTTCTTTTGCTGTGATGATGTAACATGACCAAAAGCAACTTGGGGGAGAAAAGGGTTTGTCTTACTTACTCTTCTGTATCACTGCTCATCACTGAAGGAAGTCAGGACAGGAACTAAAACAGGGCAGGGACCTGGAGGCAGGAGCTGATGCAGAGGCCATGGAGGGGGGTGTTGCTGACTGAGTTGCTCTCCATGGCTTGCTCAGTCTGATTCCTTATAGAACACAGGACCAGCAGCCCAGGTATGGCACCACCCACAGTGGGCTGGGCCCTCCCCTATCAATCGCTAATTAAGAAAATGCTCTGCACACTTCCTATAATCCCATTTTATGGAGAGGAATTTTCCCAGTTGATGTTCTCTCCTTCCAGATGACTCTAGTTTGTGTTAAGTTGACATAAAGCTAGTTACCACCCCTGCCCCCACTCTCTCCCCACCCCCGTGGTGTGTGTGTGTGTGTGTGTGTGTGTTGGTTTGTTGTTGTTGTAGTACTTACAGCTTTCTTCATGTTCCGTATGTACTCTACCACTGACCTCCGTTCCCAGCCCCTGCTTCTTACTTACATACTGTTTGGGTTCTTGGCCTTTCTCCTACCTGATGACAGTCAGATGTAGGCTAACATCTGAATAGGACTCCTGTCATGCAGAAGAAAGAGGAAATTTGTCATGCTCCTGACTGTGACAGCACAGGTTTTTTGGCCTAAAAACAAAATGAATAATTGTAGGAGAATTTTAATTCAGAGCACGGCTGCTCTGGCAAGAGATCATATCCAAAGACCTGTGTGATCCGGCTGTAATGCAAACATGCCTTTAGTCTAGGAGTCTAGGAGACAAAGGCAAGCAAATCTGAGTTCAAGGCCAGCCTGGTATAGAGCAAGTATCAGGTTAAGAAAAGCTTAGGTCCAGGCTTGGTGGGACATGCCTTTAATCTCAAACAATGAAGGTACAGTTAGTTTGTAGAAGGAAGCACCCATAATTGAAAGTGATATCTAGCCAGGCACGGTGGTGCATGCTTTTAATCCCAGCATTAGGGAGGCAGAGGCAGGCGATCTCTGTGAGTTCGAGGCCAGCCTGGTCTACAAAGTAAATCTCGGACACCCAGGACTATTACACAGAGAAACTCTGTCTCAAAAATAAAAAATAAAAAATAAAAAAGGAAAAAAGAAAGAAAAGAAAGTGACGTCTAATTGAGTGGTGGAAAAAGGGAATGACGAATCAGAGAAGATTTGACAGAATAGGATACCTCCAACACTCAGGAGAATAGAGAGGAAAGGGAAGCTACTTTAGGGGCAATGCAGAGAGAGAAGGCAGTTTTACTGGGAGAGTTTTACAAAGGGAGGTCGAATGTGATAACTAACTAGACACTAGGTGAAGACAGAGTGAGCCAGAGAATGAGAAGGAGCCAGAAGATTAGATAGAATAGATTGCTGGAGTTAGTTGGAGGCCAAGCAGAGCAATGCAGGGGCCGAGGGAGAAGCCAGGTTGAACAAATCAGCTGGGAGAGGAGTTTGAGCTAGAACAGCTGAGTTGAACCAGCCAGCCCAGAACTCAGTAAGAACAAGAAAGCTTATTAAGCGTAATTCTCAGAGGCTGAAAACATTCTAGGCCCCTAGGATAGATCTTGTTTCAAAAAGGGGGTGTGGCTGGGTATGATGGCTCATGTCTTTAATCCCAGCACTTGTAAGCCAGAGGCAGACGGATTTTTGTGAGTTCTAGACCAGCCTGGTCTATAAAGGGAGTCCAGGATAGCCAAGGCTACACAGAGAAACCCTGTCTCAAAAACAAAACAAAAACAAAAAAGGGGAGGGGGTCGGGGTGGTTACATTCCAGACTCACTACACAGATGCTCTGGAAATACCAGTTTAATAATAAACAGCAAATGTCTCAAATCTTGTCCCTGAGGGTATGACTAAATCTGAGTTCCTCACAGTGCTTCCTGTTTAGCCACCTCAGAGGTTTTGGAGGTCAGTCTCAGACAGATAAATTGAAGCAGAAGCTTATACCAACAGCCATGTCTAGTCTTTGGGGAGCCTTAGGGAAACGAGACAAAAGCATCCGGGCAGATGGGCCGAGCAGCCATGTATGGCTGAGTGTTTAAGTCACCTGGAACCTTTCCTGTTGCAGGACAGCGACAGGCCAGCTGGCTTCTCAGCGAGGTGGTGCTTAAAACGGAGCACCGAATGCAATGGAGCACTGCCGTGACGCGGCACTCGGGGTCAGGGTCTCGCACTCAGTGTCCTTGATCACAAGCTTGGCTAGGTTAAGGTAGGATGGCCGAGTGCTAGGAGATTGAGTCACACTCAACAACAACAGTAACAAAATGTTCCAAAGGGACAGAAATTTAAGAAAAGGTTCAGTCCTCCTGTCCCGGTGAAACAAACACAGAGGTTCTATGCATGAAAAACTGGGGTTTTTCTTTTCTTTTCTTTCTTTCTTTTTTTTTTTTTTTTTCTTCTTCATATTTTTTTCGAGAGTCCCATTATATAATCCATACTGATCTGAAACTCCCTGTCCAGCCTATGCTAGCCTCAGATGGAAAATATTCCTGCCTCTAACCTTAGGATTTATAAGGCAGAGGCACATGTACCTCTTTGAGTTCAAGGCCAGCCTGGTCTACATAGTGAGCTATAGGACAGTTGGAGTTACCTGTCTCCAAACACCTATGAATGAAGGAAGGAAGGATGGAAGGATGGAAGGCAGGAAAGAAGGAAATCTTCCTGCTGTAGTATCCTTGGTGCCAGGAATATAGGCGCCCCCCATCACACCCATCTTGTATAATGAATGTCCAAATAAGCTTACTGACTCTTGATTTTTGTGGTCAGAGAAAAAAAAACCTTTTAAACATGTGGGCTCTCAGAATCAAACTCAGCTCATTAGGCTTGCCAGCTAGTTCCCTCACCCACTGAACCACCTCACTGGCCTGGATGCGTTGTCAGACAGAATATAGCCCAGAGTTTTCCAACTTGCAGATAGTGCCTATTAGTGGTTTTCAGAACCAACTTAGTTAAGTCATGACTAACATTCAGAAAACAAGTAAGTGGAATTGAGCAGAAAAATGCCCGAGTACATTTAGTAGGGTTATGGTTTGGCTTTCTTTCTACTTGCCTTACATGTGTGTACTTGCATGCATACCAGCATGTATACATGGTGTGGTTATGTGAAGTGTTTAGCTGTGAGTTGTGGTCAAAGGCTTGAGGACTGCTGATCTAGTCTAATTAACACTCTTCCCCCGACCCCAACATTTCTCTCCAACTATAATGAGCCACTTTCAGACCCTTAAAACATTGTGTTGTCTGACTGCAGGAACCTGGCACCTACTGCTCCCCTCAATGGAGAACGATCAGCTGGAGGCTGATGCTGTGCCCAGCTGCATGGTGCTGTGTGCTTTGATGAACGTCTGTGGACTCACCTGGGTGCTCCTCCTCTTCCCTTCCTCGTGAGCTGATCGCAGCACTGTTCACCTGGAATGAATACGGTATAAAGTGATGTGTCCGTGTGTCACGCTGGCAAGGGGTAGAATGTCCCAGTTAGCTTTAACTGCCAACTGCCTAACTGCTTCTGGGCAGTGAGAGTTGTATGGCCTTCGCCTTGCAATTGCCAGAACCTTGCATGATGCCTCAAGCTCACAGTATATAACTGATGAATAAGTACATGGTGGGCACTGATATAATGAGATAAAAATAGTATCCATACAAGGAGACAAAGCCAAGTGTGGTGTATATGAAACATGATCTCACTGTGTCTATTTCTGAGCGTGTGTGTGCACAGTTGGCCACAAAGAACATCTTTGAAGAATACAACGCCCACCGTACTTCAACCTGGGAGGTTGCAGGGAGATCAAGAGTTCAAGGTCATTCCTAGCTACATACCAATCAGGCTGAGGCTGGTCTGAGCTACAAGAGACTCTGCCTCAAAAGAACAGAAAATAAGAAGGGAGAGAAACAAATGAAAACTGATTATAATGGTGGCCACCCGTAACTAGGATAATGAATGGCCAAGAAGCACCTAAAGAAACGATCAACCATCCTGCTGGGCATGGTGGCACACGCCTGTAATCCCAGCACTCAGGGAGGCAGAAGCCGGTGCATCTCTGTGAATTTGAGGCCAGCCTGGTCTACAAAGAGAGCCAGGACAGCGAAGTCTACACAGAGAAACCCTGTCGGGGGGAGGGGGAGGAGGAAAAAACAAATGAAAATTGATAATAATGGTGGCCACCTATAACTAGGGAAAGAAAAACCAGGGGAAGAAAAAAAGACTAGTGTTTCACTGGGTACGTCTTGATTTTTCTGTTGTATTCAAGGGTTATCTCTCACTAAAATTAATTAAATTAATTAACCATTCCACCAAAATGTTTTATAGGGAATGTATACTTTTTTAAAGGCAAGATTTATGGCTTCCAAATATCCCATAATACAAAAAGGCATAATTATACTTTTGTTAACTGACTAAAAAGCAAAGAGAACCAAACCGGGTGTGGTGGCTCACACCTTTAATCCCAGCACTCAGGAGGCAGAGGCAGGTGGATTGTTGTGAGTTCAAGACCAGCCTGGTCTACAAGTGAGTCCAGGACAGCCAAGGCTACACAGAGAGACCCTGTTTGGGGCATGGGGAAAGTGAAGTGAACCTTTATCGTCTGTAATGCTTTCATCTCTCCTTTCTCTGACTGACAGCATCTCAAGGTGTGCTGACATAATTCTAATCCCAGCCCCTGGGAACCTGAGGCAGGAGGATTTTCATGACTTTGAGGCCAACCTAAGTTACATTGTGAGATCTTGTCATCTTCCCACTCAAAAAAAAAAAAAAAAAAAAGAAAGAAAGAAAAAAAGAAAAGAAAAAAATCAGGACCATGGTTCAAGGCCAGCTTGCACTTGTGAGATCAACAAACAAATAACATTAAAATAAAACAAGATAACAAAAAAAAAAACAAACTAACTCAACCAAAGAAACAAAACCCGGTAAGAGGGGCTAGAGAGAGATGGCTCAGTGTTTAAGCGCACGCACTGCTCTTCCAGAGGAAGAGGTCAAGTCTCAGCACCTACATCAGGTGTCTCACAAACCCTGTGAGGGAGACCCACAGCTCTGGCTTCTGTGGGCTCCTGTGCTCACGTGCACAGAAACACTCACACACATAATTAAAAAGAATAAAAACAACGTGCTGGAGACATGGAGTAGCAATTAAGAACACTTGTTGCTCATACAGAGGACCAGGGTTTAATTCTCAGCACCCATATGGTGGCTCACAGCCATCTGTAGCTGCAGTTATGGGGGATCTGATGACCTCTTCTGACCTGTGCAGGGACCAGGCACAAATGTAGGGCAGACATAGATGTGAGTAAAACATTCATACACTTGAAATAAAATAAACAAATCGCTAAAAATAAACAAATAATAATATCAAAATTAAATTTTATAAAATCAAGAAAACAGAAAGCATTGCTTCTGAAGCCAGCCCTGGTGGTACAGGCCTCTGACCTTTGCTAGGAAGCAACAGGAGACTCTTGAAAACAAACAAGTCCTACCTCAGTTTCGGGAAAGTTTAAGGGTAGCTTAGGCAACTTGCCTAAATTTTTTTTTTCAAGACAGGGTTTCTCTGTGTAGCCTCGGCTGTCCTGGACTCCCTTTGTAAACCAGGTTGGCCTTGAACTGAAGAAATCTGCCTGCCTCTGCCTCCCAAGTGCTGGGATTACACAAGCCTGGGCCACTATACCCGGTTTAACTTGGCTAAATTTAAAAACTATAAAAAGAAGCCAGGCGTGGTGGCACGTGCCTTTAATCTGGGAGGCAGAGGCAGGCGGATCGATGTGAGTTCGAGGACAGCCTGATCTACAAAGTGAGTCCAGGACAGCCAAGGCTACACAGAGAAACCCTGTCTCAAAAAACCAAAAGTAAATAAATTAACAAATTAAATAATACAAAAGGAGGCAGCTCAGCATAGGGTACTTGCCTAGCAAGCACGGGGCCCCGTGGTCATGTCACATCTTTCTCTTACTGAGCTCAATCCAGGTACAGGAGGGACCAGATGGACAAAAATTTTATTTTCTATTAAATAAGCACCCGTAAGCACCCCACCTGCCCCCCGGGTCCTCAGGCAAGCCTGGCTAGCTGCTGCAAGTCCGCTTAGTCAAAGGCCAGGGTAGGAAAGGACCATCTAGGCTCACTTGGCAACTGTTTGCAACAGGAGCCTTCTGCCAGACCTCTGGCTCGACTCTCTAAACTCCTCGCCTCATCAAGACTGCCTTCTACTAAGCCTAATACTCGGACGGACGGACGAAAAGAGCTGTTCTTATGGCAACGGTAAAATAAACGCCAGAGTGTCTACAGCAGGGAGGGAGGTAATACACTAATAATAGGTAGCCTCTGAATCCTTTTAATGCAAGAGCTCCCGGAGAACCAGCTACGTGTTGGGACAAGAATGACTGTAGAGGATCTTCAAACTTTTACAACCCAGATAAACAGCCTCCGTCAGTCACAGAAACGACTCTGGGTCACACCATGCTCCTGGCTGATTTAAAAATACCATCCTGACGCTTTATGGCTTGGCGAATCACTTTACCTTATACTTTAATTACTACCTTCCCACCCCCATCTAGTGCTCAGGGAAATCTGGCAGGGTGAGCTGTTCCCAGCAGTGCCTGTCCAGGAGCTAGCCACATGTGAACGCCCAGGCATTGTCATCTGTTCAGAATGGAGAACTAACTCCACACAGGGAGCCTTGAGGTGTGGGCTTTCTGCTCGGTTTCAGAACACAGACTCTTTTCAGTTTGCTGGGCTGCCACACGGAACATCACAGAGCAGTACCTCTTAAACCATCAAAGTTTCTTAGAGTGAGAGCAACTGGAAAGTCCACATTGATGGTGTCAGTAGCGTTGGTTTCTTCTCAAGTGTGTGGCCTTGGCTTACAGATGGCCATCTTCTCCCTGGCTGCTTGTGTGTCTATCAGAAGATTTCTGATGCTTAAGATCACCATAGCGAATACGCGGTGCCTTGCCAGGGTTTAACTTACCTGATGCCAAATGACACTCGGCTTTTGCGATCTAGGGAGAAAGAATTCAAAGGCAGTTAGCAAAGCAGCCTGGACACCAGAGGGAAAAAAGGCAGACACGGAGAGCGCAACTAGAATGGTGGATGAGCTCTTGAAAGCAAGGTGTACTGAGCAGGTCTCTGTCCCGTTCAAAACATGGCTCCTGTGGTGGTTTGAATAAGAGTGGTCCCCAGAGGCTCATAATATTTGAATGCTTAGTCACCAGAAAGTGACACCATTTGAGAGGGGTTAGGAGATACAGCCTTGTTGAAGAAAGTATGTCTCTGGGGGTGGGCTTTGAATTTCAAAAGCCCACACCAGGCCCAGCATCCGCCCCTCCCTGTCGGGCCCTCTACCGTGCTACCTGTGCATCAGGATTTTAAAATTTTGTTTGGTTTGGGGACTTGTTGTTTTGTTTTGTTTCTGAGACAGAGTTTCTCTGTGCAGCCTTGGCTGTCCTAGATTCACTTTGTAGACCAGGCTGGCCTCGAACTCCCGGAGATCCACCTGCCTCTGCCTTCCAAGTGCTGGAATTAAAGGTGTGTGCCACCGCGCCTGAGTGTGCATCAGGTTGCAAAACTCTCAGCTATCCCTCCAGCACCATGCTTGCCTCCATCCTACCCACCATGATGATAACAGACCGACCCTCAGGAGGTAAGCAAGCTCCCAATGCAATGCTTTCTTTCTTTCTTTCTTTCTTTCTTTCTTTCTTTTTTTTTTTTTTTGGTTTTTCGAGACAGGGTTTCTCTGTGTAGCCTTGGCCATCCTGGACTCACTTTGTAGACCAGTCTGGCCTCGAACTCACAGCAATCCGCCTGCCTCTGCCTCCCGAGTGCTGGGATTAAAGGCGTGTGCCACCACGCCCGGCTTGCAATGCTTTCTTTTACAAGATTTGCCCTGATGCTGGTGTCTCTTCACAGCAATAGAGCAGTGACTAAGAGAATTCTCCAGTGCTTTTTGGAATAAAGTCTAACTTTTTCCCACCAGATTTTATTTTTAAGTGAGGTTACAAATGTGTATCATTAAATTTGCCATCTTTTTGTTTGTTTGGTTGGTTTTGGTTTTTCAAGTTAGGGGTTCTCTATGTAGTCCTGGCTGTCATGAACCCTGTAGACCAGGCTGGCCTCAGACTCACAAAGATTCATCTGCCTCTGCCTCCTGAATGCTGGGATTAAAAGAGTGTGCCACCACTGTTGGCTAAATTTATCTTTTTTTTTTCTTTTCTTTTCTTTTCTTTTCTTTTCTTTTTGGTTTTTCAAGACAGAATTTCCTCTGTGTAATAGCCCTGGCTCTCCTGGAACTCATTTTTTAGACCAGGCCAGCCTCAAACTCACAGAGATCCACCTGCCTCTGCCTCTCAAGTGCTGGGATTAAAGGCCTGCACCACCATGCCCAGCTAAAATTTACTCAAAGAAAATAATTTTTGAAACAAGGTCTTAGAACTCACTATATAGACCAGGCTGGCCTTGAACTCACAGAAATCTGTCTGCCTCTGCTTCCCCAGTGCTGGGAGTAAAGTTATGTGCTGTCATGCCCATCCTTTTTTTTTTTTTTTTTTTTTTTTTTTTTTTTAAATAAGGCTTTTATTTATGATGAGGAGAAGGAAGAGTTAGGGACAGTTATAGCATACATTTAGAGGTCAGAAGAATTTGTTCTTTTCTTCTACTATGTGGTACCCAAGGATTGTATCCATGATGTTAAGCTTGGCAGAAAGCACCTTTACCTTCTGAGCCATCTCACCAGGCTCCCTTTTAATTGTGTGTGTATGTGTGTATGTTTGTGTGCTTGCTCACCTATGTGGTGAGACTTGAACCTAGATCTTCACACATCCTAGGCACATGCTCTATCACTGACCTACATTCCCAGCTGGAACTTAACCATGGGGCAGGATGTTAAATATTTATTTATTTATTGGGGGGGGGGTTGCTTATCAAGGCCAGTGGAAGGTTGTCTCCGACTATGTGTGTCTAGGAGATCTAGCCTCGGTCATCAGCAGACATCCTTACCCACTGAGCTGTCTAGGTGGCTGAGTCTCACTACACACCTCAAGCTGGGGAGCCTTCTGCCTCCTTCTCCTAAAGGCTGGGAATACAGGTTTGTGGCACCACACCTGATAGAATCTCCTTTTTAAGGCTGCATAAATTGTAGGTGTGTAATTGTCCATGTCCTTAGCTTAGTTCAGGCCTGAATTAAACCCTAATAACACGCACACACACACAGACACACACACACAGACACACACACACACACAGACACACACACACAGACACACACACACACAGACACACACACACACAGACACACACACAGACACACACACACACACACACACACACACACAGAGACACACACACACAGACACACACACACACAGACACACACACAGACACACACACACAGACACACACACACACAGACACACACACACACACACACACACACACACAGACACACACACAGACACACACACACAGACACACACACACACAGACACACACACACACACACACAGAGACACACACACACAGACACACACACACAGACACACACACACACAGACACACAGACACACGCACACACAGACACACACACACACACACACACACAGACACACACACACACACAGACACACACAGACCCACACGACACACACACACAGACACACACACACAACACACACACACAGACACACACCACACAGACACACACACACACAGACACACACCAAAACACACACACACAGACACACACACACACACAGACACACACACACACACACAGAGACACACACACACAGACACACACACACAGACACACACACACACAGACACACACACACAGACACACACACACACACACAGACACACACACACACACAGACACACACACACAGACACACACACACAGACACACACACACACAGAGCTATATAATAATCCACTGTTGAGCAACTTTGGGTTGTTCCTGCCTCTTCGCTATTATGAATAATGCTGCACTATAAGCATGCAGCTATTCCTTTGAGATTGTAGCTGTCCCTTTAATTTGTGCTTTGTGTTCTTTAGGATATCTTATTCAAAAGGGAGATTGCTGGATCATATGGTGATATTAGTATTCATTCATTTTTTTCCTGAGTAGAATTCTAATTTTATGTCAAGATAAGATTTTGGGGCCAGGCTAGAGAGATGGCTCAGAGGTTAAAAGCACTGGCTGTTCTACTAAAGGTCCTGAGTTCAATTCCCAGCAACCACATGGTGGCTCAATACTATCTATAATGAGATCTGGTACCTTCTGGTGTGCAGGTGTACATGCAGGCAAAATATTGTATACATAATAAATAAATAAATCTTAAAAAAAAAAAAAAGACTTTGGGGCCAGCACGTGGCTCAGCAGGTAAAGGCACTTGCCATCCTTGGACCTACATGGTGGAAGAAAACTAATTCCCTCAGGGTGTCTTCTATCCTCCACATGTGTGGTACAGCTTGCATGCATGTGCAAACACACACACACACACACACACACACACTCATGTATAAACAAATGATAAAACTCTTAAGGATTCTGGAATTTTCAAAAATTTAACTTGGGAATAGGAAGTGCCAACTGAAAAAATGCCCCCACCAAACTGGTCTGTAGGTAGGCCTGTGGTTATCTCCTTCATTGGTGAATGATGTGGGAGAGCCCAACGCATGCACCGTGAGTGGTGGCATTCCTGGGCTGGCGGTCCTAGGTGCTATAAGAAGGCAGACTAAGCCAGGCACGGTGGCGCACGCCTTTAATCCCAGCACTCGGGAGGCAGAGGCAGGTGGATCTCAGTGAGTTGGAGGCCAGCCTGATCTACAAAGTGAGTACAAGACATCCAAGGCTACACAGAGAGACCCTGTCTTGAAAAGAAGGAGGAGGAAGATGAGGAGGAGGAGGCAGCAGGCTGAGCAAGCCATGAGGCGCGTAAGTAGTATTCCTGTCTGGCTCCTCCCATCATCTTCTACCTCAGCATTTCTGCCTCGACTTCCTGCAGGGATGGAGTGTGATGTGGAACTCTGTGCTGCACTAAACCCTTTCCTCCTCAGGTTGTCTACTGTCATGGTGGGTTTTGTTGTTGTTGTTTCTCTGTATAACAGCTCTGGCTGTCCTGGAACTTGCTCTGTAGTCCAGGCTGGTCTCGAACTCACAGAGATCCATCTGCCTCTGCCTCCCAAGTGCTGGGATTAAAGGCATGTGCCACCACTGCCCGGCCTGGTTTTTTATTTCTCAAGGCAAGGTTTCTCTGTGTAGCCTTGGCTGTCCTGGACTTGCTTTGTAGACTAAGCTGGCTCAAACTCACAGTGATCGGCCTGCCTCTGCCTCCCTGAGTGATGGGATTACACAAGTGTGCTGCTGTGCCCAAATCACAAGACCCACGAAAAGACCACCAGGACTTGATACTGATGCAATACACACGAGGACCTTTAATTTTTTGACTGGAGTCGAGCACCAACACAGTGGTACCCAGAAAGAGACTCAAACTCTGAGCTGAGGGTAAATTTATGGTTCCTATCCCTCCCAGCGCCCCAAAGCAGGGGAGTTCCATCCTGACAAGCACCTATTGGTTGAGTAACATATGGAGGCCTAATGTCTAAAGATGACAGGCTACAGAAAAAGGCACCAAGGCCACCCATGGCTTAGCTTTCTTTGTTCTCTTTGTTCACTGCGTTGTCCAAGGAAGTGTCTGGTTTCTTATTAACCGTATCTCTGGTGGGCAGGAAGGAATGTGGCCATAAAACTGGGTCTCTTATCAACTCTCTCTTCAGTGGGGCCCTTTGGGTCAGTCACTAGGCAACATTATCTCTGGTGGGGCTCTTCTTTGTAGCTGTGAGCCCAAATCTCCCTACAACTATGTTCCTACCTTTTAACTTGGTTTCTTCAAGGGACTTTATTTATTTAAGATTTATTTATTTATTATGTATACAGCATTCTGCCTACACACCAGAAGAGGGCACCAGATCTCGTTAGAGATGGTTGTGAGCCACCATGTGGTTGCTGGGAATTGAACTCATGACCTTTGGGAGAGCAGTCAGTGCTCTTAAGCTCTGAGCCATCTCTCCAGCCCTCTCCAAGGGACTTTATGACCCTGAGATAGGTGCTGAGGCCATACATGGTTCTAGCAGCTCACCCAGCTATGTGGCCTTTGGCCATAGTCTCAGTGGTTATTTGGTTGGGTTGTTAGGGAACAGTATCATGCTAGCTCAGGAGGGAATGCAGTTACTCCCTGGGTCTGCCTAACTGCTTGTCCTCCGAGCACCACCGTGCCTGGCTTGGTCTTGGTGTTTTATCTACCATTAAAAACCCTAACCGGGCCGGGCATGGTGGCACGCCTTTAATCCCAGCACTTGGGAGGCAGAGGAAGGTGGATTGCTGTGAGTTCGAGGCTAGCCTGGTCTACAAAGTGAGTGTAGCACAGTCAAGGCTACACAGAGAATCCCTGTCTCAAAAAAAAAAAAAAAAAAAAAAAAACCACCACCACCACCACCACCACCACCAACAAAACCTACCCTAATCAAGACCAAGAACAACGAAGAGTTTACACCAAGCACATGAAACTCCTGGTCTGAGAAAAAAAAAAATTTTTTTTTTTTTTTTGGTTTTTCGAGAAATTATTTTTGAGCTACACACTTAACACTATCATATCCAAGTCTCATCTGAGTATTGAAAGTACATTAAAGAATACAGCTGGTTGAGGTGGGAGGTGGTGACTCATACCTTTAATCCCAGTCCTTTTTTTCCTTTTTTATTTTATTTTATTTTATTTTTGAGACAGGGTCTCTGTGTTAGCCCCCCACCCACCCAAAAAAGATTACTAATCCTATAGTAAAGGCATCTAGTGAGAGTGTGTTAGATAAAAATCACAGAAAACTAAAAACAATGATTGTATGTTAAAAGACACAGAGAGCCAAATGAAATAAAGAAGTAGTCCTAGTTTTCTTCCTATTGGTGTGATAAAACACTGACCAAAAGCAACTCAGGAATGTAGAACAATGTTTATTCAGAACACGGCTGTTCTGGAAGATGTCACATCCAAGGACCTTCCAGGTCTGTGTGATCTGGCTGGAATACAAACATTCCTTTAATCCAAGAGGCAGGCAAACAGATCTGAGTTCAAGGCCAGCCTGGTATAGAGCAAGTATCAGCTAAAGAAAAGCGTAGGTTGAAGCGTTGTACTACACGCCTTTAGTCCCAAATGAAGGTAAAGTTAGTTTGTAGAAGGAAGCACCCGTGCGTGAGAGTGATGTCTAATTAAGACAGAAAGGTGACGAATCAGAGAAGATTTGACAGAATAGGATACGCCCAACTCCCAGGAGAAGAGAGAGGAAGGGGAAGCTACTTAAGCTTTACTAGGACAGTAATAGAGAGATGGGTTGCAGAGCGAGAACTCAGGTGAAAGATGGAACAAGCCAAAAATGAGAAGCCAGAAGATTAGAGCAGATTGCTGAGTTAGTTTGAGGCAAAGCAGAGCAATTCCAGGATGAAGGAGAAGCCAGATTGTATAAGTCAGCTGGGAGAAGAGTTTGAGCCAGAACAGCTGAGTTGAACCAGCAGCCCAGAGCTCAGAAAGAACAAGTAAGGGTGAGCTGATCGAACAGTGAGTCTCAGAGGATGAAAACGTTCTAGGCCTAGCTTAGATTGTATGGAGGCTAGAAGCTTCCAGGACTAGGCCCTAGTTAACAGAAGGAGGCAGTAAGCCTCCCACAGAACACCTGAGCCAGGAGAATAAAGGTTCCTTTTTCACAGAAAGGAAAGGATTTACTTCATTTTACAATTCCATGTAACTGTTCACCGCTGAGGAAGCCAGGGCAGGAACTCAAGGCAGGAAATAGAACGAAGGCCCTGGAGGAGTGTTGTTTACTGGCCTCACACAGCTGAGGACCACCTGGCCAGGGCTTGCACAGCCCACAGCAGACTGGGCCCTCCCACATCAACCATTACTCAAGAAGATGCCCCGCACAGACTTGCTCACAGGCCAATCTGATGAAGGTGATTCCTCAAGTTGAGTGTCCCTTTTCTCGGGTAACTCTTGTTTATGCCAAATTGACAAAAACTAGCCAGCACAGAATCAAGGGAAGATATGAAAGAGGAATTCAACAAAGATATAGAAATACTGAAGACAAACAAATCCAAAAGGCTGGCAATAAGAAACAGTAAGTTGGGACTGGAGAGATGGCTCAGAGGTTAAGAGTACTGTCTGTTCTTCCGAAGGTCTTGAGTTCAATTCCCAGAAACCACATGGTGGCTCACAACCATCTACAATGAGATCTGGTGCCCTCTGCTTGTGTGCAGGCACACATGTGGGCAGAATATTGTATAAATAATAAATAAAATAAAAATTAAAAAAAAGAAACAGTAAGTCAAATCAAAACTCTGTAGAATGTCTGAGAAGAATGGACCAAAGAGAAGAGTATCTGAGCTCCAGACAAAGTGAAGGAACTGGAGAAATTCAACAAGGTCCCAGTGGGAATTCTAGGATATAGGACACTATGTAAATACCAGAATTATGGTATGGATCTAAAGGCATAGAAAGCACTTAAAAGAATCTCCTTCCCCCCCAAACAGGGTTTCTCTGTGTAGCCCTGGTTGTTTTTTTGTAGATCAGGTTGGCCTCGAATTTACAGAGATCCATCTGCCTCTGCTTCCTGAGAGCTGGGATTAAAGGTGTGTGCCATCATGCCCAGCTCTTAAAGAATTATAACCAAATTAGGACTTTGGAGATTAGGAAGAGAGATGCCAGTCAAGCTATAGGAAGCATCAGGTATCAAAAGCCTTTAATCCCAACACTCCAGAGGCAGTTAAGTAGATCTCCCTGAGTTTGAGGTCAGCCAGGTCTACATAGTGAGACTGTCTTAAAAAACAGGACACCAAATAAACCAGACCAGAAAAGGGCCTCCCCACTGGTAGCATAATTAAAACACTAAATAAAACAAAGGAAGTCTATTGAAAGCAGCAAGAAAGTAACATCAAGTCAGAAAGACAGGCCCTTTGGAATAACAACAGATTACTCAAATGAAACTTTATAAGCCAGAGGGTTTGGAATGATGTATTTCAAGTTCTGAAAGATAACAACTGCCAACCCAGAATAGTATTCTAAGCTAAGCTATCTGTCATAATTAAAGGAAAACTAAGCACTCTCCGTGGTAAAAATAGATGAAAGGAATTTATACCACAAAAGCAGCTCCACAGAAGATACTTGAAGGATTCCTACAGACTGAAGAGAAAAATAAATCACTCACAAGGTAGGACAGAGGAAAGAATAAACCATGCTACAATAATATTAGGCGGGGTAGGCTGAGGGACACAACACTGCAATATCAACAAGATGGTCAGAACCACTACACTTTCTTTATTTTAGCATTTCTTTTTGTTGTTATTGCGGTGTTTTTTGTTTTTGTTTTGTTGTGGTTTGAGACGGTTTCTCTGTGTAGCTCCAGCTGTCCTGGAACCAGCTCTGTAGACCAAGCTGGTCTTATGTTCATAGAGATTTAGCCCGCCTCTGCCTCCTGAATGCTGGGATTAAAGTGTGTATCAACACCTCCCAACAACTTTCAATATTAATTCTGAATACTTATGGTGTCAATTTTTTGTTTTGTTTTGTTTTTAGAGACAGAGCTTCTCTGTGTGGCCTTAGCAGTCCTGGACTTTGTAGACCAGCTGGCTTCGAACTCACAGAGATCCTCCTGCCTCTGCCTCCCAGAGTGTTGGGATTACAGATGTGCACCACTGCTCCTGGATCACAGTGTCACGTTTTTAATCATAAAACATGCCTTATTCCTGGCACTTGGGTGGCAGAAGCAGGAGGAGCTCTGTGAGTTTGAATCCAGCCTGGTCTACAAAGTGAGTTCAGGACAGCCAGAGCTCTGTATAACACAGAGAAACCTTGTCTTGAAAAGCCAAAAATTAAATTAAAATTTAAAAAGTGGGACTCTCTATTGTTGCCACACCACAAAAGACAGACACTACCTAATGGCCAAATGATGGAAAAAGACATTCCAAGAAAATGGATTTAGGAAAAAAGCAGGTGTCACTGTTCTAATACTGACACAGCAGACTTCAAACCAACATTAGTGAGGAAAAAGATAAAGCTGATCACTTCATACAACCAATCAAGAGTGTAGAAAAATTTTAATTCAGAACATGGATGCTCTGGCAAGAGATCACATCCAAAGATCTTCTAGGTCTGTGTGATCCGGCTAGAATACAAACACGCCTTTAATCCAGGAGACAGAGGCGAGCAGATCTGAGTTCAAGGCCAGCCTGGTATAGAGAGTAAGTATCAGGTAAAGAAAAGTTTAGGTCCAGACGTGGTGGGACATGCCTTTAATCCCAAACAATGAAGGTAAAGTTAGTTTGTAGAAAGATGAACCCATGTTTGAAAGTGATGTCTAATTGAGTGGCAGGAAAAGAAAGTGACAAATCAGAGAAGATTTGACAGAATATGATACTCTCCACTCTCAAGAGAAGAGAGAGTTGAAAAAGAAGCTACATAAGGAAAGGAGGCAGTTCTTACTGGAACAGGAACAGAGAGAGTGCTCAGGTGAAGACCAAGTGAGCCCGAGAATGAGAAGGAGCCAAGAGATTAGAGCAGCTTGCTGAGTTAGTTTGAAGCCAAGCAGAGCAATTCAGAGGCCAAAAGAAAAGCCAGAGTGAATAAGTCAGCTGGGAGAGGAGTTTGAGCCAGAACAGCTGAGTTGAACCAGCCATCCCAGAGCTGAGAAAGAACAAGTAAGGGTGAGCTTATTAGGCAGTGAGTCTCAGAGGCTGAAAACAATCCAGGCCTAGGTTAGAATGGAGGCTAGAAGCTTCCAGGACTAGGCCTAGGTTAGCAGACAGAGGCAGCAAGCCTCCCAGACAACAATTAAAACAGGGGGAAAGTTCCTTTTACACAAGAGGACACGACAAGTCTAAACATGCATGCTCTGAACACAAGTACACTCAGTTTCATAAAACAACAGGTCAAGTCGCAGATTAACCCCAGCTCAATAGTGATGAGGACTCCAGTACCCTACTTTTATTAAGTGACAGGTTGTGGTGGTTTGAATAAGATTGGTCCTCATAGGCTCATATGCTTGGTCCCCAGTTAGTGGAATTACTTGGGAAGGATTAGAAATGTGGCCTTGTTGGACTAGGTGTGGCCTTGTTTGAGGAGGTGTGTCCCTGGCGGTTGGTTCTGAGGTTTCAAAAGCCCATCTAGGACCAGTCTTCCTGTCTCTACCTCCAGCCTGAAGACGAGATGGAATCTTTCAGCTACTGTTCAGCACCACACCTCCCTGTCATGATGGTCATGAACTAACCCTCTGAAACTGTAAGCAGGCTCCCAATTAAATGCTCCCTTTTATAGTAGCCTTAGTCGCGGTGTTTCATCACAGCAACAGAACACTAAGACACAGGCTGTCCTGACAAAAGTGGAGGGATACCTGAATGAAATGACAACACAGGTCAAATGAACTTAACAGGCGTCTATAGAACATTCCATCTAAACACTGAAGAATACACATTTTCTCAGCACCCCATGGAACTTTCTTTAAAATAGATTGTATTTTAGGCCACAAAGCAACTCTTAAGAAATATAGGAAATGTGAAAGAGTTCCTTGTAGTCTAAGCACAATGGAATAAAACGAGAAGTTAGCAGCCAAGTGGTGGTGGCACACGCCTTGAATCCCAGGGAGGCAGAGGCAGGTGGATCGCTGTGAGTTCGAGGCCAGCCTGCTCTACAAAGTAAGTCTAGGACAGCTAGGGTTACACAGAGAAACCCTGTCTCAAAAATCAAACAAACGAAACCAGCAACAACAAATTAGAAGTTAGCTAGAGAAACCCTAGAACATATATAAACATGTGGAGAGTAAATAGCACAATACTGAACAATGAGTAGCTCCATGAAAATATGAAAAATGAAATTAAAACATTCCTACAATTAAACAAAAGTTAAAATAAAATACACAAAAACCCATGGGGCACAATGAAAGTGGTCATGAGGGAAGTGTATAGCTCTAAGCGCCTACACAATTAGATCTCAAATAAACAACTTAGTGATATATTTTACAACTGGGAGAAAAGAATAATAAGGAAACAAAATAGAAAAGAAAAGGAGAGAAAGAAAGAAGAGGGGCTGGAGAGAGCCCTCAGTGGTCAAGAGCACTGGCTGCTTTTCCAGAGGACCCAGGTTCAGTTCCCAGCACCTACATGGTGGCTCACAACCATCTGGAACTCATTTCTAGGGGATCTAATGCCCTCTTCTGAGCACCATGGTCACCTGGCACAAGTGTGGTGCACTTGCAGACATGCTGTATTCTATTAGTCAAATTCCATGACTACAAAGTAGACTGGTGGCGCACACCTGTGATCCCAGGACTGGGGAGGTGGAAGGAGGAGGATCAAGAATTCAAGGTTCTCCCCAGCTGCACAGTGAGTTCAAGGTCAACCTGGGTTATGAGAGCCTAACTTAAAAAAAAGACAAGACTGAGCCGGGCATGGTGGCGCACGCCATTAATCCCAGCACTCAGGAGGCAGGGGCAGGTGGATCACTGTGAGTTCGAGGCCAGCCTCGTCTACAAAAGTGAGTCCGGGACAGCCAGAACTGTTATACAAAGAAACCCTGTCTCAAAAAACAAAAAAACAAAACATACAAACAAAACAAAAAACAAGAAAAGGGGGGGAGGGAAAGAGAGAGAGGAAAAAGAGAGTAATAAAATTAACCTATTCGTGGGTAGAGAGGCTCTGTCAGTAAGGTGCATGCCCCACAAGCGAAATGAATGTGGTTACAGCCCTAGAACCCAAAGAAAAATGAGAGGTGGGGTGGGGGTGCACACTTATAACCCCAGCGCTGGGGAGGCAGAGACAGATGGGTCCCAGGAAATCACCAACCCCACCAGTTTAGCTTACTTAATTGGTAAGCTCTAGACGAATGAAAGATTCAACAGAGGTGGGTACATTCCTGAGGATGCGTGTACAACAGTAGGTAGAAGTGCAACTAGATGCACGCGTGTGCATGCACGGGCGCACACCCACACACTCATTTGAGTGGGCCCTAATACAGTATGCTGATGTCCTATACTTGATAGACTTAAATCAACCTGGCACAAACTAAAGTCATCTGAGAGGAGGAGCCTCAGTCAAGACAATGCCTCCTCAGAGACAGAGGCAGGAGGAAGTTCGAGGCTAGCCTGGTCTACAAAGAAGGGTCCAGGACAGCCAAGACAACACAGAGAAACCCTGTCTCAACAAAACAAAACAAAACAACAAACAAACAAACAAAAAGACAATGCCTCCGTAAGTTCAGGCTGTACACAAACCTGTAGGGTATTTTCTCAACTAATAATTGATGGAGAAGAGCACAGCCCATTGTGGGTGGTTCCATCCCTGGGCTGGTGGGCTCTGCATCAGCTCCTGCCTCCACGTTCCTGCCCTATTTGAGTTCCTGTCCTGACTGCCTTTGATGATGAACAGTGCTGTGGAAGAATAAGCCAATTGGACCCTTTCCTCCCCAGTTGCTTTGGACATGGTGTTTTATCACAGCAATAGAAACACTGACCAAAACAACTTCCAAGAAATAGGCCACTGGCAGGAACGAGGGAAACTATGTGAAGACACTGGGTAGCTGTCTCTAGGCAGAGAGGCTTTAGAAAAACCGACAGCTCCTTAGCCTTAGACTTCTGGACCCAGAACTGTGACAAGATTAATTTTGGGGCTGGAGACATGGCTCAGTGGCCAAGAGTGCTTGCTGCTCTTAAAAGAACTAGAGTTCAATTCCTAGCACCCACAGTGGGTGACTCACAACTGCCTGTAAGTCCTGGACACCAATTTATTGCTTTCTTCCAGTCTCTGTGGTCACCAACATGCATAGACACACACACAATTGCATATATGTACATACACATAAATAAACAAATCTTTCCTTTTCTTTTTCTTTTGGTTTTCTGAGACAGGATTTCTCTGTGTAGCCCTAGCTGTCCTGGAACTCACACTGTAGACCAGACTGGCCTCAAACTCAGAGAGATCCACCTGCCTCTGCCTCCCAAGTGCTGGGATTAATAATGCAGCAATGAAGCCAGGCATGGTGGCGCAGGCCTTTAATCCCAGCACTTGGGAGGCAGAGGCAGAGGCAGAGGCAGAGGCAGGTGGATCACTGTGAGTTGAAGCCAGCCTGGTCTACAAAGTGAGTGTAGGACAGCCAAGGCTATAAAGAGAAACCCTGTCTCAAAAAACAAAAAATACCAAAAAAAAAAAAAAAAAAAAAAAAAAAAAAGAAAAGAAAAGAAAAGAAAAAAGAACGAAAGAAAAGAAAAGAAAGAAAGAATACATCTATAGCCGAGCACAGTGGCACAGGCCTTTAATCCCAGCACTCGGGATGCAGAGGCAGGCGGATCACTGTGAGTTGAGGCCAGCCTGGTCTACAAAGGGAGTCCAGGACAGCCAAGATAACATAGAGAAACCCTGTCTCAAAAACAAAACAAAACAAAAAACCCCAAACCAAAACAAGTGCCAGGAATAAAGGCATGTGTGGTCACATCTTTTAAATAAATACATTTTGCTGTTTAAGTCACCCAGTCACAGCATTTTCTCATGGCAGCCTTAGCAACGCCCCCCCCCCCCCACCCTTGCAGACAGGAGGATCTGTTTCTCTTGTATGTCAGCAGCCTTCAGTAGGCACTGCCTACCGTCAGGCCTGTTCTTCAAGGCAAGGGAAAAGAGGCCAGTGGGGATGATGAGGACCAGAAAACTATGGGAGCCTAAGGAATATTTGTGTTCACACAGCCAGAAGAGGTGTCTGATGACATCTTCAGAGGCTGAGGACTGGGTGGCAGCTGTTGTTCTTGAGTTGTTAACTGAGATATCAAGTAGTTCACAGCATTTAGGGCAATGGATACTTAGAGCGGGAAAGTATTGGCTAGGGAGAACTTGAAACTCTAACTGCAGATTTCCATTAAAATGTCTTAGGCCAGGTGGTGGTGGCAGATGCCTTTGACCCCAGCACTCAGGAGGCAGAGGCAGGTGGATCTCTGTGAGTTTGAGGCCAGCCTGCTCTACAAAGTTAGTCCAGGACAGTCAAAGCTACACACAGAAACCCTGCCTCGAAAAACAAACAAACCAACAAAAAGACTTAGGGGGCTAGGAGGAAAATTCTGAAACCCAACAAGCCCACGGCTTAGAACTGAAATTGCCCTTCTATGGTTTGGTTTTGTTTGGTTTTTCCTTGAGACAGGGTTTCTCTGTGTAACAGCCTTGGCTGTCCTAGACTCACTTTGTAGACAGAGATCTGCCTTTTTTTTTTTTTTTTTCCACACCAGAAGAAGGCACCAGATCTCATTATAGATGGTTGTGAGCCACCATGTGGTTGCTGGGAATTGAACTCAGGACCTTTGGAAGAGCAGTCAGTGCTCTAACCTCTGAGCCATCTCTCCAGCCCTGTCCTTCTATGTTTTAAACATGTTATGATGAAGGAAGGGATGTCATTACTTTGTCGAACCTGCAACTGTATACTGTCCAGAATAGCTGAGTGCAAGTTGTAAACAAAAGTTCCCTGGGAAGAACTGCACCTTTAACTGGTACTGGGCAAGACTGAGGAACTGACTAGAATGCCAGTGAGGGTGGAGAGGTTAAAACGTGGGAGGTCAGGAGGCTAATAACCAGTTATTGGGGGAAACCGATAGCCCTTGTAATGGCCATTTCTTACCATCCTCCGTATGTGACATAGCAGCTTTGTGACCACTGTGTAAATCAGTGTACAACAGAGCACTGGACTTCCAACCAACCAAAACACAAGAGTACTGCCAGCATCTGAGCCTATATATATTTGTCTTAACACACCTATTTAATGTTTCTACCTGTGTATTTTAAAAGTGCCTTTGAGTACTATAAAAACCTCAGCAAACTGTCCTACATTAGAACATGGAATTTGGGATAACCTAAACCTGACTCCCTAGGCTATGGTCACTCATATTTAACTTCTGAATAAACTCTCTTATAAAACAGGGACAAAAAGAATGAGACCCTTAAAAAATATCTTAGTTTAAGAATAAATCTATAGCCAAGCGTGGGGGTGCACACCTTTAATCCCAGCATTCAGGAGACAGAGATAGGCAGATCTCTGTGAGTTTGAGGCCAGCCTGGTCTACAAAGTAAGTTCAGGACAGCCAAGCTGACACAGAGAAACCCTGTCGTGAAAAAAGAAACAAAAAAGAATACATCTATAACCTTTAATCCCAGCACTTGGGAGGCAGAGGCAATGGGTCACTGTGAGTTCGAGGCCAGCCTGGTCTACAAGTGAGTCCAGGACAGCCAAGGCTACATTGTCTCAAAAAGAAAGAAAGAAAGAAAGAAAGAAAGAAAGAAAGAAAGGAAGAAAGAAAGAAAGAAGAAAAAAGAAAGAAAGAAAGAAAGAAAGAAGAAGAAAGAACAAAAGAAAAGATAAGAAGAAAGAAAGAAGAAAGAAAGAAAGAAAGAAAGAAAGAAAGAAAGAAAGAAAGAAAGAAAGAAAGAAAGGGAAGAAAGAAAGAAAGAAAGAAAGAATTCACTTAAAAATGTTTCTTATTGTGTCAGACTTATAAATCTAGTCTTCCAGAGAGAGGGAAGATGCCCCTCTTTCATAGTGTGTAATCAGATGGCTCAGAGGTTAAGAGCACTGACTGCTCTTCCAGAGGTCCTGAGTTCAAGTCCCAGCAACCACATGGTGGCTCATGGTGTGTAATCATACTGAAAATCAAGAGCAAGTGAGTTTTTTCCCTTCCACTTCACAGAAGGCTTCTGCCTTCCCTGAGCTCCCCTTAAAGACTGTTCATGCTTTTAACCCAAAACCATTTCCCAAGCCTCTGCTATGCTAGGACTCAAAGATGTCTGTCTACTGCCTTTTTCTACAATGTGTACTTCACTGCAGACTGCAAACAATGGTGATGCTAACAGTTTCTAGAAAGAAGGGTCAGGAATGTTCTAGATTGCATTCTTATTCATAAATGCAACCTCATTACACCTTCACAACAAATCTGAGGTAAGGAAGGCCACCTGTCCAGCCACCACTCCATAGCTGTGACTTGCAGTTGGATGTTAGCTTCCCTTTGTCTCCTCAGTCAATGCTCCTACTCCCTTCAACCGGGCACGAGCAAACACTGGCCCCAGGTCGTCAGATTTATGATCTAAGACAAATGGCATCAAAGGCAGAAAACCTGAGCTGCACAGGGCCTGTTGAGCGAGCTGGGTTTGCTGGCAGCTTCTGTTTATCTGTTCTTCGGTTGTTTTCCTGGCTTTTCAGAAGTCTGTTTTGGAAGCAGTGAGTGGAGGAGGGACTGGAAACATGATCCACTTTATGTGGTACATGCAGTTCCCTGAGGCGACTCCTTTTTTTTTTTTTTTTCCCCTTAAGACTTCTGAAGTTTAGAGTTATTGCTGTGTTAGCCCTGGACACTTTGTCCAAGTGAGCAAGTAACGAGAAGTGCAATCAAATCAAAGCTGAAGGATTGCCCAGTCCTGGATCAGGCTTCTGGGTTTCCTGGGCAGGAAGGCCTAAATGAGCATAGAAACTCTGGAGGTTAGCTGGTGGGGAGAAGGTGCTGGGAGCCAGGTAAATTACACAATTTCAGATTACTGGGTGTTCTAGATCTTTTATTAACCAGTTATGACCTTTATTCCTGTCATGAGGAAATTTCTCTTAAGGCAAACTTATTTTCTATGTGGAAATTTCCAGGCTTTGAATCACTCAGAACAGTCTTGATTCCAAATATTTGTTTGGTTTGTGGTTTGTGTTTGTTTGGTTTTGAGACAGGACCTCACACTGTGTCGCCCAGGCTTACCTAGAACTCCTGGAAATCCTCCTGTCTCAGCTTCTTTCTGAAGTGCTGTCATTATAGAAATGAGCCACCACTGCTGGCTTCCACCACTTTTTCACAGCTGTTACTCATGTACAAAATCTGAGTGATGAGGCTGGGGAGCCGGCTCTGCTAGTAAAGTGCCTGCCTTGCAGCTGTGGGGGCTTGGGCTGGAGCACCAAGAAAACAAAGGCCAATGTGGTGGCAAATAATTTTAATCCCAGGGCTTGGAAGGTAGAGACAGGTGGAACCCTGACACCCATTAAGTGGCTAGGCAGCCTAGCTGAGTCAGTGAGCTCCAGTTCCACTAAGGGGGCCTTCTTTCAAAAAAAAAAAAAATGCAGTGTGGGACTAGAGAGATGGCTCAGCGTTAAGAATACTGGCTGCTCTTACAGAGGACTTGGGCTCAGCACCCAATGGTGACTCACAGTTATCTGTAGCTCCAGAGGATTTAGTGTCCTCTTGTAGCCTCCACAGACACCAGGCATATGTGGGACATGCAGGGAAACGGTCATACACATACAGTAAAGATATATAATTTTAAAAAGATGAGGTAGAAATGACATCCAGTGGATGCCTTTAATCCTAGCACTTGGGAGACAGAGGCAAGCAGATTTCTGTGAGTTCGAGGCCAGCCTGGTCTACGAAGCGAGTCCAGGAGAGTCGGGGATATTACACAGAAAAACCCTGTCTCAGAAACAATAACAACAAAAAAGAAATGACACCCAAGGTTGACCTGTGGCTCCACATGCACACACACATACACACCCATTCATTCTCCCAGGCACACACATACAATTACACATACACTCACACTCAGATACACACATTCACAAACCCACATGTACATACATACATTCTCTCACCCACACATGGTGCTGCAGAAAGGTTCTATTTAGAGCTTTTAAAAACCATGTATTGGGGTTAGGCCGCGCGCATCCCGTGGAGGTCCAAGAACGAGCATAGGCAATCAGTTCTTTCTACCATGTGGGGTCCCGGGATCAGCTAAGGTCACTGGGCTTTGTACAACAGGTGTTTTGTTTATTTGTGGTTTGTTTTGTTTACCACAGAGCTCTCTTGCAGAGTTCTTAGGAAGGCACTCAGGGTGGGGGCACTGCAAGAAACAGATGTCTTCAAACCCCACATAAAAAAAGTGCTCACGTGCTCTTGGATTATTATTCTCCCTCCTGATTTAACCTGTGACACTGGCTTGCCACATTGTCAACTGGGGCCTAGGTGAGGGACATTATCCTGAAAAACATAAACAACAACAACAACAGCTTTGAATGCCACAATCCTGAATGTTGAAATCCTTTTTGTTTCAGATAAGATCTCATGGGGCCAAGGCTGCCCTTGAACTTCAGACCCTCCTTCCCACACCTACCAAGTACTGGGACTACAGATGTGTACCCTCACACTCAGATAGTTACACGATAAAAAGAGGATTTATTTGAGGCACATTAAAAACAAGACGGACCTGGCAGGCGGGCAGTGGTGGCACGCGCCTTTAATGCCAGCACTCAGAGATGCAGAGGCAGGCGGATCTATGTGAGTACAAAGCCAGCCTGGTCTGCCAGGACAGCCAAGGCTAGACAGAAAAACCCTTTTTCATAAAAAAACAAACAAACAAACAAATGACAGACCACTTCATAGCCTGCTCGTTTTTTTACACAACACACGTCTTTGTGAGTATAAACATCCAGACATGCTAACAACCCTCATACTGGTGTAACAGTTTTGAAAAGATAAACAATGTTCATAAAGAAATAGGTCAAAAAGCAAAATGCACCACAAGTTGTCACTGGGGTAGGCTAAGTGCATCCAGCTTTATGGCTGAGGGTACCTGAGATGTTGTGTGCAGAGGCTGGGAACATAGCTTAGGAGAGCACGTGCCTGTCTATCTATCAAAGTCCCAGGCTAAAAAAAAAAGTCTCAGGCTAGGCTCCAGAACCACGGGGGCCACGGGGTGGGGGTTGGGGAAGGATGACCCAACCCTTGCTGTGAGTCACTTTCACACAAGCAGTTCTTCAAGGAGCCAAGTCCAAAGGCCTTTGAACCAGAAAAGCCAACCTTGCAACTCTCAGGCCTGAGACTGAGCGTGCCTCCAGCTTCCACAGAGAGAGAGCAGCTAGCCTCCTGTGTTTGTTCTTTCCAGGCTCTGGATAGTTAGACAGCACCCCACTCGAGGCTCCCACACCAATGCCTGCAGCCAGCTTCTATCCTACATCTGACCCCAGGTCTTGGTCTTTTGCCCTTCCTTCACATCTGGGCATGTTTTGATTTCAAGATTTTAATCCCTTTTAATATTGTGATATTTAATAATCACACATGGTAGCCCAGGCTGGCCTTGGATTCATGACTCTCCTTGCCTTGCAAAGTGCTGGGATTACAGGGACACTCCGCCACGGCCAGGGTTTGAATCTTAGGGCACGTCAGCATTTGGCATTAGTGAAGCTGGGATGACATCTCTCGGGGTCAGCTCTTAAATGCTTGAGGCTTTCCCCAACTGGCAAAGATGAAGAACCAGATACAGTTGTTTCTCCTCAAAGCTGGTGACTTTTATAAGACACAGGGTCTCATGATGCCAAGCCCACACAGGCCCTCGACATAGTTCCACTTTATGAATCTTTATCCCTGTCTTGGGGACAAAGCAGGCCTCCTCTCAAAAGTCCTTCTCTGGAGCCCAGCCTTGATTGCTGGAGCTCTAGGACTACAGCCTAGTTTCCCAGGCTCGTGACACTGGCTGAGTCTTAGCAGAACTCCCCCCCTCTGTGGGCTGAAGAAAAAAGAAGAACTTTGTGATTGACAGCACTCAAGAGAATATTGGGGTAAGCACGCCAGGCCCCAGTCACCATCGTCATGAGCCTCGCGTATCGAAGTTGGATTAGAAATGACTGATCAGGGCTGCCAAGGTGGCTCAGTGAGTAAAGGTGCTTGCTGCCAAGCCTGATGCCCTGAGTTTGACCCCTTGGAGCCACATGGTGGAAGAAGAGAACCAACTCCATTCTTCCTCTGACCTCCACATATGTGCCGTGGCATGTATGTGTACATCCTCCAACAACAATAGTAAAAAATTTAAATTACCACTCCATACTTGTTTTCTCATGTCAGTCTTAATGAGACATATTTCATGCACCATGTAATTTAACTACTTAAAATGTACCAGGCAATTATTTTTTAGTATTTTCATAGTTTTGAATACAAACATAATCACAATCATTTGAAAAAGTTTTCAGTAATTAATTCACTCATCTCTTAGCAGTCAGTGTGAATTCATATGTCCTACCCATTATACGAGCTGGATTTTGCAATGTGCTTTGCTGTCTGGCATCATTCAGTGTCTTGAGGGCTCAGCCATGTTGCCGGAAGGTCAGCACCTCATTCCTTCCTGCTGAGCTGTGTACCTTCAAGCTGTTGCATTGTTTGGCAGCTCCTCGGTGGATAGACGGTTTCATCACATAAGCGAGGAAATTCAAACATATAATTAGGTTGGGGATTGGGGCCGTGGAAAGCAGGATGTCTTTAGCTCTCACTACAGTGCTCATTCCATTAAATTTAAAAAAAAAAAAAAATTTTTTTTTTTTGGAGGGGGGTGGTAGTTGAACCAGTTCTCTGTGCAGCTCTGGCTGTCCTAGAACTAGCTCTGTAGCTCAAACTCACAGGGATCCTCTTGTTTCTGCCTCCCGAGTGCTGGGATTAAAAGTGTGCACCACCACCCACCCCCGGTTCTGTTTCTTTCCAGGTGATGTGTCAGTGCAAGTCAAAGGAGGGCATCAAGCTCCTCTGTCACTCTCCACCTTACTCCTCTGAGGTAGTTTCTCATTGCACTTGGAGTTAGACTGGAAAACAGGTGGCCTGAGCGAGCCTCCTGCCTCTGCCCTCCTATGGTGCTGGGTTTACAGTGTGAGTGCTGGGCTTCAGACCCTGGACAAGAGGCTGAGGCTCCTTTTCAGCCAAAGCAAACCTGGCCTCCAGGTTCTCCCAGCATTCCTCAGTCCCTATATGTTACAGGGCATATACCCAGCACTTTCCAGCTCAGGGCCTGGGCTTCCCTATGTAACCCACATTCTGTTTATCTGTCTTCCCCTACCCCTTCTGCTCCCACTCCACTCCACTCCACCCCACCCCACTACCGCCGCATGCGTGCGCGCACGCGCGCGCACACACACACACACACACACACACACACACTGCTTTCCCTCTCTCTCTGACTCCCCCCCCCCCCCATGCCCTCTTTTCTGCTCCCAATAAACCTACATTTATAAACTCCAATCTTGGCTCGGCTCGTGTAGAAGAGTGCTCATCAGTGGGCCCTAAAATGAGCTTTAACGTGGGTGCTGGGATCTGGACTCAGGTCTTCATGTTTGTGTGACATAACTTCTTACCCACTGAGCCATGCCTCTCTAGCCTCTGAGTCTTACAATTGAAAAATGAACATTCATATCTACTTTGACAGTGCATTGACCTAAGGAATTTTGCAAACAGGAATGAAACTAAGAAATGAAATTCAGTGCAGCCTGGGCTGCTTTTCTGGGTTACCTATTATTGGTGTCCCACAGACTTCGCACTTCTGAAGATAACAAAGAAACATTTCAAAGGTACAAATGATTCATAAAAAAAAAACACATAAAATCTTTGTAGAGGGTAGCAGTTAGTGTCGGCCCACTCCTTCTCTGAGTCTCTAGAATGGCCTCAGGGGCCCTGAGAGGGACAGAGAAAATGAGGTTCTGGCTATGGAAGTGGAACACTGGAGGCCAACAGTCATCCTAGCTCAGGCCAGGCCGAAGCATGGGCTCTGGAGAGCACCGGCCACGTAGGACCCTCAGGACACGCCTCCCTCCCTGTGGGACCCTCAGGACACGCCTCCCTCCCTGTGGGACCCTCAGGACACGCCTCCCTCCCTGTGGGACCCTCAGGACACGCCTCCCTCCAGGTGGGACCCTCAGGACACGCCTCCCTCCAGGTGGGACCCTCAGGACACGCCTCCCTCCAGGTGGGACCCTCAGGACACGCCTCCCTCCAGGTGGGACTCTCAGGACACGCCTCCCGCCTCCCTCGTTGCTCTTCGTTGTGTGGCTGCTTTGGCACTGCTGGATGTCAAACTCAGGCCTCACGTGTGCTAAGCCTGATGGTGTGTGTCTCCCTGATACTGTCAGGCACGTGGGTGAGCTCACGGGTGGGGCGATCCTAGAGGAGGCAGCTAGAGTGGCGATAATAAGATTGACAAAGTTAGCCAAGTAGGCGCACGCCTATAATCCCAGCACTTGGGAGGCAGGAGCAGGCGGATCTCTGTGAGTTTGAGGCCAGCCTGGTCTACAAAGAGAGAGTCCAGGACAGCCAGGGCTTGTTACACAGAGAAACCCTGTATCAAAAAACCAAAAATACCTTCCAAACAACAACAACAACAAACCAAAAAAACAAACAAAAAATCTAAACAAATTGTGACTCCTGTCCTACTTGGTTCCTATTGTGACTGAGACAGAGGTGATGGACAAGGATGTTCTGCAGGAGACCTGCGTCCTGATATGCAGGAGAGGGAGACCGAGGGACACTTTAAGGGTAGACAAAAATGGACACTTTAAGACAAAAACAAAACCACTGCAAGTTGCAGCACAGTGCATAGGGACATATGGTCATGCCAGCTTGGACCCCGAAACCATGTGTCTCGAGGGATTTGCCCAGATTTAGAAAAGCCACAGAGGAAGACATGAGTATTAACCCTGGAGACTCAGCGGCTCTGAGTGGGGGGCCAAAGTTTTGAGCATGGACAGAAGGAGAACAAATGGTTCAGTTTTTTAAATTTTTATTTTATATTTTGGTATTTTGAGGCAGGGCTTCTCTGTATAGTTCAGGCTGTCATGGAATTTGATCTGTAGACAAGGCTATTTTAATTTTTTTATTTGGTTTTGGTTTTGTATTTTGAAACAGAGTTTCTCTGTGTAACAGCTCTGGCTGTCCTGGAACTTGCTCTGTGGACCAGGCTGGCCTCGAACTCACAGACATCTGCCTGCTTCAGCCTCTCTGAGTGCTGGGATTAAAGGTGTGTGCCACCACGTCTGGCTAACAAATGCCATTCTTAAGCCTAGAGCTAGAGATTGTGTGAGCACTGTCTCTACCTGTGCTGCCTAAGTTTTTGTTTTTGGCTTTTGTTTTCTGTTTTGTCAACTTCATACAAGCTAGAGTCATTAGAGATGAGGGAACCTCAACCAAGAAAATGACTTCATTAAAACTGGCCAGTAGGCAAGCCTGTAGGACATTTTCTTGATTAATAATTGATGTGGGAGGGCCCGGCCCACTGTGGGCAGGTGGTCCTGGGACGTATAAGAAAGTAAACTAAGCCGGGTACTGGTGGTGCACGCCTTTAATCCCAGCACTCGGGAGGCAGAGGCAGGTGGATCTCTGTGAGTTCGAGGCCAGCCTGGTCTACAAAGCGAGTGCAGGACAGCCAAGGCTACACAGAGAAACCCTGTCTCAGAAAAACAAAAATATAAACTAACTAGCCAGGCATGGTGGTGGATGCCTTTAATCCCAGCACTCAGGAGGCAAAGGCAGGTGGATCACTGTGAGTTCAAGGCCAGCCTGGTCTACAGAGTCCAGGACAGCCAAGGCTACACAAAGAAACCCTGTCTCAAAAACAAAACAAAACAAACAAACAAAAAAAAAAGAAAGTAAATTAAGCTAGCCAAGGGAAGCAGGACAGTAAACAGTGTTCCTCTGTGGCCTCTGCTTCAGTTCCTGCCTTCAGGTTCCTGCTGTGTTTGAGTCTCTGCCTGGCTTCCCTCAGCCATCGACTGTTTCCTGGAAGTATAAGGTGAAAGAAACCCTTTCCTCACAAGTTGCTTTTAGTCATAGCCTTTGCCACAGCAATAGAAGAGTAACTAATACAGTTCATAATGTTTTTAAAATTAGAAATATTACTGGCCAATGAAATTAACAATCGATGTACCCTGAGGACACAGGAATTCTGCATTTCCTCAATGTGGGGAGGTTACACAGGGTTGCATGCAGGGTTTCCTGTATGCTAACCATGTGCTCTCTGCCCCCGAGCTGTAGCCTCAAATTTATCTTTTTCTTTTTTCTCCTCCTACCCTTTTAAAAAAACATGATCTCATGTAGTCCAGGCTGGCCTGAAAATTGCTATGTAGCCTCAGACTTCTGTTCTTTCTGCCCCCAATTTCCAAATGCTGAAGTTACAAGTGTGCACCAACAAGTCTGGAAAATTCTTTCTTTCCTCCTCCTTTTCTTTGGCTACTTTTTTGGGATGATTTGTTCTTATTTTCTTTTTTCTTTCTTTCTTTTTTTTTTTTTTTTTTTTGGTTTTTTCGAGACAGGGTTTCTCTGTGTAGCCTTGGCCATCCTGGACTCACTTTGTAGACCAAGCTGGCCTCGAACTCACAGCGATCCGCCTGCCTCTGCCTCCTGAGTGCTGGGATTAAAGGCGTGCGCCACCACGCCCGCTGCTCTTATTTTCTATATGTCTATGTTTAGACTTTTTTTTTTTTAAGTACATGCTACATGTGTGTTGGTGCTCTTGGAGGCCAGAAAAGGACATCAGACTCTCTGGAGCTGGATTTACGGACAGTTGTGAGCTGCTTGATGTGGGTGCTAGGAACTAAACTCAGGTCCTGTGGAAGAGCAAAAAGTGCGCTTAGTTCCTAAGCATCTGTCCAGATCCACCTTTTCCTTTGTAGAATCAAAGGTTCTTCTTGCAGGTTTTTTGGGGTCACCAGTGCTCTGATTCTAGTCTTATTGTCCCCATAATCCCATTACACATAGCTTGATAAATATTAAAGAAGATTTTTAAAAATTGTATTGTGTGTGTGTTGTTCCATAGCACATGCTAACTTTACTTGCTTTCACCCATTCAGCCACCTGGCCAGCCCAACCACAAATTTTTCAGAAACACAAAAATGTTTAAATCATATAAAAATATATCTTTATATTATATGCTCTAAATTTTTATTTAGTGTATTGTGCTGGTGCATGCCTTTAATCCCAGCACTCAGGGAAGCAGAGTCAGGCAGATCTCTGTGAGTTCAAGGCCAGCCTGGTCTACAAAGTGAGTCCTGG
The DNA here is from genome assembly GCF_903995435.1 of Acomys russatus. Taxonomy (NCBI): domain Eukaryota; kingdom Metazoa; phylum Chordata; class Mammalia; order Rodentia; family Muridae; genus Acomys; species Acomys russatus. The sequence continues at coordinate 35,450,997 of NC_067138.1, forward strand.
ACAGCCAGGGCTCCACAGAGAAACTCTGTCTTGAAAACTCCCCTTCCCCCAAAAAAGTATTTACTTGTATTTTATGTGCATGAGTGTTTTTCCAGCATGTACATATGTGTAATATGTGTGGGTAGGTCTGGAATCCAGGAAGGCCAGAGAAGGCATTAGATCCCCTGAAGTTACAGATGGTTGTAAGCTACTGTGAGGTGCTGGCATCCTCTGCCTGAGCAGCAGGTGCCCTTAAGGAGTGAACATCTTTCCAGCCCCTGTACTAGTTTGTTTGTTTTACCTAAGGTCTTGCTATGTACCCCTAGATGGCATAGAAACTGCAAGATTGATCAGGCTGGCCTAGAATTTGTGACAATCTTCCTGCCTCTGAGCCCTGGAATTACAGGTATGAGAACCATGCCCAACTTAAATATTTATTTATTTATGGAAAATGTAAGAAGATTGTCAAGAAGATACTCTCAGTGAAAGAATTACTTATTCTCTTTTCTACTTCTGAGCTGATGGGCCTAGGCCCATCAAAATGGCTTCTAGGGGTATCCAACTTTTTTGCATTACAACATGGCACTGTTGGACCCCATTTATTGTTTCCGGGGACACATGCTGTTTACACGCCTCAGGGGGGAACACATCTGAAAGCACATCATTTTATGCAAACATGGAGGAGCACATGTAGAGGGGCATAATGACATCACAGAGGGCAAAGCACTGCCACCCTTGGCATCCTGGCCTGCCGACTTAGTCTCTATTTTCACCACCACAGTGTAGTTGCGAGAGGTCCAGAGTTCACATTACCACGAAACCATGTTCAAACCGGAAAAGGGAAGAAGACCCTACTTTAGAGTCCTTTATGACTAAGGAGAAACCTTTTTACAGAAATCCCCTCAGGCCCCTTTGGCTGCAGTTGGGTCATAGAGCCACAGCCCTGTGGACGCCTGGCCAGGTGATGATGGCAGTTATGTAGCATCCCTAGAGGCAGCGCCACCAGGAAAGAAAACACAAGAAGAATGGCACCGGCATTGCTCCCCAGGAAGGGCTGACCAGACAGGTCTGGCAGTCAACAGAGTCCACACCTCTAACCCCTGCTTTGTGATGTTATCATCAAGATTCATCATGCAGCTGTCAAAACTACCTTTCAGACAAACTGTAGAAACCTTTCAAACACTGTAGAAACACGCCATCAACATCCCCTGGGACTTTCCTACCTCTTGCCTTTCTGTCTACATGGAGTCCCCTCAGCCTGGGAGTGCTTCCCGTCCCCATTGTTTTTAAGACATAAAATCCTCACTCAGAGATGGCACTCAAACGCTGTTTTCCCAATTAAGCCTTCCAGTTTCCCAATAAGGCCTTCCACATAGCTGCAGTCAAATGCTGACTCTTCCCGCTCGTCTCCCGGGAGCTTGCTTGCACAGGCTCTTTGAGCTCAGTGACTGAGGAGGAACTGTTCTGCCTTCCTTCTAGGTGAACAGTCACAGCTCCCCAGTGTAGACTTGGGCAGGGATGGTAATGGATGAATCCCCCAAGTCTCAGTGCTGTTGGTCAACTCTGGCCTTCCACACTCTATAGGAAGCTCATGGTTTTGTGAGTGTTGCTTCCCGGAACTGGAGGAGGGAAGCCATTGTGAACACTCGGTTCTCTTGAGGTAGCTCCGTCAGGAACGGCATCACCTGAGACAGCCTGGCTCAGCACAGGCTGACAGTTTGCAGGAGTGGACACTCAACTGGTCTCCAGACCTCCCGGGGGACATGCGTGGAGTCCACAGCCAGAGGCACGGGCTCATTAAATGCTGACGCCTACCCACAGGGCTGCAGAAGGCGTCCCCTCCCTATTGCGACACCGCAGATAAAAGGCCTATTTATGGCATCTCCGTTTACCTGGTACATCCCATCCACCTACCAAGACGATCACACACACTAGAAGACAAAAGTTTCTGTTTGGAAGTTGAAGGTGGTGGCACCCAACCATAATGCCAGTACTCTGGAGGCAGAAGCAGTCTTGCTGCAAGTTCAAGGTCAATCTGGGCTACATAGTAAGACCCTATCTCAAAAGTCAACAACAATTTAAAAAAAAAAAAGACAATCTAAAGAGGAGCAGACCAAAGATGGTGGGAATATCAGGACCATCAAGCAGGAAAGTTGGCAAAGGTTTTATTTTCCTGGTTTTTATTTTATTTGAGACAGGGTCTCGTGTAGCCCAGGTGAGTCTAAAATTTGCTATGTAGGTTAAGACGATCTTGAACTCCTGGCCCTCCTGCCTCCACTTCCTGAGCACTGGGATTACAGGCATCCGTAACTGTATGTAGTGCTGGCAGTCGGATGCAGGGCTTCAGGTATGCTAAGCAAGCACTCAACCAACTGAGGCCCCACCCCACCATACCCCCACACACCACACCCCCACCCCATCCCCACTCCCACCCCACCCCCTCCAGCTCTTCTAGGCTTTTTGAAACACAGTCTTTCTACGGTAGCCCAGGCTGGTCTCAACCTTTCAGTGATCTCCTGTGTGGTGATTTGAGTAGATATTATCCCCCTAGACTGGTGTACATGAATGCTTGACCGTCTGGAGTGGCGCTCCTAGGAGGTGTGGCCTCATTAGAGAAAGTGTGTCATTGTATGGGCAGGCTTTGAGGTCTCCTACGCTCAAGCTATGCCCACCATGGCACACAGTCTCCTAATGCAGCCTGTGGATCAAGATGTAGAATTCTCAGCTCTTTCTCCAGCACCATGTCTGCCTGCTGCCATGCTTCCCACCATGATGATAACGGACTAAGCCTTTGACACTGTAAGCCAGCCCCAATTACATGTTTTCCTTCGTAAGAGTTGCCTTTGTCACGGTGTCTCTTCACAGCAATAAAACCCCAAGGCATCCTGCTCTGGCATGCTGCGATTCGGAGCCTGCGCCAGCACATGACCGAACAAAAAGCTAAAAGCAGATGGCTGCTCCCTTCCGTCTGCTGCCTCATTCTCGGGCCGCACATGGAAACAAAATGGAAAAAGCTGCTTTAGTCAGCAAGTCTCAAGTTCAGTTGCTGGGGACCTACTTCAGTGGGGAAATCCGTACATGCACGGGCCTTTGCTTTGATCCTTAGCACCAACAAAACAAACCGAGTTTTTATATTCACGTATATCCAGGGTCAAGAATACGGTGGTGGGAATGAGACTTGCTGGAGCGGCTTCAACTTAACTGGCTTCCATTACCTGCTCCTTCAAGTCAATCCTGAGCACAGGGAATGTGGTGTGCTGGTGGCAGCGGGCCTGGATCCTGTGGTGCTTCTCTTGAGCAGCATGTGTATCCCCGGGAAGCCCAAACAAAAGGCAGTCACCTGGGAGATAGGCCTGTGGGTGTGCCACTATGGGATTATCTTGAGTTTGTTAATTAGCCACCTGCCCACTGTGGGCAGTACCAGTCCCTCCCAGACTTTGTGTACATGAAGAAAGGGACTTTAGCAGCAACAGCATGCCTCACCCTCCGCTCCCTGATGGCGGGTGTCACGTGACGAGCTGCTTCAAACTCATGCTGCTTTGACTTCCGTATCATGACGGACTTGAACCACGAGCCACAACAAACCCTTTCTCTCTTGAGTTGGTTTTGACAGGGGAGAGAGAAAAAACAAAAACAAAACTACCCACCATAAAAGACCAAGTCCTTTTAGAGACCTTGTACACAAAACATTAAATGCAAGAAGGATTAATCATCGGGCGTGGTGGTGCACACCTTTAATCCCAGCACTCGGAAGGCAGAGGCAGGCACTGTGAGTTTGAGGCCAGCCTGGTCTACAAAGTGAGTCTAGGACAGCCACGGCTACACAGAGAAACTCTGTCTTGGGGGAAAAAAAATAAATACATAAAGAGTATTCTCTATTTTCATTGCATTATTATGGCCTCTATGTCTTAGGCATTTCACTCCCGTCTGTCTTCGGTGAAGTGTGATTCATTTTTGCCACACTCTTGTTTAATGTTCATGAGAGTCTCCTGAACGTGTTTCTCCCTTCTTTAATTTTATATCATAAAAATTTTTACATAGTAGTATCCAGACCTCTGAGTAAATTTATTTTCATAAGCATATTTAAACAATTGGATCTAGTGTCTGGGAAATAACTGCAATTGCAGGGGAAGCACTGACATTCAGTCATATGCTGGCACAGGCTCCAAATCCCAGCATGCCAGAGGCAGGGCGTCTTAGTTAGGGTTCTACTGATGGAAGGAAAGCATGTCATCAGGGCTGGCTTACAGTTTCACATGCTTAGCCCATTATCATCATGGCGGGAAACATGGCGGTGTCCAGGCAGACATGGTTCTGGACAAGGAGCAGACAATTCTACATTGTTTTTTGGTTTTTGGAGCCTTGGCTGTCCTGGATTCGCTTTGTAGACCAGGCTGGCCTTGAACTCACAGAGATCTGCCTGCCTCTGCCTCCCCAGTGCTGAGATTAAGAATGCAGCCATTCTTTCTTAAAGCCTGTTGTCATAGATCTATTTACACGCTTGCGTTGTGATGATTGCTTTAACAAGTAACAGCAAGAAAAGATTGCCTTCCCATTTTATGTTATTAATATGGTATTCAACAATTACTTATAGAGGAGGGATTGTGGCCCAGGTATTGTTTAAAGCTGTTTACAAGTCCATTTAGTGCTCACAACCACCTGTAAAGGAGTTCTCATGATGGCTGGTGCTAATTATCAACCTGACAAAACCTAAAATCACTTGGTAGGTGGCCTCTGAAGACCACTTGGTTACACTGGGGTGGGGAGCCCTGATGATGCTGGGCAGCACTGTCCCCTAGTGCTGGACTGTGTGAGAGTGGAAAACACATGGAAACCAGCGTGCACTCCTCGCTCTCCTCCCACCTACAGATGTAACGTGAAGACTTTATCCTGGAACCGAGAACTAAAATAAACCTTTTCCCCCTGTAAGTTGCTTTGGTCAGAGTACTTTATCACAGCAATGAATAAAGAAATTGAGCCGGGCGTGGCGGCACATGCCATTAATCCCAGCACTAGGGAGGCAGAGGCAGGTGGATCTCTTTGAGTTTGAGGCCAGCCTGGTCTGCAAAGTGAATCTAGAACAGCCAAGACTATACAGAGAAACCCTGTCTCAAAATCAAAGAAAAAACTTTTTTCTTCTTTTTCTTATGTAGTATAGGCTGGCCCTGAACTCCTGATGCTCCTGTCTCTCCCTCCAAGTCCTGTGACTACTGTCATGACCACAGCCTACTTTCCCACCCCCTTTGGAGACGGAGTCATTAGAAATCAATGTTCTAATTTTACCTCTTTTCTTTTGACTCAGGGTCTCACTCTGTAGCGCTAGATGGTCCAGAAGTCACTACACAGACCAGGCTGGCCTTGAGTTCATGAAGATCCATTTCCCTCTGCCTCCCAATGGCTGGGACCACAAATGTCCCACTACAGCCAGCCCGCACTGTCCCACCGCAGCCAGCCTGCACTTACTTATTCTATGATCAGAAACTTATTTTCCTTTACATTGATTTCATACTCTAAAGATGTCTTTTTATGCCATAGAACAAAACTTTTAATCTTTTTCTTTTCTTTTTTCTCCTTTTATTATTTTTCCTTTTTGTTTTTTTTGAGACAGGGTTTCCCTGTGTAGCCTTGGCTGTCCTGGACTCGTTTTGTAGACCAGGCTGGCCTTGAACTCACAGAGATCTGCCTGCCTCTGCCTCCTGAGTGCTGTGTTTTGGTGTTTTGTTTTGCTTCTTGAGACAGGGTTTCCCTGGCTGGCCTAGAACTTGGTATGTAGATCAGACTGGCCTCAAACTCACTGGGATTCTCCTGTGTCTGCCTCCCGAGAGCTCGTGCTGGAATCAAAAGCACACATTTTGTTTATTTTTAATGAAGATCAGCAATTTTTTAAAAGTTATATTCAATTGTCTTGTGTATGTATGTGTGTATGTGTGTGGGAGTCCACGTGCCTCCTTCCCATGTCAAATTGCTGCTATTTCAGACACTGGATCTGAAAAAGAATAATTCTGATATTGCCAGGGAGAACTCTTTCCTGAAAAGCTGCTTTCTGAAAGGCATGTGAGGTCAGAGGGCATTTCAGTGAAGTCTGTTCTCCTACCACATAGGATTTGGGGACGGAACTTGGCTCAGTAGGCTTGACTGCAAATATACTTATGCACTGAAACATATTAGCAGCCCTGTTTATATTTTGTTAAGACCAGGTCCCTCTATATGGTTGGCTGGGAACTTAATATATAGACTTGGCTGGCCTTGAACATGTGGCATTTCTCTTGTCTCCACTTCCTGAGCTCTGCCATTATGCATGACCATGCCCAGCTGTGTGAATGTTAAACTTTTCTTTTAATCAGGCATGTACTCTAAAACAATGATGAGAAGTGTACTATAGTAAATTCACAAGCATACAGCATGGTTGTTTATCATTAAGCATTATGTGCTGTTTAACTGTGTCACTCTTTTTTCTTTCTCTTTGAGTCTTGAGGATTGAACCCAGGGCTTGCACATGTTAAAATAGTGCCTTACCACTGAGCACATAGCAGCCTGCTGGCCCTCTACATGATGGGCAGCAGAGCATGTCGGCTTACTCTGCAATCACTGGAAACCTGAGTAACCCTGACATAATGGAATTGCTGGGCAACGAGAGTCTTCACCTTCATTATATTTTCAGGCCATAGGTGACCAGAACATACATATTGGACATGTTGTTAGGTCTCAGGAACCTGGGACAAAGGGCTGAGGAGCCTGTGTCCTGTGACATCTATGCAAGGGACTGGAAATATGAGGTGGGGCTTTCTTTTCCTCTGTGAGTCCCTGAGCAGCTCATGGCCTGACACAGAAGCAGGTACTTCTAAGGTAGTCTTTGTCACAGGGGTGGGCAGGATGACTTCCTCGAGGATAGTGGACAGTGTGTCTGTGGTGGCTCTGACCATAGGCTGAGCAGGGCGTGGTGCCACCAAAATTCTTTTAGGAGGAAATTAGAGGCTAAATATCATAAGGGAATATCATTCCCTCTACATTCTGCTGCCATGCCTGCCCCTCCACCTCTCTGGCACTAAGTATTGACTCAGCGCCTTTGTGGTGGCTTCAGTGACAACGGCCCCCCGTAGGGACACTTATTTGCATGCTTAGCCCCCATGATCTGTTTGGTAAGGATTAGGGGTACTCTTGTTGAAGTGGGTGTGTTGCTGGGGGTGGATTTACCAGGCCCAGTCTGTCCCCATCTCTCTCTTCCTGCAGGTCAGGATGTAACAGTCTTAGCTACTGCTCCAGTGCCATGCCTGTCTGCTTCCCACCGTGATGAGCATAGGCTAGCCCTCTAAAACCGTAAGCAAGCCCCAATCACATGCTTCTTTTATAAGGGTTGCCTTGGTCTTGGTGTCTGTTAACAGCATGAGAGCAGTAATTAAGAGCCTTACTCAAACATGTCCAGGTTAGTTCCATGCCATGGGCCTACATCCGCACCCTGACTTTGGGCCCTTCACTCCTGCGGTGGGGTCTCTAAGAACTCAGCTGACAGCTAGGTCCACCCCACAGGACCCGGTCAGCTTTCTGACTTGTGGTGCAGACACAGGCAGAAACATGGGAGGCCCAGCTGTGCAGCCAGCTGTGTAGCCAGCTGCCACTTTAACCTGGGCTTATTTTTGCTCTGTTATTTTTATATCCTGGTTACAGTTATAGACCTTACTATTAACTCCTGAAGACTAATTTTTCCAGATGAGATCAGCATGTTCAGGTTTTGAAGACCAGGTTTCGAGTTTCAGTTAGACACAAAGCAGAACTTTCTGAGTTACCTTTGTACTCCCAACAGTCAGCTCGACAAAGGGGCCCTGACGGAAAGAATGTCTTCTTGTGTGACTATGGGTCAACATGTAGCTGGGTTTCCCTTTATTAATATTCCCATAATTGAAATATGTGATATGTTATACAATTTAATTCTGCTTGGTGTGTGTGCGCGCACGTGCCCGATAGTGGAGATCAGAGGTCCAATGTCAGATGTCTTCTTAAATTATTCTCCACTGTATTTTGGGGGGCAGAGTTTGAACCCTGAGCATACCAATTCAGCTAAACTGACTAGCCAGCAAGCCCTAGAGATCCCCTTGGCTTTTGTTTGTTTGTTTGTTTTGTTTTGTTTTTGGATACCGGGTTCCACAGGCAACAGAAGTGTGCCACACTGGGTGTAGTTTGAACATAGGAGACCTCAAAGGCAGCCTTCACAGTGATGCACTTGCTCCAACATGGCTGCACCTCCTAACAGTGCCACTCCCTATGACTAAACATTCAAACACATGAATCTCTGGGGGCCATTCAAATCACCACAGACACTATGGCTGAGGCAACTTTCATACTGGAAAGTATTTAATTGGGGACTAGCTTACAGTGTCAGTGGCTGAGTCTGTTATTGTCCTGGCAGGAAGCATGGCACCAGAGAGGGAGGGGGGAGGCTGGGCCTGGCATGGGCTTTTTGAAATCTCAAAGCCACCACCAGTCACAAAACCCAAGGCCACAGCTATTCCAGAAAGACCACATCTCCCAATTCTTTTAATCCTTCTCAGATAATGCCTCTTCTTGATGACTGCGAAATCACCAAGTATGAGCCTATGAGGGGCATTCTCATTCAAGCCACTACAAGGAATAGTATGACCATGCCACAAATTTTCTAAGCCAGTCTTTCAGTGTTAAGCATTTGAATTATTTTCTATTATTGTAGACGAAATTGTGACCATTTTTTTTTTTTTTTAACCTGCATGCTGGCTTAGTTTCTTAGATTTCCATGAACTGGTATTACTGGGCAAAATGGCATGAATAGCCTTTTGTTCATTTGATAGTTGAAAACATCATCTTGTAGTTTTAATCTGTATTTCTTTCCTTGCTGATGATGTCAAACATTTTTCTTAATCTTTGTTTACTAGTTGTATTTCCTTCTTTGTGAACTCCCTGTTCATATCCTTTGTCTGTTTCCTGTGTCAGTATTCTTCACATTAATTTGTATGTTTTCCCACCCTAAAATTCCTTTGTCTTATCCTAACTTTTTTCTTGGTCTGAATTTCAATGCCAGACTGTTTGTTAGTATAAATGTTTTTCATGATTTGAGTTTCCCCCTCATGCTCCTCCTCTTGTTGAGAACTGGCTCTATAAATGCAAGGTGGACTCATCAGAACCGTCCCATGTTCCCTTTCACAGATCCTCTGCCATCTCCCCATTTCCAAAGGTTCTAAGGGCTCCTGGGCTGAGTCCAAATGTGTTCTCAACCCTAGTCCCTAGGCAACAGCTCATCTAGCCCAGGGCTTTGAATGCTTTTTGTTTTGATTTGGTTTGGGTTTTTTGTTTGTTTGTTTGTTTTGTTTTGTTTTGTTTTTTTGAGACAGGGTTTGTCTGTGTAGCCTTGGCTGTCCTGGACTCACTTTGTAGACCAGGCTGGCCTCGAACTCACAGTGATCCGCCTGCCTCTGCCTCCCGAGTGCTGGGATTAAAGGCGTGTGCCACCACGCCCAGCTAGGGCTTTGAATGTTAATTCCACCTTCCCTGGTGTCTGTTGCCAACCTGGACCCCGTTCCACCACTCCAGATGCCAGTTTAAGATGCAGCACCTCCTCTGGGCTGCCCGACAGGAACCCCAAATGATTCCTTTTGTCACTGCTGTGACAAAATATCTCACAAAAGGAACCGAGAGAAGAAAGGGTTTGTGCTGGCTTAGAGAGTCAGGATAGACTCCACGAGGGTAGGAAAGGCATGACTGCGGAGGGGCTCCAGCTACGGTGGCAGGAGATGCTGGGAGGCTCCTATTGGGTCTAGAATTAAGAGCAGGAGGAGGAGTTCTCATGCTCAGCTCAGGTTCTCCTTTGTAATCCGTCAGACCCAAGGCCGTGGGATGCTACTGCTCGCTGGAAATACCCTCAGTGTATGTCTCCCAGGCGATTCTTAAATCCACTCAACTTGACCATGAAAATTAAGCATCACATATGGCCTTCAATCAATCAGTCTTTTCTGTTTGTTTTGAAATAGGGTCTCTTGTGGCACAGACTAACCTGGAGCTCCTAATTCTCCTTCCTTCCATCCCTTGACCACCTTCAAATTATTATTATTTTTAATTATCTTATTCTACTTTTCTCTGCGTGGCCGTAGCGATGCTGGTGTCTTCGGGCTGCCTCACTCACATGCTCTACCGCTACTCCTAACAGTGTGCCAGATCTGTTCCACCATTTTCCTTTGACTAAAATTCCCTTGCCACTTTGCAAATCTGTGTGAACCTTTGAATAAGAGGCCAAGACCATGAAAAGACCCAGCCTAGGCCAATATCAATTCCGCCGTCCTTCCTTTCTTTTCTCAGTGTTCAGGATCAAACCCAGGTTTCTGCGCAGGCTAAACCTGAGTTACATTCCCACACTACTCCAGCACAGAGCTTCCCTGAAAACTTCTGATATCTTGTTGACCAGAACTAGGTTAGGTCCAACCAACCCGAGCTGGAAGGGAAGCTGAGCAGAGGGGGCGAGGGAGAAAGCTAACGATGTGCATGAGAACATTTTCAGACCCTCCCCCAAAGCTACTAATCAGAAATGCGGGGGGGCTGTGGCATGCACATCAGCAGTCTGTAAGATAACAGGTCCTCCAGAAGATTCTGATGCCTCTGAGCTAGTGAACCACATCCATAATGATGGGAGAGTTTGTTTGTTTGTCTGTTTTGGGAAAGGGTCTCATGTACTCCAGGCTGGGAACCTTGAGCCACCATACCCCATTTATGGACTGCTGGGGATAAAACTCAGGGCTTCCTCCATGATGGGCAAATATATATATGCAAGTCTTATGGTATGAAAAAAAAATCCTGAACTAGAACACATATCACCTGTTTTTGTAAAGTTCTGTTACTTGCTCACCAGAAGACATTAGTTTTCTGACCTATAAAATGGGAGTGATAATAGCTATACTGATTTCAATTCAATAAGTTGTTGTGGTGATCAATTTAAATAATGGAGATGAAGCCAGTTGGAACAGTGAGGTGGCACACTCCTGCCATCCTGGAACTGGGGGAGGTGGAGGGAGGTGGATCAAGGACAGCTAGGACTACACAGAAAAACCCTGTCTCAAAAAAACCAACACACACACACACACACACACACACACACACACACACACACACAAACGCACTCACAAATACTAATGATGAAAACATTGGAACCTGCCAATTATCAGGCAAATGTTTTTATTTTTGAATGGATCTAAGGGGAAATTCTGACTGAATTAGGTCTGAAGTTCAGAGACAAAATAAACCCGGAAAGAATATGATGGTGACTGTCACCTGTGAGCAAAGAAGCAGGACTGTCCTTGAGGGGTAAAGGCACCAGCTGTCTTTGTGTTCATCTGTTTGCACAGGAGGTCACCATTTCAGACAGGGGAGAATCTCCTGATGAAGTTCCTAATGTTTAAGGAGAAGTGCAGGTGATGAATCAGCACAAGGCCAGGCCTGCTATCAGCTCTTAGGGACATAGCATTTTATCACTCTCCTATTCTGAGCCAGGTCTCATGTCATACCGTGTAGCTCAGTCTGGCCTGGAATTCATTACACAGAAACTCAAACTTGAGATTTTCTTGCCTCAGCTTCTCAAGTGCTGCGATGGCAGGCCCGTGCTGGCACGCCCGGCTTGAGTTTTGGTCTTTCCCTAGAGTTTTTTTCTGGGATCAATAATGACAGAGGGATTTTGCCACAGCTTTGTCAACAGTTTACTTAGCTCACATGATGGGCAGAGTACAGACGCCTGGGAGATGCGAAACTACCCATAAAAGGTCTGAAGAGATAGAAAAGCTACAACTGTCAGCATCAGAAATAGAAACTGAAACCACATAAATTAAAAAGCTTACCATTACAAAAAAACACAAATTTTCACAGCAGTCCCAGGGGCAGCTGCTCCAGGTGGTTTCCAGAAGAGGGTGGGGTCATGGGTGGCTTCAAAACAAACACGGTTCAGGGTACTGAAAGGGAGCAGCCACAGGAAAACCACTGAGAAGACGGGGAACAAACGAGAGGGATTTAATGTTCTGGTTTTGGATTAAAAATCTGGGGTGCTACTGTCTGAGCACCAAGCATGGCGCCCGCCCTTTATGTATTAAAGCCTGCTCACACTGCTCCTTGCTTACTCATTCCACCACGGTGGCCCCCAGCACACACATGGAGCTGTTTTCACTGGGTGAATGTACATCAGTCATTGGCTTCTGGGAGGCACCAGTCATATCTAGGTTTGCGTTCAGGTAACTTAGACCAGGCCTGAAAAGTGACACAACTGAAACAGCAGGGCCCTCCTGAGGCTAGGGCTTTGACCTCTCTTCAGGTGAGCCTGTGTCTAGGAGGATGTGTTGGAAGGCTGTCACCTAGCAACATGGAGGTTGTAGAGTAGCTAGGAGACTCTGTGTCTGTACAATTGCTCTGTACAAAATGTGAAGCCAAGGTCTATTTGTTTATTGATTTGTTTAACATTTGGGCTGCAACGCACAAGTGCTGTGATAAGAGAGTTTGTAGAAGCAACGTCACAAAGCCACTTATCCCTTGGCACTAAGAGAGGATATGATCTGCATATGGAAATCCCATGATGTAACTCTCTGAAATGGCTGAGGGAGTCCTGCCAAGTTCACCATCAAGCTGACCGAGCTCAGCTCGGACAAAAAGGCCAAGGCTGGGTCAATCTTTGGACCTGGTTGCTAAGGTGTTTGGGTTTGTCAGACAAGCAAACAAGGCCTATCTTTTCCTCCCTGTCCCCTGCCATGAACCCACTGACCTACTTCACCTCATGAGCCCTGAGTATCTAGTGTGTAGGTCGCCAGGGCAGCCGACATTTGATAAGGAACAGGTTTCCTCCTCTGGATCCTGAAGGAGAAGAGTTCTGATCAGTGCCTCTCCAAGTAGGGATCAAAATGTACTTTGGTGGCTCTTAACAGCTGCAGGATGATAATTCCTGGGGGTCAAGTTTAGGCCCCAGTGACTTGCAGGTTGTGTGACACGAGTGAGTCATTTAACACCTCTTGATCCCGTCCCTTCTCTGGTAGGCCTTGCTGCTGCAATTATCCCAGGTGTTCTGCAGCCAGTGTCAGCTTCCCTGTACCACCCTTCTCATCAGCGATGCGTGGGTGTTATTTCTCCCCTAATGGAAATCTGAGATGAGACCAAAATTTCCCAGCTTCCCACTCCCCTCCAGTTGCCCTGTGTGTTCCTCTAGCATTTTCTTTCTTTCTTTTTTCTTCACTTTTGTTTTGTTTTGACAGAGTCTCAGATACCCAAGAGACTATGTACAACTCACTATGTAGCTGAGATTGGCCTCCAGCCTTCGGTCCTTCTGCCTCTATTTCCCAAGGGCACAGGGGTATACCACCACGCTTGGCTCAAATTTTCTTTTAAAAAGATTTCTTGGGACTGGAGAAAGGAGTTGGTGGTTAAGAACACATGCTGCTCTCGCAGAGGTCCCAGGCTCTGTTCCCGGCACCCACATCTTACCTCACAGTTCTCTATAAATCTGGTTCCAGGGACTCTGACACACTCTTCTGGCTATCATGGACACCAGGCACACATGGTGCTCACGCATACATGTAGGCAAACACTCACACACCTAAACTAAGGATAAATCTTTTTTTAAAAAGGATTGCATAGTTCGTATGAACTGAAATGTCCGTTCCACCCCCCACCCCACACACACACCCTGAAATTCATGTAAGGGGCTTGGTTCCTGGTACTTCAGAGTGTGGCTAGATTTGGAAAGGTGGTAAGTTAGAAACAGACCATTAGGGTAGGTACTGATCTGGTCAAGATCTCAGATTTCTACCCTCCAAAGGGCAAGACAGTATCAACTGTTGTGTGACCTGCCTGTTCTGGGAACCTGGTTAAGGTTGCTGAGCAGACAAACATAGTTAGTAAATTTTTAAAATTTTATTTTTAAGAGTTATTTATTTTATGCATAGGAATGTTTTGCTCACATGTATGTCTGTGAAGCACAAGTATGCCTGGTGTTCACAGAGAAGGGCATCAGATTCTCTGGAACTAAGGTTAAGGACAGTTGTGAGCTGCCAAGTGGGTGCTGGGAATCAAGCCCAGGCCCCCTTTAAGAACAAATGCATGCCTTTAATCCCAGCACTTGGGAGGCAGAGGCAGGTGGATTTCTGTGCATTCAAGGCCAGCCTGGTCAACAAAGCAAGTCCAGGACAGCCAAAGTCGCACAGAGAAACCCTGTCTCAAAAAAAAAAAAAAAAAAAAAAAAAAAAAAAAAAAAAGAAAGAAAGAAAAAAGAAAAGAAAAAAAGAACAAATGCTCTTAGTTACAGTGCCATCCCTCCAGCCCCACAGTTAGACTTTCTATTGCTCTTTTTAACCTATCCCAACCAGGATCCCACCAGTCCCCACAGACTGCTGTCAGGGCCACCGCTGACCACTATCCAACAGATTCAGTCACTGGGCTGTCATTTTGAAATCTATCACTGGGGCTTCTTTACGGCTGCTCAGACTTTCTAGAGAAAACTATTTTTAGGAACTCTAGCATTACACTCTCATTTTTCCACTCTCTGGTGGGCTATTTCTTTTCAGGCTCCAGCCCTCCTCTAGTGCATTCCACAGCCGTAAATGTGACAGAAACACTGGGAAGTCACACCCTTACCTCAGCCTTTCCACCTCTCCCTGCAGCTGCAGACCAAACTGTGCAATGGCCCTGGACATCTCCAATCAAAGACCTAAAGAGCATTTCCAGTCCAACACCTGCCCCGTCTCTCCTCTATTTCCCCCATTCCCTTTAATGGTGTCACCATTCACCAGCAAAGTCAGAACCCTACTACCTTCCTATACTTGCCTCAGACGACTTAACAGCCTCACCTCAACCTTAAAATAAACCTGATTTCAACAGCTGGTCCTGCAGCTGCCATTTTGTTCTGAACAAACAGTCCCACCCTGCATCCTACTTCCCTGCTCACCTCTGGGCTGTCCCCCTGAAGGAGGGCCTGCTGGTCATGGAGATCAAGCCTGTTCACCTCTCATCAACTTTCCTTTGCAATGCACAGTTTGGTCCGCAGCTCCAGGGAGGGGTGGAAAGGCTGAGGTAAGGGTGTGACTTCCCAGTGTTTCTGTCATATTTAGAGTTGTGGAGTGCCCTAGGAAGATTATGAACCCAGAGCCTTGTGCATAGCAGATAAATAGTGGGCCATTGAGCTCTACCTCCTACCCTTAATCTTTTAAACCCTCTATTTTGAAGCAAGGTCTTGGTAAGCTGCTCAGGCAGGACTTGCAATCTTCCTGCCTATCCTTCTGACAGACCCGGATGACAGAGACCCATACTGGAGCCTGGCTTCTCACCACATCTTGGATACAGTGCAAGTTCCCTTCTGACAGTGACCCTATCTGGCTAAGTGAACACACTCCCTCCCCCGTAGCCCTTCGGCTACATTGCCAGTCATCTGTAGTGACCTGGGGTGGTAGTAGCGCCTACAGACTCACCGTTCCTTCTACTTCTATTAGTCATTTCTTACAGCCTCACAGAGCCTGCTTGCTCCTTGGGTCATTTAGGGTTTGGCTCAAAGTTCACCTTTTGGAAATGACTTTCTTTCTTTCTTTCTTTCTTTCTTTCTTTCTTTCTTTCTTTCTTTCTTTCTTTCTTTCTTTCTTTCTTACAGGGATTCCCTGTGTCACCCTGGCTGTCCTGGACTCACTCTGTAGACCAGGCTGGCCTCGAACTCACAGAGATCCACCTGCCTCTGCCTCCCGAGTTCTGGGATTAAAGGTGCGTGCCACCACACTGGGCTCTGGAAAGGCCTTTCTTGAGGCCCTCTTCTCACGTAGCACTTGCTGAAAGGTCAGAGGAGCCAGCACACTCAGTTAACACCCAAACCATGTGCCAAACATTGTATCAGATACTTCATACATATAATCTCAGCCCTCAGAACCACCTTTTAAAGGGCCTGCAAAAAAAAAAAAAAAAAAAAAAAAAAAAAATCCTTATTTTATAAATCAAAAAATAAAGATGAAGAGAGATTAAATGCAAGGTCCAAAACTAGCCCTCTAAACCATTACTTCCCAGTACTCACTCTCAATTCTATTCTGAGTTATGGGCACTATCGCTCTGCAGGGCTGGCCTTCCAGGGCTGGTGGTTTGGATCGCACTTTCATTTGGGCAGATAAAGTCACTCAGGTGCATCAGTGTGTGCTGGAGGGACAGTCAGACAACACAAGGTGCAGCTCGGCACCTAACACGCCTTTCCTCCCACACTTGAAAGTATGAAGAAGGAGAACTGCCACAAGTTCGAGGTTAGCCTAAGCAATGTAATGAGACCTTTTCTGAAACAATAAAACAGAAACCCAAACAAACAAAAGCCAACAACGAAGATTTGGGTTTGGAAGCATAAATTCACTTATGGGTCTAGGCACCTTTATGAGTGCTTCTTATTTTAATAGACTAAAAAAAAGAGAATGATCTTTGGTTCTTTACTCTGGTGGGTTTGGGATTAAATTTCTCAGGAGCCATTAAAGCGTTTAAGCTTTAAAAGTTTTTTTTTCACAGCACCCTCTACATATATGGTCACTATGTTGCCTCCGCTAGATGGAAGGTTTTGGAGAGTCAAAGCTGTTTTGTTTAGTGCTGCTCTGGCAAGTGGCCCAGTGTAATGCTCATTTAAAAATGGTAAGTGAGGTGGCTGGAGATATGACTCACTGGTAAGGTGCTTGTCTAGCGAGTATGAGGCTTTGGGTTCAAATCCCAGCACTAACAAGACAAAAATGATAAATGAGCTGAGCAGTGGTAGAGAGAGAGAGGCAGAGGCAGGAGGATCGCCTGGTCTAGAGTGAGTTCCAAGGCAGCTAGGGCTAAACAGAGAAGCCTTGTCCCCAAGCGTTGGGATTAAAGGCATGTACCTCCATGCCTGGCTCTAAGGCTGTTCTCATGTTACTAATGGCAATCCTCCTGCCTTAGCCTCCTGAGTACTGGAACTATGAGTATGTGCCATAATACCCAATGAAGTCCACAGTTCTTGAGGGCACTTCTCCCCAGCACCCACCATACCTCACTAATTTCTAGTGCATCTTCCAGCACATAATGTCTTTTTATTTTAAGAGGTTTTTTTTTTTTTTTTTGAGATATAGTCCAGGCTGACTTCAAATTCAGTATTCTCCTGCTTCAACCTCCTAAGTGTGGCTATTTTATTAACATTTGTTTCACTTTTTTTAAAATTACATTTTTGAGTGCGTGTGAAAAGATTAGAGGACAACTTGTGGGAGTCAGTTCTCTTCTTCCACTATGAGGGTCTCCAAGATCCAATATAAATCATCATGCCAGCCCATAGTTTACTCATAATCGCCATATGGAACCAGGGTTTAAAAAGAAATAGCTGTGTGATTCCACACATGCCTGTGATCCCAGCACAGGGAGGCAGAGGCAGGCAATCTCTGTGAGCTTGGTCTACAAAGCCGGTCCAGGACAGCCAAGGCTGTTACACAGAGAAACCGTGTCTTGAAAAACCAATCAAACAAACAAAAAAAAAGAAATAAGTGCAACTCAAAGGTAGAGCTCATGCTTAGGATGTGTAGAACCCTGAGTTCTATCCACCCCCCAACCAAAACACAAAACAAATAAAAAAGATAGTTGACAGAACTTACAAAGTTGCAGAACTCCCACCCCATGCTATCTTTTTTTTAGGGTGCAGAGGTTGAGTCCTAAAGCTTTATGCATGTTAGGGACAAGCCCTACCTATGAGCCACACTCCCAGACCAAAGCCACAAGGTCTTGAGAAGCTGTTGTGTTTATAGTCCTGGATTAAGCCCTCCCTAACATCTTCCTAAGGAGATAAGTGGCAGCCCTGTTAAGTGTTCTGTTTTCAGTGTTTCCTTTAGAGAGTAGAGTTCCACCTGTTACCCCAGCACTTGGGAGGCAGGAGTAAGATTGCCATCACCCTTAGTCAAGCCACCACACTTCTGTTCCAGCCTTTCTGGTCCAGTTTGACTTATTCTCGTCTTCATTTGGAACAATGGATTTAATTGGAATTTTAAGGGATTGAACCTCTTTTTGTTTGGTTGGTTTTTTTGGAGACAGGGTCTCTCTCTGTAGCCTTGGCTGTGGCTGTGGCTGTCCTGGACTTGTTTTGTAGACCAGGCTGGCCTCAAACTCACAGTGATCCACCTGCCTTTGCCTCCCGAATGCTGGGATTAAAGGCGTGTGCCACCACGCCCAGCTGGGATTGAACCTCTTAAATGTAATCTAGAACAACTTTACATTTTTCCTAGACACCTGGCAACAGTCCACAGTCAAAGCCCAGCTGACCCGTTCTGTTGGTACGCAGATTGAAAATGACAGAGCAGACCTGACTTTGGAATTCTCTACATTTCTACAGCATAGCTGAACAGCATGGTGCTTTAGGTTGGGAGAGGGTCTGCAGGGTCCTCCTTTGTGGCTTGGAAAGAAATAAGTCTTTAGCAATCTCATTGTGGCTGGCAGGAGGACAGCCACAACCTACTTTTGTGAGCAGGAGGCATGAGCATTCCTTGTATCTGGATGCTGGCATAAATGTGGTCCAGTCCTGTGATCCTTCAAACAGAATTTGAGGTTGAATTCCTTTTGTTCTGGGAGATAAGGGAGTGTATTGAGCGCCAGGGAAAACAGGCCAGGGTGCTCTGACAGATGGGGAAAAAGAGTCAACGGACGCAGCAGGCAGCCTGGAACTGGGCACTATAGCAACACTCTGAGAATTAGCCTATGAATTAAAGGATGGTTGCATTCAAGGGGCCGGCAAAGACAGGGAATGGCCAGGTCTTTTGTCATCCAACAGAGAAAAGCTTGTGCTGCTGTTGTGTGACTGAGTTCGGCTGCATGCAGACAGCTCCGTACTGTGGAAGTGGCCTTACTCCCGTGTCTTACTTCATATAAGTACGCAAACCAGAGTACTCCAAGCAGGAACAATCCGCTAGGCAGTGAAGGGTTTTGGTGATTTCTATAAGTACTACTTTTAAAACTAAGAGCCATATTCCTTTTACTCTTATCTAGTCCCCACACTTCCAGACAATGTCTGGAGTGATGAAATACCCCTTCCTTATAGGGGCAGACATATGAACTTTCCACAAACCCCAACCCCTTGCTTCTTGGTACATCATGGCAAGTGGTAAGATTATAAATCAGCAAGAGTAAACAGAAAGCAATCGATACCTGAGTTAAGATCTGGTTTTCCTTTTCTCTTCTGGTGCTGGGTGATGAACCCAGGGCCTCGGGCATGCCTAGCAGGTACTCTGCGTGGCCTGATGAAAAAACAAAATAAAAGCCTGTTCATTAGAGCTGGACGTGCTATGGCAGGCCTTTTGGGGGATTTGTTAGTTGGTGGTAATGGGGTTTCTGTTGTTGCTGTTTGGGTTTGGTTTGTTGTGGTTTTGTTTTCTCTGTGTAGTCCTGGCTGGCCCTGAACTCACAGTTACCCGCCTGCCTCTGCCTCCCCTGGAAACCCTTGTAAGTGCAGTGTCTCATTTTCTTCTCACTACAAATAGCTGGTGAGTAGGTAGGTCTCATGTGAATGTCTACATTTTGCAGGCATATAAACAAAAGAGGTCATAACCTCGGATCATATGACAACTTTGATGCAGACCCCTGGGAAGAAACAGAGCTAAATTTTCTTCACTCAGGGTTCCTCTTTTCGGAAGCTAAGGGCCTTAAAACCCCAAGGGGGGCGGGGACTCCTGCCATGCTTTTTGTCTTTCTAGGCCAGACCTCTTGGAGGCAAGACCGTGAGCTCCCGGTTAATGTCCCTAACACAGAGGGGGCCCTGGTTTGTTGTCTTACTAAGAGGTGGGAGGTGAGTGGGCTACAGGCATCCCACGTACTCCGAGGACCGCCCAGAGGTAGCCGAGCAACTGGTATCCCCAACCACCCTCTCAGCAAAAAGGGGTCTGAGTGCCTTATGCCCACACTCTGGGCTCCTCACTCATCCACAGTGACTGTGGGGGTCGGGCTCTTTCCTCAACTTTCCCCTTCCTCCCCTCGCTCCCACTGGCGGCTCCCATCTCAGCCAGTCCCCGGCCCCAGTTTTCTCCCCTCCTCCCGCTAGCCCGGAGAGCGCTCGGGCTCCCGCTTTGTTGCCTGGGCTTGTTTCTGCCCCGGGCGCGCCGCGGGCCAGGTGCCAGGTCACGTGCGTTAGTGACAACCTCTCGCAGGGCGGCCCCCTGGAGTCCCCGCGCAGCCGATTGGTCGACCTGGGGCTGGCGCGGCTCGGGGCGGGGCCGGGAAGCCGATCAGCTGTTCCCAGAGCTGCACAACAACAAAAGGACCCGGACGGGCAGGCGGCCGCCAGGGCAGCGACTAGAGCGCAGGAGCCGGGCCCGCCGCCGCTACCTCAGCGCCCGCCGCTCCGCTCGGCTCACGTAAGTGCGGGTGACAGGGTGGCGACTGGGTGCCCGCTCCCCACCTTCCCTGCCGGGCCCTCTCCCTTCCCCGGCGCACCCGACGACACCGAGAACCTGCGGGTGACGGGAAACCCGCTCCGTTACCCCAGACCCGCCCTGGCCCCTCCTGACCTCGCTCAGCACCGAGCCTGCACCTGTGGGAAGAGCATTTCCGGTCGCTTCGGTGCGGATTAGTTTGATCACGGGCCCTTGGGGTGCGCCAGAGACTGCTGTGAGTTCCAAATACTTCATCCCAGACCGGCGCGACTGCCCTGTGAGGCCCCAACTTTGCTTATTTAAACGAAGGAAACTTGGAGGCAGAGAGAGATTAAGTAATCTTAAGGCCACAGAGCTAATTAAAAGGAAGCGGTGCTTACTGTTTGCAGAGAAATTTCACGTGCAGCTCCTTCATTTTGCTTCTGCTTTCGTGACAGGTTTACTCCGAGTAAAAGTTCAGAGTGGATTAAGTGGGAACAACCCCTCTCCACCTGTAACTCCTAAAGACTGTGGCGTTCCTGGCCGAAAGAGCCCTTTTGAATGCTTAGTAGTTTTGAGAGAGGAGAGTGTGACTCTTTGGCTCCTTGGACAGACATCATTACAAATGTCCCAAAATATTGAAATCCCATGCTTGGTGATTGTAATACTTTCCACTGTAATACTTTTTATTGGCAGGTGGGAAAAAACACCAGGCGGCCTTTGCAGCCTCAGTCACTAAAATTCAAAACTGCAATTTTTAAAGTCTTTGCTGGAAACCGTGGCCGACTAACTTACTTGACCAATGCCTCTTTTGTTTTCTCATCTTGTCTTATTCTTGCCTGCTCTTCGGTGTATTTCTCTTGGGAATGGCTCTGCTTTAAAAAATCAAGGTTAACAAGCAGTGGATTACCAACCTAACTGCTCTCTGTTCGCTATCTTTAGACTTCAGAACAGGAGGTGGTGAGCCCACAGGGGAATAATCTTGTAAATTAGCTAACTGGAGTAGAGGTGGAACGAGCCAAATCAACTTTTTTGGCCTGGTTTGTTCCCCCCCTCCTCCCCAGTTCAAAATTGACTTTTAAACTACTTGAATCAAAGCCAAGGTTTGGTGACTCACACCTGTAATTCCAATACTGGGAAGGTGGTGGTGGGAGAATCAGGAGTTCTAGGCTAGCACTTGTCTCTCACCAAAAGAACAAACATTTGTATTAGCATCTTTGTTTTTCTGAATTGGTAGGTTCACTTCTTCCACCATGCAGCTTCTAGGGATCAAACTCAGGTCACCAGGCTTGCCAGCAAACATTGTGACTTGCTGCGTTATCCCCTGAGAGTAGTTTTTAGGTTGCTTTTCAGTGATATGTTTAGCCAGCTGGTATTTCAGAACTGTTGAGGAGCCACAACTGCACTCATCAAAGTTGTGGGTGCCTTTGTTGTTAATTTTAAAATGTTTTTGGAGCCCCCTGCTGGCAGCCCAAACCACTGAGAAGTGCTGGTCCCTCGCCGTTTTAGAACCAGGCTGCAGGCTTCCTGCCCTGCTGCTCCCTCCAGATAGCAGACGTCTTGCTTTTGAGCAAGTTATTTTCATTTCTGGGACTCAGTTTCCTCATCACAGAGCAGAGGAATAGATCTCTCAACTGTCTGTCGCATACCATAAGCATTCTGCAAGTTGAAATTCTAGATAACTAACTAGTCAGTGTGTGTGTGCACGTGTGTGTACCCGTGTATATTCTTATATGCCCTTTACAGAAACAAGCAACAAATCTCAGTCCCACACATGGTAGCAGAAGGACCAGGTTTCTAAAATCAGCAATTGAGTCTACACCACACCCTCTTTTCCTGGGTATGTATCTCAAAACTGAGAACAGTCTCAGGTGGTGGTAACACAGACTCTGAGGCAGAGGCAGGCGGATCTCTCAGGAGTTTGAGGCCAGCCTGGTGTACAGAGCGAGTTCCAATGACAGCCAGGGCCACACAGAGAAACCTGCTTCGAAAGACTAAAACAAAACAAAAACGTGACTTAAAAAACATTATGCCTATAAGAAACAAACAAACCCAAAATAAACTAAAGGAAAATGGGCCAGATACAACAATTGAACAAGACAGTGGAATAGAGGAGCCCGCTCCCATCTCAACTTCTATGATGTTCATAGAAGTTCGTTCATCTTACTTCTTTAAAAAATGTACTTTTTGTAATGATGGGTGGAGGTACTTTAAAACAAGCAAGCAGTAATGGATAATCTGCATTGCTTAACACTTGGGCCCAGATAATTTATTTCCTTTTCCTGCCCAGAGGCTTCCAAGTCCCTCAGAGTAGCAGGCTTTCTCCTCCAGCTTTTCTTGCCTCTTTGCTAAATTCCAAAGCTATATTTGTCTCCTCTTGGGGATTCATGTTTTCTCTGGAACTTTCATTATAGTTTTACTACTGCCCTAGAGTTGTGAATCTAAGTCAGTCTGAAGCCCTGCTTTGCTATTTGTCTGCACATAGCACCTGCTCCCCTCTGTGGCTACTGTATCTGGGTAGGTGTCAAAAGCAATAGTGACTGGTAGGAAGGAACATTTTCTGGGTCTTCTGTGGGAGGTCAAAGTGTTAGCAGTTTAGGAAGATGCATTTTTAAAGATGTTTTATTTTTTTTTTATCACACATGTATATAGAGACTAGCCAGATGAGTGACATGCAGGTAGGTGCTTGCAGAGGCCAGAAGAGGGCATGGGATCCTCTGGAGCTGCAGTTAGAGGCTGCTGGGAGCGCCTGTGGGTGATGGGAATCAAACGCTACTCCTTTTGTGGGCCAGCAAACACTGCCTACTTCTCTTCGGCCCTTAGGAATTTTTCTTTTTTTAAAACACAATAGCACTGTCCTATGTGGGTGCTAAAATTTTCTAGTTCCTATGTTAACTATCAAAAACATTATACTAACATGTAATAGATGTATGACAATTGATTAATGATATACTTAATGCTTTTAGAATCAATTCTTTCCAATACATTCCAGTATATACCTTATACAGGTGGCATAATCAGATGCAAAGTTCTCACTCCAAATACTTGAGCCATTTTTAGTTCTTTTCCTTTTAGACTGGTTTATTGAATATACAAGGGAGCAGTTGGCTGAACAAAAGCTCGAGTATTCCCTACCTGGCTCTGTATTTGATTGAAAAAGTTTATTAAGACAGGAGGCTCAAACTCCAGATAACTGAAAGTTTCCTCAGTTTGACTCATTTTAAAATTCAGGGGTGGGTATGGAATGTATACCTTTAATCTCAGGACTGGGGAGATGGAGATAGTTAGGTTTTCTATGAGTTTGGGGCCAGCTTGGTTTACATCAAAAGTTCCAGGCTAGCCAGGTCTACATAGATAATTAAAAAAAATAAAATTGAGGGACTGGCAGGACAGTTAAGTGAGTGTACAGACATACATATTTTTTAAAGCCTTGCACAGTGGTGCACACCTGTAATCCCAGCACTCGGGGAGGCAGAGGCAGGTGGATCTCTGGGAGTTTGAGGCCAACCTGGTCTACAGAGTCCCAGACAGCCAAGTCTACACAGAGAAAAAAAAAATCTTAGCCAGGTAGTGATGGTACACACCATTAAACCTAGCACTTGGGAGGTAGAGGCAGAGGCAGGTGGATCTCTGAGGTCTAGATCAGCCTGTTTTACAGAGTGAGTGAGTTCCAGGATAGCCAGGGCTACTCAGAGAAACCTTGTCTCAAAACAAAACAAAACTCAACAACCCCCCTAAAACAAACAACTCCCCCCAAAACAAACAACCCCTCCCCCTTGCCTTAACCCAGCATTAGTTTTAAAAGTTAAAATTCAAACAGGGTATGGTGGCACATGCCCTTAATTCTAGCACTCAGGAGGCAGAAGCAGATGGATCTCTGTAAGTTCAAAGCCAGCGTGGTCTAAAAACTGAGTTCCAGGACAGCCAAGGTTGTTACAGAGAAACCCTGTCTCAACCTCCCTCTCCCCAAGTGTCTTGGTCACAGTAGTCAAATACATGGGATGGAGCTAGGCACGGTGTCGCACGCCTGTAATTTTAGCACTGGGAAGACAGAGGCAGGTGGATCACTGTGATTGCGAGGCCATACTGGTTTACAAAGCAAGTCCAGAACAGCTAAGGCTACACAGAGAAGCCCTGTCTCAAAAGATAATAAAACCATACATGGAATGGCTTATCTGATGAATTTGGTGGCTGCCTGTACAGAATCTGGTGCAGAGTGTGAATCTCTAGCACCTGGTTATTCCTGGCAACACCTACAGAAGGTAGGGCCAGAGAGCATCACATAGACTTCCCTCACATCAGGATTCTAAGTTGTGGCCCCTACTTGAGGTAATCCTGTTTCTATTTTTCTCACAGTGAGACTAAGGCTCACAAGACTTAGTTTGCACAACCACCCATTATAATGCCAGAGCTTTCCCTGCTAGTTCCTAGGAAAGCACTCCCAAACTTCTTTGCAGGATTCAAGACCTCCAGATGTGTCATGTAAATGCCAGCAATGACTCTATGCCTGAAGAGGAGTTCTTTCCTTCCCACTGCTGGTCCTTGCAGAGAAACAGGTCACCTGGAAATGGCCTCCTGTTCAAGAAACCAAGTGGTGTGTCTCATGGCTGTCCTGTCTGTGGCGGGGTCCAGACATTACAGGCATAGCCAGTCTCTGGTTTTGGCTGTAGCCAAAGGGGGCAGTTTACAGCTGCTCCATTACCCTTGAGCCAGCCACATTTTGTGGCTTGTAGTCACTGATATGGCCTGAGTCCTAGTGCCTTGTCCCAAGACAGTATCACAGGTAGAGGACAAGGCTGTCACTCAGGAGGACTGAAGAATTCCCCTGTGACATTCTCGCCACTCCATAGCAGCTCTAGTTAATTAATTAGGGCATACAACAAGACCCTTAAAGAGTCCTGACAATGGTGATGGCCTCTTAGCCCATTCAGCACAGCTGTACTTGGGCTGATATCTGCCCTTATAACCTAAGAGAAATTGGTAAAGTTTGAAAATGTATCTTTGCTCCCTCTTACATGCTCAGTACCCTTCATGCACATACAACCTTGTAATGACTCTCCTTTGAGCCCAGCACACTGCAAAGTCCACTTCTTCTATAGTTTCTGTTAGCCTGCAGCCCTCATGATCTTACCATGCTGTTTCCAGGTTTCAGGAAAACTGGTTATGCAGTGACATTTCTTGTTTACCTGCTTTTAATAATTAATGGCTGAGGAGGATGCATTACAACCCGAGTGTATTAATGTCATTTGTTTGAGATGTTTTACCCTTGTATGCAAATAGTTGTTGCAACCTATTCTATACACAGAGAATAGAACCAGGTGTTCTAGCAGCACAGCTTAACTATTAAGAGGTTTTTTTAAAAAGTGAGCTCGGCACTTCATGTAATCTTCTTACCTGATGCAGAAAGATCACTGAATTCCAAACCAACCAGGACTACATAGTGAGACTATGTTAAAAAAAAGGGGGGGGGCAAGAGCCTATTTGTCATTCCCTTGTGTTGAAAGCTCCTAAATTTACACTCCTGGATGAAACCACACCTGTCCTCTAAGTGGTCCCATTCTTCCTGACATCACCCCTCCCCTTTATTTCTTTTGAGACAGGGTTTCTCTGTGTAGCCTTGGTTGTCCTGGAACTCACTCTATAGACCAGACTGTCCTTAAAGTCCTGAGAGATCTGCCCACCTCTGCCTCAGAGCACTGAGATTAAAGGTATGTGCCACCATGGCCAGGTTTACCTTTTTGAAACAGGATTTCACTTAGTACCCAAAGCTGGCCAAGAAATCTTGAGCCTCTTGTCACAGTGTGCCAAGCGTGGAGGTTACAGGTATGTGCCTCCATGCCTGGGCTTCTCAACCTCTTCCCTGTAAGGTCCTGTAGGATCTGGTCCTGCTTGGCCCCCAGACTGTTCCTGTGGCCCGGTTGGATCTTGAGTTCTCGCTCCTATGCAGGCTTTCATAGTCTGCCCCTTCCCCACTTCACATCTTCTCAGTTATCCAAGATCACTTACTGGAAAGCTGCACCAGCAAGGTCTGAGGACCATCTAGTATTCTTTCTGCTACATCCAAACTACAGTTTCACTTCCTGTGTGGTTCTCGTTCACTGCTGCCTCCCCTGTGCCTAGAACTATACCTTATACGTAGGAGGTAACTCACTATTTGTAGAATAACAGTTGATTGGTCCAGAGGCCCTTGCTAAGCATACCGCCTATATAATCTCACTGAGGAAGAGTAGATCAGGGAGAATGTTTTTGGCCTAAAGTAGAATGAGAGCAACTAAGAACAGCAGGTAGATGTAGGCTATCTGTATAGCTGAGTCCATACAACCTGCTGGTGGCTTAGAAAGGGACTGAGTGGCATCAGAGTTGGTAGGAAGCAGGGGGGGAAAAAAAGCTATTCTTGAGGAAATGTTCAATTTTCTATGCTATTAGGTAGCCAGGTAGAAATGGCCACTTACATCTGTACCTCTGCGTTTCTACCATGTTGGCTCCAGGGGTCACACTTAGGTAGTCAGGCCTTCATGTAGTTGTTGATTTACCAGTATTGTCTAATAACTGCCCACATCAAGTGCCACTTGTTTATCAGTGCAGCCTAATAATGTTTATTATTAAACCTAATAATTATTATTAGAACAGTGTTTTTTAACCTGCTAGCAATCAAGACAGACACTTGTTATATTCTAAAATAGCCTTAGTTAACCTGGGGCAGGTATCCGATCCCTGTCCCAATCTCATGCCATCTGCTTCTAATAATTTCTATCAAGCTACCTCCCATCCATAGTCCCAAATGCTTGATAATGCTGTTCGTCTCCATCCATGCTGACCATGTGCTTCTTCCATCTAACCCATGGTGGCCTTCTTTCTCCTCTCCCTCTTAAGATTCTCTCTGTGCCTCTGTAAGATCTTTATCTCAGTGGGGTCAAGCCACCCAAAACTCCTTTTACCTTGGGCTCAGCCTAAGGCAAGGTCACATGCCTTCCACACCTTTACCCATTGAACTATCTCACTGCCTCATCTGCCTTTTCCCCCCTTTCAGATGTATTTAGTTTTTCCTGCATGTATGTCTATGTGCTGTGTATATGCCTGGTGCCCTCTAAGGTCAGGTGTCAGATCCTCTGGAACTGGTTGTGAGCCACCATTTAGGTGCTGGGTATTGAACTGGTCATCTATCTGCAAGCGCAACACATGATCTTAACCATATAAACTTTAAAGTGAGAAAGGGGGAAAGCAAGACTTGAGTCCCATGTACACACTGACTGCTGAACACTCCAGTGTTTCCAGTCCTAGTTCTTGCACAGTTAAGTTTCTACAGTGTAAATTTCCTCATGCCTATAATAGGGATTGTTTCAAAAGCCAAACTATGCTGTTCTTGCAGATTTCAAATAATCAGGCATGCTTAAAGCTATACACGATGAATATAAAACAGCAGGACAAGGGGTGGGGAGGATGAGGGCATGGCATCATGCTGAAAGACAAAGGGCTAGAAGTCCAACCCCCTCTCAAAAACTTCACAGCAAATAAAAATAACCGTCTTCTGTTTTATTTTAGGGATGAGTCTTCTTGCTCTTCACCTATGTCTTCTGAGGAAACACTGTGCACTTTAATCTCCTGTCTGTGCCATCAGGCCAACTGAAGACAGGGTTTCAAAATCTCAGCTATAAAGATAATATCCAGCCAAAGTCTCAATCCTGCCTTAACAATGTTTCAGAGACTGAATAAAATGTTCGGAGGTGAAGTCACTACTGCTTCCAGCCAAGAACCAGAATTTAGTGAGAAAGAAGATGATGAGTGGATTCTTGTTGACTTCATAGGTAAGGCAACACAACAGAGGTAGCATCCAGCAAGCTATATAGCCGAAGATAACCATAAACTCCGGATCCTCCTGCCTTCACTTCCCAAGACTATGGTTATAGGCACACCCCACCATACCTGGCTCAGAAGTGGGAACTCCTGGGGCTTGTGGGTGACTCAGTAAAGTGCTTCTACACACACACACACCTATGTACCCTCACACATAAATGTATATATACATACATAGAAAATGTGAAAATTTCAAGACAGGGTTTTCCTGTGTAGCCTTGGCTGTCCTGGACCAGGCTGGCCTCTGCCTCCCAGAGTGTTGGGATTACAGGCATGCACCACTGCACCCAGCGAAGTGTAGTTTTTAAGGCTTAAAAGTAAATAAGGGTATCTTTAAAAACATTCAGGAAACATTTTGTGCCAGAAAGTTGAGTTAGTGATGTCAGATATCCAGTTTTGCAATTCCTAAAGCCTGGTCCAAGCAGGGGTGCTTTAATAGAAAACCCTCATATGAGCAGCAGGAACCACAGGGCTCATATTATGTCTATTTGCTATAATAGAAAATCCTAAAGCCATTCTTCAATGCCAGTGTAACTACACAGACAGAGGTCAGAGATTATAATTGTAATTGTTATAAGCAAATGTAAGTGCCTCGGTGAGCATCTGTTAACATAGTATTGTCCTTTTTCCTGTGTTTTGAACTTGATGGATGACTCTACCACATTTGACTACTCATCTTCCCATGTGCAATGTGGATCACAATCTAGATACTTGCACTGGTTTCTCAGCCGAGGAAGAGGAGGAAGATGATGACATCAGTGAAGAGTCCCCAGCAGAGCACACTTCAGTCTTCTCCTGTTTACCTGCATCTTTGGAGTGCTTGGCTGATACCAGTGATTCCTGCTTCCTCCAGTTTGAGTCCTGTCCAATGGAGGAGAGCTGGTTCATTACCCCTCCCCCATGTTTTACAGCAGGTGGATTAACCACTATCAAGGTGGAAACAAGTCCTATGGAAAACCTTCTCATTGAACACCCCAGCATGTCTGTCTATGCTTTGCACAACTCCTGTCCTGGTCTCAGTGAGGCCAGCTGTGGGAATGAAGAATATAACCCAAGTGGTCCCAGGTACGTTTTAAGAACAAGCACAAGCAGTCTGCTAAACAAAAAATTTATTTCTAATACAAAGCTAAGGCTTAAAAGAAACAAAAGTAATTGTGTTAGAGACTTACTTAAGTAACTTGTTCCGAGTTATAATTGCAGTATGCAGATCAGGATGGAGTTTTACAGGGTTATTGTAGCATGGCTCAGTTTAAAAAATTACACTACTGAAGGGAAATTTAGGAAAGATTAGTATTTTTGATAAGCAAACTAGAATGTAATTCTGGTGTATGTTATAGACTAGATTATTTTAGGGTATCAATTTCACCTAAAATATGTCTCAAAAATTCATTTTCTTACACATATTCTTAGCTAAATCACCTTAAATGGTGCTTAATCTTGAAAATCCAAGTATTTGTTCCAAGGTTTGTCCCCAGATTTCATACTGAAGTGATGTGCTGTTATATGGCAGTCCAAAATGGCAGATAGGTAAAGACCCAGTAAGCTCAGGGAAGGGAAGCCAGCGAAGACTGATGTGTTCCAAATGAACCTTCCAGAAGAGAACATTCTCAGGAATACATCCGAGATGGTTCTCACCTACGAAACCACATTGTCCTCTCCATCTAATCTGCTCAGAGTCTTGCCTGGCTAGGCAATCATGCATGTCGGTGAACATGCCCTATAATATCCCACTGACTTACTCCTTCTTGTAGGTAGAGGGTTCAGGTGACTCTGGATCCTCGAGGACTGCACTGTAATCCAAAGGGCTTCTTTTGGATGGTTCAGGCCTTGTTTCTGCTGGACCACTGAGTACAGCTTGTTTCCTATCTATAGAGTATAAACAAAACCCAGGCAATGCTGTCCCAGTATTACAGATGCACTTTAGCAAGGCTAAATACATTTCCTCTTTCTTGCACCAAAACAAAAATCCTGTTTTTTATACAGTCACATTATGCCAGGAATAAACTAGGACTTCAAGTGGCACTTTATTGAAAGCCATAATTTTGCTGAGCTGTTTATAATTTGTTTGTAGTCGATTTAAGTCTACTTCTTAAAAACTCTTCCCTACTGATTCTGATTGTACCTCTGAGGAATCCACACAAGAATTTAACATGACCAGGAGCTAGAAAGAGCCCTAGCTGCTCTTTCAGATGACCCAAGTTCAATTCCCAGCATCCACATGAAAGAGCAGGGATAACACTATCTTTTGGCTTCTATGGGTAATGCAGGCATGTGGTGCAGATTTTACATGTAGGCAACACATACACAAAACAGAAATAAGTAAAATCTCAATTAAAAAAAAACTTAACATGATTAAAAAGTGGTCACTTTAAATTTGTTTACTGGCATTTGATACTTACCTTTCAATATTAAAGCACATGTATGATTGGCCACTTTGCCAAGTAATATATTACAGTAGACATGAATACTATTAACATCCCGGGCATGTATGTCCTAGAATGTTTTTACTATATGGGCTCACACCAACACCTATTCACCCACACTTTGAGCCCATTTTGGGCCATGCTTTCTATACTATTTTATTTGACATGATACAATTATTGTGTTTGAGCAAATTTTCACTTCATCTGGTTCCCAAATCATACTCTAATCTTCTCCATGAGCGCCTAGCCTTGGAGAGTATTTCATCAGCTTTATCCAAACCAGCGTCTATGCACTGTAGCTAGGATTTAAGTGTTTGCAACTTGATGCCACAAGTTGGTTTTGCATTCCCACACCATAAATATTAACATGTAGGTGTAGGGCCAACAAACATACTTTTCATAATTGAATTATCAAAGGCAAGGCATGGTGCTACATGCTTGTAATCCCAGCATTTAGGAGGGTGAGGCAGGAGGATCACTAGTGTTAAGGACAGCTTAGAATGCATAGTGAGATACAGTCAAAGGGGATATGTGTGTATGTGTATTTTTAAATCAAGGTAGAACCAAACGTTTGCAAAACGGCACTATTTATGTAGTCAACAATCTTTCTGAGCAAGCAATAAACCATGTCTTTCAAATATATTACTTCCATTCTGTCTGTCCTCAGGGATATTAGTATAAACCACTTGAGTATGAAGCTAAGTGCTTATAATGGCTTTAGAGTGTACATTTTATTGCATCGTAGCCTTTAAATATTGTTTGTGAAGGTTTATGAGCAACCATAATTTTAAGTAATATATGTCATCAATTGCCCATAATAAATCAGTCTTAATAAAGAAAAATGACCATGTCCTAGTGGTAAAATTAAAATGGCATTTTAAATCTTACTATGATTTAATAGTTCACCATTTAACATTTGTAGGGCCAGGAAAAGCTGCTTATAAGACTCACGAGCACAGAGTAAGTATGTTCACTTTGAGAATGTATGAACTGTTATCAGGCTGAACAGGGAGGCTAGGAACTCAAATGCCCACCTTCTAAAAATCATTGAGTTTATATTAACTTTTTCTATTTGTGTGGTTTTTCTTTCTTCTCTTTTCCTTTCCTTCTTCCTTCTTTCCTTTCAAGACAGGGTTTCTCTGTGTAGCCTTGGCTGTCCTAGACTCACTTTGTAGACCAGCAGGCCTCGAACTCACAGAGGTCCACCAGCCTCTGCCTCTGCGAGTGCTGGGATTATAGGCATGCGCCACTACGCCTGCTCTCTGTTAATTTCTTAATGGGATCTGTTTTAGTTCTACTCTAGTGTGGATAGTTTCCTGAGATTATTTTAGACAAAATATGTAACTGAATTCCTGAATAAAGTAACTGGTAAAAAACAAACAAAAAACTCAGACTTGGGCATAGCTCATTGTATGGAATGCTTGCTTGGTGCACAAGAAAACGTAGGTTCAGTTGTCAGTGAATAAACTGGATGTTGTGATGCACACCTGTAAACCCAGCCCTTGAAGGGGTGGAGGTGGGGCGATCAAGATCGTTCCAGGCTACATAGGGGGCTTAAAGCTGGAGCTAGATACCCTAGCTCAGTCATCTCATCATCACAGTTATCCTGGGCCGGCCAACGGTGCACGGGGCCTGAGACAGATAAACAGCACTGCAGAAAATTAACTTATTTTATGTGTTAATATAGTTTATCAACCATGTTCTAAGATAGGTTGGTTTTGTTGCTTTGGTTTGGTTTTTGAGACAGGATTTCTCTGTGTAGTCTGGGCTGTCCTGGAACTAGCTCTATAGACCACACTGGCTTCAACACTATCCAACTGCCTCTGCCTCCTGAGTGCTGGGATTAAAGATGTACATCACCATAGCCTGGCTTAATATTTGGGTCTTGAAACATTGCCAGGTAAATGCCATTCCAAAACATACCCTTCTGTGGTATAAATAAAACACCAACTGATGTGTGTAATAGGCATTGACTTCTTGCCTAGAAAATGTAAAGTTAGTGGAATGTCCTTATGTACATTTCTGAAATACAGATTCACATGTTACCTAGGACATTTTACTTGTAGCCAGAAACTTGAGAATTAAAAACAGCTAAAAAGCTGGGTGTGGTGGCTCACACTGGTAATTCCAGCACTTGGCAAGCCAAGGCAGAGTATCAGAAATTCAAGGCTAATGTTGCCTACTTGACACATTGGAGGCCAACGTAAGCTACAGAGATTCTGTCTCAGAAAACTAAACAGAACTACAGATGTTCAGTAGGCATCAGTTCTGGAGAACCATATTAAATTCACTCAGAGTATGAAGCACATTTTTAATATACAACCCAGTTAGCCATCTCTGGACAGTTTCTAGCCTATGTTTCTATTGAAAGTTAACGTTTCAGCTAGAGATATGGCACATATTTGTAATTCCAAAACTTGAGAGGCTGAGGCAGGAGGATGGTGAATTTGAGCGGTAGCCTGGGCTCAATAACAAGACCCTACAAAATAATCTGTTTACCAGTCATAAGATGCTAAGTCCTTACCAACCACAGACAAATAAATGTAGAAAATCAAGTTACTAAGTAACCTTCTTAGTAATGTAGTCTGCTGTTGATACACTCCACTGTGTTTTGTTTCAGAATGGAAGCACACAGTGAGGTGGGGAAGCACATTCACTGCTGTGTTGCAGCGTTTGCTGCTCAGGCAACATTTTTGGAACAACACAAGAGCTTCCGTCCTTCCCAGTGGATAAGAGGACACACTGAAAGACAGCCTCTGAACAGAAATGGCCTTCGTCGCCAGAACCTTGCCAGGGATTGCCACACTCGACAAACGAAGCATAGCGGCTGGGTGCTTCACCAGCCCTGCCCACGCCAGTACAGTTACTGAGAACACTGAGTTTTGCTGGTGGCTTTCCTGGGGTTTGTGCGTGTTTGTGGGTGTTGTGTGTATACAAGGAAAATGCTGTCACCTTCCAGCCAGCTGAAGACCAATCACCTAGTGTATCAGTGTGTTTAGACACCATCACAACCAGATTTGTGTGCTGTGTATCACATAATGCCTTGCTCCTGACAATAACTTTTTAAAAACATTTTCAGAATATTTTTGGAAATATAACAATACAGTTACAGTGTTTGGGGTTGCCAGTAAGGTATATATATGAGTTAGTCAGCATCTTAAGGACATTTCTTACCCCAAGTCTAAGAATAGTCATCTTTTCAATTTCCTTTATTTTGTATTATTTAATCTTTTGTGTAAGGAAAAATTTATTCTCAGGGTCAGCCATATACTTTATTGACCAATACTTGATAGTCTTTTTCTGTATATAATGAGTACATTTTTACACACTAACATGAGCATTAACAGGTGATTTTTGCCATGGGTAAATTGGAATTAATGGCTGAACTTACTTTTAAAAGAAAACTTGACATATTTATGTATGTATGGTTCTTTTTTCTGCAGATTTGTCATTACAGTTAATTGTGGAATTCAGGTACATTCACTTTGTGAACAATATACATTAGGTAATTCTGATGTGACTCCACGAAATGGTACAGATACTATAACTGTCGTGGACAAAAGCACTTATTTCATGTGCAAAGGGAAAAATTAGACCTGTGAGATGATATTTGGAATCTGTTTGTAGGTAACCCACAGTGCAGTCAGCATTTGGAGATATCTGTAACTGCCACCTCAGCTAGACATGCACCAGCGCTTGCCCAGGCACCTAGTGACTTCATGCTATGTCTGCCATAAGAAAGGGAGAGATACTGTGCTAACTCCTCAGATATGGCCCTGTCCTCCCAGGGGCACTGGAGACACGGGACATATGGTGGTGTGTTTATAGCACCTAAGTGAAGACTGATAGGTTGTGGTTTCCGCAAGCTTTCATTTTTTTAACTTCACAATATCTTTAACCACTTTGGCCTCTGTTTCCTCCACAGCAGGGGAGTAATAATACTTACCTCCCTCCCAAAGTTGTGAGGGTTATATACTGATTGGAAGTGGGGCTGTCAGAACTGAACTTCGTGTGAACTTTCAGGCCCTTCTACTGAACCTAGTGGTGGGAGGCTATGGCAGTTTTTCTGCCACGATTCTTCTTCAGGGTTGGCGCTAATGAGGCCAGGGTTCAGGGATCCGCTCATATAGGCCAGTTAACATGATGTAAAGGAAAGCCCATTTTCTTACCTTGAACCAGTCACTTCTTTTAAAAATCAATTTTGATGGATTTTGATGAGCCATCCACACTTGGAACCAACTTTCTGGAAAATTAAAACAAATTTACATCTTGAAGTACACTCTACTAAGAATAACACCATTGCCTGTGCTATCAGACAGCTCACTTCCCTATCCCCTGTGCAGCCCTAATTAACATTTGCTTATGAAGTAACTCCAAGCATATTGTTATGGGAGGTATTATCTCTGCAGCAGATTGATGCAGGGAACCCTGGGAGACTTTGAGGGAGGAGCAGTGCTCTCTGATGAGGGTGGGCAGTTAGATGGTGAGGGGTGTTCTTACACTGGCTGTGACTATTATGTGCCAGGAGGTCTCTTTAGAACAGGAATCTCGATTCCTCCTTTAAACCTTTTCCATACTGACTTCCCTTTTTATTTGTTTTCTAATTAAGGGGCCAAGTCTGTAAGTTTGTCAAATGTAAAAGTTATTTGTTACTGTTTGTGTTTTTATGGAGGTGTGCATGTTTTACGGGGCCATGCATTGGTTACTTGGAGATAGGCCAGCTATGTGTCTTCTGCATACATGCAGCCTTATGCCTGCTCCCTCACATCACGGGAGCTGTGTCTCACAGGCTGAGGCTCAGCCGTCAGAACAGTGTTTTGTTGTTTTTTGTTTAAAACAACTTTCCCCCAAAATTTGTTTAGCCCTTAAGTACATTTACATTTCTTTCAGTTACTTTCCGTTTGCCTTGTGCCTAGTGTTTTTGCCTTGTCCTTGAAAACCAGCAAGCATCAATTACTGGGATTTTTTTTTCTTTAGGGTTAAGATTACCACACCACCTATAGCAGATGGTTACACATTGTGGTTTCTGTGTGAGAATCTAAAGTTTATGTCTAAAATTGGCACATACAAGAATTGAAAAAGGTTACACAGCTCAGTTGAAGTTTGGGCAATTACCGTGTGTCTAATAACACAGGACAATGTTAAACCTATTTAACATTTTTGAAACATGGCCAAAATGCATTTATGAGTTGAATACTCACTGATTATCATCACCACCATTTTGCTGTTGTAACTACTACTGGTTTACAGTATAGTTCAGTGCATTACAAATACAAGCAGGAAGGAAGAAGACCCCAAGAGCTGGGGACGTAGCTTAGTGGTAGAGGACTCACCTACCATGTGTAAGGTCCTGAGTTCCATCCCAAGCACTGTTAAAAAACAGAACAAAGAAGCAAGGCTCCAGAATTTGGTAGCACTGACCATTTTAAAATTGATAACCTAGAAAGTTGCTTGCAAAGTCTGACATACATGGTGTGTATCAGCTGTTTACCTGGAGTATGTTTTTTAGCTTTTATACTGGACCCCACACTCCCCAAAAGTTTGTTTTATGTTAAACATTTTAGAGTGTGTATTCTGTTAATTACTGTTCCTGAGTTACATTCTGCACTGTAGATGGCTGCTCAGCTCGCCATATTTATCTTTTGTGGCAATTTATATAGTTTGGTAGGTGGGGATTTTTTTTTTCCTTTTTTTTTTTTTGCAGAGATGCAAAAAGATTGGATCTTTAATTCCTACTGTGGGAAGTTTAAAAAAAACAAAGCGTTAACTTTCTGTATATTTTTCCAATTTCCATGCAGACTGCTTTTGTTTTATTAGTTCTTTGGTTCCAGCAAGGTGAGTGTTTACATAAAACTTGCAAGGGCTTGTATGCCTGCTTGTTTTTGCTTCTCAAATCTGTACAGGTTTGCAGTCTTCATTTTTGTTACAATCTGAATTGATTTGCTATTTTGCTCTGTTCTCACAGAGGCATAGTCTTTGTATACTCTTAAAAAAAAAAACAATGGAGGGTATCTTCTTTATCTTCATTTTCTTTGAGTTCGAAACAAAAGTATGAAGGACTACAACTAGAAGATAGACATTTAAATAGACTAGTAGGAAAAATTTCTACCTTTTTTTGTTTTAGAGACACTTAGGAGACTGCTCCTTGGACTGGGAGATACTAGTATGTGTTTCCATTGTTGCCTTGAGTTATCCTTTTATTTTATAAGGCCTATAGATACTATCACCTTTATATTCTTTAAAGTTAGGTAGTTTCATGCCATCAGCTTCTGATGTAATATAAATGGCAACCCTAGCTACTTAATTCTAATGTTGAAAAATTTTACATGAATGCTTGTCTATTTAACAAATCTACATATGACACAGTGTTGTCGTCTTTGTCATAGGCCAGTGTCTCTTGAAATACAACACCAATTCAAGTGGCTTAGGTGCAGAGATGCCAGGAATTAGGTGCAGAAGAGGCACCAAGAATAGTGTCTTTTCTTATTTGCAGCAGTACCTTTTATGTAGAAGAGACATTACTATTCAGAGGAAGGCAGCTAAATGGATGCTGTTCTGTGTAGCATTGATAAGTTTCCTTGTAATAATTGAAAAATGTTTCTAATTGTTAAATGCCCAGTTTGGCTCTGTACTTGCTTGATGTTTTAGTATTGTTTTCTAGGTGGACTTGTAAAAAACAAACAGTGCTTGATGAGGTTAGATGTGTGTATTCGGGGGCCTCAGGTGTGTGTGTGTGTTTTGTTTTCCTCCAGAAGTTTTGAACTTTAGTCAATAATTGTGTGTGTTATTTTTAAGAAGTGGCTTTATTTTTCCTCTAGTAAAAATTGTGAACACATTTGCCTTCTGAAGGGAAGGTATGAGCTATGGATACTGAAAAGTATTGTAGGTTGTACTATGTGCCTTTGTAATGTGTTTATGGGCACAATTTTTTTCTCATCAACTTGAAACTTAAAAGGGACATTTTGGTTAGGTTATATACTGTACATCAATCTATGCATAAACGGCAGCTTGTTTTCTTGAGCCACTATCTAATTGTTTTTCTGGGGTTTTTTTTACATAAATTTTTTTATACTGATTGGGTCAGAGATGGTCAGTTTTATACAGAATGAACAGCACAGCACTTTGCCAAAAACACGTAGCATTACTTAAACATTGTGTATTAACACCAGTTCTTTATAATGGAGTCAGCTGTGCATTTTGCACTGCCCAGAGTTACAGTTTTTTAATCTGTCAGTAAATAAAATGTCCTTTAACATGTGTTGAATTCTTTTATCTTCATGGTCATTATTCTTGAAAGTAATAAAACATTCCTAAAACACTTGCTGTCTAACATTGCTTGGGCAAAAAGCTGTTTAATAAGCACTGTATACACTCCTTTTAGAGGCATGGGGGTGAATATCTGTAATCTCAATATTCAAGAACTGCTGAGGCAAGAGCATTGCTCCAAATACAAGGCCAGCTTGGGCTACATAGCACAGCCCTGTCTTTTTTTTAAAAGCCTTTTGTTTATACATACATACATCATATAAAGTAAAAAGTAATTTAAACAGACAGGGACTTCAAACTAGTACTTTCTCCTTTAATCAATCTATTTCTTTTTGGGGGGGAAGAATGCACGGGTGTTTAGCCTACATGTATGTCTGTATACCATTTGCACACAGTAACTGTGGAGGCCAAAAGAGGGTGATGGACTCCTGGGACTAGGGTTACAGACAGCTGTGAACTGCCATGTAATCAAACCCAGGTCCTCTGGGAGATCAACCAGTGCAGGGTTCCTAACCACTGAGTCATTTCTTAGGCTCCAAAGTTAATTTTTTGAGACAGTGTCAGATAGCTCAGGCTGGTTGTCTTAGGGTGTTATTCCTGTGAAGAGACACCATGACCAAAGCATATCTTATGAAGGAAAATATTTAATTGGGACTGGCTTAGTTTCAGAGATTTAGTCCACTATCATCCCGGTGGGAAGCATGACAGCCAAAGAGAGTTCTACATCTTGATCCACAGGCAGCAGGAGACTGTCTCACAATGGGCAGAGCTTGACCATAGGAGACCTCAAAGTCGGCCCCCCAGTAACACACTTCCTCCCACAAGACCAAACCTCCTAATGCATGCCACTCTCCATGGGCCAAGCATTCAAACACATGGGTGTGTATGTGTGTGTGTGTGTGTGTGTTAAAGTGCTTTCCATAAGCCGGTGGCACATGTCAGTAATCCTAGCACTCGGGGAGGCAGAGGCAGGCAGACCTCTCTGAGTCCAAGGCCAGCCTGGTCTATAAAGCAAGTGCAGGACAGCCAAGGCTACACAGAGAAACCCTGTCTCAAAAAACAAAAAAGCGACCAACCAACCAACCAATCCCCAAAAGAGCGCTCGTTTACCATGAAAACCTGACTATCTGGATTCAATCTCTGGATCCCATGGTGAACAAGTGAACAGACCCCTAAACATAGCCCTCCACAAGTGTGCTGTGGCACAGGTGCTCCCACAATCTCTTATATACATACCAGTAAAAATAAAAACTTTAAATTCAGAGCATGGCAGTGGAGGCACAGGCCTTTAATCCCAGCACGCAGGAGACAAAGGCAGTCGGATCGCAGAGTTTGAGGCCAGCCTCGTGTACAGAGTGAGTTCCAGGACAGCCAAGGCTACACAGAGAAACCCTGTCTCAAGGGGAAAAAAAGTCAGTCCATAATTCTTTATTTGCAATATTCAAGTGTAAAAAGCCCTTAAAACTAAGATTCCCACTACCACCATCACCCCCTCCTACCCCTGCAAAGTTTGGCAACAAATTTACTGCTAAAATTTTTTTTTTAATCCTTCTTAACTGACCTAAAACTCAGCTGTCACAACATTCTTTGTGCCTCTCCCTGTGCTGATGTTCTGTTGCTGTTTTGTCCTTGTGTAACCATGAAGTACTAAATAGAGTCAAAGACAGGGGTGGCGGGCTGCAGCGAGGGCTCAGCCACTGAGAGCGCTGGCCTGTTTCCCAGAGAACCCGGGTTCTGGTCACACCTCAGCATCTGTGGCAAGATCCATGCACACCTATACAGCCACTCCACCTGTAAGTCCAATTCCAAAGGGTCGGATGCCCTCTTCTGGCCTCAGAAGGCACTGCATGTATGTAGTGCACACTGCAGGCAAAACACCAGCATTAAAAAAAGAAAGAAAAACAGAAGGGGCTGGAGAAATGGTTCAGTTTGCTAAAGTGCTTAGCATGCAAGCACAAGGATCTGAGCTCTGATCCCTAGCACCTACATGCACATCCTGCCCAAGAAACACATGTATTTTTTTTTAAATAAAGAAATGTTATATATTTGGCTGTTGGGGACTTCAGGCCCTGCTGGGCTATCAAGAAATATGGCATAAATATACATCACTTATGCGCTTTCAGAACATTAAAAAAATGTGTAATTTCAAAACTCATCCAGTTTCCAAATTTTCAGATTACAGCTTGTAAACCTCTCCTCAGACAGTAGTCAGGTCTGCTGGCACAGGCCTGAAATTCTAGCTACCTTAGAGGCTAAGGCAGGATTCCAAACTTAACATCTGCCTGGGTTACACAGTGAGTTTAAGGCCAGCTGGGCAACTTAAGTGAGACACTGTCTCAAAATAAAAGGTAAAATAGGACTGGACTAGAAGCTCCTAGAGGTAAGATATCAGCTTCTCTGACAACAGATTATCTCATACATTTTTCCCCCACATACATTCTGTTGTTGTTTAAGACAGCCTTGGCTGTTCTGGAACTCACTCTGTAGACCAAACTGGGCTTAAACTTACATATCCACCCGCCTCTGCTTCCCGAGTGCTGTGCCACCATGTCCAGCTCTCTCATACATCCTTGGCACCATACTTGTACCTAACAGTTTACTCATTAGAATGCATTATTCGATCAACTAGAAGTGAGTTATGAGTGTGCATACAAAGAAACAGACCCTTACACCTTCACTTTAGATGTACCGTTGTTTCTTAGAAGTCATAGCTGCCTATGAACCACTAATTTAATTTTATTGTATGGACAGGCTATCTGTTCTATTTAAATGTATGACTCTTCCTCCTGGCCAAAAGACAGCTGGGGAACAGCTCAGTGGTAGAGTACTTACCTACCACACTGGAGGCCTAGGTCCAATTCCCACAAATAATCAATAGGAAATGAGCACACATTGGGCTAAGCACATTTTTAACTATATAGGCAGCCATTGTGCTTTTGTCTAGTGGTACCCAGGTCACTGTATTCCTGAAGGAACACACATGAACGCACGCACGCGCGCACACACACACCCTTACTTTTTAAGGAAAAAAAACAAAAAACAAAAACAAAAACCCAAAAACAAAAAACCTCTGAAAGACAACTATGCGTGGTGCAAATACTTTTGGATAGTGTCTTAGTTAGGGTTTTATTGCTGCAAAGAGACACCACATTTAACTGGCACTGGCTTACAGTTCAGAGGTTTAGTCCATTATCATCACGGCGGGAAGCATGGCAGCGTGCAGGCAGACATGGTGCTGGAGGAGCCGAGAGTTCTACATCTGGATCTGCAGGCAGTGTAGGGAGACTGTGTGTCAGTCTGGGCAGAGGTTGAGCACAGGAGACCTGGAAGCTCCATCCCCACAGCGACACACCTCCTCCAACAAGGCCACACCTCCTAACAGTGCTGCCCCCTATGAGCCAAGCATCCAAATACGTGAGTCTACGGGGGTGGGGTGGGGGTGGGGGAGCGCCTTACCTATTCACACCACCAGATAGTCATAATGTAATTAGGGATCTTTACAAGGTCAAAGCAAGCCAGAACTGTTGCCATGATGAAGAACAATTCACAGTGAACACAGTTTGTGTTTCAGTGTTGCAGTTATTTTAACAGTATGGCCTAATAATGTTCATTATTAGGCCTGTAATTATTATTACGGCAGTATTTTCTAACCCACTAGCAATCAAGACACAGACACCTGTTATATTTTAAAATAGCCTTAATCTGGGGCAGGGCAGATAGTAATCCCGTAAACTACTTCCCATAGTGCGGCAGGTTATGGAATCCCTGTCCCAATCCCATGCCATCTGCTTCTAATTATTTCTATCAAGCTACCTCCCACCCATAATCCCAAATACTTGCTAAATATCAGCATCTGGACCAAGTCTCCATCCACATCCACGCCAGCGACGTGCTTCTCCTCCACCTATCCCATAGCGCAGCCTCCTTCTTCCTCTCCTCCCCCCCCTCCCCCCAAATGCTGGAACCTTAGCCACGCCTATCTCATTTGCCCTGCCCAGGTGTGATGGCCTTTTATTGGTCAAACAGGTTAGGCTCTTAGGCAAGGTACAGGTGAGGCAGAGGCAGCAAACAGTAATTAGCATAAAAATACACAGAGCAACCTCCAAAAGGACAGTGCTTTAAGTACTTGTGGCTCAGTCCAGACTGTCCCCTCTGCTCCCTGGCTGATGGCTGTCGAATCCTTGCTGGTGACTGGAAGCTAGAAAGGCTTCTTTGGGTTTTCTGAAACACGAACAAATGAGCCAGTAGAAGCTGGGACCTCTTAAAAAAATTATTACTTTTAAATG
The DNA here is from genome assembly GCF_903995435.1 of Acomys russatus. Taxonomy (NCBI): domain Eukaryota; kingdom Metazoa; phylum Chordata; class Mammalia; order Rodentia; family Muridae; genus Acomys; species Acomys russatus. The sequence goes on from NC_067138.1 coordinate 35,493,144, forward strand.
TACATTCGTTTTCTGCCTGCTTGTATGTGTGTGTGAGGGAGTCAGATCCCCTGGATCTGGAGTTAGGGACGTTGTGAGCTGCCATGTGGTTGCTGGGATTCAAAATCAGGTCCTCTGGAAGAACAGCTAATGCTCTTACCACTGAGCCATCTCTCAAGGCCAGAAGCTGGGACATGTGACAGCTGTTTTGGCAGATGCCCTATTCTTTCTTCCTTTCTTCTCAGCTCCGTTACTATAATCTGTCAGCACGCAGAGGCAGGTGGATCTCTATGAGTTTGAGGCCAGCTTGGTCTAAAGAGCAAGTCCAGGACAGCATGAGGTACACAGGGAAACCCTGTCTCGAAAAAAAAAATTTTTTTTTAAAAAAAAGAACACAGGACCTGAAGGACAAAGGCCTGTTGTATTTTATTCTTACTGTCATCTAGGATTCAAGGGAACAGATACACACGAATCTACCTCTTGAGGGCCAAAAACATCAGGCAGCAGCCGAGCCCATGAGTTAATGCTCCACCAAACTACTTGTGTGGAGAGAAAACTAGAGCAGCCCAGGAGGAGGCTTACAGTGCTCCATCTCCTTCTGCCTCACTACTCTGGGGTCTTGGGTGTACCCTGTTTCCCCTTTACAGACACGACTAAGTGATGCAACGGGCAAACACCGTAAGATAGAAAACAGATTATAGCTTCTCAAAAATGTTCACTTTGGGGGCTGGGAAGATGGCTCAGTGGTTAAGAGCACTTGACTGCTCTTGCAGAGGTCCTGAGTTCAATTCCCAGCAACCACATGGTGGCTCACAACCATCTATAATGTGATCGGATGCATACTGTATATATAATAAATAAAATTTTAAAAAAACGTTCACTTTATTAAGAAACATCACAATACTTGAGTCATGTGTAACGAGGGTAGACAGGGTTGCTCTGTACTAGACATTACAAAGCACGCTCATGGTAGAGGAAGGCCTTAGCAAGGGTTTGGGAAGAACCTGCAAAGTGGAAATACGCCTTCAGTTCAATTTTTAAAAACTGCTTTTTTTGTTGCTGTTGCTGTTGTTCTGTTTAGTTTTTGTGACAGAGTATCTCTCCTGTAGTCCGCCTGGCAGGCAGGGAACTCACTATAGAGAATAGGTTGGCCTCAAACTCAGAGGCCTGCCCCTGCTTCCAAAGCACAGGAACTAAAGGCATGCACCACCATGCCTGATCCTGTTTTTTGTTTTTTGGTTAGTTTAAGAGAGGGCCTTGCTATGTCAGCCTGGCTGGCTTGAAATATGATATGCTGACCAGGCTGGCCTGGAACTTGCAGCGCACTTCTTTCACCACTATTCCTGGCTTTCAACTGAATTTTCACTCCCTGACTAGTGCTAGCCAGATGCAATGCTAGGTACCAGATAAATGCAATAAAGTGCTTTCAGTGGGAGATACAGGCGGATAAAAAAGCAGCCACGACGCCCTCAATGAGTGAGGTAGGACAGTCAGGGCAGCTGGTCTGTGTAAGGACAAGTGGGGTTCATCTCAGGGTTCTTTCAGTTGTACATGACTACATGACAAAGGAATACAGTTTGGTGTATGGGAACACGTGGCAGAATGGTGTGTGTTACACACTGACAGCCTCTCTGCTTTGTCAAGTCATGCACTTTAATACAGCAGGTGAGCTGTTCCTTCAGGTAAACATCTCACAACAGTGACCCCAGAGATACAGTAGGCTTCTCAGGTAGCTCTAGTCCCCAAAATATCACTGTTGCCAAAGTGGCACTACTGAGTGACAGGTAGGCTGATACATCTGGCCTTTCTGGGGATGGTGGGCCAGGAGGAAGAGGTGGGAAGAAAGTACTCCCCTTATCCCATGAAAGATACCCAATGCTGACTGCCTCTACACACATGTACACACACACACCCCTAACTTCTAGGCCTAGAATATTTTCAGTCTCTGAGAATTACTGCTGAATAAACTCACCCTTTCTTGTTTTTTCTGAGCTTTGGCTGGCTTGTTCAACTCAGCTGTTCTGGCTCAAACTCCTATTCAAGCTGATTGATTCAATCTGGCTTCTCTCAGGTTCTAAGAGAATTGCTCTGCTTGGCCTCAAACTAACTCTAGCAGTCTGTTCTAATATTCTTGCTATTTCTCATTCTCTGGCTCATTCTGTCTTCACCTGTCTCTGTAAAACTCTCCCTGTAAAATGCCTCTGAATTCCGCCACCAACTCAACTCCACCGCACTGCTCTCAACACACTGACTCAACCACACTGATCAGAACTTGAAATCGGCACACCTGTCTCCTGAGTGAGGAGATTAAAGGCCTATACCACCACACCTGGGCCTAAGCTTTTCTGTACTTGAAACTTGCTCTATACCAGGCTGGCCTTGAACTCAAGAGGTCGGCTTGCCTCTGTCTCCTAGAATTAAAGGTGTGACTATATTCCAGCCAGATCACACAGACCTACAAGGTTTTTGGAGGTGATCTCTTGCCAAAGCAGCCATGCACAAACTTAAACTCGCCTACACACAAACGTAAAATTGGGCATTCTTTTTCTTTTTTTGGTTTTTCAAGACAGGGTTTCTCTGTGTAACCCTGGCTGTCCAGGACTCACTTTGTAGACCAGGCTGGCCTCGAACTCACAGCGATCCATCTGCCTCTGCCTCCTTAAGTGCTGCTATTACAGGTGTGTGCCACCACACCCATCTTGGGGGATGTTTCTAAAAATAAAAAGACCTTTACACAAAGTGTAACTTTTCAGTGCTGGGGGTTGTTACACATGCTAAATGTACCACCCATTATTGCTGTACCTTCAGCCTGAAACATCAGAAAGGATGTAAACCTTTTTGAGACAGGGTCACATGTAGTGCAGGCTGTCCTCAAACTCAAAATGTAGACAAGGTTCTAGGACCTTGAACTGGTACTCCTGTTTTACCTCCTTAGAGCTGGGACTATAGGGGCGCATCACCACGCTTGATCTGTCTATTTGTTTGTTTATTCAAGGTGTTTCTTTGTATAGCCCTGGATATAGTGGTACTCAGCTCTGTAGAACATGCTGGCCTCAAACTCAGAATCCTCCTGCTTCCACTTCCCAGAGCTGGGATGAAAGGCATGTGTCGACACACTCAGTTTAAGAATGCCCACGTCCTCTGGATGGGGAGGCCTGGTAGCACCCACAGGAAGGATAGCAGGCCACCAAGAAGAGACTTGATACCCTATGATCATATACAGGGAGAGGAGGTCCCCCTCAGTCACAGTCATAGGGGAGGGGAGTAGGGGGAAAATGGAAGGGAGGGAGGAATGGGAGGATACAAGGGAGGGGATAACAATTGAAATGTAATATGAATAAATTAATAAGAAAAAAAGATGCCCAATCTAGTTAGGCATGGTGGTCCAGGACAGTTGAGGCTACACAGAGAACCCCTGTCTTGAAAAACCAAAACTCAAGCCCCCACCACCCCCCCCCCAAAAAAAAATCAAGGAAGAAAGAATGAAACTCTCCTCAAAATAAGACAGAATGGATGAGAATATTAATGGTAAAGTAAACACAGGGTAATGGCAATGGTAGCTTCTGGTTGTGGGTACATGGGCATTCATTATAAGCTTTTTTTTTTTTTAAAGATTTATTTATTCATTTTATGTATGAGTACTCTTTCTGCATGTGCGCCTGCAAGCCAGAAGAGGGCATCAGATTTCAGTATTGATATTTGTGAGCCACCGTGTGGTTGCTGGGAATTGAACTCAGGACCTCTGGAAGAGCAAACAGTGCTCTTACCCGCTGAGCCATCTCTCCAGTCCTCATTATTATAAAATTCTTTCAACTTTGCTGAACACTTCAAACTTTCTGTGATAAAATTCAAGTGAAACTTTTCAACATTTAAGTTGTCTAAAACATTTCATCATGTTGACAGCAAGGAACAAGCTACTCACTTCTGGCTAGCCTCTGACTCTGGGGTCTCACCTCTGACATATGTTCTGGATTGGGCACCTCACCATTTCCCAGTGACCCGCATCTCACTGGACTGGTCTCCCAACTAGACCCTACTTGTGTTCTATTCCTATTTGGGGCTGTGTGTCAAAGAGTGCAGATCCTTATCAGTCTCTCCTACACGCACCTCACCTGCTCACTTCCACCAATCACACTGCTCTCCTTGTGTAAATATGCTGAGGTCCTTTGGGCTGGTCATTTCCCTACCTGGAACATTCCTCCTTATTTGTATGACTTCGTCCGACTTCATAATTCTCTGCTCAAACATCACACCAGAGGCCTTCACTTAACATCCAAGACAGCATGTCCCTCGCCCTGCTCTTACTTTCCCTCTTAGTCACCACTACTGTGCACAGGTTTGTCATTGCCCTTTCCTGACAGGAACGCCGTTCCAAGGAGTCAAAATATACATACTGGCATCTGTTGCAGTAATGAATTCAAGAACAAAATGTCTGTTTCCTTCCCAGGCCACTCCTCTCTAAGATAGCATCTTACTTAATTTTTTCCCCTTACTGCTTAGCAAGATACCCACTTATTATGTGCCTTTCCCCATAGAATGTAAACCCTGTGGGCAGAAATAATTTTGACTTTAAAAGTTGTGTGTGCATACACTTGCCTCTGTGTCAGAGAACAACCTGTGAACTCAGGTCAGACTTCCAGCAGGTGTCTCACTGGCCCTGAGATAACTTATTGCTAAGTGCTGATAATGGCTGGTGCACCTGTCCCCTACTGGGCTTCTCCCTGCATCTTCTGGAATCACACTCTGCAAACATGTTCTTTTCCCCATGGAGCATCAGCAAGGCCGATAAGCACACCCAGTGTCCCTGCACTGTGTTCTAGCTCTTGCCTCACTAGGCCTGCCTTGTTTTTCCTTTTTCTTTGTTTTGTTTGCTTTTAGGCAGGAACTTGTAGGCAAGGATGACTTTAACCTTCTGATAGTCCTGCTTCCATCGCCCAAGAGCTGGGGTGACTTTCTACCTTAACTCCTAGGACAAGTCCACAGAGGCAGGGGCACACCTACTAAAAGGCCAGGCTTTTGTCATCCGAGATGTCAGGAGCATCTCTCCTTCCAGAGGGCAAGACACTGCTGAGCCTATCAAGGGACCTGCTCAAAGTTTCCCACAGACCTTGGTTCCCAGGATGGTGCATACTCCTCTGCTGCCAGCTTTTACCTCATGCAGGCTGGGTTGGCAGACTCCAGACCAGTGCTGCTCTGAGCAGGCCAGTAAGGGCATTGGTGGAGGTAAGCACAGCTTCCAAGTCCCAAATACCTCAGTGCAGGCAGGCAGACAGCTTTCTGGAAGAGGAATGTGAACGGATAAATGGCAGGGGATAGAGAGGGTGCAGTGGAAGGATGAAAGGTCAAACACCTTAGTGTTTGTGTGAACACGAGTGATGGGCACCTTAGTGTTTGTGTGAACACGAGTGATGGGCACCTTAGTGTTTGTGTGAACAAGAGTGATGGGCACCTTAGTGAGGGCACACGTGTGAACAAGAGCGCATGGCTGGACGGGCACCTTAGTGAGGGCACACGTGTGAACAAGAGCGCATGGCTGGACGGGCACCTTAGTGAGGGCACACGTGTGAACAAGAGCGCATGGCTGGATGGGCACCTTAGTGAGGGCACACGTGTGAACAAGAGCGCATGGCTGGACGGGCACCTTAGTGAGGGCACACGTGTGAACAAGAGCGCATGGCTGGACGGGCACCTTAGTGAGGGCACACGTGTGAACAAGAGCACATGGCTGGATGGGCACCTTAGTGAGGGCACACGTGTGAACAAGAGCACATGGCTGGACGGGCACCTTAGTGAGGGCACACGTGTGAACAAGAGCGCATGGCTGGACGGGCACCTTAGTGAGGGCACACGTGTGAACAAGAGCGCATGGCTGGACGGGCACCTTAGTGAGGGCACACGTGTGAACAAGAGCGCATGGCTGGACGGGCACCTTAGTGAGGGCACACGTGTGAACAAGAGCGCATGGCTGGACGGGCACCTTAGTGAGGGCACACGTGTGAACAAGAGCGCATGGCTGGACGGGCACCTTAGTGAGGGCACACGTGTGAACAAGAGCGCATGGCTGGACGGGCACCTTAGTGAGGGCACACGTGTGAACAAGAGCGCATGGCTGGACGGGCACCTTAGTGAGGGCACACGTGTGAACAAGAGCGCATGGCTGGACGGGCACCTTAGTGAGGGCACACGTGTGAACAAGAGCGCATGGCTGGACGGGCACCTTAGTGAGGGCACACGTGTGAACAAGAGTGCATGGCTGGACGGGCACCTTAGTGAGGGCACACGTGTGAACAAGAGCGCATGGCTGGACGGGCACCTTAGTGAGGGCACACGTGTGAACAAGAGCGCATGGCCAGAGGGCTTGTAAAGGTGCTACAGGCCTTGTCTGTTAAGTTTCCTTGACTTTCTAATCCTCCTGCTTCCCCCTCCTGGTGGATTATGAGCATGTGTGGTCACTGTGGCTTAGCAGGCTTTATTAGATGGGCAAAGCATTCCCTTCAACTCCAGGCAGTGCTGAGGTAGCCCAGACATGGAGCGTAGGTCTTGCTCCTATTGAAGCATACCTCAAGTTTCCTTATTATGTGAGACATAATTATAAATATACAAAATTCATTTTTTCTTAGTTTCAAGATTTAAAAAGCATTAAAAATATAAAGATCATGGCTAGAGAGATGGCTCAGAGGGTAAGAGCATTGGCTGTTCTTCCAAAGATCCTGAGTTCAACTCCCAGCAACCACATGGTGGCTCCCAAGCATCTGTAATGAGATCTGGTGCCCTCTTCTAGAGTGCAGGAAGAACATTGTATACATAATAAATAAATCTTTAATGAGATCTGGTGCCCTCTTCTGTCATGTAGACACATATGAGGACAGAATACTATATAAATAATAAATTAATTAATTAAAAAATAAAGATCAAAGCTTTATACAGTTTGAGCAACAAGATTAAGTGCTGTATTATGTAAATTAAACAGCAACAAATCTTCAATGCAGGAAACTACTAATGTGGATACTTCAATTTAAAGGAGAAGAGAGATTATTTCCTCGATCCTTAAAGATGAGTTGCACATACTGACTTCTTCCAAAGAGCACAGATAAGGATGGGGAAAAAGACTAACTTTATAACACCAAAGACTGCCTCAGACAAGTGATCAAAGCCAGCACCAATTGTGATAAACCATGGCAGTAGACACGTTAATTCAATGAAATAAAAATGCATCTTAAAGCCGGGTGTGGTGGCGCACACCTTTAATCCCAGCACTCGGGAGGCAGAGGTAGGCGGATCTCTGTGAGTTCAAGGCCAGCCTGGTCTACAAAGTGAGTCCAGGATGACCAAGGCTACACATAGAAACCCTGTCTCGAAAAACAAAACAAAAAAAACCAACCAAACAAAAAATGCATCTTAAGGGACTGGAGAGATGGCTCAGTAGTTAAGAGCATTGGCTGCTCCTTCAGAGGTCCTGAGTTCAATTCCCAGCACCCACAGGGTGGCTCACAACCATCTGTATTATGACCCGATGCCCTCTTCTGGTGTACATGAAGACATTGTATTCATATAAATAATAAATAAATAAATAGACAAACAAACAAATATATAAATATCTTAAAAAAAAAAAAAAAGACAGAAAAAAATGCATCTTACACAAACCCAACCATAACTAGAAAAAAGCAGGGCTAGAAAGTTGGCTTAGCAATTAAGAATACCTGCTGAGGGCTGGAGAGATGGCTGAGAGGTTAAAAGCACTGTTTGTCAGAGTGGTGGCATATGCCTTTAATCCCAGCACTTTGGAGGCAGATGCAGGCAGATCTCTGTGAGTTCGAGGCCAGCCTGGTCTACAAATTGAGTCCATGACAGCCAGTACTACAAGACTACAAGAGAAACACTGTCTTGAAACCCACCCTCCCCCCTAAAAAAAAAGGAACACTATTTTTTCCAGAGGTCCTGAGCTCAATTCCCAGCAACCACATGGTGGCTCAGACCCATCTAGACAGAGATCTGATGCCCTCTTCTGGCCTGCAGGTGTACATGCAAATGCAGCACTCATATACATTAAATAAATATATCTTTAAAAAAAAAAGAAAAAGTAAAAAGCTCTTGCAAAGGTTTGATTCCCAGCACCTACAGCAGCTTACAACCATCTGTAGCTCCAGTCCTAGCGGACCTGATCGGTGCTCTCCGACCTCTGTGGGCACCAGGCAAGCACACGGTACACACACATACACGCAGGCAAAGTACTCTACACATTAAGTAAATCCAAATAAATAAATACACAACCCCATCAAATTCCTAAAGAAGGGTAGCCTACAAAACATTTCACCAGCTTTCTTTCTTTTTTGTTTAATTGGTTTTCCTCTGTGTAATAGCCCTGGCTGTCCTGGAACTCTCTGCTGACCAGGCTGTCCTGGAACTCAACAGATTCACCTGCCTCTGCCTCTGGAGTGCTGGGATGAAAGGCGTGCACTACCATGCCCAGCTTTATCAGCTTTCTTTAAAACTGTCAGTCATGAAAAACAAGGCAAGGTTGGAAACTGAACAAGAGGCGGGCGTGGGAGTGCGCGCCTTTAATTCCAGCACTCAGAGCAGAGGCAGGTGGATCACTGTAAGTTCATGGCCAGCCTGTTCTACAAAGTGAGTCCAGGACAGCCAAGGCCACACAGAGAAACCTTGGTCTCAGAAAAACAAAACAAAACAAAAAACGAAACCAAACAGGCATTAGGTAGAAACTCAGAAAATCTGAATACAGTATATACTTTTTTGTTGTTGTTGGTGGTGGTTTTTTGTTTTTTTGTTTTTGTTTTTTTTTTTGAGACAGGGTTTCTCTGTGTTAGCCTTGGCTGTGCTGGACTGACTTTGTAGACCAGGCTGGCCTCGAACTCATGGCGATCAACCTGCCTTTGCCTCCTGGTAGCAGGATTAAAGGCGTGCACCACCACGCCCAGCTAAAGTATACTTAATTAATAATAAGACCTCAACATTGACTCACTAGTGACAAACATATCATGACAAGGAACTAGAATATGACATACAGGGCATGTGTGTGATGAGGGCAGGGACACATAAGAGCTCTACTCTACCTGCTTTCTCTTCTGTAAGTGCCCAGCACTCAGGAGGCAGAGGCAGGTGGATCTCTGTGAGTTTAATACCATTCTGAGCTACATAACAAGTTCATATCAAATCTTGTCTCAAAACCTTAGCAAAAAGGCCTAGTTATTTACTGGGGCACTTTTCCTACCCATCTATCACATTAACACTTACCAAGACCCTACTATATATGTCTCTAAACCTCTGAGTTGACCATGAAAAGACGAACACAGCTGGGCCTGGTAGTGCAGGCCTGTACTATCCCAGCTTCCTCAGAAGCTACGGCAGGAGTTGTAAACTCAAGACAAGCACAGGAAACCTACTGAGAATCTCAAAAAACAAAGCCTGAAACTGTGGCCAGGAAACAGCTAAGAGATGCAGCCCTTATGCAGGAGGATCTGGGCTCAGTCCTGAAACTGGTAACCAAATCTACTGTCTTGTTTAGAGGACAGAGCTATTGAGTACAAAAATTAGGCATCTCAGAGGTCTACAAAAAGAGGGCAGGGCAAAGACCCAGGGACAAGAAGTATGCCTGCTGGGTCTAACTTCAGTTTAAACAGAGTTTTATACCCTGCCCAGATTAGCCTTGGGCTCTAACAATAACTGCCTCAGCTTGTGGGTAAGCAGAACAGGTTAAAAACAAACAAACAAACCTGGCTTTTTGGAAAACAGACTTGTGGCTCAAAGAACCTCTGTAGGTTTTTTTTTTTTCCTTTCCTGAAAACGAATATGGAAACAATCAAAATAATTACTTCAAGAAATGTTGTAGAGGTTAACAGTTTTTTAGCCACAAGAACATGATTTTAGGTCATGCACAATAGGTTCTGCAGAAAATGCCAAATTTTCTAAATGTAGAAAGAAATTTTAGCCGGGTGTGGTGGTCCACGCCTTTAATCCCAGCACTCCAGAGGCAGGCGGATCGCTGCAAGTGTGTGGCCAGCCTGGTCTACAAAGTGAGTCTAGGAAGACAGCCAAGGCTACACAGAGAAACCTTGTCTTGAAGAACAAAAACAAAAACAAAACACCCCCCCCCCAAAAGAAATTTTATACTTTGTTTGTTTTTGAGATAGTGTCTTTCTACATAGCCCTGGCTGACCTGGAACCCAGTATGTAGATCAGGGTGGACTCAAACTCAGAGATCCACCTGCTCTGTCTCCCAAGTGCTGGGATTAAGGTGTGGGTCACCACATCGGCCAGAATTTCATACATTTTAAAACAGATAAAACTGGAATGACTAAGCGGGGGAAGGACACTAAAAATGAACTTAAAAATATACTTAAGGTGATGCTGAAGGAAATACCCAACAAGTTCTGTGTGGACATCTTGCTGTGTAGACCAGACTGACCTTTCTTGCAGCGATCACTACCTCTGCCTTTTGATTGCTAGGGTTGAAGGCCTGTATGTACTACCACAGAGGGCTAACACTGTTTCTTAACTTCTGGTAAGGAGGAGGGGTGTCAGAATAGCTTGCGTCTGTTGATTATCAATTATGAGACTGGTTGATATACAGTCTCTGTACATTATCGAATTTAATTTTTTATAGCTAGTATTAGCCATACACAAAGGTTTCATTATCACACTTTATGCCTGAATAAAATTTCGAGCATAGGTGAGGGTGGTGGCGCAGGCCTTTAATCCCAGCACTTGGAAGGCAGAGGCAGGCTGATCTCTGAGAGTTCAAGGATAGCCAGGGACACACACAGAGAAACCCCGTCTCAAACAAACAAAGGTCATGTTTACCCCAGTATTTACTCTTGCTGTTTCTCCTTATAAGTCAGTTCCACTTCTATCTCATGCCACCCCCGCCAAGTGTTAAGGGTATCAAGCTCAGGGCAGGCAAGTGCTCTACCACCCAACTGTTCCTCCATCTTTTTGTTTGCTTGTGAGACAGGGTTTCTCTGTATAGCCCTGGCTGTCCTGGACTCGCTTTGCAGACCAGGCTGGCCTGGAACTCAGTGATCCACCTGCCTCTGCCTCCTCAAACGGTAGGATTAAAGGCGTGTGCCACCACGCCCAGCTTCCATCTTTAATTTTAATCTAGGTTTCTAAGGAGAAGACATGTCATACTTGTCTTTCTGGACTTAAGTATTGTGAATACCGGTGCCACAATAAACGTTTATAGGTACCACTGTTTTTATTTATTTGTTTGTTTGAAACAGGGTTTCAGTGTGTAGCCTTGGCTGTCCTTAACTCTACAGCTGAAGTTGGCCTTGAATTTACAGAGAGCCACTTGCCTCTGCCTCCGGAGTGTTGGGCCATCACTGCCCAGCGTGGTACCTTTGTTGACTCAATTCCTTTGGGTATGTACCCAGGAGAACCATTCTAATTTTACTTTCCCTGCAGCTACTCTGCTCTCATCCCAGTTAAGGCTACGCCCACAGTACCCTTCTACTTATTGACACTAATCTATGCTGCTCCACATGGCACTCCAAGCCCAACCCCTCGTTATGGACATCCCTTGTTTTCAGGGTATCTTGAAAGGCCACCAGCTGGGACTTTTATGGCGCGTCTCACAATCTAAGTTGGTCTTTAACTCCTATAGGGAACTGAGGCTGTAGGCCATCAGTTTTGCTTATACTCATTTAGCAAACAATTATTGAAAAGTATTCACACACACACACCCCTCTGCATTCTTGCAGAAACCGGTTAGGTCTGGAAGCTGTACAAGATGACAGCTACTGCAAAGGGAGGCCCTCCCTCTCTAGAATCGCACAGTAAGCATGGTCGATGGAACTTTCTCAGGCCTAGACGAGGTGTTGGGCCTCCCCTCCTCTGATCCTGTCTCCTGCAGCATAGTCTGGGAAGGAAAGCTTTTGCCGGTGTAAGAGATCACCCCAAGAAAAGTGTGTGAAGAGTGCTGCTCTGCGGGAGGAAAGCCGAGGTCTTGCCCAGGCTCTGGGGCGCTCAGGAGCAGCGCTGCACAAAGGGGCCACCGCGGCCGGCTGCCCCCAAGTGCATCTCGGGAAGGGGCGGCCCGCGCGGCTGCCGGCCTCGGCGCCCTAGCACCGGCCCACTCGGGACGAGCACCGAGCAACGCCTGTCCGGGTGTGGATCTTTGTTCCCGGAGCGGCGTCCCGCCACGGGGACAGTGTGCGGAGTGTCACCCGCACACCGGGCCTGAGGATGTGCGGGGCTTTGGAGAGGTAGCCCGCAGCCCTGGGCTTCAGTGCCCGGATACAGGCGCGGCCCCGCCACGTCCCAGCGGCGCTCGCAGGCGGGCGGCTCTCCCGCGCAGGCGGTTCGCGCGGGCTCCGCAGGGCGCGCTGGCGGCGGGGCGGGGCGGGCGCGCACGTGGTCCCGGCCGTCCTGCCCTCCGGCCGGGTCCCCAAAAGACCCCCGCCACTCGTGCGGATGGAGAGGGCGCCCGCTTCAGCCCCGAGAGGTGGTTAGCGCCCAGAACGGGAGCGTGGCCTGAAGGGCAGGGCGCAAGGGCAGGACTTTTCCCGCGCGGCGGCCTCGATGAGGGAGCCGCAGGCAGCAGCGGAGTAGCCGCTACACTCGTACCTCATCCTCCCGGGGCTCAGGCGCCTTCTTGTGCGCGGCCGCCCTACGCCCCGCGGAAGGCGCCGGCTCCGCACGTGGCGGGCCGCGCGCTCCGGCGTGTTTACATTCCGCGGCCGCTCCACGTTGTGCCGCCGTCCTCTCTTGCCATTGGCCGGCTCCTCGGCCGCAGCCTCGCTCCTCCCGCAGGGGCGGGCCCTCGGGCTCCCGCTCCCGCGTCGCTGAGAGGACATGAGTTCCCCCCCTCCCCCGAGGCCTGGGCGGGACCGCGTCGCCACCCCCACATCCCTGAAATGTGGAGCTGAACCCTGCCTGACACCTCGAGATCCAAGAGCTATCGGGGGGGGCGGGGGGGGTAGGAGTGAACCGGAGGGCGTGCGGGATTCTGGCGGGGAGCCGGCACGGGGGAGGAGCCTCCGGCTGCAGCCGCCGCGCGCGCAGGTGAAGCGCCGAGCGGGGCGGAGGAGCACGGTCCGGGAGGGCAGCCGTGCGGCCGGTCGGTCCGCGCCCGCGCGCACTGAGGGCAGGGCAGGGCGCGGCGCGCGCGGGCGAGCTGGGCGGGCGCGGGCGGGGGAGGGGAAGGCGCCGTCCGAGGTGTCAGTCTGCGGCGCATGCGTGCGGGGCGGGCCGGGCCAGGCCTATATATTGAGTTGGCGCCGGCGCCAGCTGAGCCGAGCTGTAGAGGGTCTGGCGGTGAGGAGGTGTTCGGGACAGGGGTATGCGGGAGGGAAAAGGAACCTTGTCTGGCCGTAGCCATGGGAGAGGAAAAACAGGGGAGAGGAGGGGACGAAAACTAGGAGGCTGGGATTAAGGGGTCCCCTGAGCTCGGTCCCTGTCAGGATCCTTGTCAGGAGGCCAGGGGATGGAGAGTCTTCCCCAAATGAGAGGCCACGGGAAAGCTTTTCTGGGAGCTTCTCTGTTCACCTTCATTTGGGGAAGGTCTCCGGCGCGAGAGGATGGAGCTGTGGATACCCTTACGGAGGACAAATGCTTGAGCAGTTTCCTCTAATTCCCCATTTTTTATTCTGGAATTGGGGTCCCGTCAACCCTGCAAGCGGCGCTGCCCGCGGGTGGGGCTGGGAAGGAGGGAAAGGAGCCGGGAGGACGTGACACCAGCCTTGGTTCCCTCCACCCCCTACTTCCCTGCCGCTGCCGCTCTCCAAATTGGCGCGGAACCGGCTTCTTTACAGCCCGCTCTTGGAGGCTCGACCAGGCGCCTGGCGGGCCGCGTCCAGGACGTGCCTTTCCCCCCCTGGTTGTACCGGGAAGTGCATGGATGGCCCCGAAGGTCATCTAAGGGGTGCTAGGGTACTTAGCAAATTCCCGAACGCACTCACTTTCCGAGTGTACATTGTTGAGGAAATGAAGACATGTATGTAAAATTACGGAGATAATGTATTTCACAAGACAGGCTCGTGCTTTTCTAAAGGCTCAGGCCACCTTCTGGTGACATTGTTAACTTCTGAATCAATTTTAATTGGAACTTGAATATGGATGACTATGTCCCTGATTTTGGTTTTTCTTCTCCCCCATTTAGAGGTTTCATAGGCCTCAAAGAAGAGAATGTCGAGACGCAGGTACACTGTTAAGTCTTGCAGACATGTTTCAAAATTAGCTGCTGCCTTTGAAGTACATGACTTACTAATTAAACTTCCTTTCTAAAATTCTTCACAGTAGCCGTTTACAAGCTAAGCAACAGCATGCCCAACCCAACCAGCCAGACTCTCCGCAAGAAGCACAGATAATTCAGGCCAAGAAGAGAAAAACAGCACAGGTGACTTAAGGAAAATGAGGAAGGAAGGGAGGAAATTCCTTGCTGGGATTTTAGTTTACAATGCTCTTTTCTGTTTTCCAGGATGTCAAAAAAAGGGACGAGGAGATGACCAAGAAGCATCAGTATGAGATTAGGGTAATGCAGAACTGGACTGGGTGGGCTGGGAAGAAAAGGCCGGAATCGTGTTACTGCCATACTGTGGGAAGAGTCTACGGATCTTAGAGGCTAGCAGGAAGAAGGCTCATATATGTCTGAATCCTACAGCTGCAGTGTGGTTGGCCTAGAAGCAGCTGGTTCCTTTTTATAAATCCTCCCTCTAGAAGCTGGCTGGTGGACCAGGGCCCGCCTATATACTGCTCTTTGTTCACTTTCAGACTGCAGTGAAGGGTCCTAATAGCTACTGATTGGCATAAAAAGGATGTGAGATCACTGACAGCCTGGCACCCAGGCTTTGGTGCTACTCCTTCCTATGGACTCACTTGGAGATGGTAATTCTTTGAAAAAGATCCTCTAAGTGACTCCACTTGAGTGAGTTTTTGCATTTAAGTATTCTCAAGTATTAGAAAAAGAGCTATTTTTTAAAAAAAGCATCCTTGATAAAATTTCTAGATGCAACTACTTTTTTAAGAATTATTTTACATTACAAATGCAATCATTATTTCAGTATTTAATGTCTTTTGTAAGCAGGATTTGTTATCTACTTTATGAAGACTAACGTGAATTGTATGGCTTTAATTTTTAAATATGAATATCAAATCGGTTACCATTTGAAGATGCAGAACAAAAGCCACAGTTTCTTGATGCACTAATATAATAGGTTTTCCTCTTTCTGCTTACAAATGACAGAATTGTTGGCCACCTGTGCTGTCTGGAGGAATCAGTCCTTGTATTATCATTGAAACACCTCATAAAGAAATAGAAACAAGTGACTTCTCTAGATTTACAAATTACAGATTTAAAAATCTTTTTATTAATCCCTCACCTCTGCCAGATTTAAGGTAAGAAATTTCACTAACTTTATACTAAAGGTTAAAATAGTGATTTTAAAATAATGCCTTGTATTTTCTTTTGACTTCATTATAAAATACTTACGTTACTGAGAAGCAAGCCATGTTCTACATGAGACAGTACTATTTGCGAGTGATAGGGAGTGATACATTTAAGACTCAGACTCTCTTAATTTGCTGTTAAGTGCTTCTAGATATAGCAGAGCTGTACTGCTTTTTAAGTGTAGCTTAAATTTTGCCTAATTAAAATGGGAACAATCTTAAATGGACAGGAGTTTTCAATTGACTTATCAATCTACTTATTCCTTACCAAACTTACTATCAATTATGACTAAGAGGTACAGCTTATAGAAATCATTATGTAGTAATGACATTTGACTTGAATAAGCGAATTAATGGAGTCACATACTTAAATAAATCATCACTATGCCTGATACTTTGTTCCACCTATCTTAAACCATAACTTTTATAAATTACAAGAAAATGGGATTATATAGCACTCCTGATATTTACCAGTTAGGTGGAAGTCTTTCTGGTTGGCTCCAAGAGCTACTTTCCATTTGTAACTGCAAGTTGGAGGAGGATATTTGAAACATGGATTTATGCTATTGTAAGCAGAGCTTGTATAGATCACAAAATATAAACTATGTGCTCTTCTTCCCCCCGCCCCTCATGTAGCTGGGGATGTTCACAGGAAGTTTGGCAAAACATGTTACAAAAGGAAAGCAGATATGTGCATGACAAACATTTTGAAGTTCTGCATTCAGACCTGGAACCACAGATGAGGTCAATACTGTTAGACTGGCTTTTAGAGGTATGTTCTAAAAATAGAAATTTCCTTTGTGTCTATGATAGAAAAATATTTATATGGGATGTGTACTTCCAGAGTATTCTGTCCATTACCAGAGTAATGTGGCACCTTAAGTAGAATATGACTTGATTTTTTTTCCCCCTGGTGCTGGGGATTGAACGCAAAGTGTTATGTGTGCTAGACCAGCACTGAGCTACAAGCCCAGACCAACTACCTTTTTTAAAAGTAAAATCAGGAGTTAGTGAGCATAGCTCAATGGTAGTGTGTCCTCAGTACCAAAGCAAAGAGCAGAGTCCTAAGAACACATCTTTGATACAACCCAAACCCAACTGAGAAGTCTCTATGTGTTAGGATACCCTGCGGCTCTGAGCCCTCTAAACCCATTTAGCTTCCTTCATAATGTATTCCTGTTCCTTTCAGAAATACACTATGCCTTTGGGTGTGGTGGTGTATGCCTGTAATCCACAAAGGCTGAGGCAGGAAGATCAAGTTGAGGTCATATGGACTACTAGTGAAACCTGGCCTCAAAATAGGAAAACATACCATACCATTGACTTAAAGGAGTATCAGTAATCTGTGCATTTTTTCTTATTTAGGTCCATTCCCTTTCTCTGTATTATTGTAAATTCCTCAAATTATTGCTGAGGAAATGATTACTTAATGTTAAACTGATATTTTGCCAAACATGGATATTTGCTTTTGTCTGATGGGAGATGATGAGTTGAGGCAGGAGATCTACAAGTTTCAAGCAAGCCAGAGTAGGTTATGGTGATACTGCCTCAATATAAAATAAGGGGCAGGTGGGCAGGGTGGCTTAGTGGCAAAATGCTTGCCTATATTGGCAGGAGGGTATAGAATCATTCTAAGGGAGGAAAACTGTAGGTGGGCCTTTTGGCAGTAACATTTGGTAGATATCATAAATGTTTCCAGGACTATATGAAATAAGGTTGTTATCAGGTCATTGCCCTTAAAGATTATCATAGAAAGGAAACAAAGTTTGCCTTTTTTCTTTTAGGGGATTTGAAAATCGAACATAAGGTCTGTTTCTGAACATCTAATGATAATGGCATCAATGTAGTTAGAATTATGTTAACTAAAAGTTTTTACTTTGTCTAAGAATGTAAAAAAAAGAAAAGTTCGTTGTTCACAAACTCCTAAAATGCCTGTAACCTCAGCACTTGGCAGGCAGAGGCAGGTGGATCGATGTAAGTTCGAAGCCAGCCTGGGCTACAAAGTGAGTCCAGGGCAGCCAAGGCTGCGTAGAGAAACCCTGTCTTGGAAACAAACAACTCCTAAAATGTTAACACATGGAAAGATGTCTCTTTGAAATACAACATCTATTCCTGGTTTTCAGAGTTTACTTTTTATTATGTGTAAATATAAGTGCAGGTGCCCAGGGAGACCAGAAGGGGGCACCAGATCTCCTAGCACTGAGATTATTAGCAATAGCTAGCTGCTTAGACTCCAGTACTAGGAACCAGTAAAAGCTCTTTGCTACTGAGCCATTCTCTAGGCGTCATATTCCTGATTTTAAAACAGTGTAAGATAGGAACAGAGTAGTTCTTTAATATACTTAGTGTTTACTTCAAACTCATTATTCCTGTCTTTTCCAAAGAGGAGATAATAGCACCTGTTTCATGGAGTAACTCTGAAAATTAAATTTTGCTGTAAGTGTGACAATAGCGAAACATGTGGGCAATTCCCTCTAAGCCAAAAACATGGGAAGATTTTATCACCAATGCCTCCAGTAAAATATGAAAAAAAAAAAAAAAAAAAAAACTGATGGGAAAAACTAATAAAACTAGGAGATGGAGGGTAATAGGCTCATCCTATCAGTACATGCTAATCCCTCTCTTATGTAAATATTGGCATCCTAAAAAAACAAAATTTAGCTTCAAAATAGTTCATAATCTGGTATAACAAAGATGACTTTCTTTGGATTAATTCTGGAGATAATATTTGAATATTTGTTTCTTCAGGTATGTGAAGTATACACGCTTCATAGGGAGACATTTTACCTTGCCCAGGACTTTTTTGACAGATTTATGTTGACACAAAAGGATGTAAATAAAAATATGCTTCAACTCATTGGGATCACCTCACTGTTCATTGCTTCCAAACTTGAGGTAAGTTCTTACATTTCATCCAGATATATTGACTGTAAACATAGTTTTTAGATGACACATTCATCCGAGGACACTATAATTTTCTGGACTGAGGCACACATCTTTAATCCCAGCACTTAGGGAGGCAGAAGCAAGCAGATCTTTGTAAGTTTGAGAGTTTGAAGCCAGCCTGGACTACAAGAGTCCAGGAAAGACACAGAGAAACTGTCTCAGAAAAAGGGGGCGGGGCTTGTTTTCTTCATTACAGTGAGGATAGAAAAAGAACTGATCATAGGTCCTTATTTTAGTCTACATTAGTCTCTAGTAGTAGAATGCTTATTTCACCAGATAGAAACTTTAAGTGTTGTTACATAATTATATAGCACCTGAGACCAAAAGAATGGTCTTTAAAACCTAAACATATGAAAGAAATGTTACGTTGGGTAAGAATAATGGTCTGTCCAGCCTAATACTTTCTTGTCTAATGTTGGTATCAAGTTAGGAGAAAACTCATTGCCTCAAACTTTCAAAAGTATGTAATTACCGTCATTTTAACACACAGTTGGCTATTACCAATGCTCTTACAAGCTGGTATCATTTTGAGGGATTATGAACACATTAATATCCTATGTATTTTTTTCCAAGTGTATCTTTAGAGTTTTATAAGTTATCTCCTAGTTCTGAAACATGTGGCATATCAGTTTTCAGTGGCCTGTCCTGTTTCAGACATCTATATTGAAATCATTAGGTTTCTTGACTTGCCCACCTCTACGGGGGATTGAGCCCAGGGCCTTGTTCTTTGGCAAGCGCTTTGACAAGGTCTCAGGATGCTGCAGCCTCTGCTTAGCCTGGCACCTGATACATAAACCATGTTGATGTCAAACTTACAGACCTGCCTGCTTCTACCTCTTGAATGCTGGGATTAAAAGTATGTGCTACCATACCTGGCCTTGCTTTGTATTTTAAAATACATACAGGTGCTACTAAAGCAAGCATTAGCCCAGTATTTTTTGATAAATGTACTTTTGTGCTAAGATAATGTGCTTAGTTTCTAGACCTTACTTTTGTTTTTGAGATGTTCTGAGTGGCCCAAGCTGTCTTCAAACTCACTCTGCAGGTAGAAAATGACCTTGATCTTCCTGCCTCCATCCCCCGAGTGATAGGATTACAGGCCTAAGTGAAGTGCTATAGCTTCCTACACATCAGACAAGCACTCAGCCAAATGAGCTACTTCCCCAGCCCTAGCCCTGCTTGTAGTCTTGTTCTTTTATGACCACCAGACTAGACACTATTAAAGAAAGTTATTGTTTCTTGCTTAATTGAAAAAAAAAAAAAAAAAACAGATTAAGATAGTCATTGTTTATTAACTAAAAGACAAGGTCAACTCTAGAAAAACAAACCTTGAAAATCAGTACAGGAGCTAGCCACAGATAACTACATACAAAAAAAATCTTAGATATATGATTTTGATTTAATCACGTTGTGAAGCTGTCCTTAAAACTGAAGCCTAACTATAGTCTATATAGTTTTTTGTTTTTATTTAAACTGTGATTAATAAAAAACTCTCTAAATTAAAGGAAATCTACGCTCCCAAACTCCAGGAGTTTGCGTATGTCACTGATGGTGCTTGCAGTGAAGTAGATATCTTAAAGATGGAACTCTCTATATTAAAGGTAATAATGTCTTTTCTTAGTTGCCTCTTTGTGTTATAGTAATTAAGAGTGAGCCTCAGATATAACAAAGAGCCAACAGTACATTTGGTTCTTAGGGGACTTACATGGTATAAAACGTATCCTCTGACCTCCACATGTAAGTCACGGCAGGTGCCCCTGCCAAGCTGAGGTTTTAGTCTGAGCACACAATTCTAAAAGGCTAATGCAGCAAAAGGACGGCACTGGTTGATGGTTGGTAAGGAAGTTACTTAACCTCTAGCCTCCACTATGTACATAATGCAGTACATAGAACACATATATATGCTGTAATTAATGGGCATTTTAAATTTTCATTGACAGGCTTTAAAATGGGAACTTTGTCCGGTAACAGTCATCTCCTGGCTGAATCTTTTTCTCCAAGTTGATGCTGTTAAAGATGTTCCTAAGGTTCTTCTACCTCAATATTCTCAGGAGACGTTCATCCAGATAGCTCAGGTACTGACCCTGTTACTCACCATACACTAGCTAATATTCTTGTTGGTCACAGATTTGTTTAGTATACATATCATGTCCTGAACTATGTAACAAAATGGCATACTGAGCTAAATCTTAGTTGATAAGAAACACTTTTGACCCATAAAATTCTGTTCCCAGTATTTACATTGCTTAATAATTCTAGAAAAGAAAAATCTTAAACTTTTATGAGTATTTCCATTTTTTTAAGATTTGGGATTAGCATTACTATAAATGGGGAGAAATGCTTTCACCTAGTCGTCTTTAGGCTCCCCAGTCCCACCCTACCCCAGGCAGAGTCCTGGCTGTCCTAGAACTCATGTAGACTAGGCTGGCTCTTAACAATGATCAGCTTGCTGCTGCCTCCTGAATGATGGGATTAAAGCGTTTACCTTTATGCCTGGCCTGCTGTTCTTTAATTCTCCTAGGCCAAACATATTCTAACTAAAGAGGTTAAGGATCCCATTCTTTGCAATGTAAGTAAGATCTAAAGGCTGCAAATTCTACCATACATAAATAGAAAGAAAACGTTCAGTTTTATTCTATGTAGGATGTGAAATTGGCATTTGGTGATAAATATTAAGTCATGTGGATTAGAACTGGTGTTCTAAGTATGCAAATCTACAAAGATGTAGATATTTCTAGTATTCTTTTGTTGAATATCCCTATTCCAAAACTGAAAATGCTACATGGTCACAAAGAACAGTCAACTAAAAATACTCTATAAAATTGAGTCTATACAGGGCTGGAGAGCACTGGCTGTCCTTTGAGAGGTTCTGAGTTCAATTCCCAGCAACCACATGGTAGCTCACAACCATCTATGAGATCTGATGCCCTCTTCTGGCCTGCAGGTATACATTCAGGCAGAGCACTGTATATACATAATAATAAATAAATAAAATCTTTTAAAAAATTGAGTATATATGTATATAAGGTGTACGTGAGTTAAGTTCTGACATCAGATCTCATATACATGCAAATACTTCAAAACCCAAAACCATCCAGATTCCAAAACACTTGTCTCATGCATTATTTAAAGATTGCTCAGTCTGTGGTAGCATTTCATTTGCAACTCCTCCAGTTTGCACCACCACCTTGCCTGATGAGAACAAACACTAAGTTTTATTCACTGAACAGGGGTCACCTTAAACCTCTGAAATCTAGCCTTATGTCTCATTCCAAGGGCTTTCCCAGTCCTTGCATTACCAAGATTATACCACTTAACTATCTAGTTGCTAAGAATGTTGCATTCTAGTCTGTCCAGTTTACTGTGTCCTTTTTTTAAAAAGTATAACTTTCTGGATTTAAAAGAAGCTTAAGTAGTGGTGCTCCAAATTCTAAAGGCCATTTATAATGTAACTAGGCTATTCTAGCTTTCCTTGCTCTCCACTGCCTACCTTGGTTAGGGAAGGAAGGTGTTCCTTTCTTATTTCATACTAAGTGTTATCTACTCACCAATTTAGAAGCCTTCACTAGTTTTTTCCAGTCTAGATGAAGTGCCCACCCGCCCTTCTAATACTATTTTAGAGTTACCTATAAAGTAGGGACATAATTCGGTTCTCTTAAGTGACTTACACTTTCGTTTTTCCATGTTAGCTTTTAGATCTGTGTATTTTAGCCATCGACTCATTAGAATTCCAATACAGAATTCTGGCTGCTGCTGCCTTATGCCATTTTACCTCCATTGAAGTGGTTAAGAAAGCCTCAGGTAAGACTCTTTTGTTGACTTTTTACCTGTTCACAATTTTTAATGGAACTACAGGAACATTATTACCTTATCAAACACAGTTTCAACAATTTAGTGATTTTTGTTAGTATCTTGAAATACAGCCAAGTGAAATTTAAGTATCTTTGATTCAAAGCACAATTCTACTTTGTATGAATAGGCACTGGTTAATAAGCTCAGAAGTGGGCCTGCGAAGACGGCTCAGTAGTTAAGAACACATACTGCTCTTGGAGAAAACACAGGTTTGGTTCGTAGCCCCCATATCAAATAGCTTACAGTCACCTGCAACTCTAGATCCAGGGCACCTCACACCCTTTTCTGATCTCTGTGGGCATTTGTGTACATGTACACACACTCACAAACATAATTGTAAATCTTTAAAACAAACAAAAAAAATCCTCAAGAGAGTCAGATGAGTGGCACAGCCCTGTAATCCTAGCACTTCCCCAGGAGAGAAGCCAACCTGGGCTACAGAATAAGTCTTGAGAAAACTATCAATTCTTTTCAGTTTTAAAGTCATGTAAAAAACATAATTTAATAAATATGTCATTTCCTTGAGTTTTTAAATGTTCTACACTAGGCATATTAAGGTAATTGCTGGTGTGTAACTTACTAACTTTTTAAATCTAGGTTTGGAATGGGATGACATCTCAGAATGTGTAGACTGGATGGTGCCCTTTGTCAGTGTAATAAAGAGTGTAAGTCCAGTGAAGCTGAAGACTTTTAAGAAGATTCCTATGGAAGACAGACACAATATCCAGACACACACAAATTATTTGGCTTTGCTGGTATGTTTTTTTGTTGGTTTGTTTTTGATTGTGAATTTTCCCTTAAGTCCTGAAACTGATGGAGATGATACTGTGCATTACAACTTAAGACAGTTATATAATGTGCTAAGGGGAAGGTGATAGGCATGATTTTTAAAAGATTTATTTTATGTATATGAGTACACTGTCTTCATGTACACCGGAAGAGGGCATCAGATCTTATTACAGATGGTTGTGAGCCACCATGTGGTTGCTAGGAATTGAACTCAGGATGTCTGGAAGAGCAGCTAGTGCTATTAACCTCTCTAGCCCTAGGCACGATGATTTTAAAATAATAAAGGAGATAATGTAGTACTAGGGAAGCTGAGGCTGGAGTGTCAGGCTGGCCTGGGCCACACAAGAAGGGAGACCCTGTCTCAAGAAAAATACTACTGAAGCAGCTGAAAATATAGACGAGCAGTCCAGACAAGAAATTAGGAACACATATTTGTTGTTTTGAAACACATTCTTTCTGGAATAGCTATGTAGACCAGGTTGGCCTCAGTTCTAGAGATCTGCCTGCTTCTGTTTCCCATGAGCTGAGATCAAAGGTGTGCAGCACCACCACCCAGCTAAGACAGAGACTCTTAATTTAGGCTTAAATAGTTTTAAACAAGTAGACAGAAGTCTGATTTTACCTTACAATATGATTGTTTTGTCCTAACTTAATTATTGAATAATTTCTTCACATGTACAGAATGAAGTAAACTATGTCAACACCTTCAGGAAAGGCGGGCAGTTGTCACCAGTGTGTAATGGAGGCATCATGACACCACCAAAGAGTACTGAAAAACCACCAGTAAAGTACTGAAGCTAACAACAAATTGGAATTGAGCAAATACTGGGTAGAATTTCATTGAGTTAAGTTTTACAGGAAAGTAGTGCTATGGTCCTTGCCTACTAAGGAGTTACACTGCCATTCTTTTACTTGACTTTGGCACTAAATGCCCAGGGAGCCCCGGGAGCCCCGGGTTCAATTGCCAGCACTACAAAAGAACAAAACAAACTTCAAAAAAATTGGCACTAAAGAAATTTCCTATAGTGGCTATTTGAAAGAAGACTTGTTTACAAAGGTGCTATCACTCCCAAGGATAGTGGGATGGAAGCCAGCAATGATTAATGCTATAGTAATTGTTTCTGTGTGTTACTGTGTTTCTCTTTATGAACCAGGAACTTTATCATTGGAATATGGACTAGACTAGTGCTACCTTAAAGGATACATTAGCTGACACAACTTTGAATCTAGATTTTAGATTCTTAAATTCCTATACTTGTGAATGGTGCAATTTGTTTTTTGAAAATAGAATTTAAGCTTATTTACAAAGACTGTTTTGTAATAAAGTGACTAAGCTGTTTGTAACAAACAATGACAAACTTGAAATTTTACAAATGGTGAAG
The DNA here is from genome assembly GCF_903995435.1 of Acomys russatus. NCBI lineage: Eukaryota > Metazoa > Chordata > Mammalia > Rodentia > Muridae > Acomys > Acomys russatus. The sequence continues at coordinate 35,517,494 of NC_067138.1, forward strand.
TTCAATGTGTCTTTAAGTCCTTTGTTTGCCTTGCCATATTTCTTAATCAGTAAGGCCCTGAACCAAATGCTTAAACTGCTCTAAACAATGGGAGAACCAAAGAAATTATAAACAAGATAAATGCTTCGGCTTCTACTCTAGGGTTTTCCTTGATAGAAAGTTTCCTTTGTAATCTTTTTGTGTATCACAATTTGGGTAAACTATATAAGAAAGTCACTTTATTACACTGAGTACTTTTTAAAATGTAGTAACTGAGGTTTTATGTTTGCAAAACTGGCAGTCTGTTTTTAAGCCCCGTATTATGAGATGAGGACCATGTTAACATGGTAAAACTTAATGTGTGACCTAAACTTCTATTTTCTTATGGCAAAAAAATATTAAATGTATACTGACTCCTAGAAATCTATTTATTTAAACTTGCTGTATATAGAATAGGTACTTATACATTAAATATTTCAAGCTAGCCTTTGAAAAGGAAATTTGGGCCTAAAGGAAAAAAAATGTATCAGATTACCAGACAAATGAACCTTTTCTCTCTTTGAAGAAATTGTAAACTATTGTTAAGGTATGAAGTTTTTTCTAACCCTGAGCTTAATTGTTTTTGTTTTTGTATTTTGGTCTGAAATGAAAACACCACTAAATTGTACATATATGTATTATATATATTGTTTACTTTTAGTCCATTGTTTAAAAAATAAAAGTTTAAAAAATTAACTAACTGCTTAAAAGTAAAGTTTTGCCATTGCTTGTAGAAACTTCTTTTTCCTTCTCTGTGCTGCCAGCTGTAGTACTTCTTCAGGGTTGCTTGCATTCAATTCTGTTTGACCAATGGCTTTGATCTTAAAACAGAAAGGTATGTTAGACGTTTGGTTGAAAAACATTTGTCTTCCTACTAGTATACATAAGTCAAAGTTAAACGGGCCGGGTATGGTGGTGCATGCCTTTAATTCCAGCACTTGGGAGGCAGAGGCAGGTGGATCTCTGAGTTGGAGGCCAGCTTGGTCTTACAGAGTGGGAGTGAGTCCAGGACAGCCAAGGCTACAGAGAAACCCTGTCTCAAAAGCAAAACAAAAGAATAAATAAATCGAATTATTAAATTTAAGTGCTACAGAGAAAATTAACATTAACTATTGATTTATAATTTATAGTTTTATCTGCTTATATGATTGTGTTCAAAATAATCTGTTTTTAGTAACTTGACATCTTTTTATAGTTAAACTAAGACTCCAACAGAATAGTTTGAAAAACATCAAAATCATGTTTCATAAACATGCAAAATAGCTAAGTGCTCAGCAGTACAAAGTGTACTATGGCTCAACTTTTCATAATTAAAAAGAAGCACCATGACCTACTAAATATTCATAGTGGCTTTCTGCTGTGGAGTATTTAATGGAAACTAAATATGGGACCTAAGAGTCTAGTTTTGGTTTTTCGAGACAGGGTTTCTCTGTGTAGCCTTGGCTGTCCTGGACTCGCTCTGTAGACCAAGCCGGCCTTGAACTCACCTGCCTCTGCCTCCCAAGTCCTGGGATTAAAGACATGCACCACCACCGCCCGGCTAAGAATCTAGTTTTAAATTTGAGTTTCTGACCTCAGTCAAAACCTCGTAGCTCACAGAGATCATCTGCCTCTCCCTCTTGAATGCTACGATTAAATGTGTACACCATCACACCTGTCCCTCCCTGCCATATTATTTAGTGCAGTATTTCAAGACTGTATCTTGAAAGTTGTGATTAGAATAGGACTTGCTGGATCAAGGAATGCATGTGAGCAAAGTAGGGTGATATCATCTTTAAACATGATATGTCAGATCACTAGTTCAAAGTCCAAAGTGTAAGAATTGGAAAAGAATGCCAGGTATTTGAGAGACATCATACACCTCACGTGAAAGGGTTATAAGGAACAATGGGGCTGAAGGAGCAGCTCATCAGTCTGTCCCTAGCTCTGAAACTAAAACAACCAAGGGTGAGCAAATGAAAGCCCAAAGAGTGAGTCTGGAAAATGAATTTAAGGATAAGCAGGAGCTAGCTACAAGCACAGAACTACAGTTAGGGGGGAGGGGGGGGGGGAATGAATAGAAAGGTCATTGATCCAATGAAGAAGCCACAGGTAAATAGTAAACAGAAGGGTTGAAAAGCACTCACTGGGTTTTGCATTTGTTAACCTTTGAAAGGGTAGTAACAGCAAAAATTAACTGTATAGAGTGGGAAATTTTAAAGCCTAGAGGGACCAGACGTGGCCAGAGGTAAAGCACAGTCAAGAGGGCTGACATCAAGGGTGAACTCTGTTATAGGCTACAGAAGTTAACTAGAATGCCAGAGGGGACAGAATCAAAAACATCAAAACTTGCCTTCATCAAGAGCAGTATACCTTCTTACTATCTCAAGAGTGGGTTTATATATTTAATTTTTAAAAATATTTATTTATTGTATATGAGTGCTTTATCTGCAGAAGAGGGCATCAGATCATATTACATTATAGATGGATGTGAGCCACCATATGGGTGCTAGGAATTGAACTCAGTGCTCCTAACCTCTTGAGCCATCTCTCCAGCCCCCAAGAGTGAGTTTAATGAGTAGGATACAGTGACCTTCAAGGTGAAAAGTAACTAGAAAACAGGATGTCACCTGGTTTACAATTATTAAGTCTACAATTAAGGCTAATCCCCATAAAGCCAGTGGGTTGGTCTATTTTCTAATCTATTCCAAGCAAACAAGAGCCAAGGAAATTATTAAAAATGCAAAATGTACAAACTAGGAACTTAACAGGAAAAGTCTAAAATAAATAGCAAACAAAAAGAATGTTTAGGCTAGTAAGACACAATGAAAAGGCCTGAGGAAATTGGTTAACAATGGACTTTGGTTTGTTAGTGGCAAGTCTTTATGGTTAGGGCTCCCCCCCCCCCCATACAGAAAGTGAAGACACAAAATCCAAATCTTAATTTCCAGCAGTCAACTAATTTGGTTACCACACTTGGCTCACTATCAGACAACCTAGAAAACTTAAAAAGTTTTGTCTGACTATCAGTGCTGCTGAGCACAGACTGTCCTTGTGCTTCTAGGTGAGGAGGAGTGGAAGGGGGTTGGAAGGAGCTGGCTAATGAGGGGCTCTCAAACTCAATTTTCAGAAGCAAGGAAATCTGAAAAGGCTATGGGCATAATAGGTTATAGTAGTAATAAGACAACATAAAACACCTGAGAATAAGAACAGTGTAAAGGAAGTAGAACTGGCTGAGGGAGGCCTCTACATTGTGGGGATAAAGGATAAACACCTACTTCTCAGTGCATGTAGAAGAACCAGGATGTGAAATGAGACAGTAAGGATATGTAGGTAGAGCCTTTAAAGGAGGTGTATTGAAAATAATTTGGGGGTAGGGGCAGAGGGAGAGATGTGGTGGTACACACCTTTATTCCTAGCATTTAAGAGGCAGAGGCAGAAGATTCTGTTTGAGGCCAGCTTGGTCTCTATAGTGAGTTCAAGGCCAGCTAGGGCTCAAAAGATCAAAAACATCTAGTGGTTAAGATTGTCCAGGAGACTCTATAACCACCACTTTACTAAATCAGCATATTTCCTAACTACATTTTAATATTTGTCCTTATACCCAATCAAACCTGAACTGGGTTCAGTCAGGTATTCCGTACCACCATAAAGGCTAGCCACAACAGCACACACACCTATCTGCAGTTTTAGCCTGTCCCTATGGAGAGATGGGAGGTGAAGACAGAATTCCCAGAAGCCCGCAGACCCCACTAGTCTGATGCCCCTAGCAATGAACGAAAGACCCTGTCTCAGGGTAGAATGCAAGGATCAACACTCAGGGCTGTCCTCTTGACTGCCTTGACATGTGCACCATGGCACATGCATGCCCACATTTAAATACTCCAAACACAATATACACATACCATTTAAAGAGGGAAGAAAATGGGAGAATGTATGGCATTCCAAGGTGGCTAACTTCACATGAAATCCCCCCACATCTTTTAAAGGGTATTTAATAATAGTCATACTTTCTTCCGTGTGGGAAAGAATAAGCCTTGTCACAGGTGGGAGCAGTCTTGGCGGGCTTTACCCTTGGGGCACCCCATGAATACCTTGTGACAGACTGAGTGGAGCCATCCTGGGTCTGGAATTCAGGAAACAGACCTGGGAACCCCACCTGGACTATTGTCTTTCTAATTGACCCTCACCGGGAGAAGGAGACAGTCCTTCCCAAGTGACTCAGGGAGTTGGGGAAGAGAGAACAAAGTCAGCTGGGCAGGAGAGCGCAGGGAGAGCAGCGGACCGGCTAGAACAACACGCAGGCCAGAGAGACACCTAAGGACCCGTCCCGTGGAACGGCTACCGGAAGGTTCACTCTTTTGTCCCTTTAACCTTTTTCCTTCTTGTATAAGCTAGTTGGGTTGTATAATAAAGTTTTATTGTAAAGAAACAGATCCAACACTTCCAAGTATGTCTTAAAAGCACTAAGAACACACACTTTTTGTTTGATTTTTTGTTTTTGTTTTTTGAGACAGGGTTTCTCTGTGTAGCCTTGGCTGTCCTGGACTCACTTTGTAGACCAGGCTGGCCTCGAACTCACAGTGATCCGCCAGCCTCTGCCTCCGAGTACTGGGATTAAAGGTGTGCACCACCACACCCTGCAAAACAGATGCTTTTATGAATGAGTGAAAGCAAAAAATATCTACAGTAATAGTAATTTTCCATATGCTGGGCAAGTAATAATGAGGAATGCTTTTATTGAAGTTAGCAAAAGAGAAAAGCAAATCAGTAAACCGCTGTAAGGCTCCTGTGAGATGAAAGAACATTTGAACATTTAGAACACAGATATAAAATGTTCTAATATTTTAAACTCAACATCACAAGTGAATCCTATAACTAAATTTGGTCATTAAATGGCCAAACAAGATCTTTGCTCTCCCAGTGTGGTGGCATACACCTTTAATCCCAGCACTTTGGGAGGCAGAGGAAGGCGAATCACTGCATTTGAGGCCAACCTGGTCTACAATGTAAGTCTAAGACAGCCAGGGCTACACAGAAACCCTATATCAAAAACAAACAAACCAACAAAAAAGATCTTTACCCGATGGTACAAATCTACATTGTCTAATATTCTGCAAACAACATTGAAGAAAGGCATAAGGCAACTTACTGCAATTTGTCTTTTGTCAGTCTCTCCTCTTTTATGATGAAGATCTAAATGTATCAGTTAAGAATAAGAAAATTGATTGTTATGTCATGATAGGAGCTCAACAGTTTGACAATGGTAAAGTAGTTTCAGCAAGAAAAAGTACTTGCTGCCAAGTCTGATGGCGCGCGTTCAAGACGTATATGGCAGAAGAAAATTAACTTCAATGTTGTCCTTCATATGATTCACACACACAAACAAAATCATATATAATGATTTTTTAAAAATTCTGTACTGTTTCTATTTTAGCTAGGAAAATGTTCTATGAAAAACTTCTTTAAAAAGACATGAACTAAAAAAAAAAAAAAAAAAAAAAGACATGAACTGCTGTGATATCACATGCTCTGGTGGAAGGATACAAGTCAGGTACTCCAAGATCGTGACGTCCCAAATGTAATCATAGTAGGAGTCCATAGCGTCATGGCTGCAAAACAGAATCTTATCACCTCTTATGCAAAAAAGCTTCAGCCTTATGTTTTTAAAGGGGGAAAAAAAGGTACCTGTTTTGTTCCTGCAATGACTTGAAGGCTGTTTTGTAGTCAATTTCTCGGAGGAACTGACATAAAATTGCCACCTACATAAACAAATATTTTAAAAGTTAACCATGACCCTTCCTGGCTTGTGAGGGTAATCTTTATTTTTTCCTATTTATTTATCTTATTCTATGTCTACAGATGTTTTGTCTACATGTACATCTGAGCACTTGTGCTGCAACCTGCAGAGGCCAGAAGAGGACATGCGATCCCCCAGACTGGAGTTCCAGGTGGTTGTGAGCTGACACATGGGTACCAAGTAAAACTCTCCAGCCACTCAAGTATATTTTTAGGAAGACTTAGTCTGCTCTTATTTCAGAATACCATTTAATTTTCACTTCAAAACCCGTTACCTAACATATTTGTGTCTTATTTGGCCATAAATTAATTTATCAGTGACCTAAATCACAATGTTTAGATCTTTCTTCATTTGAATGAGAACCTGAAGGTGAAAACTGCCAAGCAAATGTCCTAGCATTCAAGGACATATATACATGGAATTGTACCTTTAAAAGCTGGCAATAAGCCATGACTTTAATATCAGCACTTGGGAGGCAGAGGTAGGAGGATCTCTGAGTTTGAGGCCAGCCTGGTCTACAAAGCCAGTCCAAGACAGTCAAGGCTACACAGAGAGAAAGTTTGTCTTGAAAAAATCCAAGACAGGGGTTGGAGGTCCTGAGATCAATTCCCAGCAACTACAAGGTGGCTCACAACCATCTTTAATGAAATCTCATGCCCCATTCTGGCATGTAGGTGTACATTCAGACAGAACATTGTATACATAATGAGTCTTAAAAAAAAAAAAAAAATCCAAGACAAAAACAAGGCTGACAGATAAGGTCATTTTTGTTTTGTTTGTTTGTTTTTTGGTTTTTCGAGACAGGGTTTCTCTGTGTAGCCTTGGCCATCCTGGACTCACTTTGTAGACCAGGCTGGCCTCGAACTCACATCGATCCGCCTGCCTCTGCCTCCCGTGTGCTGGGATTAAAGGCGTGCGCCACCACGCCCGGCGATAAGGTCATTTTTAAAAATATTAAGTTACCAGTCTATAAACAAAGCATGCAGTTCAATCAGGCAAGCACCTTGGAGGGAAATGGGAATATGGGTCAGAGTTCTAACACTTGCTAACATATGTGAGATTTGGGGTTAATTGCTAGTATTATACAAAGCAAAGATTAAAAATTAAAAGTTAGAAGAAAAAAAAGTGTCAGGCGTGTCATACACGCCTTTAGTCTCAGCACTCTGGGAGGCAGAGACAGGTGGGTCTCTGTGAGTTCAAGGCCAGCCTGGTCTACAAAGTGAGTTCCAAGACAGCCAATGAATGAATGAATGAATATTTGAAAGCTGGGTGTGAGAAACCCTGTCTCAAAGAACCAGAAATAAATAGGCAGCTAGGTGGATATGTGGATAACTAAGTGCCTAAAGCCAGGCATGGTGCTACATGTCTAGTCCTAGGCTCAGGAGCAGGTAGATCTCTTATGAGTCTAAGACCAGCCTAGTCTGCATAGGGAGTTCCAGGACAGCTGAGACTACACACATCCTATTTCAAAAGAACAAAAAAAAATTATTAAAACAAAAATTTTTAAAGTAGAGAATATTTGTATTACTTTATGTGCCATAGAAATGATCTAAAACAAAACACAGAGCACCCTGCCAGAGTTATTGAGAAACTGTCTCAAAAATCCAAAAAGGGGGGTGGGGGGGGAAGCCTAGTGGTGGTGGTGGTGGCAGTGCCGCCTTTAATCCCAGCACTTGGGAGGCAGAGACAAGGGAGATCTATTAAGTTCAAAGCCAGCCTGGTCTATACAGTAAGTTCCAGGACAGTCAGGGCTACACAGAGAAACCCTGTCTGGGGGTGGGGGTGGGGGGGACGGGACCAAAAACATAAAGAAAACAAAAGAAATCACATGTATCTTAGTGTCCTTATAAAATTTGTATAAGTATCACCATAAGTTCTAAAGCACTTCACTACCCTTCCTGAGCACCCCAGTGCCCGGCAGCAGGAGCCCTCCGTTCTCCTCCATGGAGCTTCTGGGAAGAAGCAGACCATACTTGCTGCTTGTTCTGAGCTTTCTTACAATGTATAACTATGTATAACCCTGTCTTTCACTTAGCAGTTTTTCAGTTCACCCAATGTGTCGTATACATATGTAATTCATTCCTTTATATAGCTGCAAGATTTTGAGGTATAGATATATAACATTTTACTTAACCATTATTTATCAGACACTAGGAATTTCCCCCTATTTTTCGCTGTTATGAACATACAAGTACAACCTTTTCTAATTCTCGAAGTGGAACTTCCAAAGCTGCACCTTTTCAGCCTCCTGCAGCATCAGGGTGCTAACTCTTCTATAGCCTTGGCTGATTTGTACTTTCCCAATGACTAGTATACAGATATCATCATAAGTATAAGAAAGCATACATAAAGTGTTTCTTTTCCAGTTAAGTTCAATGGTCAATGTTTACTAATTCCTACCGGCATTTAGTTCAGTTCTATAAATTACTAAGAAATTTAAACATTCTGAGCTATTAACAGCTATTCTGATACAAAATAAAAGCTATTTCCCAGTATGAATTAACAAATAAAATCTAACACATAAACATAAGCCAATACTACAGTATCACAAACTAACCTGTGTGTGACAATTCAGCAAAGAACAGCACTTTATCATTCTTTTTATCACCTAGAAAAAAACAATAATTGTTTTAAAAAACCAGCTACCACTGACTGTAATAAATGTACCACTCTGATACAGCAAGTCAACAGAATAGAAAGCAGGAAGGATGAGGGTGGACAGCAACCATGAGGGAAGCCAGGGCTTCCACATCAATCTTGTTTAAAGATTTATTTGGTACACAGTGTTCTGCCCGCATGTGTGCGTGCATGCCAGAAGAGGGCACCAGATCTCATTATTGATGGTTGTAAGCCGTCATGTGTTGCTAGGATTGGAACTCGAACTTTTGGAAGAACAGCCAGTGCTCTTAACCTCTAAGCCATCTCTCCAGCCCACTTCTGAATCAATTTTGCTAATTTAGAAGTGCTATAAAGAGATAAACTACTAAAGAATCTTTAATTCTTACTTAAAAACTTGTTAAGTTTTTAAAATTTTAAAAATTTTCACTTGTTACATTATACTAATGGTCTAAATCAGAGTTAACTGTAATGTACATTAAAAGAGCCAAGCATAATCCAGTATGAGGTAAAGATGGAGAAAAAGCATGTATGAAGCTAGCAAGAATGATTATATCTAGAGATCTAATGACCAGCATAAGGAAGAGCAAATGTTGTCTTGGAGGGTGGATAGCTCAGCAGTACGGGTCTTGAGTAGCACACACAAAGTTCTGAGTGAGACTCCAATATCTCAAAATCATAATGGTACTACAATGTGCACTAAGAAACTAAGTAAAGGTCAGGCAGTGCAGAACAGCCAGGACTACACAGAGAAACCCTGTCTTGAATCCCCCCCCCCCCCACACACACACACGAAAAAAAAAAGAAGAAACAAACTTAGGAAGACAAACAGATCTCTAAGTTCAAGGTCTACATAGGAAATTATAGGACAACCAGGAATATGTAGACAGATCTTGTCTTAAAAACAAACGAAGAGTGGACTTTAGGGAGTTTTTTGTTTGTTCTTTTAAAAATAGCTTCAGGGTTTTTGTTTTTGTTTTTTTGAGACAAGGTTTCTCTGTGTAGCCTTGACTGTCCTGGACTTGCTTTGTAGACCAGGCTGGCCTCAAACTCACAGTGATCCGCCTGCCTCTGCCTCCCAAGCACTGGGATTAAAGGTGTGTGCCACCATCGTCTAGCTAGGTTTTTGGGTTTTGTTGGGTGTTTTCTTTTTTCTTTTCTTTTTCTTTTTCTTTTTTTTTTTTTTTTTTTTGCTTTGTTTTGTTTTTCCAGGCAGGGTTTCTCTGTGTAGCCTTGGCTGTCCTAGACTCATTTTATAAACCAGGCTGCCCTCAAATTTACATTGATCTGCCTGCCTATGCCTCCTGAGTGCTGGGATTAAAGGTGTGCACCACCACGCCTGGCGAGGCTTCATGTTTTCTTCATTTATTTATTTTATTTTTTGAAGATTTTGTTTATTTTGTGTATGAGTGCTCTGTCTACATGTACAGCTGCACACCAGAAGAGGGCACCAGATCTGACTGTAGATAGTTATGGGCTGCCCTGTGGTTGCTGGGAATTGAACTCAAGACCTCCGGAAGAGCAGCAAGTGCTCTTAACCTCTGAGCCATCTCTCCAGCTCCCCTTTAGGGCAACTATAGAAGGCAATGGACACTTACTGCAGTATCACTTTTTAGGTTTATCAAAACCTGTTTTATGCCTTAAGTATACACATAAGGAGGGCTAGACAGCAGAATCTGTAAGATGTGAGAGCTAAGTGGATAGTATAACAGGGTTAATTAAGGGAGGAAAAGAACCAACCATGGTGCTCTTATTGGGTTAGTGAACTCAAATGCTAAAGGCGTTTGGTATTTTGGACAGCTTTGTGGAAGGGGAGGTCGGTTTGTTAGCAGAGTACATGGCAAAGTAAGACACTGAAATCAGTTCTGAACAGACTGAGTCTGAAGAGTTCTGGGGGTGAGGGTGGGGGTACCAGAGCAGCAACAAACATTGTAGATACTGGCACTGAAAAGCAGACACAAGCTAGGCCTGGTGGCATGTGCCAGCAATCTGACCACTGGGGAGACTGAAGCAGGCAGATCACTAGAGTTCAAGGCTAACCTGGGCTACACATCAAGACTGTCTCCAAAAGGCCAAAAACAAATAGAGAGCATTCTGGTCTAAAGCCACTATCATCACAGTCACAGATTTAGGTAAGTTCTGCCCTAAGGTGGCTCAGGAAGGAAAACACGTAGGTAGGCAACAGGGAAGCAAGCTCACAAGACAACTTACTTGGTCTGTATAAACATCAGGGGGCACAGCCTTATTAAAGAAGTCAGAGCACACAGCTCCTGCCTGGAGGTAATAGTGAAGAGCTGCCGAATGCTGGTTTGTTGCTGAAGTAGAAAATGGGGGTAAAGAGTTACTTGCCACTAAAATACAAGAGTTGAAACAGATTCAAACAATAAGTTAAAGATAAAACCATGAGGCACAGCAGGTAAAGGTGCTGCCACCAAGCCTGACCACCTGAGCTCTATCCTTAGGATCCCCAGGGTAAAAAAGAAATGACCCCCACACGCTATCTTTCTTTTGAACGCCACATGCACAACACATGCATGTGTTCGCTCCCCCCTACACACACACACACACACACACACACACACACACACACACATTCACAAATGTAATTTTTAAAAAGGGTAAAAATCTGTATTTGGCTGAGCAATGATAAAACTTTACCTCCTAAAACTGATTAGCCAAAATCTAGCCAAGATTTCTCATTAAATTTATGCTACAAGATTTATTATATGCCGATTTTTATTCTCCGTATATCCAGACTAGAAAAATACTTTTTGGAAGGCAGAGGCGGGCGGATCGCTGTGAGTTCGAGGCCAGTCCGGTCTACAAAGTGAGCCCAGGATAGCCAAGGCTAACACAAAGAGACCCAGTCTCAAAAAACAAAAAGAAAGAAAGAAAAGAAAAAATATCCTTATTTTTAAAGATATCTTAGTACAAGTAAACATTCAGATTTGGCAATGTATTCTTTTGGAAGCTAGAGTGAAAATGTGTTAAAAACGAGCATTTAGCAGGGTGGTGGTGGTGCAAGCCTTTAATTCTAGCACTCAGGAGATGGCGGCAGGTAGATCTTTGCGTTCAAAGCCAACCTGGTCTACAAAGTTCGAGGACAGCCAGAAGCACACAGAGAAACCCCCATTGATAAGCCCCACCCTACCTCACCCCACTCTAAAAAAGAACAGCAATTAGTTGGCTATGGTGGTGCACACCTATAACCTCTAATCCCAGCACTTGAGAAGCAGAGCCATCATGATAGGCCTTCAGGCCATCCTCAGCTAAGTTATGAATAAGAGGCCAGAATGAGCTACAAAGACCCTATCTCAACCCTTGAACCCCAAAAAATATTAGACACATGAAAGTTCTTGAGCCTTTAAATTTTGAAATTCTTATTTTAAAAACATTGATCCCCAAAATGATAACAGTCAGAAATTTTATCTGTATGAATTTTGAAAATTCCATATGACTTGGAAAATCTTGTGACACAGAATTGTTTATGGGGTGGTAGAAATTAACTTCCAAGAATACAGATTTTAGAATTATATATGTATCTCTGTGTGTGTGTATGTGCGCGTATGCGTGTGTGACGTGTGAATGTAAATATATGCATGCTCTCCTGAGTCATGAGACAGGACCTTACTACATAGCCTTGGCTGCCCTGAATATTACTATGTATCTTGAACTTGTAGCAATCTCCCTAAGTCAGCCTCCCAAGTGCTTGAGAGTATAAGGAAAAGAAACCACAATTAATTAGAATTCTCATACTTAACCCCAGGGCAAAACAAAATCAAACAGAAATCCACAAATACCCACTATTTAAAAGCAGGCAGTGCTAGAGGGATGGCTTAGCAGTTAAGACATTTGCTGCTCTTCCAGAGAACCCCATGGCAGAGGGCTCACTGTCCCTAACTCCAGTTCCAGGGGAGCTGATGCTCTCTCCTAGGTACCACATGTGCATGCACATAAACACACACACAAATAAAAGGTAAAATAAAATGTTTCAAAGATATTTTTATCTCTATTTAATTTTTTAATTAATTTATTTTAGTTTTAGTTTGCTTTAGGGGGAGGTTGCAAGAGTAGAGGGCAAATATGGAGGGACAGGGAGATGAGAGGGACAGGGGTGCATGATATGAAATTCACAAAGAATCAATAAAAAGTTTTTAAAAAGATATCATAACATAAAAACATCTAAACCTGATGGGCATGGTGGCACAAGCCTGTAATCCCAGCACTCAGGAGACAGAGGCAGGCGAATCTCTGTGCAATTGAAGACAGCCTGGTCTACAGATCAAGTCCATGGCAACCAGGGCTACATAGAGAAACCTTGTCTCAAACAAAACAAAACAAAACATCTAAACCAAAATAGCATAAATGAAACAATTCAATTTATTCTCTTGATTTATGAAGGAAGATGGTCAACTCTCAAAACTTAATAAAGTAAAATGTGGCCAGGCGTGGTAGTGCCGACCTGTAATCCCAGCACTTGGGAGGCAGAGGCAGGTGGATCACTGTGAGTTCAAGGCCAGCCTGGTTTACAACGTGAGTCCAGGACAGCCAAGATAAAACAGAAAAATCCTGTCTTGAAAAACTAAAAAAACATAAAGTAAAATGCAGCTTCATAATAAAATATGTAATAATATCCTTACTTTGACTTCTGAAAGTACTACACAAATAAAACATAAAGCAATGGATATCTCACTTACCAAAATAAATATCCGCTTGAATAATTAACCAAGCATGGTTGTTTGGATTTATACTGAGTGAATATCGGACTAGCTCTTTCACAGTGATTGCTACAGCTTCAAAATCCACAGACTGGAGGCTGAAGGAAAACATTATGCATTAATCTCTCTTTTCAAAGTCTGTTTCAAATATCATACATATACTTACTAAAAAACAAAAGATACAACCAAAGTCTTAACAGCCACAATATGATAGGACCTTAACCTCTGCTCTTACTTAGAGCAACAACAAAATTCTGTTTTCTAGAAGTCAGAAAAAAAACCAAGGGCTCGAATACTAACAATACTCTTATGTGACCATAAATCTACTCAGGACTTCTCACAGGCCATATTGAGGTTATAGGTTAGGGGTGGCAACCATGCCACTTTAGTGCTTAACACAGCAATACAGGCAAACAAACAAACAAACAAACACCAGTAGGGGAAAGGGCCAAACGCTGTCTGGGGTCAACGTGGGAGCCTGCAGTTACCGAACCAGAAAGGCCAGGTCAGCACCTAAGGAAACAGAGCTGATGGCCCCTCTTTCCTAGAAACTAAGAGTTTAGTGAAAGGAACCCAAGCACACATTCACGTCATGGCCATTTACAAGGGAACATGACAAAGCCACTCTGTAAACCTAAGGGGTTAGATTTTATCATGACCCACAAATGTACCTGGCACAATGAGGAAGGAACTGCAGTATATTGACAAACAACCAGTCCTATTTTTAGAGCTAAAGCAGTTAAACTGACATGTTATTTTAAATTTACTGAATCTATAAAATGTTAGCAGTTCTAACAGTCCTGTCTACATAGCAACAAGTATTAAAATAGTAACAGTTAACCCAGTGTCGTCCACATTGTTCTTGGAATGCCATCTTAGGAATCCATAAGGACTCTTGACCAGAAGAAATATGTTTTCTGGTCAAACATGTAATTGGCTAACTATTACCATCATAAATGACAGCAGTTAACCCCGCACTAATTTATTTACTCTCTCATGTCAAGGGAAAATACTATTCTTATACCTATCTTAAAGATTTATTTATTTATTATTATGTAAACAGTGCATGTACATCTGCAGACCAGAAGAGGGCATCAGATCACATTATAGATGGTTGTGAGTCACCATGTTGTTGCTGGGATTGAACTCAGGACCTCTGGAGGAGCAGTCAGTACCCTTAACCTCTGAGACAACTCTTCAGCCCTTTTATACCTATTTTATTTAAAGACGAAGAATTTAGCAAGAAGCAAGCTGCTGAGGTCTTGCGCCTAGTGCACAGAAACACGCTTCCAGGCTCCAATAAGATGAGACATATTTGCTTACGAACATGAATGAGAAGTCAATTGTGACAGCCTGAACTTAAATCAAAGAGGTGCTAAAGGTAGCAAATGCAATCACAAAAGCCACCAGTTAAAAAGACAAAACTAGGGGGCTTGAGACATAGCTCAGAGGTTAAGAACACTGGCTGCTATTCCAAAGGTCCGCAGTTCAATTCCCAGCAACCAAATGGTGGTTCACAACCATCTATAATGAGATCTGGTGCCCTCTTCTAGATTACAGGTGTACATACAGGCAGAGCACTGTTTACATAATAATAAAAAAGACAACACTAGGGGCTGAGAATGTAGCTCAGTTGCAGGTGCTTGTCTTGCACTGGCTTTGAGTTCAGTTCTCAGCACCAGTCAAAACAAGGAAGCAGGACACAAAATTGCTTCTACCTGATTCTTGGAATGCTACAGCATAGAGAAAATTGTATAAAATCAGAAACATACACAGTAGAATCTGCAGTCCTGGTGCACAGTGCTCCTTTGGAAACAAGCAAGTGGACAATAGGTCAGCAATACACTCTAACTCGCCAGACTGTTGTATGTGACACAGCTGCTCTCGTCCCTCCCACTTTTGTATTTTTTTGGGGAGGGAGGAATCTCACTAAGTAACCCAAGTTGGCCTCAAACTCAATGATCCTCCTGCACCAGCCTGCTGAGTGCTGGGATTATAGGCATACGCGACTATGGGAACATGGTCCAACTGAGAATTCTGAGTGCTTGTGAGAAAACTCCAAGAAACCAAGACAAGAGTCTTATGACCTGAGTTTCTTAAAAAACACAGCACTGTTCGTGGATTATGCTTTTGTGTCCCTTACAGGAAAATGGATAGGAGTGAATTTACTTCAGATTATTCAATACAATAGGTTACTGTTATTTATTTATGCCTCCATGAAAAAACACGCTCTCGCCACTTGCCCACTACATGGAGCTCATGTGACTCCTCTTCCTTCTCCTCTTTTTTCTTTTGTTTTTTTGTGACTGGGTACCTCTGTGTAGCCCTGGCTGTCCTGGTACTCACCCTGTACACCAGGCTGGCCTGGAACACAAGAGATCCTCCTGCCTCTGCCCCAAGTGCTGGGATTAAAGGTGTAGGCTACTACAACCTAGTACTACTTCTAATCTCTAACTGTGATATGGAAATAAATTTATTTGTATTCACTGTAGTATCTTTTTACCTACCTACTAAAACCTTTTTTTCAAAGATGTTACTAAAATTGAAAGAATAAGGTTGGGATTTGTCCTTCAAGCACACAGTAAACTTAGGAGGAATGTCAGAAATTGGAAAAAGAAACTTTGGGCCATAAAACTGGCATGATATTACACACCTGGCACTGGGGAGGCTAAGAGTTCAAGACCAGCCTAGACTACAAAAACAGACTCCATGTAAAGGAAGGAAGGTGAATGGATGGGTTAGTCTTATGACAACTAAAGGTTTTGAGAGACTGATAAAAAATTACAGGAGTTAAAAAAAAAAAATCACAGGAGTACAAGAGTTCTATAGGGAATTATAAAACAAATAGCTTTATAATTGTGAGGAAGATAACAACAGTAGCTGAGAAACACCAAAATCTTTGTAGAATCCTACACGTTTATGGCCTTTAATTATCTCAGGGTATGTATATCAAACAGGATATTTTCTAAATGCATAATTTATTGAAAGTATATACTACTACTCACTTAGGAATGGAAGATGGCCAAATAGAAATGTGTTCAGCTGTGATGTCATTCACAATGTCCTCCTTTTAGAAAGAAAAATGTCCTTTTTTATTGTTAAGCAGTATGATTTAAAGAAATTTCTTTCAAATAAATCTTAAATGAAATTACAAGTACCGACCCGAACATTGTGAAGCTTCACAAAGAGTGATAAAATAATAGTCAAAACCAGTGGCTCCTATGAGAAAGAAAACACAAGCATACTTTTAAGAAGTGTGTGTGCACATGTGTGTATTGTCAACCTCAGAGACACCAAATATTTTCTTTTCTTTCTTTTGGTTTTTTGTTTGTTTGTTTTTCAAGACAGGACTTCTCTGTGCAGCTCTGGCTCTCCTGGACCGCACATGTAGACCAGGCTGGCCTAGAACCCAAGAGATACACCTGCCTCTACCTCTCTAAAGGTGTATGCCACCACTGCAGGATGGCACATATTTTCTTATAAGAAACTTCTATCTTTTGACAATCTGTCATCTACAGTAGAGCACACTAAATATCATTTTTAGTTTTACAATAAAAATCACAGTACATAATATACATTAAAATCATCACATTTAGAACCAGGTGTGGTGGCACATGCCTGTAATCCCAGCACTCGGGAGGCAGGCAGATCAGAGTGAGTTCTAGGACAGCCAAGGACAGAGAAAACCTCTCTCAGAAAAAAAATTATATTTATATTCCTAGCTTATAAATTACTATTATATCATTTTTATTGTTGTTGTTTGTTCTATTTTTTCTTCCTCTCTCATGTGTTTGGGAGAGCAATGTTAGAGAATCAAACCCCACACCCTGCACCCACCCTAAGGTCAGCCACTGAGTACATCCCCAGCATCCACTTTTATGTGCCTTTTGATATCACCCAACCAGGACACTTCTACCTACTTCCAAAGAATTGAATTGTGTATTCACTTTAGGTGATATTTAAAAGATGAAACCTGGGTGATGACCAGGAAGTAAACATGACACTGGTATCAAGTAAAAAAGTAAGCTAGAGCGTCCCTCACACATTTATAGAGATGTTGTATTGGGGAGGGGGGGCATTGGCTGGGAGAGCGGCTTTATTTTTGTATATAGTTTTTTTTTTTTTGAGACAAGGTCTCCTTAACTAACCCAGGCTGACTTCAATTTTAAAACCCTCCTAACTCTAGAAGGACTGGATAACTCAATTGATTAGGCTTCAGACCTTGAAATCCTATCTCAGCTTCCCAAGGGCTTGGATTACAAGGGTGCACATTTACACCAAGACATTCTTAATTTAAAAAGACTACACTATATTTATTAAAACCAGAAAGTACAAAATTCATCTCTTGATTCAGATTATCCTATGCTCAAAAAAATTCACTACAAATTTTCATGTCTGTTATTAAACTAGCATTTGAAATCATCAGTTAGTAATTACATTAAAAAACTTACCCGTAATTTTTTGATAAAAGAAAGCAGTTCACTCCTACAAAAAAAAGAATATATACTTAATATCAAACATTAAAATAAGATAACGAGTACAAATGATGATGGCTTCTTTCCCTCTCATAATTCCACTTATGAAAAGTATGTCTAGGGCTGGGTGTGGTGGCGCACACCTTTAATCTCAGCACTTGGAAGGCAGAGGCAAGCGGATCTCTGCGAGTTCGAGACCAGCCTGGTCCAGGACAGGCAAGGCTAACAGAGAGACCCTGTCTCAAAAAACAAAACAAAAAACAACAAAAAAGAAAAGTATGTATATCCCAGCTACTTACATGCAATAAGCCTTCTACTCAACAAAGTAAATAAATAATTAACTAATTAATTAAATTGCTAATAGACAGTCTTCTTAAACAAAAAGGTATTTCCAGGAGTGGCCAGGCAGAGTGGAAGAGGGGAAGAGAGCACCTTAGAACTCTTCTGATTACACTTAGTGCACACACATAGGCATAGGCTGCAGGGTTCACTGTGGAGATCAGGGGACAACTGGCAGGAGTTAGTTCTTTCTTCTAGCATGTGAGACTGAACTTGAGATGTCAGACTTGGTGGCAAATGCCTTTACCTCTAAGCCATTTCACCAAGCCAGATTTTTTTTTTTTCTTTTTGATTTTGATTTTTGACAAAGGATCACACTAAGTAGCTGTGGCTGCCCTGGAACTCACTATGTAGACCAGGCTGGCCTCAAACAGAGATCTGTCTACCTCTGCCTCCTGGGATTAAAAGTATATGGTGCTATGCTGATTTCCAGAATTCTTTGTTTTGTTCTTTGGTTTTTGAGACAAGGTTTTCTCTGTGTAGCCTTGGATGTCCTGGACTTGCTCTGTAGACCAGGCTGGCTTCAAACTCAGAGATCTGCCTGTCTCTGCCCCCAAGTGCTGGGATCACAGGTGTGCGCCACCATGATTCTGAAGATTATACATCTTGGGTGTTTGGTTTTGTGTGTGGTATGCAGTCTTGGCAAACGTCAGGCAACACTCTCCCAATGAGCTACACTGATGTCTAAGATTATCTTTACAAATCTACAGGATAAAGATGTTCGTGAAAAAGTATGTGCAATGTAACTAAAGAAAATGAAAAACCTCATCGAGAGAAACCTACCGGTACATTATGCCTAGTGTAGATTCCCTCTGCTTTATTAAACTAACTCTGCCATCATTTCCTCGTTTATGCTGGTTAGACACACTGCAGATCTGAACAACAACTTCCCAGAGGTCTTTAGCAGTCCGTCTACTCTCTTTAGGGCCTGGAAGTTCTTTGCAGGTGGCTGCTAAAAGCTGTCCGACCTGTAATGTGAAAAACAAACAAAAATACATAAAAAAGAACCTAATTCACACGACAGTTTTATAAGGGTACACTGAAGGGAAGACAGGTACCGTCACAGACACTCAAACCCGCTCAGTGCTCTATCCAGTAGAATGTGTGAGAACTCTCCTTCCACCACATGGGCACCAGGGACCCCATTCAGGTTGTCAGCCGTGGAGAAAGCACCTTTACATGCTGCACCACCTCATCAGCCTCAGTCAAAATAAAACTAAGATCACAGAAGGTAGTTGATCTAATTAAAGCTAACATAAGGCCCTAAGATTCAGGACCAACTTTGGAATAAAGAATAGAACTGAAATCAAAAGGCAGAGAAAAGATGGGCCCCATATAGAGAAGAATACAAGTTGAAATCAAATTCATGGCCAATGAGATGGCCCAGTGGGTAAACGTGCTTGCCATGCAAGCCTGACTGTACCTGACAACCTCAGTGTAAACCCTAAAACCCATGTTTAAGAGAAAATAAACACAATCCAGGTGTGCTGGCGTACCCCTGTAATCCTAACACACAAGAAAAGTGGGAAGGGCCATTCCAGCAAGGAGAACAGCCACATGAGAAGCATCATGGGGCACTGTGAGCTGCCAGCAGAGGTGGCACAGAAGAGCTGCATCGGACATGCACCTGCCAAAGCAGCACTCACAACTCAAAGGGCCTAGTAGGTCAGATTGAAAATCTCAAAATGAGCCAGGAGCGGTGGCCTCACCTGTAATCCCAGCCCTAGGAAGGGAGAGGCAGATGGATGGCTATAAGTTCGAGTCAGCCTAGTCTACAAAGTGAGTCAGCACAGCCAGGGCTACATAGGGAAACCCTGTCCCAAAGGGAAAACAAAAACCAAAAAACCTCAAATGTGGAGCTAGAGACGGTTCAGCCTTAGGAGCACTGGCTGCTTTTCCAGAAGATCCAAGGTCAATTTCCATCACCCACACAGTGAGTCACAACCATCTAGAGCTTAAGATCCAAGGGATCTAAAGCCTCTTCTGGCCTTAACAACATCTGACATGTAAGAAGCGCTGACATGCATGCAAGCAAAGCACCTATACACATAAATGGTTTTTAAAACTAGATGGTTCTGTATCATTTCAAAAGTGACTACTTTAGTCACTCGCTAAAATGTTCCCTTCCCTTTGATTATTATACATTATGTACTGTGTGAAAGAAAACATGGGCTTTACCCTCAGCCCACTGGCCCAGGCACACTATCAAGACTGCTTCTTTCTTAATAGACAAATATTACTGAAAACAGAAGGGAGGGGGCAGCAGAAGCTGCACACATCTAACCACAGCACTTGGTAGGAAACTGAGGTAGAAAAAATCTTTTTGAGTTCAAGGCAGCCAGACATACAGTGTCATAAAAACAAAGCAAGTATGTATAATATTGAACATAAACAAGACTAAAGTCACTTAATTTTCTACTTCTCAGAGACAGATAATATGTCTTCATCCTTCTACCGTCTTACATACACACATCTCACACCAAACTGGAAGTTAAGAAAATGCTCTGAAAAGCTGGGCGTGGTAGTGCACACCTTTAATACCAGCACTTGGGAGGCAGAGAAGCAGGCGGGTCGCTGTGAGTTCAAGGCCAGCCTGGTCTACAAAGCGAGTCCAGGACAGCCAGATAACACAGAGAAACCCTGTGTCCAAACAAACATACAAACAAAACAAAAACAAAACCAAAAGAAAACGCTCTGAATCATATTTTCAAGGTAGTTCTCACTCCATACTTCTACTTTCTTGTTTGTTTGTTGAGACGGGGTTTCTCTTGTACTCGTCCTAGTGGCTGTCCTGTACTTACTTTGTAGACCAGACTGGCCTTGAACTCAAGAGATCCGGCTGCCTCTGCTTTTCTTCCAAGTGCTGGGAATTATAGGCGTGCACCACCACACCCAGTATTTGCTTCTTTCTTAATATTATCCAAAGGGAAAGGAGCCAACTATTGAAGGAGACGCTCATAATCCTAGTGTCAGGTGTCTATCATCACATGCTTTTTTCCCTTTTGGGCTATATCAAGGAACTGCAGGAGGCAATGAGAGAACTTGTTCCATACTTATGCAATCTATAACAACTTCCTGTGTCCTTACACATCGTATGACAAAAGCATTACACAAGCCATGTGCCTGCCTGTCTCTCATGGTACATGAACCCAAAGACTTGCTGCCGGAGGCCGAGAGGTGCTGCTGTGCTGTCTTAACAATGAACAGCAGACTTGACTTTTGAAGCAAAAGTAATCTTGGAAAAAAAATAGAGATTTTTTATTAAAGGTCCTAGGGAAATTGTTGGACATTATCAGGTAAGTACTCTGGATATCAGTACTCATATTCCAGAAAATTCACTAAAGAGATCACATCTAAAATCTCAAAGAAAAGGCAATTTAAACATACCACTACAATAGTGAACTGTAAAGGAGGAAGAAAACTAAAGAATCGATAGGTTTCAAAGGGTTAAACTCAAATGAGCTCAAGTGCAAGCTTGACTAGTACCTGGAAACAGAGGCAGGAAGACCAGAAGTTCAAGGTTATCCCTGGCCACACAGCAAAATCAAGACTAGCTGGGTAACTGTTCAAATGGAAAAATGAGGAGAAGCCATGTTTTCCACCAGTTTAGAGTCTGACCTTAGCACTCAAAATAAGAAATGGCAGCACACTGCCTGCTCCCTTACAGCACACGTTTGCTGAACTCCATAACTTATGTGTACATGTTCACATGCTGTGCAGGAGGTATTAGGAAGCAGTGGAGAACAAAGTCAAGTGGCCTGTACCAGCTAACACTATATAGGGCGACGGGATCATCAAACACGCTAGGAAAGAGGTCTAGAAACTAAGTTGCACTCCCAGTCCAAAGCCATGTACTTCACTACAAACTGACAAGGGCTTGCTTTAACTGAAACGGTATCACAGAAATCAGACAAATTTCAGAGTAGTAGAAACTAATGAAATGGGTACAATCAGACATAGAGTACTAATAACGTAAAATAGCAGCATTCTGATAATCACTTTAGATTGAACATTAATTACCTTTACATATGGATTATTCTGAAGTAAAAACGATGGACCTTGCAGAATAAGATACTCATTTTCTCTCCAGTTTAACATAAAAGCAACACACTCTTCAGCTACAACTTGACGAAGAGGAATATCTAAAAAGCAAGGAAAGAAACAGTTGGAAAAGCCAAGTGGGGGACAAAGGTCTGTAAATCTCAACACTCAGAGATAAGAGGATCAAAGTTCAAGGTCATCCTAGGCTAGGCAAGTGCAAATGCAATCTGGGCTATTAATAACTTTATCTAGGAATAAGTGAATGACTGAATAAATAACATGTACTAGAAATAATTTAAAATACAAAAGTAGGGCTGGAGAGATGGCTCTGCGAATAGGAACATTGTCTGCTCTTCCAGAGGTCCTGAGTTCAGTTCCTAGCAATCACCATCTGTACTGGAATCTGATGTGCTCTTCTGGCTGGCAGGCATGCATGCATGCAGATAGAGCACACACACATTAAACAAGTAAAATTTTAAATAAATAAAAAAAATGCAAAATTAGTGAGGGGGAAAAAAGTCTCCAAAGTTTGTTTTAACTATTGTTTCCTTTTAAATAAATATACACAAGCATGTTGTGACTTTTTGTAGCTCAAAGCAATAACCAGATTTTAATGTAGTTTAGGAGTAAGAATATAATCCATCCTAAGACCCAATGTCAAGACACTGCCATGGGGAGACTAATGAATCTGGTGCCTAAGGCCAGAAAAGGTAGGCCCACTGGATCTCCTAGGACTGAGTTAGATTGTTGTAAGCCACCATGTGGGTGCTGGAAGCTGAACCCAGATACTCTGTAAGAGCAGCCTGTGCTCTTTATCACTGAGCCATTTCTCCATTCATTCATTCATTCATTCACTCTTTATTTATTAAAAGGCAGCTCTCTCACTGAATCTGCAAGGATACCCCTACACATGTACATATACAAGACAAATGGGGTTTTTTTTTGTTTTGTTCCTTTTTTACAGAAAAACACTTTCCCTCTCACATTCTGACCCACAGTTACCAAGCCTACCAATTCCAACTATTACAGGGCACTAATTGGGTGTGTTGCAATAAAATGCCTAAGTACATAGGATGGCTCAGATAAAGACAGGAAGTGTACCTTTTGGGGGGGGGATCATTTCCTTGTTTTTCTCTAAAACATTTGAAATAATATATAATTTTCTCTTATTCTGAACAATAGTAACAGCATAAGCTACAGGACAAAAACCATCAAGTTGGGCTGTGGTGGTGTGTGCCTTTAATTCCAGCACTCACGAGGCAGAGGCCAGCCTGGTTTACAGGGCTACTTCTAGAACAACGAAGGCTACACAAAGACCTTATCTCAAAAACAAAACAAAAATCAAATTTAGGATCCTATTAGGACAGAGATATTACAGGAAGTTTGGGTTTGCTTATATATTTCCTGAGTTTTATAAAGTATGTTACATGCATATTGTTTGATCTCTAGCATTATTTTCGAGTTTAAGATGTCAGGCTTCCTGCCAGGTAAGGTGGCGCGTGCCTGTGATCCCAGCACTTGGGACCCAGAGGCGGGTGAATCTCTGTGAGTTCCAAGTTAGCCTGGTCCACAGAGCGAGTTCCAGGATACCCAGGACTATGCAGAGAAACCCGGTCTCCAAAAACAAAATCCAAAGACTCCAGGCTTCAGGATGGCTCACTGGGAAAGACTGCTGCCAATACTGACCGAAGCCCTGGGGACCCACATGGTGGAAGAAGACAACTAATTGCCACAAGGTGGCCTCTGATGGCCACCCATGACCACGTGACACACGAAGGGCCACATACATATACACAAAAATAAATCAATATGTAATAAAATTTGTTCTTCTCCATTAATCCTTATTGTTCTACATGTTAGCCATGGGTAAATGTTTCTGGTACTTTCATATCTCATTACAACATAAGGAGCTGCTCACCTCAGCTAAGAAGCAGGGAATAAAGCAAGCAGAATAAATACTCCACCCACTGTAGCGAAGCACAGAGACCAACTTTTCCTGCTGTGGTGGCCAGTCTCCAACATATCTCCATGACCCACATTTCCTACTGTTCACAGCCTGTATAGACCCCTCCTACACTGTACTAGAACATGTAACTAACAGAGGCAGACAGGCAAATCTCTGTAAGTTCAAGGCCAGCCTGGTCTACAGAGTGAGTTCCAAGACAGCCAAGGAAGAGAAACCCTATCTCAAAAACAACAACAAAACAAAAGAGAGAGAGAGAGAGAGAGAGAGAGGGAGAGAGAGAGAGAGAGACACCACTGATTCCATTTAGGGTCCTCTCTAAACTAGTGTAACCTCAATCCACTGATAACATATGCAGAAATCTTATTTCTTAGTAAGATTACAATCAGAAGTTGGAGGAGGCGGTCGACAATATACAGTGTGAATGTAGGGTGTCACTGGGTGGAATGAGTTTTTGCTGGGCCATTCAACACCTTGTAGAAACTTTATGTTGTAATTTTATTTATTTTCTACATAGTCTTGTTATATTGTTGCCTATACTGGCTTCAAGTGATCCTTCTGCCTTAGCAGCAAGTATTTGGGTCTACAAGCATGTGCCACTCTGCCTGGCCTACAGCTGGACCTCTTTCTGCATCTCCGTCTTTCATGCTGGGATTCCAGGAATGAGTCATCACACCCAGGTTTACATTGCAATTTTATGATGTCCTGTTAAGAAGCCTGGTTTGGTGGTATATGGTTTTAATCCCAGCACTCATGAGGCACAGGCAGGCAGATCTCTGAGTCTGAGGCCAGCCTGCTCTACATGGTAAGTTCCAGGCCAGCCAGGACTACATAGAAAGATTCTGTTTCAAAACAATTGAATGATGTGGGGAACAGTTGATCTGCTTCTTCCTAGTTTCTAGTTGCTGCTGGCAGTCTTGAGATCACTTGGCCATAACTGCATCCTTCTAGTTTCTGCCAGGTGGTGGTGGTTCATGCCTTTAATCCCAGCAGCAACTAGAAACTAGGAAGAAGCAGGTAAACTGTTCCCCACACTGTTCAGAGGGGCTGTGGCTCTGAATCACTTTATCTCAGATTTTAAGTTACCCAGTTTGCATCGCTGTTATGAAAACCCTAGGGAAGAAAGTTTCTCCCCTGCCATCAATGTTCTCAAGTCACCTCCAAACCTAAATTGCTTCAGGACAGAAATTTTACTATAGAGATAAAGTTAAGTAAACAGACCCACACAACAGACCCACACAATCACAGACTGACTTTGCGAACCAGTCTCACCGGGAAGCCTCATTTCCAGATACCCGCGCACCCTGCTGATCAGGTCAGAAGGAGGTCTCTCTCCTGACTGCCCCACTCCAGCTTCATGGGTGCGAATATCCAAAAGTAGCATCTCATTCAGCATGACCTGACGGAGTTTCGGTGAGAACTCTGTTACTAACTCCAAACAAGCTGTAAACAGCTGTTTCGCATGGGGAAAGTCCTATAAAAAAGATAGGCAGAGTCAGTCCTCTGGAGAGAAAGACACATCCATGGGAAAAGAGAACATATAATTAAAATGGTTAACCCTATCTAGGCGAGTGAGGCAAGGTTACCTTTTATTTTATTATTAACTTATTACAATAAATACCGATAATGCATGCATTACTAAACAAGTGTCACACAAATTACACAGCAACAAAGACACAAATATAAAATTTTATGACAAGAACCATTCTTTAACTAAGAGACTCAGAATTCAACCATGACCCAGAAATAGGGTTCACATTCCATACTCTTTGCATACTATTCTATTACATTGTATAACTAGCTAATTAATAATACAAATCTACATCCTTTTCTACCCATCCAATGCAAATTAGTATCCAACCACCTATCACCTCTCCCCACCCCTTTCTCATTCTAACAGTCTGGCATCCCCAGTAATTGTGAGGGGGTAACAGCCCTCCCAATAAAAGGTTTTTCTCAGTTCCTTACTGGAATCAGGGCTACAGCCCAGGGTTCTGCTGAGGATTTTTTTTTTTTTTTTTTTTTCGCTTTTTGTTTGCTTCCTAGCCAAGACCTCATGATGTAGCCATGGCTGTCTAGAACTTCCTATATATACCAGGATGGTTACAAACTCAGAGCTCTGTCCTCCTACGTGATAGGATTAAAGGCACGCACCATCACATCTAAATGCTTCTTTCTTCCTTAAGGACTTTTTTGATGTAGTTTTTTCAGGCCAGTTTCTCTGTAGCTTTGGCTGGCCTGGAACTCACACTGTAGACCAGGCTGGCCTTAGAACTCAAGAGATCTGTCTGCCTCTGTTTACCGAGTGCTGGGATTAAATGTATGCTCTACTACTGACTGGAGACTTACTATTTTTATTTTGTGCATATGAGTGTTTTGCTTGTACGTATGTGCATTTTGTCTATAAACCAGGCACCAGATGCCATGGAACTAAATTTACAATTCTTGTAATCTAACACATGGGTACTAGAAATCAAACCAGGATCCTCTATGAGAGCAGTCAGTGCTTTTAACTGATGAGCCATCTTTCTAGACTTGCTAGCTTCTCCTGTTTTGTACCTGTGTGGTACCCATACTTAGCACATCATTCATGGACTTGATGATGCTCTGTTCCAGGATCTCACCCAGTACATTGATCAGGAAACCAGGGATGGAGAGATAGATATCTTAGCAGTAAGGGCATATACGGTTCTCAAAGAGGACTCATGTTCAGGTCATAGCACTTGTGTCTCCTAGTTCCTAACCTCCTGGAACTCTCAACTAAGGGGATCTGATGCCTCTGGCACCCGAGGCACCTGTACACATCATGCACATGCCCACACACAGATATATAATTAAAAGTAAAATTCCTTTTCATAATCAGGAAACAATCAGTTTTGATTCCTTTCTCCTGAAATTATAAAGCAGGACATTTTGTTCTGAGTAGAGAAGTATGAGGCGTGTGCACATCGGTGTGTGGCACACATGCCACGGCATGCATGTGGACGTCAAGAGGATGACTTCAGGTTGGTCTTCATCTTCTACCTTGTATGTGACAAGATCTCTTTATGCATTTTGTGTATACCAAGCTGGCTAACCCTAGAATTTTGGAGCTTCTTTTGTCTCTGCCTTCCAACACACCCTAGGAGTGCTAGAATATCAGGCTCCTGCTACCATGTCTCACCCTGTGTGAGTTCTGGGATTTGAACTCAGGTTCTCATGCCCATGCACCAAGCAAGGATTTCATGCACTGAGCAATCCCCCAAACACGGAAGCAGGTTTGAACAAGTGTTTTCATACACAATTTCACTCACCTTAACAGTACTGCAGTGTAAACCTTTGGCCATGAGAATATAAACCAAATCTCTTGTTAAACTGTCCTTAATTCCTAGGATAACACCACTATATACAGAAGGCACTTCCCACTAAAAAATAAAAGCAAATAAAATTCATAAGCACACACACAGAAAAAGACAAATCTAGGCAAGAGTCTCAATGATCTTCAATTGCATTTTTAAAAGTGTTAAAAGGGCAACACATAATTTTCTTTCTTTTTTTTTTTTTTTTGGTTTTTCAAGACAGGGTTTCTCTGTGTAGCCCTGGCTGTCCTGGACTTGCTTTGTAGACCAGGCTGGCCTCAAACTCATAGTGATCCACCTGCCTCTGCTTCCCGAGTGCTGGGATTAAAGGCATAAGTGACCATTGCCTGGCTTTTTTTTTAATTTTTGTTTTGTTTTGTTTTGTTGTCAAGACAGAGTTTCTCTGTGTAGCCTGGGCTGTCCTGGACTTGCTTTGTAGACCAGGCTGGCCTCAAACTCACATCAATTCACCTGTCTCTGCAACACATAATTTTCAAACAGAAAGGAAAATGGCAAAAAAAAAAAAAAAAAAAAAAATTTTAATCCAAGTAAAGTTTCAATGTAGAGCTCCAGTGAAGGGACCAAATTCCTAGCAGTTGATGCACACTCAAGACAAACAGAACCAACAGTGGCACAATACATGCTAGGATACACAGAGCTACCATGACAGTTGAACACAGAACACATTCAAGATGGCAAAAAACCCACAAAATCTAACAACCAGATTAACTCTGGCTAATCTCACAACCATAATGGGTATTATTAGTCTTCACTTTACAAATGAGGAAACTGAGGCACACAGAAGTGACATATCGAAATACATGCAGCCAATAATTATAGAAAAGGGAAGGCAGTCCCGATTTGCCTGTTTTTGTTTTTTGAGACAGGGTTTCTCTGTGGAACAGAGCTCTGGCTGTCTGGACTCACTTTGTAGACCAAGTCGGCGTTGCCTCTGTCTCTGAGTGCTAGGATTAAAGGCGTGCACCACCACACCCACCCCCTTCTTAAAATTAACACCAATAAAAATACCATAAGTACCAGAATTCTTAAGATTTCCATGTCACAGCATTTATGTATTTAAGCCTTATAAAATATAAATGAATTTCCGGCTTTTCCTAAACAGTGTCACCAAGAGGAAAAACTGGAGAGAAAACTCAGATATTGAAGGCTAGGCTCAGCCTGGCAGTAGTAGCACGCATCTTTAATTCCAGCACTCAGGAGACAGAGGCAGATAGATCTCTTGAGTTGGAGGCCAGCCTAGTCTACAGGGAAAGCTCTAGGACAGGCAGGGCTGCACAGGGAAACCCTGTCTCAAAAGAAGGGGCTGGGGGAGCTAGACATACAACCAAAAGGTCAAGAAATACTGCCATACTATTTGAAGTGGCTACATGGTTACTGCCTTTTGCACTATAAACTACAACCTACAAAAAGAGTGTTTTTATGTATTTTAATTTTTACTACTTTTTTGCTAGTTTGTTTTTACTTTTTGAGATAGGGTTTCTCTGTGTATCCCTGGCTGTCCTGAACTCACTTTGTAGACCAGGCTAGCCTCAAACTCACAGAGTTTGCCTTTGCCTGCCTTTGCCTTTGTGCTGGGATTAAAGGCTGAGCCTAGCCTTTAACAGCTGAGTTATCTTCCAGCCCTTTGGCAATATTTCTAAATGCATTTTTCCTCTTGGTGACACTGTAACCCAGGTTAGCCTCAAATTTTGGATTTTCATACCTCTGCTTCTTGAGTGCTGGGATTAGAGGTGTGAACCTTTGTTTTTAGCTTGAATTGCTACTTTAGAAGTTATTTTCATGCTAGGAGACAGTGGCCTACACCTTTGATCCCAGCATTCAGGAGGCAGAGGCAGGTGATCTCTGGAAATTTGAGGCTAGCCTGGTCTAGAGTGAGCACCAGGACAGCCAAGGATTTACGTTCCTGCATAAGGGGCTGAAGAGATAGCTTATCAGTTAAAGAACGCTGGCTGCTTTTCCAGACGTCCTGAGTTCAATTCCCAACAGCCACACGGTGGCTCACAACCATTTGTAATCCTTATAATTTGATTCTCTCATCTGGTGAGCACTCATATACATAAAATAAGTAAATAAATCTTAAAAAAACAAAAACAAAAGCAAAAAAACCTTCCTTGACCAAAAATAACTTTTATTATTTTTTTTGTTTGATTTTTTTTATTAATTTATTCATATTACATCTCGATTATTAGCCCTTGCCCTGTTTCCTCCCATTCTTCCCTCCCTCCCACTTCTCCCCTTCTCCCCTCCCCTATGTCTGTGACTGAGGGAGACCTCCTCCCCCTATATATGCTCTCAGAATATCAAGTCTCTTCTTGGTAACTAGCTATCCTTCCTCTGAGTGCCACCAGGTGTCTCCATCCGGGGGACATGGTCAGAAAAGGGGCACCAGAGTTCATGTGAGAGTCAGATCTCACTCTCCACTCAACGGTGGAGAATATTCTGTTCGTCGGCTAGGTCTTGGTAGGGGTTCGAAGCTTACTGCCTATATTCTCCTTGGCTGGTGCCTCAGTTTGAGGAGGACCCCAGGATCCAGATCTGCCTGTCATAAAGTTCTTCTTGTAGGTTTCCAGGACCCTGTGGGTCCTACTATTTCCTCTTTCTTCCATGCTACTCTTGCCTAAAGTCTCAATCGGATATCCTCTCCTCTGACCCACTTTCTTGGTAAGTAAAGATTTTCATGGTACGTATCCCTTGGACTAGTGTTTTGATATAAGTGAGTATATACCGTTTGTCTCTTTTTGCTTCTGGGTGAACTCACTCATTATGATAATTTCTAGATCAATCCATTTGTCCACAAATTTCGGGAATTCCTCGTTTTTAATAGCTGAGTAGTATTCTCCTCGTTAGTCATCAGAGAAATGCAAATCAAAATGACACTGAGATTCCATCTTACACCCATCAGAATGGCTACGATCAAAAACTCAAATGACACCACAT
Source organism: Acomys russatus (assembly GCF_903995435.1). Taxonomy (NCBI): domain Eukaryota; kingdom Metazoa; phylum Chordata; class Mammalia; order Rodentia; family Muridae; genus Acomys; species Acomys russatus. The sequence continues at coordinate 35,547,739 of NC_067138.1, forward strand.
GTAGGCGAGGATGTGGAGAGAGAGGAACACTCCTTCATTGCTAGTGGGAATGCAAACTAGTACAACCACTTTGGAAAGCTATCTGGTGCTTTCTCAGAAAAATGGGAATAGGGCTTCCTCAAGACCCAGCCATCCGACTCCTTGGAATATACCCAGAAAATGCCCTACCACATAACAGGGACATATGCTCAACCATATTCATAGCTGCTCTATACATAATAGCCAGAACATGGAAACAGCCTAAGTGTCCCTCAGTAGAAGAATGGACTAAGAAACTGTGGTATATTTATTATTTTTTTTAGAGGTAGGGTTTCACTATGTAGGCCTGGCTCTCCTGAAACTTGCTCTGTAGACTAGGCTGGCCTTGAACTGAAGAGACATGACTGTCTCTGTTTCCTACGTGCTGAGAGGAAAGGTGTGTGCCACCATACCTGGCAGAAAGTAAAAAAATTTAGGATGAGATCAAGTGCATCAAAGTCCCAGCCTAGATTGGGGATGGACTCAAAAAACCCCACCCCTAGCTGAGGAACTATTGGTAGCTGAAGGATGCTAGGGTAGGGAGAATGCACTTTCTTCAGGCCATCCTACATTAGACTGTCCTATATCCTTGTAGAAATGGGTAGTATTACTTGGATTCAAAAAGCTATAAAAAGAAAAACCAAAAGTCTTAACATTGGGAAAGAGTTTCAGGTGAAGGTCTGGGAGGAGCTGAAAAAGGGTGGAATAAATATGATCAAAATACTCTCTACGTGTGTGAAATATTTAAAGAAAAAACATTCGAAAAATAAAAATACAGCTGGGCATGATGGTGCGCACCTTTAATCCCAGTACTCAGGAGGCAGAGGCTGGTGGATTGCTGTTGAGTTCAAGGCCAGCCTGGTCTACAAAATGAGTCCAGGACAGCCAAGGCTACACAGAGAGACCCTGTCTTGAAAACAAACAAACGGGGCTGGAGAGATGGCTCAGTGGCTAAGAGCACTGACTGCTCTTCCAAAGGTCATGAGTTCAATTCCCAGCAACCACATGGTGGCTCACAACCATCTATAATATGATCTGATACCCTCCTCTGACCGGCAGGTGTACATGTAGGCAGAGCTCTGTATACATAATAATAAATAAATAAATCTTAAAAAAAAAAGAAAACAAACAAATAAATAAAAATACAAAGGTTTGAAGTATCGCTCAGTGGTCTAGTACTTGCTCAGTATGAGTGAGTTGGGTTCAATGCACAGAAATATAATCAAAATGACAACAACAAACGCCTTGATCCCTGTAAGATGGAGATAGTATGAATAATATACACATTTACCTATATTTACAGCTGTGTTTAAAATGCATGGAGGTACACTAAGAACAAACGGGTGTTTTTTGTATATTTTCCTTTTTTTTTCCACTGTCAATGTTAAAGGTGCAATTGTGGTCATGTGAAAGTCTTAAACTATTAAAAGGGGTCCTTATTTACCAAAAAAAAAAAAAAAAAAAAAAAAGAGCCAGAAGCTAAAGTTTCTCCTATATTACTGTATAAAACAAATGAAGTAACAACTTCTTACCTTACTTGACACAGTCCAAAACTGTCGCTCTGAGGTCATACCATGCAACTCAATTAAAATCTGTCTAATCCGCCAGGGGTCCACTGACAGTATAAGCTGATGTTCCAGCTGGCCAATGTTGACACTTGCTGAGGCTAAGGAAGAGAGCTCTATTTCAGCTAATGATTAAACTAAAAATTAAACGTAAAATTTTAAGTATGATACAACTAAAAGAAATAACATATGCGAATTGTCTTAAGTTAAAAGTAAAAACCATTTAGAGAATGGGATTATCTTATGTAATTCAAATTATGTACTAACTTTACACAAAAAAACCTACCACAATTTGTATGCACTTAGTAAAATTGAATATATCTAAAAAAACATACACAGTAAAAATTTAACAGTCAAATTAACTGGCTCACAGAAAGAATTTACAGACCACATTTTTAAAAAGAAATAAAAAAATTTTTTAAGAATTAAAGAAAAAAGAAACTAATATAAACAATTCTCCCTTGTGAACATGTGTTAATAAAAGTGTACGTGCAACAACTCTTTACTAGCAAACACTACAGAAGTGGTGGTGGTGGGGGTGTTTGTGTGAATGGGTGCACGTGCACGCTCTTGCGCCCATATGTCAAGTCAGACAGCCTGCAAGAGCTGTTCTGTCCTGTTACCACACAGGTTCCAGAAACTGAATTCAGGTCATCAAGCGTGGTGGGAGGTGCCACCTTATCAGCCCAGATGTGTGTTTTATAAAGGAAAAGAGGAAGACCATGACCACTAAAAATCTACTTTCAGCTGAGTTATCAGCCTTAACTAATATATAGCTGGCAGTTTCATGTATTAATATTATTCTTTATAGTGAACATTCAGACAGTTTATAGCCACTGAGGATAAAGACAGCTAAAATTTTGCTTTTGTTAAACCAAGTAAATGACTTATAACCTGTGTGGTTTTATGGCTAATGTTTCTTATTAATAAGACAACTGTATTTTACATTCATATTGGTAAGTCAAAAATGGGGGGAAAACAATTAAGATAAACTGACCACGTTCTCTTATCTAGCAGTGAGCAGCACAGCCATATTGGCTGACTAGCACAATTACTTTTGGTCCCAGCATCCTTTACCAATCTCCTCTCCATTAATACTGCACCCTCAAGAAAATATTAGCACTGTTATGTGGGTCTATGCCCCATCTAAACCCTTTTATGAATTATACCTACATATCCATGAGCCCGTGGCTCAGCTGAAAAGCAAGAACTGCTCACACAGAAGCCTGACCACAACAAACAGATTTCATTTCTATTAATTACCCACACAAATACTAACTAAAATTCAAAGAAAGCCTTTGAAAAGAGACAAAATATGAGCTAGCAGAATAGGGCTAACCTGGGATATCATAAAATGAAGTCACAGGTTTAATGCACAGATTTACTCTGGGGGATCTCTTCCTCATTTGGTCCACAAGCAGCTTTCGTTCTTCATCTTTCAACAATGTAATGAAAAGTTCGTGTGAAGAAATCATGAAGACATACTGCAGATCTTCCAACCCCAGACACACATTCCTAGAGCAGTAAGAAACATTATAAAACAAGAGTGTACATTTTTGTTTGGGAAAAACATTCGTACCAACCAATCACTGGTCAAAAGCCACCTTTCTTTAAAGATTTATGCATGCATTTTATGTATATGAAGATGCTGGGGTTTTTTTGTTTTTTCAAGACAGAGTTTCTCTGAGTAGCCTTTCCTGTCCTGGACTCACTTTTTAGACCGGGCTGGCCTCAAACTCACAGAGATCTGCCTGCCTCTGCCTCCCGAGTGCTAGGATTACAGGAGTACACCACTGCACCTAGTGAGTATATAATCTTAAAGCTACATATTTCTTGACAAATTTCAACTTAATTGATTTTTCAAATGTAACTTACTGACTAGTTATAAGAGACAGTATAAAAGTATAAACACAGCTATTAAAAGAGTTTTCAAGATGGGCATGGTGGTACACACCTGTAATCTCACCATCTGGAAAACAAAGGAAGGAGAATTGATAGTTTGGGACCAACTGGAGTTAGGTGGTGAGCTCCAGTCTCGTTTGATCTCCAGCATCACAAAGACAGACAGACAGACAGACAGACACACACACACACACACACACACTCTCTCTCTCTCTCTCTCTCAGCTTCCAGAATAACTAGATATTCACAGCAAAACCCTATCTCAAAAAATAAAAGGTGGGGTGGTGGCATGAGAGGGTTAGGGAGGGCAATGTAGCTCAAGAAGGCTAAAACACTTGCTGTAAGATAAATTTAATTCCCAGTACCCACCTGATAGTAAGAAAGAACAGAACCCTCCAGCTTGCCCACTACCCTCCACACACACTGTGGTATGTGCTCACACAGACAGACACACACACACACATAAAATCTAAAAAATGAAACATCTGAAAAAAGAAAGATACTTTTCTCATGAAATTAAGTTTCAACTTTAAAACAAAAAACAAAGGTACTTACTTTAGAAAAGCAGCCATGTTTCCTTTCAAAGAATCGGAAGCCTTTTCTATGTTTATGGATCTTGAACAAACCTAGGAATTTGAGTAATTTTCATTTGAATATGGATATTGGCTTAAAAATTTGAGATTTACAAACAACTGGACTTTGGGCTTTTTTGTATGTTTGTTTATTTTGAATGTGTATAGAAATGTAGCCTGGATGTCTACTTGTGCACCACACACATGCCTGATGCCTGCAGAGGCAGAAAGTGGTACTGGATGGATTCCCTGGAATGAGTCACAGATGGTTTTGAGTGCTGGGAGTTGAGCCTGATCGTCTTGAAAAGCAGCCAGTGCTGCTAACCACTGAGCAGTCTCTCCAATGCTCCAAACAACTGACCTTTTATGTTTCGATCACTTACCACTGATTTGCTTAAGTTATTTAACACGAAAGTCAATATAAGAATCCACTAAAGAGGGCTGGAGAGATGGCTCAGAAGTTAAGAGCAGTGACTGCTGTTCTAGAGGTCCTGAGATCAATTCCCAGCAACCACATGGTGGTTCACAATCATCTATAATGAGACCTGGTGCCCTCTTCTGATGTGCAGGTGTACATGCAGGCAGAGCACTGTATGTGTAATAAATAAATACATCTTTAAAAAAACAAATACAAGGTCCATTAGAGGGAGTGAGACCAACCATTTTAATAAATTCAGGCATATAGAGTTAAGAATAACAACTCGGTACTTTAAGTTCCTAATACAGAGGACAGGATCTGCCGTCTACTAAGTTAAGAATTCTAACACATCAGAAGAGAAAAATACTACCAAGCACGCTCAAAAAAGGAAGAAGTCCGAATACCCATGACAGCAGAATAGCTAGACTGAGATGTTTAATAAAGTTACAATGAGTATTTGCCATTTTGGGGGGTTTTTTGTTGTTGGTGGTGGTGGTATTTTTTTGTTTTGTTTTGTTGGTGTTTAGAGACAGGGTTTTTCTATGTAGCCCTGGCTGCCCTGGACTTGCTGCCTTGGAGATCAGGTTAGCCTCGAACTCAAAGAAATCCACCTGTCTCTGCCTCCTGAGTCCTGGGTTTAAAGGTGTGTGCCACCACACCTGGCAGATGTCTTTTTAAATTGTAAAATGAACACATTTTCTTTCTTTAGTTTGTTTGAGACAGGGTTCCATATATTCCGGGTGGCCTCCAACTTGTGATGCAGCTGCAGCTGACAATTCCTCTGACCTTCTCAAGGCCCTGCAGTTATCTTACTACTAGCATTACAGACTTGACTGCTACAACCAGCTTTCCATGCTGACAGGGAAGGGCCCAGGGCTTCTGAACAGGCTAGGTATGCATCCTACCTCATCTATATCTTTCGTTCAGTAAGGAAAACATAAGAGATCAGCAGTGATGTTGGGTACAAAATGTAGAAAGTTTATTATGCCTGCAATCAACGCATCAAATCCATACTAAAAAAAACATAAAACGCCAGGCAAGATGGCACATGCCTATGATCCTAACACTTAGAAGACTGAGGTAGGAAGCTCTCAAGTTTGATGCTAGCCTAAGCTAAACAAGCAGCCTGTCTCTCAGAAGGAAACAATTAAAACATAAAGGCTGAGAAGCTCCTCAGCAGCTACTCTGAGGATCCTAAGGACCGGAATTCAGATTCCAGTACTAATGTAACAAGCTCAGTGTCCTCCAAGGGAGCAGAGACAGGAGGATCCCTGAGCACTGCTGGATTCCAGCCAAGTGGAAAAAATACAAGCCCAAGGAGCAGCAATGAGACCCTGACTCAAAAGACGAGCAGGAGAGCGACAGAGAACACCAACACCCTCCTCCACAGGTATATACACATAAGTGCATATGTTCCTTCAGACACTAATAAATAAAAGTCAATCCTTATGTGTGGCAAGATGGCTTCACAGGTTAAGAGAGCTTGCCAGTTATCCTCAGACCTCTACAGGTATGTAACTGCCTGTGAGTACAATATACATGCAATACACAAATGCATAAATTTAACAAAACATTTCTAGTAAACTTTTTAAAATTAAGACTTGGGGACTGAAGCCAAGCATGGTGGCACACTCCTTTTATCAAAGCACCTGGGATGCAGAGGCAGGAAGATCTCCATAGGTTCAGGGCCAGCTTGGCTACCTAGGTTGTACCAAGACAGCCAGGACTATGTAGTGACCCTATCTCAAAAAACAAAACAAAAAAACTTGGCAACTGGAGAGACAATTCAGCAATTAAGAGCACTTACTAGAACTGGAGAGATGGCTCAGAAGTTAAGAGCACTGACTGCCCTTCCAGAGGTCCTAAGTTCAATTCCCAGTAACCACATGGTGCCTCACAACCATCTATAATAAGATCTGGTGCCCTCTTCTGTCCTGCAGGGGTACATGCAGGCAGAACACTGTATACATAATAAATCAATACATCTTTAAAAAAAAAAAGAGCACTTACTGCTCTTGCAGAAGACCTGGGCTCACTTCCCAGCACCCACAACAGACTGCTCACAGCTCCTTCTAATGCCAGTTCCAGAGGATCCAATGCCTCCTGGCCTCTGTAAGCTCCTACACACATTATGCACATCAACTCAGGCAAACACACATATCTACACACAGAAAATAAGTCCCCCCCCCCAGACAGGGTTTCTCTGTGTAGTCTTGGCTGTCCTGGACTCGTTCTGTAGACCAGACTGGCCTTGAACTCAGAGATCTGCCTGCCTCTACCTCCAGAGTGCTGAGACTAAACTTGTGCACTACCACACCTGGCTAAGATCCAAGAGATAAAGAGGAGGAGGAAGAAGGAGAATGAGGAGAGAGAGGGGGAAGAGGGGAGGCGCTGGAGGGCAGAGAGGAGGGAGAACATAAGGGGAAAGAGTAAGAACGATGAGTGGGAGTAAGAGCCTGAGGGAGAGGAAGTGGGGGGAAGGGTAGGAGGAGCGGGGAGAAGGGGGAGAAGAGAGACCAGGAAACAGAAGGGGTTGGAGAGGCAGCTTGCTCAGTGTGCTAATACTGTCAACCTTAAGGCACAGAAAAGAAAGAACAGGGGCACTAGAGAGCCACAGGTGAAGTGAGCAATGTTGTAAGTACCACAGGGAAATAAATGTCTTACCTCAAGGAGAAAATCAATTTTTTCTTTGTTTGGTCTAAGAAACAGTTGGTTAAACTGGACACTAATTGTTCTGCCTTCCAGTATATCACGTACTGTGTTGCATGCACAAACTTTAAAACAGATTTCATCTAGAGCTTCATTTCTACAGAGTACAAAAGCAGAAACATGAATGTTTTTGTTATAAAATATGAATGGAACTGTATTACAAAACAAAATTTAAAGGGGTAGAGCCATTTCTTGAGATGTAACATTTAGATGTTCAAGTACACTACTAAATATCATACACTATATCAAAAAAATGTACAAAAAGGATAGCTTAATTCTAAAGATTAAGTATAAGAAGAGAATTGTGTTCCAAGTAGCTTTTTTACCACTTTTAAGAGGAACTAAGAGAAAAAAAACTTTCAAGTGTCTCCAATAGGGAGGGCTGAAGGGCTGGCTCAGTGAGGAAGAGCACTGTCTTCAGAGGACATGGGCTCAGTGCCACCTCACAATGTCTGTAACTCCAGCTCCAGGGGCTCCAACGCCCTCTTCTGGCCTCTAAGGACACTAGGCTTGCACAGGATTCACACACCCAAGCAGGGGAACACCCATATACATCAAAATAAGTAATTAAAAAAAAAAAAAGTCTCCACAGAGGCTGGAAAGATAGATGACTCAAAAACTAAAAGTTCTCCCCCGCCACCTCCGAGACAGGGTCTCTCTGTGTAGCCTTGGCTGTCCTGGACTCGCTTTGTAGACTAGGCTGGCCTTGAACTCACAGCGATCCACCTGCCTCTGCCTTCCGAGTGCTGGGATTACAGGCGTGCACCACCACTGCCCGGCAGGCTAAAAGTTCTTGAGTGCTCTTCCAGGGGTCCTGAGTTCAATTCCCTGCAACTAACCACATGCTTACAACCATCTGTAATGCAATCTGAATCCCCCTTCTAATGTGCATGAAGACAGAGCACTCATCCACATAAGATACATGAATATATAAACTTTTAAAAGTCTCTGCCACACATTTTGTCCCTTTTGTCAGTAAAACTGAAAATAATGTCAATCACTTACATGTAACCTGCAAGTTGATTTAATAACTCACTGAACACTTGTTCTATTTCTCAAAGTCAAAACTACGTTTTCAACTTACCCTTGTTGGGCTTTCTGAAAGAGCTCCCTCAGTACTGACTGGCGGAACTGGACAGGTAAAGTGAAGGTTAAATTATCTTCAATGAAAATCTGCACTACCTCCTAGAAAGAAGACAGAAAATTGCATCCATGTGAAAACCACGGCGGTTTCTTTAAGACACACTTTCTGCAAGGTCGGAGTGTAGCTCAGTTGACAGAAACCCTGCTGGCCAGCATAGACAAAGCCCTGGGCTCAATGTCCATGGTAGTACAAGCCTGTAATATTAGCACTAGGCAGTAGAGGCAGGAGAATCAGAACTTCAAAGTTATCCTATGCTATATACTGAGTTAAAGAAAATTATAAAAAGATGTACTACTAGAAAAATCAGTCTTTTTTGTTTTGTTTTGTTTTTTTTCAAGACAAGGTTTCTTTGTCTATATCCCTGGACTCACTTTGTAGACTAGACTGGCCTCAAACTCAACAGCAATCCATCTACCTCTGCCTCCCAAATGCTGGGATTAAAGGCGTGCGCTACCAGGTATGCACCACCACTGCGCATGCACCTTGCAAAAATTCTAAAATTAATAGAAATAGTTTCTGAAACAAACTAATGAATCTTTAGCTTCTAACCAGAAACCAAACAAAAACCACACCGACTTCAGCCAAGAATACGATCATGTACCTCTAATTGTAGTGCACGGGAGGCTGAGACAAGATCAAAGGTAAAGACTAGCCTGCACTGCGCAGCAAAAAGTTCAGTTAAATAAATAAATCAGAAAGAAAAGCCAACAAGAACAACAAAAATTAAAAAAATCCTTTCAAATAAACTTTAAAGGTTTTATTCATAAAACAAACTCCAAAAAAATAAAAAAGCTTAAAATAATTAAATCACCTGGGAAAAACATGCTAAGAAATAATTCCAATAAATTTAAATGTTCTAAAATATATTATTTAGTAAATTACAAAAAATATCTAAGTATTATATACAAACCCTTTACAGGTCTTTCTTAAGCAATGGAAAAAGATAAAAGAAGGGATGATAATGTGGGAAATGGATTTTTACAAATATCTGTGCTAGCTGGGCGTGGTGGCGTACGCCTTTAATCCCAGCACTCGGGAGGCAGAGGCAGGCAGATGGCTGTGAGTTCGAGGCCAGCCTGGTCTACAAAGTGAGTCTAGGACAGTCAAGGCTATACAGAGAAACCCTGTCTTTAAAAAAAAAAAAAAACAACAAATTGTGCTAATTAGTCACTATCCCAGAGAAGCAAGTGGTCTCAAAATTATAGATCCCCCACCATTTCATCTCCACACAAAAATGTGGCATGGTAGGGCTGTGAGCCACGTTCTTCCACCTGCTTCACTATTATAGCTTGACCAACATAAAACAAAACTATGGGGCTCATGTAAAGAGTCCTCCTGAAATAAAAACCTAATACAACGTCTAAGAGACACAAGTCTGCATATGCAACTGCATATGTTGCTGAGCTGTAAGAAAATTGTTCTTTACCTCCTTAGCTATGCATTATAACTATGTTCTTAATCCATTATGTGGACGCCATTTGCATTCCCAGTAACGTGAGGAAGAGGAATACTGCGAAGGTCTTATAGAGCTGATCTCTAGAAGGACAAGGTCTTTAGTATGTAGCCCTGGCTGGCCTAGAACCCACAGAAATCCACCTGCCTCTGTCTCCCGTGCTAGGATTAAAGGTACATGCCACCACACCTGGCTACTTCTTAGTTGCTATTACAACTGTGATTTTGCTGCCATTATGAATAATGTAAATATTTGACATGCAGGATATCTGATATGTGACCCCTGTGAACGGGTCATCCATCCCCAAAGGGATGGGGACCCACAGGTGGAGAACCATTACTCAAGCGGCTCCTAACCCTCTGTAAGCCTGTATTGCTGAGATCAGTTAACTGAAAGATGTCTATACTTTGATTAATTCACCAGTACCCATCAATCAATTCCAAGAAAACTTAAATTCCTACCCTAAACAAAGTAATATTTTGAAAAAAAAAAATTAAAGAGAAAAAGTATATAATCTTCCTTTTCATGTAATTTTGGGTAGGCAAAGAAATGAAATTTTACAAATAGATTCTTTTTTTTTTTTTTTTTTTTAAGATTTATTGATTATGTATACAGTGTTCTTGTCTGTATGTACACCTGCACACCAGAAGAGGACACCAGATCTCATTATAGATGGTGGTGAGCTACCATGTGGTTGCTGGGAATTGAATTCAGGACCTCTGGAAGAGCAGCCAGTGCCCTTAACCTCTGAGCCATCTTTCCAGCCCCGAAATAAAATTTTAGATGAAGATAATGAATTATAAATCTGAGATGAAAACTCAATTAAGAAACACAAAACTGGGCTGGAGAGATGGCTCAGAGGTTAGGAGCACTGACTGTTCTTCCAAAGGTCCTGAGTTTAATGCCCAGCAAACACATAGTGGCTCAGAACCTTCTACAGTTTGATCTGATGCCCTCATCTGGCCTTCAGGTGCACATGCAGATAGAACACTCACATACATAAAATAAATAAATTTTAAAAAAGAAAAAAGAAACACAAAGCTACCTAGGTGTGGTGGCACGTGGGACATGCCCCACTCAGGAGGCAAAAGCAGGCAGATCTCTGTGAGTTCAAGGCCAGCCTAGCCTAATCTACAAAGTGGGTCCAGGACAACCAGGGTTATTACACAGAGAAACCTTGCCTCAGGGAAAAAAAAAAAAGCAAACAAAGGGGGACCAAAAAAAAAAAAAAAAAAAAAAAAGAAAGAAAGAAAGAAAGAAAGAAAGAAAGACGAAGCTGAAAGTAAATCTCAGCCTTTGGAAGGGTGAGACAAGATTGCCAGTTCTAGGCCAGAGTAGAGTATAAAAAGTCACTGCCTCAAAACACCAAAAATTTAAAAAATAAAATAAAGCAAACGAAAGTTAAGCTCGCTTGTTTCATGTTTGCTGTTCTGAGTTAAATAACAGAAAGGCACTGTTGGGAAGAAAACATTCTGAAAATGACATCAACACTACAAACTCTCACTGCCAGTTACTTTCACTAAAAAGCAAAGGATAGTCAGATATGGTGGCATGTGCCTTTAACCCCAGCAGATGCCAGCTCTGTGAGTAAGAGGCCAGTCTGGTATATATATATCAAGTTCCAGGACAGCCACAGCTATGTAACAGAGAGACTCTAACTTGCCTAGGTAGGACACTAATCATTACCTGAGACAATGACCAGGCTCGCTCGCTCGCTCGCTCGCGCTCGCGCTCTCTCTCTCTCTCTCTCTCTCTCTCTCTCTCTCTCTCACACACACACACACACACACACACACACACACAAAGGGAGTTTGTAATAGCACACCCCACCCAACCAGACCACTCTGGTCACTCTTTCCTTCTTTGAAATAATAAATAAGCTATGACACCACAGGTTCCCTGGTTGTGATTTTAAAAGCCTGGGTTTCTGTTTTTGACTGTACTTATAGTTCCCTATAGAACTGGTTAAGATGAACAAGCTTCTCTTTCAAAAGGGATATCAGTAACAGTGAACATACCTTCACTCCAGTCACAGAATTACCTTAAAAATGAGATAATAGCTGGGCAGTGGTGGTGCACACCTTTAATCCCAGCACTCAGGAGGCAGAGGCAGGTGGATCGCTGTGAGTTCAAGGCCAGCCTGGTCTACAAAGGGAGTCCAGGACAGCCAAGGCTACACAGAGAAACCCTGTCTGGAAAAGGAAAAAGGGGGGAAAAAAAAGATAATATTAAGGGTTACATTAATTTTAGTCCTGGCTTACAATGTAGGTATCTGGCTCCAAGTCACACTTGAAAATGGTGGTACAAGATCTGAGCTCAGTCTGTTTCTATAACTTATCAACTGTACCTCTATACTCCCACGTCATATCTTACCTGATAGCTGCCAGATCGTAAACAAATATGAACTTGACTATATGGAGTCAACTGCTGAGAGTGATTATCAGAGGAAGGCACAAGAACATCACACGCTTGACAATAGCCAGCTAACCGCCTCTCATCTATGGTACAATGAAGAGATAATGAACCTATCTGTAAAGTAAGAGTTATACATCATTATCCGTTAATGAAATAGACACAAAAGATCAGTACTCCTTAATGTATTTTAACAGTATAAGAAACCGATAAAGACAATTCAAACCTGGAGGAACCACAAATAACATGGCTAAATGTTTTGAGCACAGATAAGAAAAACATTGTTCATTAACCAAATACAATCTATGATCCACTTACATGTCCCTTGATCTAAAAACATTTTTAGGGTTGAAAACAATGAACACCCAAGACAGACTAAATGTGATCCACAAAACCTCGCTATTTATTGTCTGGCCCTTCTCTCTCTCTCTATCTGTGTGTGTGTGTGTGTGTCTGTCTGTCTGTCTGTCTGTCTCTCTCTCCTAATTATTTACTTACTGTAGCTCCAGTAAGTATGACAATAAGGCTTTAATGCTGGTGACAACTCTTGCAAGCCTACACACTGTAAAATCTACACATCAAAGAGATTTACAAAAGTTAAAAAAAAAAAAATCTCAAAAACATTAGAAATGCTACCATGAAAAACATTTGTAAATACACATGTTTAAAAAAATTTTAAATAATTATACCCATCATTCAACAAAATTAGTAACATCTAATAGCTCTAGGTAGACTAAGCCTAGGGTTAGCCACGCAGCTCCATGGCAAGCCTGAAACCATGGGCTCAATCTAGCCCTGGCACTAGAAAAGTGGATAAACAAATAGAATAAATTAAGGTTTGGGGGTAGTTGATTAATTTTTGTAATGAGGAAAGGAAATCAAAACAGATTTTTTTTCCAGATTCTTGGAATTAAAAAAAAAAAAAATCACACTTAAAAAAATTCAATCATCTGAGGCTCTGAGAGAGATGGCTCAGCACACAGTGAAGACCTGAGTTTGGTTCCCAGCACCCATGATGGGTGACACACAATCACCCATAATTAAAGCTCCAGGGGAGGGAACCAGCAGTCACAGGCACATACCACACAGATATAAGCATATACCAGAATGTAAAAAATAAATAATTTAAAAAATATATATAGTCATCTGAATCATAAAAAGTTTGTTATGTAGACCAGGCTGGCCTTGAACTCACAAAGACCCACCTGCCTCTGCCTCCCTGAGTGCTGGGAATAAAGCCATGCAGCACTGCACCCCAGCTCCCATTCTACTTGACAATGGACACTATGAACAGCTGCTTCAAGTTTCTGCTGCCTTGACTCCCCAACATGCTATACCTCAAACTATAATCCAAAGTAAACTTTTTCTTTTAAGTTGCTTTTGGATATTTTATCACAGCACAGGAAAAGAAACTAAGTAACAAGTGTGGTGGTTTGAATAGGAATGGCTCTCACACACTCCTATGTTTGACTGCTTGGTCCACAGGCAGTGGCACTGCTAGGATGTGCATCACTGTGGAAGTGGCTTTGAGGTCTTCTATGCTCAAGCTATGCCCAGTGTGGCACAGTCTCCTCTGCTGCTTGTGGATAAAGAAGTAGAACTCTCAGCTCCTTCTCCAGCACCATGTCTGCCTGCATGTTGCCATGCTTCCCACCAGGAGGATAGCGGTGGCAAAGTGTAAGCCAGCCACAATTAAATGTTTTTCTGTATAAGAGTTGCACGGTCATAGTATCTCGTCACAGCAATAGAAACCCTAACTAAGACAACAAGAAAATAGACGGAAAAAAATAATGCTGCTTCCTTTTAACTTTCCCAACTTTCTGCAATAGGAACATTGGCTTTATTTGTTGGTGCTGGGACTGAACCAAAGGAATTCTGCATGCTAATAACACATTCTACCACGAAGCCAGATCCCCAAACTGGGCTTGGTGTTACACACCTATTAATACCAGCACTTGGGCCAGCCTTGTCTACCTTGTGAGTTCTAGGCCAACCAGAGCCACAGAGTGAAGCTGTCTTTTTTTTTTTTTAAGATTTATTTATTTTTATTTATTGCATATGACTGCTTTATCTGCAGAAGAGGGTATCAGATTACATTATAGGTGGTTGCTGGGAATTGAACTCGGAGGCTCTGGAAGAGCAGGTGGCGCTCTTAACCACTGAGCCATCTCTCCAGCCCAGAGTGAAGCTGTCTTAAAAACCAAACAGGTTATACCCTAGTATCCTATACAGCTTTTTAAAAAAAAGAACATTAAAGCAAAAAAAACTGTAAGAGACCAAATATTAAGTACCATTTATGAATGTACTTACCTCTGCAATTAGTTCTTTGGTTCTAAAAAACTTCTCTCTGGCATTTTCATAGACAGCTGAATTTGTAGAGCCTTGCTGGAAGTACACTGCGCCCAGATCATAACACACCTGAAATAACAAAACACCAATTTGCTTCCTAATTTTTATGTACTAAGATTTGACAAGCAGGGGCGTTGAAGAGATGGCTTACTGGTTAAGAGCACTGGCTGCTCTTCCAGAAGTCCTGAGTTCAATTCCCAGCAACCACATGGTGGCTTACATTCATCTGTAATAAAATTTGAATCCTTCTTCTAGTGTGCATGAAGACAGAAAACTCAAATACATAAAATAAATAAATCTTAAAAAAAAAAAAAAAGAAAAAGAAACAAAGAAAAGAGGTGACAAGCAGGCTGGAGAGATGGCTCAGATGTTAAGAGTACTGGCTACTCTTCCAATTCCCAGCAACTACATGGTGGCTCACAACCATCTATACTGAGATCTAGTGCCCTCTTCTGGACTGCAGGTGTACATGCAGGTATATAAATAAATAAATCTTTAAAAAAAAAAAAAAGTTGACAGGCATGGGAGCAGGAGAGATGATGACTCAAGGCTTAAGAGGGTTAAAAATACATATAGTGCTAGAGAGATGGCTCAGTGGTTAAGAGCACTGGCTGCTCTTCCAGAGGCTCTGACTGCAATCCTCAGCAACCACATGGTGGCTCACAACCATCTGTAATGAAATCTGGTGCCCTATTCTGGCGTGTAGGTATACATGCAGGGAAAACACTATATAATAAATAAGTAAATAAATAAGTCTTTTTTAAAAATACAATACCTATAAAGCCAGGAATAGTGGTGCACACCTTTAATCCAAGCACTCAAGCAGAGGTAGGCAGACCACTGTAAGTTCGAGGCTAGCCTGGTCTACAAAGCAAGTCCAGGATAGCCAAGGGTACAGAGAAACTCTGTCTTGAAAAATCAAAAAAACAAAAAAGCTGGTGGTGGTGGCACATGCCTTTAATCCCAGCACTCAGGAGGCAGAGGCAGGCAGATCACTTAGTTCAAGGCCAGCCTGGTCTACAGAGTGAGTTCTAGGACAGCCAGGGCTACACAGAGAAACTGGACCTGGAAAAACAAAACAAAACAGTGGTAAAATTCAAAATTATTTATTCATTCATTTGTTTGTTTTAAGACAGGGTTTCTCTACATAGCCTTGGCTGTCCTTGAACTCACTATATAGACCAGGCTGGACTCGAACTCACAGAGATCTGGCTGCCTCTGCCTCCCAAATGCTAGGATTAAAGGCCTTCACCACCATCCCTGGCTCCAACTCATGTTTAATGGTAGGAAAAGTCTGAAAAAGGAAGACAAGTTAAAAATATAATCAAAAGAAAAACAATAGGCACCAACTTGGACTTAAGCAAACAAAACCAAAAACTAACAAGAGTTCAGGTAACACAAAATTATTTGAAAGGCCAAAGAAGTGGGTCAGAAAGTTTCTTGAAGGAACAGGAAAAACGCCAAGTCAAACTGCTCTGAGAACAGTAGCACTGTGGCCATTCTCCAAAGCAGATGCTACAACTCACACTAGCTCCCCGCGGCCTCCAGCACGCCTCCCTGGCCCTGGCAACCACATTACCTGTCACTGCTGCTGTCAGCCAGATTCCTTACCATCCCCACATGTCTGACTTATGAGCTCCTGTCCCAGTCTAAAGTAAGCATATCATGTATCTGTAGAACATTCTTGCTTCCAAGCTAGACAAAGCTGGAGAAAGGCAATACCCAGAAAGTGTTCCATTGCCTGCTACCTGATTCAACAGGTGAGATTCCTCACGTCACAGAAGAGGACAAAGGTGGGAAGCACCTGAGTTGAGAAATACGACTAAATTTATAATGATTTTTCTTCTAACCGTAGAATGTGTATGATTTCCAAGAACACGTCCCTTCCCTTCACTGTCCCTTTTCTTTCCCTGCCTGTCTTCATCCTTACCAGCCCCCTTCTGAGACAGGTTCTCAAACTCCATGTGCACCTTAGGATGGCCTTGAAATTCTGATACTTCGCTTTCCACATGTGTGTGCTGGAATTACAAGCATGCATCACCCCTCTGTTATTCTGAAATGTGATGCTGGCTATGAATCACACCTAGGGCTCTGTGCATGCTAAACAAGCACTCTCCCAACACCTACGTCACCAGCCTCCAAGAACCTGGTCTTAGATTGATGCCTGTATTGACTATAAACTTTCAAAGAAGTCTGATTTAATCCAAAAACCACTCTTATACTACCAACATTAAGAAAATTACATTAAAAAGCAGAACACCGGGCTGGAGAGATGGCTCAGCGGTTAAGAGCAGTGGCTGCTCTTCTAAAGGTCCTGAGTTCAACTCCCACAACCACATGGTGGCTCACAACCATCTATAATGTGATCTGGTTCCCTGTTCTGGCATGCAAGTGTACATGCAGGCAGAACACTATACATAATGAATAAACCTTTAAAAAATAAAATAAATAAAAAGCAAAACACCAAGTCATAGAGTTCAGGCTCAAACCCTATCATAAATTATTCAAAATAAGTAACTACCTCACATAAATTCTCATCGTATCTTGAAAAAAAATATTATCTTCAGCTATTCCCAACACTGAAAAGACACCCTTCATAACACTGTCTCATTTCCACCTCTTTTAAAAATGGGAAATAGTGTATGATGTCATGTTTATTTGTATGAATAAAGAAATAAGAATAGCCTTTATTACAGTTACGATCAAGCCAAGCACGGTGGCTCAACACCTTTAGTCCTTGGGAGGTTGAAGGCCAGCCTGGTCTACAGAAATTGTTTCTGGACAGCCAGGGCTACTCAGAGAAACCCTGCCTTGAGAACCCAAAATTTAATATCATCATCTCTAGTGGATTTTAGTCCCAAAAAGGTAACCAGTGAGTGTTTTAAATCTCTTATTGTCCCTCAGGTCTGCATTAGGAAACAAGCTGCAATGTGCAGACTCACATACTTAATAATTTAGTCTTAGTTTGATTTCTAAGTTCTATTTTTTTTAACAGTTTACTTAATTTTATCTTATGTGTATGCGTATTCTGCCTACATGCACTAATATGTGCACCACATGTATGCCTGGTACCACGATCTCCTGGAACTGGAGTTACAGACAGCCGTGGGCTAACATGCTGAGAACTAAACCCCAGTCCTCTGGAAGAGCAGCCAACACTCCCAACTGCTGAACCATTTCTCCAGTCCTTAGTTTGATGTCTATAGCTGTAATAAAGACTATGACCAAAAGCAACCTGGGGAGAAAAATACTTATTTCATCTTACAACTTTCACATAACATTCTATCATTGAAGGAATTCAGGGCAGAACTCAAAGCAGGAACATGGACACGGAACTGAGGCAGAGGCCGTGGAGAAATGATGCTCACTGGATTGCTCAATCCACTTTCTTTTTTTTTTTTTTTTTTTTTGTTTTTCGAGACAGGGTTTCTCTGTGTAGCCTTGGCTGTCCTGGACTCATTTTGTAGACCAGGCTGGCCTCGAACTCACAGCGATCCGCCCGCCTCTGCCTCCCAAGTGCTGGGATTAAAGGCGTGCACCACCACGCCCGGCACAATCCACTTTCTTATACAACCCAGGACCACCAGCCAAGGGCAGCACTACACACAGGGGAACGGCCCTCCCACATCCATCCTCAATCAAGAAAATGATCCCATTAAATTGGGGGAGTTCAGTAGGTATGTGGCCTTTCTGGAAGGTAGTCTGGTATTTTGTAAGGTCTGTACTGTGATACATCCCCAGAACTGTCTTCAGCCTAACACCCCTCCTTTCTGTGCTGCTGAATCGCTCAAAAATCTAGCACGGTGTGAACCCTCACTTTCTGGGTATTCACCCACTCTGACTGAACAATCCTCCCATGGGGTCTTTATGAAGATTCAGTGCTATTCAGATAACTAATTCCTGATTATGGAATTCTTGCTTTGATTCAAACAATTTTAGAGGTTAAAAAGTTAAAAGTTGGTAGAAAGTTTACAGCTGAAATAAATACTTTTGTGAGCCTCCAGATGCCTCATTAGGAGACAGGCTTGAGACAAATCTGTGGCTTTATGTAAGCTTTCACTCTAGTGATGGTATCACAGGTCCTGGTACAAACCATACATGTAGCAAAGATGAACCTAGAACATAACAGGGCCACCAAGAAATGTCAAAATTAAGTACAAACCTCAATGTCAAAAAAGAAAAACTGTTTCTTGTAATTCTTTATAACTTGTCAGCTTATGGCATAAAACACTGTGGTTCTAAATTTACTTTGTATCTTGAAATATAAGCCTAGATAATGAAACGTTTAGCTTAGTACCAAAACATAATCACTAAAAGCCCTACCATTTTGACAGTTTTGTCTGTCTCTGTGATAAGTCCTTTTGACCATGGTAGTTTCTTTCTCTGAGGTAAAGAGTCTTTGCTCAGGGTATAAGAGGTGTAAACAGAACAATAAAGCTTTTGGGGACCATTCACCTCATCCATTTTCGCCCTTGGGTGTGTGTGTGTGTGTGAGTGGTCTTGTTTCTATCTCTCTCTTATTTCTTATTTCCCCTTAGATTCACAATTAGGCTAACAGACCCAGGGCGCTACCACCAGCAGGCATACTTTAGCCACCAGAGATCTCAGCAAAGAGGCCTATATACAGATCAAAGGGCCTCCTTTTACAATTCCCTGCAGTTTTTGGCTAGAAGCTGCCTTTGCAGCCCTGGCTACAAGAAAAAAGTGGTTTAAGTGGCAGAACAGCCAGTCTTGAGCCACAAAGAGGAAACCCTGTCCCCCTCCCCTCTTCCCCATCCTCACTGGCGGCCTCTTGCAGTCAAATTTAAAAGGGTTTTGAATTTAGGTAGAGATCACAAGAAAGAAATGTCAGTCACTGAATGACCCCAACGAGAGAGACACCAGTCACCAGTCTGACTGACCCCCAATCTCTGACACTGTGTCTACCTCCTCCGCTTACCCCCTGGTCCTATCAAATCTCTGACCAGGTGTCTACCCGCCTCCACTTCCCCCCTGGTCCAATCAAAGCAGGACTTTGACAGAGGCATTTTTCTCCTTGTGTTTCTCTTTTCCCAGATGACTCCAGCTTTTGTCAAACTGATAGAAAGTAAAACAAAACAAAACTAACCAGTACACCTAGTAAAGAAAATGAAAGCTTGGAACACGTAAATGACATTTGACAATAAAAGTAAATTACTTTTTTTGTTTTTTTGAGACTAGGCTTCTCTAAATACGTTAGCTGTCCTGGAATTTGCTATGTAGACCAGGCTAGCCTCAACTCCTCTGCTTCTGCCTCCCCAGTGCTGGGATTAAAAGCATGTACCACCATGCCTGGCTAAAACTACAAACTGTCAAAGGAACTAGCCAGAGAAGGAGACAAGATCCTTTAAAAGACCTGAAATGGGGGGCTGGAAATATAGCTCAGAGGTTAAGAGCAGTAACTGCTCTTCCAGAGGTCCTGAGTTCAAGTCCCAACAACCACATGGTGGCTCACAACCATCTATGAAGTGATCTGATCCCCTCTTCTGGCCTGCATGCAGACGGAGCACTGTATACATAACATTAAATAAACCTTTAAAAAAAAAAAAAAAAACTAAAATGTAGGGTTTTTTGGTTTTTGTTTGTTTTTGTTTTTCGAGACAGGGTTTCTCTGTGTAGCCTTGGCCATCCTGGACTCACTTTGTAGACCAGGCTGGCCTCGAACTCACAACAATCCGCCTGCCTCTGCCTCCCGAGTGCTGGGATTAAAGGCGTGCACCACCACGCCCGGCTCCAAAATGTAGGTTTGGAAGCCTCTGCCTCCTGAGTACTGGGATTAAAGGCGTACACCACCACGCCCAGCTGGAGGCTTACAGTTTCAACCTACCACAATATTAGTTTTTGTTGTCTTTGGGGTATCTAATTACATTCTTAATATAAATGTAGGGCAAATCAGAAACTACTTCAAAAATAACACACTCCATGAATTTTTTCCCATTTTCTTTAGAAAAATCATGTAAAAGCCAATAAAACTTCTAAGACATAACTGCCAATAAAAATCTGCATGTAATAACCCTGGTGGTGCATGCCAATTAACCCCAGCACTTAGGGGCTATGTGAGGGGGTCAGACGTTCAAGACAAGTCCTGGTCACAAAGCAAGAGCCAAGCCAACGTTTGCTATATTATTGTGTTTCTTTAGAAAGAAAAAAAGGAACTCAAACTGAAACCTAAATCACAAAAACAAGGGTAGAACACAACCACATCTAACTAAAAACATCAAGAAGATCTAATATGCAGTTTCCAATATACTGGCTGAGTGAATAAATAAATACCTGGCACTGCATCTCCTCGGTTTTGATTTTCAAGCCAGCCATAGAACTCTCAGTTTCTCCATTCACCATGCCTGGTTCCATGGCCAGTAAGTCTAGAGTTCTCATGGTATGAACATACAGATCCTTGTTTAATTTCAGGGCTGCTTCCAGGACCAAAATAGAGTCAGCAGCTTGTTCTTTCAGCTACAAAAATTCAATAAACAAATGAAAATGCAACAATAGTAATTGATTATAATAACAACAAAAAAAATCTTACAAGATACTTAGTAGTTTCATGTACTAAAATTGTAGACATTGTAACAGGTAAAATTATTTAAAGTAAATAATTTTTTTTTTTTAAATAAGACAGGATCTCTCTGTGTAGCCTTGGCTTTCCTCTGGAACTCAGTCTGTAGACCAGGCTGGCACTAAACTCAGAAATCAACAGAGACAGCCTGCCTCTGCCTCCCTGGATGCTGGGATTAAAGCTGTGCGCCACCACTGCCCAGCCAAAGTAAATAATCTTAAACATTAAAAATACAGAACATTTCTTTGTAAAGCTGGATACAAAATATAGGAAAGATTTGCACTACTGCACTTTAGCTTATGCAATGGGTCTATCTTTTTATCCTACCCTGTGCAAAATCATGTTCCTAACCCTACCTGACAGTAAAGTGACACAAGGTTTCGTTTCTCTGTCCCAAACCCTACAAGCCCTGCTGCATGTTTGTTTCTCACCAACTTCTTCACAGTACTCATGTCTTACCTGTCTTCAGAACAGGAGTGAAATATTTACAGAGTGTGGTGTGTGTGTGTGTGTGTGTGTGTGTGTGTGTGTGTGTGTGTGTGTGTATTTCACAGATAGAGATCTCTAATTTCTTTCTTTCTTTTTTTTTGAGACTGGGTTTCTCTGTGTAGCCTTGGCTGTCCTGGACTCACGTTGTAGAGCAGGCTGGCCTCAAACTCACAGAAATCCACCTATTGGAATTAAAGGCATGCACCACCATGCCTGGCTTCTAATTTCTTTTATGTTGAAGAGATAAAATTTAAATATGGAGGACTAGAGAACTAGCTTAGCACCATGTAAACTGCTCTTCCAGCAGACCTGAGTTTGAGTCCCAGAACTTACATCAGCCACCTTAACTCCAGACACACGAAGGGTCTGACACCTCTGGCCTCTGTAGACACCTGCACTTATGCACACATAGTACCCACACATAGACACAGACAGACAGACAGACAGACACACACACACACACACACACACACACACACACACACACACACGAAAATTAATACAAATTTAAGAACCATACACACAGCTGGGCATGGTGGCACACACCCATAATCCCAGCACTCGGGAGGCAGAGGTAGGCAGATAGTTGTGAGTTTGACAACAGCCTGGTCTACAAAGTGAGTCCAGGACAGCCAAGGCTACACAGAGAAACCCTGTCTCGAAAAACTGGAAAAAAAAAAAACATACACACAAAAAACCCTTCTGAGGTAACATACATCTCAACGGCACAGCACTGCCTAGCAAATATGCACACATACATTCAAGATTTGCTATAATTTTCTGATATATTTGCTGTCAATTTTTAAGAAGTACGAAGAGGGCCAGGTGGAGGTGGCACACACCTTTAATCCCAGCAGAGAAAGCAGATCTCTGAGTTCAAGGCCACCCTAGTCTACAGAATGAGTCCAGGACAGCCAGGGCTACATAGAGAAACCCTATCTTAGAAAAAACAAAAGCACAAAAAGTATAACAATAGCACCTTAAAAAAAAAAATTCAGTGTTTTGTTTTTCTGAGTTTCTTCTTCCTTTTCTTTTGAAGCAAGGTCTCTGGCCCAGGCTGGCCTTCCTACGTAGTTGGCATACATCACTACGCAGTTTGTGCAGTATGAGGGGTCAAACCCAGGGCTTTGTGCATGCTGGGTCAGTGTTCAACCAACTTAGCTATATCCCCACCCATTCTGTTTTGTTGACAAAGCCTTATGTAGCCTCGGCTACCCACAAACCTGGGGATGGCCTTGAGTTCCAGCCCCACCTTCTGAGTACCGAGTACACTACACACTCGGCTTTGTGTGTCTGTCTGTACGTACAAGTTAAGTGCATGCATGTCAAGGCCAGAGGGTGACGCTGGGTGTCTCTCTGAATTACTCTTCAGCTTAGTTTTTGGTGATTCAAGCACTGAACTTGGAGCTCAGCAATCCAGGTAGAATAACTTCTGTCTCCATCTCTGCAGTGGTGGGATTCCAGGCAAGCACGCGGAGACCCCTGGCTTTTACACGAGTGCTGAGGACAAACTAGGCTCTTATGCTTCCACAGCAAGCTCTGACTAACCAAGCCTTCTCACAGTCCCACAAAAACCATCTCTAACAATTGGTTGGCTGAGTATAACACGTGACTAACAGTGTCCGTTATTAAAGTATCATGAAATACTCAACAAAAGAATTGATGATAAAGTATTATACCAATCGTGTTGAAAACTGTACAAGTATGGCAGCACATGTCTGTAATCCTAACATTTATGAGTCAGAGGCAGTAAGGCAGGAAGATAAGGGATTAGAGACCATCTTGGCAACATAGAAAATTTAGGCCAAGCTGGGCTACATGATAAGACTGTCTTACGAAAGCAAAACACACACACACACAAACCTTACTTATATGGTAAAAGCAAAACTCTATCACTGTACTTAGCCCTTTAACATACTCACAAACCTATAATGAGATGTATCTCTACATGCTAAAAGCTGTCCCTAAGTCCAACACTGAGATCACTGCCAATACTCACCACTTTCAAAATGTTCTCTGTTAGTTCTTTTTCCTGTTGCATCTGATTCATGCTAACAGAGAAAAAGATGAAGAAATATAACTATCAAGACACAACTGGAGAAGTCAACACTTAAGACTGTCATTCTTCAGGAGTTTTTTAAGTATATTAACATTGATTTTTGTTTGTTTAAAAATAAAGCACATATTATTATGATCATTAATATGCCAGACTTTCTCAATTACTTTGCATAAAACTTTCAATTTAGGAGTAAAAGTGGCTAAGCATAATGCATACCTACAATCCAGGACTGAGCAGTGGAGACAAGAGTATCAGGAAAGACCTGAGCTACAAAATTGAGTGTTGAGGCTACCGTGAACTATATTAGACCCTATCTTGAAGCTAATGAAAGAAAGAAAGAAAGAAAGAAAGAAAGAAAGAAAGAAAGAAAGAAAGAAAGAAAGAAAGAAAGAAAGAAAGAAAGAAAGAAGAAACCAATAAAAAAGTAATAAAGCTTATTGACAACAAAAGCTCATTTATTTAAAGACATAGAGGGGACAGGAAAGATACTCTTCCAAAAGACCAGGTTCGTTTCCTAGCACCCACACGGTGGTTCACAACCTACTGCAACTGAAGTCCCAGGGTTTCTGGACCTTCTGGCCTAGGGCATCAGGCAAGCACACGAAGTAATTACATATGTGTAGGCAAAACACTCAGCAGCATAAAATTAAATTGAATCTTTGTTTTTATTCTTTTAAGAAATAGCCATAGGAGCCAGACACAGTGGCCATGACTGTAAACCAGCACTCAGGAAAGCAGATAAGTGGATCGAGGCCAGCCTGGTCTACAAAGTAAGTCCAGGACAGCCAAGACTACACAGAGAAAACCCTGTCTTGAAAACCACCAAAAAAAAAAAAAAAAAAAAAGGAGCAGGACATTGTGGCAAAACCTCAGGAAACAGGTATTAAATCTCTTGTGAGTTTAAGGCCAGCCTGGTCTACCTTAGTAAGTTCCAGGCCGGCCAGCCAGAGCTGCATAGTAAGACTCTATTAAAAATAATAAATACTTAAACAGAAATAAAAAATCGTGATAAAGAATGGGTCATATCACAAAGAACTGTGTTACTGTTTATGTCCTGGTGTAATACTGTCATTACTTGGGATACTGGCAGTTTCCTCAAGAGGTACATTTGTTAGGCTTGCTCCTAGATGGTTCTTCTGGGATGTATGGGGACCTGTGGGAGGTGGGAGGTCAAGTAGAACTGGACTGTGCCCCCAAAGGTAATTATTGGCCCTGGCTCCATCCTCTCTTTGTCAGCATCCTGGATCATGAAGTGAACCATTTGCCCTGACAGATTCCTACAATTGCAGTCTGGCACAAGTCCTAAAGAATGTGGCTAACCACTCAAACCCAAGCCATAAATAAGTCTATTCTCTCTGTAAGTGCAAGTAAGTAAATCTCCCTTCTACCCAGTCAGAAACTATGGTGTCTAGCTCCCATGTGCGGTGAGCTGCCATCTAGAATTTATGAATTGGGGTTAAAAACTCCATATTCAATCAAGCGTTTCTAATGAATTTCATACTGTTATCACTTACAAATATTAAAATAATTTCCCCAGGGACAACACTAATTCTCCAAGCCCCTTAGCCACTTCAAACCAACCTCCGTGCAGACCTTCGTCCTATCTCTGATCTACTTCCTGTCTAACATGAGTTGAAAGGCTTATGAAACAAGTTTAAATTACAATGAAAAATGTTACAAGTAAGTGTTGTCAGCCAACTTACACATTTAGTTGAGGGGGTCCAGGTTTAGCCTGTTTGACAGGAAAGCTACTTTGAACAATTGTCCTAATTGCCCTAAAGAAAAGATAGAGAAAAAATTAACAAGAAGGTCACTTCAACCATAACCAATATAATAACCTAACAAATGTGAGATTTCATACACAGCTTCAGCAGCATGCTTTTTATCTATACAGCCATAAATAAAATGTCTCCACTTCCAGACTCACAGTTCCAAAGATGCCCAGCGAGATCCCTGGAGCAAAAGGAGATGGTAAAAGCAGGATGCTGAAAGGCATGGAGCACAGAAAGGAGGCTGCCCAGCAGAGGGCTTCGGGGCTCACCATCTGTTGTAGAGGAGGATCGCCATGGCAGTGGTCGGGGGAAGGGCTGCCAGGTCCATGTCCACATGCTTGGTCCCAGGAGGGACTTTGCTGATGCACAGCAGCTCGTTCAGCAGCATATTCAACACCGGAACGGACAGGCTTGAGAGAAGCAAAGGTGCATGCCTGCACATTAGCTACACAAATGTCTACTGTGAGTGAAAACAACTACACTGCTCAAGGATCACATCTGCAGGGTTACCTATTAGATCCCCGACCTTTCACTATAAACGTAAGCAATACAAAAGTGGGCAAATATTTAATAAGCACTCATCATGCATCTAACTATTCAACCTATTACCAATCTTCTTGCACTTTTCTTACCACTTCCCAAATTATCCAGAATTCAGTGTACATGTAAAAAATGTAGCTTTCCTTTTTTCAAATAGGGTCTTGCTATGCAACCTAGGCTGGTATCAAACTGGCAGCCTCCTCCAGTCTCAGCCTCTAAGGTACTGGCTTAACAGGAGTACAGAACCACACCTTGCAAAAAATGGTTTTTTTGGTTGTTGTTGTTTTGGGGTTTCTTTTTTTTTTTTTCTTTTTGGTTTTTCGAGACAGGGTCTCTCTGTGTAGCCTTGGCTGTCCTGAACTCGCTTTGTAGACCAGGCTGGCCTTGAACTCACAGCGATTCGCCTGCCTCTGCCTCCCGAGTGCTGGGATTAAAGGCGTGTGCCACCACGCCCGGCTTGTTTTTGGGTTTCTTGAGACAGGATTTCTCTATGAAGCCTTGACTGTCCTAGATGTGCTTTGCAGACACAGAGATCCACCTCCCTCTGCCTCCCCGACTGCTGGGATTATAAGAACGCGCCACTACTACCTGGCTAAAAAGTGAATACTTAACAAAATGACAGTATTAATTTTGTTTGTTTTGTTTTTCGAAACAGCATTTCTCTGTGTAGCCTTGGCTGTCGTAGACTCATCTTGTAGACCAAGCTGGCCTTGAACTCATAAAGATCTTCCTGCTTCTGTCACCCTACTGACAGTATTAATTTCACACAGAATAATTTACATTTCCCAGCACTGGGAAGGAAGACACATGAGATCGCTGGGTTTTCTAGGACAGCCTGGTCTATATAGTGAGTCCTTGTCTCAACACCACCATTACCACCACCACCACCACCCCCAAAAAAGAAAAAAAAAAGCAATAATTTACATTTGATTATCATCAAATAACTAACTGGAGGTTTGGGCGTGTAGCCAACAGTAGTTTACTTGTCCAGCATGCACAAGGTCATGGATTCAATTCCCAGCAACAGAAAAAATAATAAGTGCTCAATTTTCTAATTGTTTCATATATCCCATGTAGGTTTTTTGTTTGTTTGTTTGTATTATTACACAGTGTTTGGCCTCCATGTACACCTGCAGGACAGAAGATGGCATCAGATCACATTATAGATGGTTGTGAGCCACCATGTGGTTGCTGGGAATTTAACTCAGGACCTTTGGAAGAGCAGGTGGTGCTCCTAACCTCTGAGCCATCTCTGCAGCCCCACCATGTGTGTTTAATATTCCATACATTATCATGGATGCATATGTCTTTTGTCCTCTTTTTCTTTTTCTTTTCTTTTTTTTTTTTTTGAGACAGGGCCGCTCTGTGTAGACTTGGCTATCCTGGACTCACTTTGTAGACCAAGCTGGCCTCAAACTCACAGTTATCTGCCTGCCTCTGCCTCCCAAGTGCTAGGATTAAAGGCATGTGCCACCTTTTGTTGTCTATTCATGTGGTCAGGTTTCCCCTCAGACTAAATCCTGGAAGCCAGGCATGGTGCCACATACGTATATTCCCAACATCTGGAAGGCACAGGCAAGATACCAGGAGTCCAAGGCCATCATCCACTACAGAGCTTGAAACCAACCCAGGCTACATAAGATCATGGGTTATACAACCAAAAAATAATAAATGTACTTTTAAAATTATATTTAATGCTGAAGAACACATAGTGGAAAAGAATGTTTTGAAATACTACATTAATTAAAGTACAAATCTCAGAAGTTAGGTCTGACATACAACTGTAAGTCAGAGACAGGAGAATTTGAAACCAGCCTGGGCTACACAGTGAACGCCTGTTTAGGCAAAATATTTAAGATCTTATAGTTTATAACAGTGAAAATTAGAAAAGGGGCTGGAGAAATGGGCCACTGGATTTAAGGGTACTGGCTGTTCTTACAGGACGGAGGTTCAATTCCTAGCACCCACATGACCACTCTAGTTCCAGGGGATCTGAGCCCTTTTCTGACTTCCAAGGACACCATGCACATATGTGGTACATAGACACACATGCTGGCAAGATATTCATAGAGTAAATTTAATTAATTTCATTAATTTACTTATTAAATTAATTAAATTTAGTTACTTAATTAGAAAATAAACAAAAAGGCCTGGTCTACAGAGGGAGTTCTTGGAACCTGACAAAAACCCTGTCTCAAAAAAAAAAACCCAACAATACCCAGGCAGTAGTGGCGCATGCCTTTAATCCCAGCACTGAGGAGGCAGAGGCTGGCGGATCACTGTGAGTTCGAAGCCAGCCTGCTCTACAAAGTGACTCCAGAACAGTAAAGGCTACACAGAGAAACCTGAGTCTCGGAAAACAAAAACAAACAAAAAAACAACCTAACTCTTGAATATTTTGCCATGAACACGCAGAAAACTAATATTTTACAACACTATCAGAAAAACACTATAATATAGACAGAAACAAAGATATCTAAATAGTGCTCCAAATGAAATTCCATTTAAATTTTTATACCTTTTCTCCAATATGTCTAAATCCCACTTTAAATGTGCAGCAACTTTAAGAGCAAGAAGCTTTAGGATGCGATTTCTCTTGTTATCAGGTGGAGGCTGGACTTGGTTTTGCTCATTAACGGAAGGTTTGGAAGCCTGTTCCAAAAACTGAACTATAAGCTGAACTGGTGCAGGATCTAGGATTTAAAAGAAAACAAATTCTTAAGGCTTTCATTACAAATATGCAAGAGACACTGGAGAGGCAGAGGCAGGTGGATTTCTGTGAGTTAGAGATCAGCCTGGTCTACAATGAGAGTCCAAGACAGCCAGAGATACACAGAGAAATCAAATCCTATCTCAAAAAACCCCAGGCCGGGCTGTGGTGGCACATGCCTTTAATCCTAGCACTTGGGAGGCAGAGGCAGGCAAATCCAGGACAGTCAAGGCTACACAGAGAGACCCTGTCTCAAAAAACCAAAGAAAAAAGAAGAAGAAGAAGAAGAAGAAGAAGAAGAAGAAGAAGAAGAAGAAGAAGAAGAAGAAGAAAAACCAAACCCTCCCAAAAACACACAAACAAACAAAATATACAAAAAGATTCACTACAGTGGTTTTTGGGGTTTCTGTTTGTTTGGTTGGTTGGTTGGTGTGTTTGGTTTGGTTTTTATTTGTTTGTTTTACTGCACTGTTTTTTGTTTCTAACCACAAAGTACTACCATATTTTCCAGCATATAAGACGACCCCCAACTTTTCCAGTCAAAATATTTTTGGAATATACTCGCCATATCAATGCACCCTGTGCAGCAGACTCCAGCATCTGTCTAGTTGCAGGTAGGGCACAGAGAGCCAGGTGCTTTATTTAACGCTGGCAGCCAGCCAGTGCCAGGCAACACTGCCCCTTTAAGGGGAGCTCCACACTCACCCTGAAGACCTGCAGCCCTCAGAGTCAAACCCCTGCTCCTCTTCTCCTTGAGGTACAGGAAGATATATGCAGCTTGCTCCTTTCTGCTTCATATCCTGCCGCGCCCGCCGCACCCCCTCTCCACGGTGAATCCGCCTGGCATCCCCTCACTATATGCACAAGGGGAAGCAAGCCACAGGTAACTAAGTAGCAGGCATGTAAGATGACCCCAATTTTGGCACAGAATTTTTGGGGGTTTAAAAAAAAGTTGTCTTATACACCAGAAAAATACAGTACAAACAGCTGTGTAGGTATACTGACTAAAAAATGAGATACATGTGAAGGGGGCAGGGGCAACATCTGGAAGTGAGGTCAGAGATAGTTATAGTGCAGCTTAGTGGTTACCAGCTTGTTTGATAAGCAAGAGGGCCTGGGTTCAATTCCCAGTACTAGCGGAAAGGGCGGGTAGAGTGAGGAGAAAGAGATTTTAAAAACGAGCTCAGAACAAAGCATTTCACACGGAAGAACTAAACACTACAGGGTCCAGTCCATCATATGACCAGGGCTAATTAGAGGAAAGATGTGCAGGCTGCAGAACTACTGTTTTGGCAGTTAGGGTCTTTTATTGAGTTACGACTCTGCCCTTGTTTCCCACACTGAAAAGCAGAGGCTAATGCCTCTTCACGTATTATAAAGGCTTCATTAAGTAATTTGAGGGTGTAGAGCTAACTAAGCATAGTGGCTTGGCACCCTGCAACCCTTAACAATATGTTAATAAGAAAGCCCTAAGCTACTCTTGATACAACTGTCCCCCCTAACGATGCCAACTTTCCTAAAGTCTCCTACAAGTCCGAGGACAAATTTGTATTAGAGCTGAGCAAACTAAAGGTAGCGAGCTTACATTCTATCTTTACAGAAATGCCCTGAAAGAGGAAAACAGCATGTTCCTTGCCCAACAACCTTTATGCAAACATTAATATCCCTATACCGCCTGGCGATTGCAGCGCAGTTCCTGCTTTCGGGGATTTTTATTTTAAGTCGGGGCTCGTCATCCCCCGGGTGAGGACACAAGAACCGAAGGCTCAGAGCGGCTGGCTCCAGGCTCCGCGGCGCCGTCAGCCCCCAGGGCCGTGCGACTCCGGGAACCCGGCCCCCTCAGGCGTGTGCGGGCGCCCCACGCTGTGAGGCCGCGGCCGACGGACGAGCCTTTTGTCTGGAGCTTTGTCTCAGCCGCTCCGCGGCGACACCCAGGACCCGGGCATCGTCAAGCTGGGCCCGTTGGGCCGCGGCCGCCCGACACTCGGGGCAGCGGGGCCGCCGACCACGCCCGCCCGCTCGCTTACCCGGGCAGGGCTTGCGCAGATGCTTCTCCAACAGCGACTCCTCCAGCAGGAACTCGAACCAGCAGGTCTGCGGCGGGGTGCAGGGCCGGCTGGAGGTGGCTGCCTCCCGGTCCGCCGCCTCCGCGCTCATCCTGCCCCCGCCGCTGCTGCTCCCGCCGCTTCCCGGCTCCAACCTGACCCTCGCCGGACCCTGCGTCCAGCGGAACGGCCGGGAACCTCCAGATGGCTCGCTCGCACGGCCCAAGATGGCGGAGTTGCCAGCCCGAGCCCGTCCCCGGATCTGCCGCTCGCCGAGCTCTCGACCAATCGCTGTTCGACTTCGGAGGAAAGGGGCGGGATCAGCAGGCCGCTCCGCCTCCTGCCTGGCGTGGACTCGCCTTGCCCCTCAGAAGCTAGGTTCTGGCCGGCGGGGCTTTCCAGGTTCCCTGGGAGTGCCTGCCATCACAGACAAAAATAAAGGGACTTCGGTGTCTTCTTCGTAATAAGACGAAGGAGACCCGATCTTGTTGCTTTGTCTATCTTTCTGAGATTCCTTCCCACCTACCTCTCCCCGTTACCTAAATGCAGATTGCATACCGTAAGATCCAATTTTTCTGCGACTCGCTATTTAGGACCTAGTTAATCCTCCTACTATCTCCAGTCTGTAAACACCATTTTTACACTTGCCAACATTCTGTAACGTTCTTAAGTACCGTTATCAACAAAACTATAGAGCAAAGTGTGGTGGAGCATGCCTGTAAAACTCAGCACCTGGGAACAGAAGCCAAAGATCACCTCAAGTTAAAGGCCAGATTGGTCTTCATAGAGTTCCAGGGATCCTGGGGGCTGATCTAGACCAAATAGCCCAAGGAGAGAAACTGAAGAAAACTCCCAACGCCTACCGTGGCCCTACACACACCCCATAGAAAATGTCACAAATATGTATTACTACAGATGACTGATTTTATAAGGGACCCTGAAAAACACAGAAATTCAGATTTAGTCACTTTCGTGTGGATACCTCTCCTTCAGTTTTGTTTTGATTTGTTTGAAACAGGGTTTCACACTGTAGCCCAGAACGGCCTGAAACTATGTAGCCCAGGCCAAACTTTAGCCGGCATCAGTCTTATAGGTCACCATGTTTTTTGTTCGTTGGTTTGTTGGTGGGTATCTGTTGTTTTGCTTTTAGATTTTTTAATAAAAGATTTCACCCTCATACAGATATGCATGCAGACAAAACACCAATGCACATAAAATATAAAATATAAGAATAAATCATTTACAAAAACAAAAGATGTATTATGTCTACAGTGTTGTGTCTGCATGTACACCTGTATGCCAGAAGAGGGCAGTAGATCTTGTTACAGACGGTTGTGAGGCGTTATGTGGGTGCTGGGAATTGAACTCAGGACCTCTGAAAGAGCAGCCAGTGCCCTTAACCTCTGAGCCATCTCTCCCGCCCTTTAGATTTCTTTTTAGAAGAATTAAATACAACCCTGTATAGACTATGTAAATGTAGCCTGTAAGGACTCTGGAGGTGGACCTTACAAACTTCAGAGAGCTGTATGACAAGCCTTTGCCTCTAGTCCCAGCTTTGTTGCAGCTTTGAAAACCAGCAATACATTTAAAGCTATAATAAAGCCATGTTAGTGCCTTAAACGTCTGTCTTGGTGTTACTTGTAAACAGTATCTGGGTGAACAGAGAACTGAGACCTCAGTTCCCTGAGGAAACAGAGCCTGCGTTGCTGATTGTCACACTAAGCCAGAGCTGTTTCTGCATCAGTCTGTCTTTATTTATTTATTTATTTATTTATTTATTTTAAAGAAGATTTATTTATTATTATGAATACAGTGTTCTGCCTGCATGTACACCTGCAAGCCCGAAGAGGGCATCAGATCACATTATAGATGGTTGTGAGCCACCATGTGGTTGCTGGGAATTGAACTCAGGACCTCTGGAGGAGCAGTCAGTGCCCTTGACCTCTGAGCCATCTCTCCAGCCCCCATCAGTCTGTCTTTAAATGGCAACTCCCATGCTCTTCCTTTAATGTTTGAAGTTTAAAGCCTTCTACAGTGACAGACAAGATTGGCAAAGAAAATGGCTGGACAGGTACCGACATGTTGGCATTTTCAAATTGCATAAAGGGAAAAATACAGTCCTCTGGCAGTGGCAAGTCTGCCACCGCCAACTGGGCCTCTGCAGAAAATATCATAGGAATCTCTTTCTCTCACTTCCAAATAGTAAGCTTTTTTGTTTTGTTGTGTTGTGTTTTTTGTTTTTCGTGACAGAGTTTCTCTGTGTGTAGCCTTGGCTATCCTGCATTCACTTTGTAGACCAAGCTGGCCTTGAACTCACAGAGTTCCGCCTGCCTCTGCTTCCTGAGTGCTGGGATTAAAAGCATGCATCACCATGCAGGGCCAAAGCAGTAAGGTTTTATGTGACGGGATTTAAAACACAAATTCTTCTGTGTACAGACAGATAGGACACAAATTCATAGTGCACTTTTATGATTGGATCTCAGAATTTTCCTCAGTAGCCAGAGAGGTAGTGTCACGTTAATATATTGCCTGTAGAAACAGGCCCTGTTTACTACTGTTTTCACTGCTAAGTCACAATTGTCTCTTGGGGTGGAGAGATGGCCCAGCAGTTAGGAACACTGACTGTTCATCCAGAGGACCTGATCCCAGCACCCATATGGCAGCTAACTACTGCCTGTACCCCCAGAATTTGACACCTTTACACAGACATACATGCAGGCAAACCACCAATGCACATAAAATTAAAAATTAAAAACAAACAAATAAAGGCCTCTTGCCTCAATAACAACAAACCCAAGCTCTTACACTCAGCTGGCTTGCTGAGACTGAGGATGAAGGATGCAGTGAAATCTGCTTTCTCCACATTGCACACTGTGAAAGGAGCCATCAAAGAGCGTGATAAGGCTGGGGAGTGGCAACCGTCCCATTTGTCCTGACAACCCCTTTGTTTTTCAAGACAGAGTCTCCCCAGGCATGTACCATATGCCTTAAATGCCAGCACTAAGGAGGCGGAGACAGATGGATCTCTGTGAGTTCGAGGCCAGCCTAGTTTACAAAGTGAGTCCAGGACAGCCAGGGCTACACAGAGAAATCCTGTCTCGAAAAACCAAAAAGAAAGAAAGAAAAAGAGTCTCACTAGTAGCTCTGGCTGTCCTGGAACTCACTATGTAGACCAGGCCATCAAATACCATCAATTACATGGTGGGGTTGGTCTGGTGCTAAATATTCTAATGTTAATTAATTTGCTCCCTGAGATCTGCCTGCTGTCCTTTACAAGCAGGCACTTAGGTACCCAAAATGATATTTGTAATCCTTGCCTCCAAATTATCTCTGATTGGCTAGTTAAATGCCTACATACCTGGGCAGGGCAGAAGTGAGGTAGGCAGAGCTAAAGTTCAAGGGCTGGGAGGAAAGCAGCGTCATCGGGAGAGACAGGTACGAGAAGGAAGAGAGAGCAGCATGGGTTTAGCATAGGGAAGAACCACATGGCCCGGAGGAATTTTCTCTGAGATCAGCACGGCTGGAGAGAAGCAGCCCAGAGGGAAAGCATGTCTAAGGAATTACATTATTCTGGATGGGAAGTAGCCCAGATAGGAATGATTAAAGAAAACAGCATGGGACGTGGGACTGGGAGATGATGAGGTAGTTTAGGGAGTTAATATCTGCCCATTCCCAGGTGAAACAGACAGATGGCTCAGTGGTTAAGAGCACCGACTGCTCTTCCAGAGGTCCTGAGTCCAATTCCCAACAACCACATGGTGGCTCACAACCGTCTGTAATGAGATCGGGTGCCCTCTTCTGTCGTGCAGGCACACATGCAGGCAGAGCACTGTACACAGTAAATAAATCAGGTATCTGTGTCTTTTATCTATATGGGAGTGGGCCAACAATAACCGCCGCAGTAATTATACAGTTTAATAATCGGTATTAGTAACCCACTTCCCACAGCTCTAGAATGAGGAGGTACGTGTGCGGGTTAGTGGGAGCTGCCTAAAGCTGAGGACAAGGTGGCTGCAACTCGCAGCCAAAAAGGATGGAGTTTGTTTGTGGTGGGTGTCTTGAAGTTGGTTGTGGGGATAACTGCACATCAGGGAACACTACTGAAACCCACTGAATTGTCTACTTAAGTGAGTAAGCTGAATGACTGATTCTATCTCAATAAATTTAACAACAAAGTTCAAGTACAAGTTAAAGACAGCTTAAAATTCTGAGACATTTTATTATGAAAACAAAACAAGGAGGGTAAATGAGCACAAAAGAACTTCATTATTGATAAAAGGATATTAATGTTACAAAATCTGGGATGAAACTGCTTACAGTTATCAACAACTCCTTTAAAGCATTTGTAGTTACTGGTGCCTTATAATTTTGCGGAGATGTACCTTAGTTACAGAAGGAATGCATTTACTCCAAATACACTTCATGGTAGCTATGACTCAGAGACCAACCTATTAAAGGCAGCTATTCACTCTTGTTAAGTAGCTGTACAAGGCTGCTGGCTTAAAACAGGAAAAGGTAACTTATGAGACACTGAATGTTTCTGTTATGCCATTGTTACACAAAATATAGATTAATGGTCACAAGTAAAGTCTATTTCTTATAAAACTGCACATAGTTTCCATATGTAAGATTACAATTTTGCCATCCCAGGAGTCATAAGCAGAAATAATCCAGAGAAACCTTTATACTTAATTCAACACATTTGATTCCAAAATGCCCTTTTTATTACAGATGCAAGGCTGTCATATATATCCCTTTGCAACACTGCATCTAATTTAAAGCATTAACTCTATACATTGAAAAAAACTCAGTAATTCAGGTAAGAACTTGTTTGATTTTCCTTGTAATTTGCAGACCCAGAATTCTAATACACATTGAATCTAAAGCTATTACAAATAGTCACAATAGAGACTATGTACTTAATTTTTGAATTTTTTTTTTCAGATAGGGGTGAATCCAGGCTGGCCTCAAGCTCATTTATGTAGCTGAGGATGACTTTGAACACTTGATCCTTCTGTCTCTACCTCTCAAGTGCACTACCACACACGACAAAACTAGATATGTTAAAAACTGGATAAAAGAAGAAAGGACATGCTAAAATATAAATTAGAAAGTAGTTATTAGCTTTAAAAAGGTTCCTAAATATACAGAATTAGTAGCACATGTCCTATAAATACTCATGCATTACAAATAAATTTACCAAAAAATCAATTTACAAAGAACTGTCAACCCCCCCCAAATACTTTTATACAAAAAGAGGCATCAAAATGTGTTACCAATTCAAAATTAATGGGCACCAAGAAACATTTCTCAAGACTAAAGTTAACTTAAGAAAGTTACACAAGAAATTAGTAATGTATTTTAGGCATGTTTTTTAGGCCAAAATTATTAATACACTTTGACTCCCATTTCTCCATTCTTTGTTGGCTCGATCTGGACAGTATGAAGGAGTGTCAGAACACTGAGGATATTGGCAATCAGGATCACTGTCCTGGAAAGAAAAGCCTTTGTGAGCTTGCACGTGTGCACGTGGGTGTGTAAAGTTAGTGCTGGAATATAGCACTTACTACTTAGAGTGTAAAACTGTACCAGTATAATGCAAAACACCAAGACACGTATACCAAATATCACCATCACCACCACCACCACCACCATCATCATCTTTTTTTTTTTTTTTTTTTTTTTGGTTTCTCAAGACAGGATTTCTCCATGTACCCTTGGTTGTCCTGGACTAGCTTTGTAGACCAGGCTGGCCTCGAACTCAAGAGATCTGCCTGCCTCTGCCTCCCTGAGTGCTGGGATTACAGGTGTGCGCCACTGTGCCCAGCTGCCGGAGTTATTTTTTTTTTTTAAGTACTAAACTCATAGAGTCCATATCACATGCCTTATCAAGTAAGTTTCACTTGTTGGACTATTTGGCATTCGAGAGGTTAAACAAGAAGTTCTTGACAAAGGTTTGCTTATTACTGAGTTGAAGTTAACAGTGATAGTGGCATGGGGACTTTGTGTTTCTTGCTGCTGGGGAACAACCCAGAAGCCCCTGCACACTAGGCAGATGCACCAGGACACTCGGACACAAGGACGGTACCAAGTGGACCGACTTTCTCAGCCTTCCTACATTTTATCAAGGTGGCAAAAGGTACCAATGTTTTCTCTTGGAAAACAAAATAGGTAATAGGCTACAAAATATAAAATGAATTTAGAAATAAAGACGCTAAGGCACTTACTTCAAAGGGTATGTTATATTAAGAGCAAATGCGTTTTATATCTTTGAGGAATTCCCACCCCAGTCCCATAAACTCTGCTTCTTCGAGGCAGCTTTCCTGTGGGATCTAGCAGCTGCTAGGGACCCAGTTACAATCACTTTTCATTTCTTACTCTACAAATTACAGGAAATTTTAAATGCTTTTAACATAGTTTCCAGTGTTACTGTCTTAGTGACAGTGAAGACAGGAGTCATCACTTTATTCTTCTCTTTCCTTTACTGGTGTCCCCCCCTCCCCCCGCCCCCCGCAGTGCTGGGAACTGAACCCAGGGCTTTGTAGATGCCAACCTAATGCTCTGCCAACCTAATGCTCTGCCACAGATCGGCACATCCTCAGCTAATACTGTCATTTCTATAATAAACTTACTTCTTGTTTCAGTTGATGCTGAGTGAAAAGTTAAGTATAAACTCTGTTTGTTTTTTGGAGACAAGAGTCTCACTATGTAGCTCTGGCTGTCCTGAAACTCACTCTGGAGACCAGGCTGGCCTTGAACCCAGAGATCCGCCTGCCTCTGCCTCTTGAGTGCTGGGATTAAAAAGTGAACCACCAGCCGGGCGGCGGTGGCGCACGCCTTTAATCCCAGCACTCGGGAGGCAGAGGAAGGCGGATCGCTGTGAGTTTGAGGCCAGCCTGGTCTACAAAGTGAGTCCAGGATGGCCAAGGCTACACAGAGAAACCTTGTCTCGAAAAAACCAGAAAAAAAAAAAGTGAACCACCATGCCTGGGACTAATTATAAACTTTTAACTAAAAAATTCACTGTA
The DNA here is from genome assembly GCF_903995435.1 of Acomys russatus. Classification (NCBI taxonomy): domain Eukaryota; kingdom Metazoa; phylum Chordata; class Mammalia; order Rodentia; family Muridae; genus Acomys; species Acomys russatus. Next base: position 35,585,501 of record NC_067138.1, read on the forward strand.
CCTGTTTCAGAAATAAGTTGACAGAAACAAAAGCAATTTACTAATACAACAAACAAAACTAAAACTAACTTAGCATATGTCAATAAAAATTTAATTGACTATTTCATATTACAAGGGAAACACAGTGTGTACTTCCCCTTCACAATATAAAAACTGTCTCTACACACTTTGATCACAAAATGACCGTGGGCTTTTCACTGTGTACTTGAGTGGCTGGTAGTTTTTCATAAGGCCCGATGCTGCACACTGTGACTGCCAAGATGTTCGGAGTCAGGCTGAGCCCCACTGCCACGGCTGCTGTCTACAGGTGAAATAAGGATGTAAGGGAGCGAACAGGACCACGTAGACTACACTACAAGATGCGACAGACGCCAGCTAAGCTCCGAAAGTTACTCGAAATGCACATACTTGGAAAAAAAAGTACATATATATTACAGAAAGAAAGGAAACATGCTCAGATGCAATTGTGCAGCACTCTAACAAACAAAAGGCTACAGAACAGTTCACGGAGCAGCTGTGTCCTGTAAATTAATATGCATCCTATCAAACCATTTTTCTACAGACTTTATCTTCAATCTTCCTCTTTTTTATTATTATTATTTGGTTTTTCAAAACAGAGTTTCTCTGTATAGCCTTGGCTGTCCCAGATACGTGTTGGAGACCAGGCTGGCCTAGAACCCAAAGAAATCCACCTGCTTCTGCCTCCTGAGTCTGAGACTAAAGGCGTGCGCCACCACACCCAACTTATCCTGGATGTCTTCAAGAGGTCAAACTAATTTAGAATTTCTTCCCCCACCCCACCCCTAAAAAAAAAAAACCAAAAACCAAGGTCTTACTGTGTAGCTCTGGCTGTCCTGGAACTCACTATGTAGACCAGGCTGGCCTCAAACACATAAAGATTCACCTGCCTCTGCCTCTCAATGCTGGGATTAAAGGCATGCGCCACTACACCCAGAATTTCTTTTAATGATTCAAAAATGAGAATACACAAAGGAATATACCATTTATACTCTGAACTGTTGAAAATTTTATTTAACTCTCAATTTGCTCTTAGGTTTAAATGCATCTGCATATACCTCCAGAAACGGATGCTCATGGTAGTGTACATATTATTATTGTGACAGTGTTAATTTTTTTACTTAATATATCCATAGAAAATGTAATTAGATTGTATACTCCACAGCCAAAAAAACTATAAAATTCTTTTAAATGTCCACTAATATAAATATATATGTATGTATATATTAACAAGAGTGATTGTTTTAGCATGATTACACTGTTATCAACTTAATGGGCATACGTGAGAAAAGTCAATCACGTAACAGTCATGAAACAATTAAATGTACTAATTTGTCCCATGTATCATAAGAACGTGCTCTCACTGCAGCAGATGATAGAAACAGTTTCATAAAAACACTCATTTCCCTTATGTTCTTTCCATTTTCATTTAAATGTCACATATTTTTAATTAACATTTAAATTATTTTTAATTGTAAAAAATTTACATCTGTTACAAACTTGCTTGGAGAATTTTCTCTTGCACTATGGACTTAAATCACATGAAGTACTTATTAAAAATTATGTTTTCAAAGTAAACACTGACCTTGAAAATATTCAAATTAAAGTTCAATATTATAGAATAGGGTTATGAGGGAACACTGCAACAGGGAAATCTTTACATCGCATACCAAGGAAGAAAGCTGTGAGGAAGGCGGCAGTGGTGGATCTGACACTTTACTAAATGACAACAACGTCTGACCATCTACTTCCAAGAAGACCCTAAAGCCAGGCATCGGCAGGGTGGGGAGTAGCAGCGTTTCAAATACCCACACTCAATCTCCAAGACACTGGGCAGGGCCGCGGAAAGAGCATTTTACTTCAAGTAACACGTCTTTGAAATGGAGGCTCTGTTATTTTTCAAGATTGGAAGGATATCACAGTGTTGACTCTGTATACGAAGTAGGATCTGTTCCAGTGCACTCTAGTGAAGTAATTCACATAGGGAGAATAGTTGACTTTCACTTCATGACAAAATCGCCCATATTTTGAATGGGTTAACTTGTCACCTTCTTCCCAAGCCACCTGTCAAAAAATAAGCAGCACAATATTAGAAACTCACTAAATTTTATGATGTAATCCTTTTACTATGGAACATATACACACACATATATTATATGAAAATTACTGTTAAACATAGTGTAAAATATCTTATGGTATTTACCAAATTTAAGCCTTTTCCTAAATCCTCATAACCACTAAATTCCTGAACACTGAGCTTGAGAAATAAACATAAAATGTTTGCAGTTTGTAAAGGATTTCATTCTAAGATTTAGCTGTCATAGTTTCTACAGTCTACTGCCAGCACTGTGAGGAATTCTCACACAGCCTCAAAGGATAAGCACGGAGCATGCTATCCTCTAACACAATCACATCTTCGTGTGTAGGGCCGTCGTCACCGAACAGGCACGCGCGTGTGTGTGAGGCTTCCACCTTCCCATCCACAATGCTCACCACCAGAGCTCAGCTAAGTTTAAGTTGTAGGGTTTTTTAATTTCATGTTTGCGTGCGTGCGTGCGTGCGTGCGTGCGTGCGTGCGTGCGTAGGTCAAGGGGCAACTTTCAGGAGTCCCAGGATTGAAACTCAAGTTTTCAGGCTTGGAAACAAAAAACTTTACCCACTAAGGCGGCTCGCTGGTTTCTATGATATTATTGTATCGCCTGTAACAGACATAGGCAGCCAACATTCATAGCACAGCGGCTGTTAGTGCCTGCTATGATATGAGGGAAAGAGCAGAAAGGTAGGGTGATAAAGACTAGAAAGGCAACAGAGAGCAGACAGAAAGAAATCAGTAATTGCTAAATATCACTTCGTGATTACATCCCCTCTGTCACCAATAAATCAAAATTATGTTATCGAGCACCATCTGACAGCATTCAAAATACATGCAGCGCTCACAACTGTCTGTGACTCCAAGATCTGACACCCTCACAACCAGCACACATAAATTAAAATTAAACATTTTAAAAAATACATGCAGCACAAAGTAAGCCTATTTAGTCATGGAGACAGGAAAATGGGATTTTTTTTTTTTTCGAGACAGGGTTTCTCTATGTAGCCTTGACTGTCCTGGATCACTTAGTAGACCAGGCTGGCCTCAAACGCACAGCGATCCACCTGCCTGTATCTCCTAAGTGCTGGGATTAAAGGCGTGCACCACTACTACCCGGCTGAAAATGGGAAATTTTTAAAGATTTATTTTTATTTTCTGTGGATAAGTGTTTTTGCCTGTCTGTATATATGCATCCATCATGCATGCAGTACCTTCAGAGGCCAGCAGAGGGCATTAGATCACCTCAAACTGGAGTTAACAGGAGGTTGTGAGCTGCTATGTGAACCATGAGACCTCAGCCTGGGTTCTCTTAAGGGCAAGAAGGCTCTTTAATGCCGAGCCACCTCTCCAAGCCTGAAAAATGGGAACTGTGAAAACAAATTCCTCACCTCCAAACTGGCCTTGGCTTACTAAGACAAACGTGATTATTTCAGAAGGGACAGAAAAAATCCTAAATCCTGGCGACCTAAACAGAATTTGTCCTACAACTCAGAGTGATGTATTGATCTTTTTCTCGTCCTCTAGCCTAATTTTCTCAGGGGTAAAAGCACCTGTTCCCACCAGGCCTATTGTCAGACTTACAACTTCTCCTGTAAGCCGTCTTGGTTACTGGATAATGTAGTGGATCTACTGCACGCTGAGAGGGAAGGTGGCAGCTAAAACTCACGTAGGAAGACGATTAGGCTACACAAAGTTAGAAACAACCCATTTTTCAAATGGTTACTTACATGTCCATTTGCAACATCTAGTAAATCTTTAACCCTGCAGCCTCTCCCAGTTCCCACCTCATTGCAGATGGCATCTTCTACAATTAGGTAGTTAACTTTGTAAGATCTCAGTATTTTATAAATATCCTCAGCAGATCGCTTGGAATAGATTTGGTAAATCTGAAAGGAAATAATTAAAAGAAACTTTAAAAGACACTGAAAGCACCCGTTAATTAAAGTTACACAGCTTTAATAAAATACACTTAACAGAGATGGAGAGAAGGCTCAGCAGTTAGGAGCACACATTACTCTTGCAGGAGACCTGAGTTTGGTTCCCAGCACCTGCACAAGGCAGTTCACACCTGCTCTAACTCCATCTGCAGGGTCGAGGACATCCTCTTCTGGACCCCTGAGACACTTGTGTCACATGCATACATCCCTTGCCTAGTTAATCCATATTGTAGTGTAGCATGCTTAAGTACTTCCTTATGTCAAAGACAAGTAATATTTATTCTATTAACATAAGGATAAGACATTTAAAAAATATTTATTTATGTTTACAGTGTTTTGCCTGCATGTACACTTGCATACCAGAAGAGGGCACCAGATCTCATTAGATAGTGGTGAGCTTCTATGTGGTTGCTGGGAATTGAACTCAGAACCTCTGGAAGAGCAAGCAGTGCTCTTAACCACTGAGCCATCTCTCAGCCCAGGATAAGACATTTTGCTTATCTATCATCAGTCATAAACATTTTGGTTGCTTCCACTTTGGGGCCACTATAGATAATATAGATGAATATTTATATAGTCTTGTGCAGGACATAGATTTTCATTTCTAACAGAATTGCTATGTCAGAAGGTTAGCTGCAATTAATCTTATGAAGACTCTGACTACGTAGAATATCTACGTAGCCCTGGCAGTCCTAGAATAATATGAAGAGCAGCAGGCTCTCCTTGACTTCACAGAGATTGTCCTGCCCCTGCCCACCACACCCTTCAGTGCTGAATTAAAGTGTAGACCACCAAGCCCAGCTCACGTGTCCCTTGCTGGTAGCTATGCTACTTGGTATGCAGAGCTATGTACTTGTGGATCTGATTTTCATTTTCCTGAGGGTTAATGACGTTGTGTACCATTTCACACACAAATTGGTCACTTCTTTGAGAAAAAAAATGCCATAGAAGTCCTTTGCCTATTTTCTTTTTTTTTTTTAAGATTTATTTATTTATTATTATATATACAGAGCTCTGCCTGCATATACACTTGCATGTCAGAAGAGGGCACCAGATCTCATTGTAGATGGTTCTGAGCCACCATGTGGTTGCTAGGAATTGAACTCAGAACCTTTGGGAGAGCAGTCAGTGCTCTTAACCTCTGAGCCATCTCTCCAGCCCCCCTTTGCCTATTTTCAAAATTTAATCATCATCATTATCAGGGTCCTTGGAGACAGGATTTCTTTGTGTAGCAGTGGCTGTCCTGGAACTTACTCTAGATCAGGCTGACCTCCAACTCAAAAGGATTCACCTACTTCTGCCTTCCAAGTACTGGGAATAAAAGTGTGCGTCACCACCACCCAGCTTTGTTTTACTATTGAGTTGTAATAGTTCCTATAGTTCTTTTATTGCCATGTGTCAGAATGCTCATTTTCCATATGAGATAAGAGTCAACAATGTGCCCAGCGGTGGTGATGCACGCCTTTAATCCCAGCACTCAGGAACAGAGGCAGGCGGATCCCTGTGAGTTTGAGGCTAGCCTGGTCTACAAGAGAGTCCAGGACAGCCAGAGACAGTCTGTCTTGAAAAACCAAAAAAACAAAACAACAACAACAACAACAACAACAAAAAGAACAAGAAAATTTGGCCAGGGGCTGGAGCGATGGCTCAGAAGTTAAGAGCACTGACTGTTCTTCCAAAGGCCCTGAGTTCAATTCCCAGCAACCTCATGGTGGCTCATAATCATCTATAATGAGATCTGGTGCCCTTCTCTGGCCTGTAAGCATACATGCAGGCAGAATACTATATAAATAATACATCAATAAATCTTAAAAAATAAATAAATTGCCATTCAGAAATAATGAGAAAGGGTGTGATTAGATGGCCATCTCATCACAAATTTTTCAGACCTATGGTGCTACAATACTATTTATTCTGAAAAAAAAAAAAATCAAGATCTAATACCTAGACTGAGTAAGATCCTAGAGCTGGAGAGATTTCTCAGTGTTTAAGAAGACTGGTTATAAGCCAGGCGTAGTGGTGCACACCTTTGATCCCAGCACTTGGGGGGCAGAGGCAGGCAGATCGCTGTGAGTTCAAGGCCAGCCTGGACTACAGAGTGAGTAAAGGACAGGCAAGGCTACACAGAGAGACCCTGTCTCGGAAAAACCAAAAAAAAAAGAAGAAAAAAAAAAAAAAAAAAAAAAAAAACACTGGTTATGTTTCAGAGAACCAGGCTCCATTTCTAGCACCCACAGAGTAGCTCCCAACTGTCTATAAGTACAACTGTGTCTAATCTCAATTTCAGACGATCAACGCCCTCTTCTGGCCTCCAGAGGCACTGTACACACATGGCGCACAATCAGCAAGCAAAGCACCCACAACATATAAAAAAATTTTAAAAAGAATCCAGAGCTATTTGAAGTACATTAATTAGTTGCCTAATACATGTCACCAATGCTGACTATCTAATATCTGAAAACACTATATAAAACGTTAATACAAGCTGGGTGTGGTCGTGCACGCCTTTAATCCCAGCACTCAGGGAGGCAGAGGCAGGCCACTCTGTGAGTTCTAGGCCAGCCTGGTCTACAAAGTGAGTCCAGGACAGCCAAGGCTACACAGAGAAACCCTGTCTTGGGGGAAAAAAAGATTGTTAATACAAATCCTTTGCCTATTAGAGAAAAATGGCTACTTCATTTTGCTAAACTATTTAATGACATACTTCTAGTCTCTCCAAGCCTAAATCTGTTGACAGTTGCTTACACACTTTTATAAACTTTTGGGACTTTGAAAATACTTTTGGGGGCTGTAGAGATGGTTCAGCAGGTAAGAGCTCTTCCTGCTCTAGCATAGGACCTCCTGCAACTCCAGCCCCAGGGGACCTGATGCCGCCTTCTGGTCTCCAAATGCACGTGCATGTGTGGTGTGTGCGCGCGCGCACACTCACACACACACACACACGCATACACACACACACCCCTAAAAAGAACCTTTAAAATAACATTTCTGTGAAACAGCAACATTACTAAGAGGCTAGACAAGTGCTTCACTGAGGACAGTGCAGAGGCTGTGCTGTCCACATCCCTGGTCTGCAGCTGCTCGATGCCCATAGACTCCTACCTCTAGTTATGACATCCAAATATGTCAAGATATTACCAAATATCTTCTCCAGGCAAAGCCATCCTGAGTTGACACACGATGGGTAGGCCATGTGCTATACAGTAGAGACACTGTCTAAATAACACCGTCTCGCCTGTGCAGCTTCACTTGGATTGTGATTAGATAAAATAATCCACTAACTGCTGTTTACTAGACACCAGAGAGAAAGCCAACCCTTGAAAAGGGAAAACAAAACAAAGCATGGCTCCTATTCTTGGAGCAACTTCCATAAAAGATAAAATATTTAATTGGAACTCTGATTATAAATGACTCGACTGAGAGGCAGGCATGGTGGCACAGGTCTTTAATTCCAGCTCTCTGGAGGCAGAGACAGGCATATCTTTGTAAGTTTGAGGCCAACCTGTTCTATAAAGTGAGTCCAGGACGGCCAGGGCTACACAGAGAAACCCTGTCTGGAAAAACAAAACAAAACAAAAGATTCTGAAACACCACACTGGGAAAAAGTCCTATCAAAAAACAAAACAAAACAAAACAAAAACAAAAGAATCTGGGCATTGTGGAAACCTGGGCTACATAGCGGTATTTTGTCTCAAAAACAAAAAGCCCGAGTTGATTGTTTTTAGATGGATGGGAAGGGGGACACGGGAATAAGTCTTAGGGATTCCCTGTGCATACTCTAACTAACAAGGCCGTTTCTCTGAAGCACAGCAGGCATTACTCAGGACTGACTGCCGCCCTGAGGCCGGGCACCCTCAGGTTTGTCTCTGTATCTGTCCTCTGCCTGCTTCAGTATGTTCTGCTGTGACTATACTTAACTTTTCCTCTATCCATTTTTAAAAACTTAAAAAAAAATTTTGGCTTTTTCAGTCTCACTTTATAGTCCAGGCTGGCCTTGAACTTACTGCAATCCTTGCCTCTGTCTCCCAACTGCTAGGATAACAGGCATATGGCATCTCGGCACAGACAACTCTAAACACATCTAGTAACTCCATTGTAACACTTAATTGTTCAGCCTTTATGTTTCACAGCTGCCTCAAGGGTGTCTATGTACATGCACGTACATACAATTACGATTTAATAGTGCATTCTGAGTACTGACTGGAGCATTCCTGCAATCCCAGCAAACGGGGATGTAGAGGAGAATCCTGAGTTCAAGGCTAACCTTGACTACATACACAACTTGAGACCCTATCCCTGAATGCAAACAAACAGAAAGAGTCAACAGTAAAATATAAAAGTTAACTTTGAAGTTTTACTGTTTAGTAATTTAATTTACTGTGGTTTAGTAAAAATTGTTACTACTATTTCCAGGTTTAATAGCTTACTTAAGGTAATGTGGAGGACTAACATTTGAGTCCAGACACTTAATTCTAGACTAAAGTTTTTTTGTTTTTTGGCACAGAGTCCTGACCGTCCTGGAACTCACCATGTAGATAAACCAGGCTGGCCTTGAACTCACAGATCCTCTGCCCCTGTTTCCTGAGTGCTAAGAGTGAAGGCATGCACCCATACTGGGTAGTATTTTAAATACATTTAAAATTTTTATATTTTATTTTATTGTATGTGTGTGTGTGTGTGTGTGTGTGTGTTTGCCTGCATATATGTTTGTGCACCATGTGCATGCCCAGTGCCTGTTAAGGCCAAAAGTGGACAGTGGCTCCCCTAGAACTGGAGTTACAGATAGCTGTGAGCTGCCACATGGGATTTTGTCTTGGTAAAGTTAATCACACAACTTTTATCTTTTTTCCTTTTTCTATTTTTCACTTTTGAGGTGGTTTTGCTATGTAGCTCTGGCTAGTCTGAAACTCATTACGGAGCACAGGCTAGCATCAAACTCAGAGACGCCCTCCTGTTTCAACCTAACAACCACTTTTAGAAACTGAAGTGAGCCAGGCGCGGTGGCGCATGCCTTTAATCCCAGCACTCGGGAGGCAGAGGCAGGTGGATCGCAGTGAGTTCGAGGCCAGCCTGGTCTACAAAGTGAGTCCAGGATGGCCAAGGCTACACAGAGAAACCCTGTCTCGAAAAAAAAAAAAAACAACAAAAAAAAAAACAAAACAAAAACAAAAAAAAACTGAAGTGAATTACATCTTTGACAATTATATTTTCCTAGCTCTCAAGATTAAAGTTAATTTTAATTTTAAATGAAAATGTTAATTTTAAAGACTCAAATGTAGAACATGAAATGCCTTACGTTTTCATTTCTCTTGAGAAGCTCATCATCACTGTAAAGTGGCAAGCTTGTCACCATCCACCCAGTACACAGTTTAATCACTCCCATTAACTGCGGGCTTCCTGCAAACACAGCTGCAACTGGAGCTTGCCTCCTATAAGGAACCAAAAGATTATATAATGAAAGAGCAAATACAATATTAAGATCATTGATTTATACCAACCCTCAAACACCAGCAACTTGCGATGTGTAGCACACTTAGATTCAAATCGTTAAATGTGGTTCATTTCTGTATTAATTTAAAAGCAGGCTCGTACCAACCAAGGACAATGCATGCAGTAAACCTAGATCCCATATTCAGATCTAGCCAATGGATAGCTCATTCTCCACAGCTGTGTGGAGAGTGGGGACTGACTCTGACATGAACTCTGGTGCCTCCTATCTGACTACTTCCCCTTGGTAGCGAGGCCTGGTGACACTCAGAGGAAGGGGAAGCAGCCTACCAGGATGAGACCTGATAGGCTGTGGTCATATGGTGGAGGAGGAAGTCCCCTCTGTCACAGGTCTAGGGGAGGGAAATAGAATGACAGAGGGAGGGAGGGAGGGAATGGAAAGAAAGAAGTGAGAGAATAACAACTGGGATGTAATTTGAATAATATTTTTTAAAAAGCAGGCTAGACTGAACACCTACTGTATGCCAGCAGCTGTTTTAAGTACTGAACACAGAGAATTTTTTTTCTTTTAAACAAAGGGAGTAGAGATAAGAAAGAAGAATATGCCAGGCAGTGGTGGCGCACACCTTTAATCCTAACACTCCTAAGGCAGAGACAGGCAGACTTCTGAGTTCAAGGCCAGCCTGGTCTATAGAGCCAGTTCCAGGCTGGCCAGGGCCACACACAGAAACCTTGTCTTGTGGGAAAAAAAGGAGGGGGAGTGTAAGAAGGGAGGGAGGGAGGAAGGGAGGGAAGGAAGGAAGGAAGGAAGGAAGGAGCTGGGCATGGTAGCGCACGCCTTTAATTCCAGCACTCAGAAGGGAGAGGCAGGCGGATTGCAGTGAGTTCAAGACCAGCTTGGTCTTCAAAGCAAGTCCAGGCCAGCCAAGGCTCTATCAGATAGGGTGGCTGGCTCTCACACTCCTGTTCTGCACACACTAACTCCACATAACTCAAATCCGTCACATCCATTCACCCTCCTGCTCCTGTCCCCTGACAACAGTGTAGACTACCCCACTACAAAGTCTCAGGTGCCACTCACAGGGTAGTGAACCAACAAACAAATTCTTTCCTTCCATCTTCTATTTATTTTCACAGTGCTAGGATGAAACTCAGAGCCTCCATACATGGTCAAGAGTGCTTCACAGACTGGAGAGAGCGTTCAGCAGGTAAGGGCGCACTTGCTACCAAACCTGAAGGCATGAGCGTGATCCCCAGAATCCATACAGTGGGAAGAACTTACTCCTGAAAACTGTCCTATAGCTTTCACACACATGCCGCGCACACACATGTACACATGAATTCTCCCTGTGAGCTGTACCTCCAGCTATACCTAATTTACCTATTCACCCCAACATGCACTATCCCACATCTGGCTGCTGTGTACTGCAGATAGAGCTAAACTTTGGAAGAAGAAGACGACTAGCACCTGGCTACTGTCCTAATGGAAGACTCAGGAGTAAGGAAACAGACAAGACAAAAAGAATTATACTTGGGCTGTAGAGACAGCTCAGAGGTTAAGAGCACTGGCTGCTCTTCTCAGGTCCTAAATTCAATCCCCAGCAACCACATGGTGGCTCACAACCATCTATAATGAGATCTGGTGCTCTCTTCTGGCCTGCAGGCACACACACAGGCAGAACATTGTATACATAATAAAATAAGTAAATCTTTAAAACCTTAATTATACTCAGATAAATATCTAATTATCCAACATCAAACTGTTCAGGCCTTTGCCATGCTTTTGTTTTTGTTTTTTGAGACAGGGTTTCTCTGTATAGCTTTGGTTGTTCTGGAACTCACTCTGTAGACTCATAGCGATCCCTCTGCATCTGCCGCCTCCTCCTCCTCCTCCTCCTCCTCCTCCTCCTCCTCCTCCTCCTCCTCCTCCACCACCACCACCATCACCACCACCACCACCTCCTCCTCCTCCTCCTCCTGGCTTTGGTTAATCACACATATGATGCAGCTCCCTTTTTTGTTAGTGACAACACAACATTGTATTGTCATGGCCTCCAACAGCAACTATATTATAATATTAAGTATTATTATAATTATAATATTAAGTATTAGTAGCAATGGTTAAGACAACCTAAAAAAAAGACTATATAATATAAGGAGCATCTTTATAGAAATAAGACCTTATTATAAGACCTAGCCTCACTTTTATGCACTCATGCTATAAACTTGTCACTTCTATATTTTTTGTTCCATCTGATTTGTTTTCCAGGCCTTAAAAACAACCACAACCACCACCAGGATCTCACTCTGTACCTCAGGCCAATCTCAAGCTTATAATGATCCCCCTGCCTTAGTCTTAGAATACTCTACATATAGGTATACACTACCAGGTTTGGCTCTTCTAGGACTTTTATTTTGCTTATTAGATCTTTAACAATTTTCAACATAGTTATTTGGAAATCTCTATCCAGGGATAGACTGATCACAAAAAAAAATGGCTGCATTATTTCTTCTCTCTCTCAGCTATGGATATGCAGCGGAATGCTAAGCTTGGCTATGTGATTTGCTACATTAGTAGGACAACAGCTGTGTGTGCTGGCTAGCTCCATGTCAACTTGACACAAGCTAGAGACATATCTCAGAAGAGGGATTTTTTTTTTGGTTGAGACAGGGTTTCTCTGTGTAGCCCTGGCTGTCCTGGAACTCACTCTGTAGGCCAAGCTGGCCTTGACCTCAGTGATTGGCCTCTCTGCCTCCTAAGTGCTGTGATTAAAGGCATGCGTCATCACACCCAGCTGGGAAGAGGGATTCTTAACTGAAAAACTGTCTCCGTACAATTGGCTTCTAGGCAAGTCTGTGGTGCATTTTCATGATTCACAATTGAGATGAGTGAACCCAGGTCACTGTCCCTGGAGGGGAAGATGGTCCTGGGTGCTCTAAGAAAGCAGGCTGAACAAGCCACGCAGTAAGCAGCATTCCTGCATCAGTTCCCATCTGTAGATTCCTGTCCTGACTTCCTTCAATGAAGGACAATGTTACAAAAGTCTAAGATGAAATATACCCTTTCTCTCCAAGCTGCTTTTGGTCATGGTGTTTCATAACAGCAATAGAAACCTTAAGATACAAGCTAAGTATTATAGACTGTGTGCTTTACATTGAACCCTGCCCATTCTGTTTGCCTTTGGGAACTCCCCAGCTACTGTGTCATAAACAGGTGCACATACCATGAGAACACAGGCCACGCTAATCTGATCTCAAGTGACAACTAGCCAAACACAAGCAGAAGAGGCCATGCCTGACTGCTCAGTCCCTCCTGAGCTGGCTGAGGCCAGAAGAATCTTTTCCACTGTGTTACCACTTGCTGACCTTCAAAAATGTACAGAACCTTAACTCTTGATTGTTTATAATGCTAAAGTGTTATGACAGTCCATTACACGCCAAAATGAAAGAACACAAATTATCAGGAAGTGCTAAAGCCCAATTCCACTGTTTATCACAATAATAATAGCTGATATGTGCTATACTGAATTGTTTTCTCATTTGCTTGTTACTTTGGAGTTTCATGAAACCCTTTATGGAATGCTGTATAGCCTGAATCGAGGAGAACCAACTCAGGACTACTTTTTATGGACATTTCAAACTCCAAGCCCATGTGAATTCAGACTCATTACTACAAACTCAGGGATGAAAGAGACTTCTATTGTTGAGGTTGTTTCTAATCAGGAGCTAACAAATGGAGCATGGCTATTTGGACATTTTATTTCTCAATGTTTTCACTGCAATACAGCCTATGCTGGGTCCCTGAGTTGTTCTCAGAGCCTGAGTAAGGAAAGGATGTCTGCCCCTGGAGTCCACAGTTGTGCTGTATGGAAGGGAGGGTCTCCAAACCCCCAATCTCATCCTTACCACTGTTGTTTCAACATTAAGGCAAGTTTATTTAGTTTATGTAGGTAAGTTTAGAATTACAGGCGCACGTCTGTAATCTCAGGACTGAGAGGCTGAGGCAGGCAGATCGCTGTGAGTTCAAGGCCAGCCTGGTCTACAAAATGAGTCCAGGATAGCCAAGGCTACACAGAGAAACCCTGTCTCAAAAAACCAAACCAAAACAAAACAAAAAAAGTACTAAGTAATGATTCCTGAGTTTATAAAAGAATTTGAACAATTCATTTATTATTGTCTGTGAATTCACAAGACGGCATGCAATAATTAGTTAATGACAGTTAATAAGTCTTGGGCAATTTTGTCCTTACTTTATCCAGGTCATTAGTTCCACTGTATCTGGATCATAGAATTCTTGTAGTTCTGTTAATTCTGTAATTAATCGTGGAAAAAACTAAAACACAAAACAAAATACCCAGAGGTGTGAGTAACTGGAAGGCTTAAAGCTGTTTCAGAGTATTCCAAAGCCTGACTGGAAGCACTGTGGCTAGCAGAGCTACCAGGTCTCTTCACTCCTCACTCTTTTCAACCTGGATAATTACAATTTTACAGTTTACTCACTTCAACTAATGCTATTACCAAAAAAACATCAGCTATAGCTTTCATGCACAGACATACTGAATAAAAAAATTCAAGGACAAATATTTTGCAGATTTATTGGCAGTTTCCGGCTACATTATGTTAAGCCAAAACTTTCTTTCATTTCACAAATATTAAAATTGGAGTTACCAAAATATGTTTAAATATTAAGACTTACTTCTTAGTCAATAATGTTGTCAATTATGGTAAGACTTTACAATGGCAAAAGGCTAATGGAAGCCGTGTTAGATGGCATCCGGAGGTGTTCCAGGCTGGACGTGATAGGGTGCATGTGTAACCCCAGGACTTGAGCTGCTGAACTCAAGGCCACTGTGGGCTACATGCTGAGACTTGTCTCAAAAGACAACAAGCAAGTGAGTGCTCACATATATAAAATACACAAATAAGTAAATAAAGCATTTTAGAAGTAGAAAGTTGGTGGGACATGTCTCTAATCCCACCACCCAGGAAGCAGAGGCAAGCACATCTCTGAGTTAGAAGCCAACCTGATCTACATAATGAATTCTAGGACAACCAAGACAGAAAAAAGAAAGAAAAAAAAATTATTCTGGCTCTTTTCTTAGGAAGCAACAGCAGCAGTAACATTAAGGACATCAGCTATGTTAGCACAGCATCTTGACAGAAGCTTCCTACACACACACACACACACACACACACACACACACAAATTTATCATCTTATAAGTAAGCACATTTTCATAATATAAAATTTCAGTTTTCTTACCTCTTTCCACAAACTAAGACCTATAATAGTGGGCACAGCCATGCTCAGAATAAGAGCCTAAAACAGTAAAGCAAAAAGAGTTATGGATCAACATATTTTACAATATATGTTAGAGGTATTAGCACTGACTATGACCAACTAAATATCCTTATACTTATAAAATTCAATCATGGAGACTGACATGAATCTAGCTCAAAGTGAAGTGAGTGAGATTAATGTGTTTCAATCACATTAAGGTGAGGTCGTGGTGAAAGTATTTGCTATATAAGGCAGACCTTCAAAAACGGAGTAGGGTGTGGTGACACATGCCACTAAAGGAGGCAGAGACAGACAGAACTAAGTTCAAGGTCACCTAGTCTACAGACTGAGTTCTAGGCCAACCAGAGCTACACAGTGAGATTCCATCTCAAACAAAAACACCAAAAAAACTGCTGGATGCTGAAGAGATGGTTCAACAGTTAAAGAGTGCTTACTGCTGTTGCAGAGAACCAGTGTCAGTTCCCAGCACCCCCCCCCCCCACCCCGTGGCTCCGGCTCCCAGCACACTGTAGCACCTTCTGCTAATGTCCACAGGCCCATGCACACCAGCACCCCCGGTGGCTCCCAGCACACTGTGACACCTTCTGCTAATGTCCACAGGCTCATGCACACCAGCACCCCCGGTGGCTCCCAGCACACTGTAGCACCTTCTGCTAATGTCCACAGGCCCATGCACACCAGCACCCGCGGTGGCTCCCAGCACACTGTGACACCTTCTGCTAATGTCCACAGGCTCATGCACACCAGCACCCGCGGTGGCTCACGGCACACTGTGACACCTTCTGTTAATGTCCACAGGCTCATGCACACCAGCACCCGCGGTGGCTCACGGCACACTGTGACACCCTCTGCTAATGTCCACAGGCTCATTCATGCACACCAGCACCTGGCTGTCTTGGTTTTCATTTACTAGCAATAAATTTTTTTATTATATTTATCTATTTAATTGTGTGTGTGTGTGTGTGTGTGTGTGTGTGCGCGCACACACACACCTGTGCATGTAAGACAGCTAATGGGAATCAGTTCTCTCCTTCCATCATGTGGGTCCCAGGGATTGAACTCAAATCATCAGGCTTGGGGGGCAGGTGCCTTTACCCCCCAGAGCCATCTTTATGACGCTAACATTTTATTTTATATAACTGGCAGATAAAGAGTATTAAACACAAAATAACAAGGGCTCACCAACAGTATTGGGTGTACAGTTCTTAATCGAAGCCACTTTAAAAGTGTCATCCAGAGTTCGGGGGAACATACACCAAATGCTGCTAACATGCACACGTAAGGAGTCCAAATGAATTTCAAGCTAGGGAAAAAAAAAGTCACATATCACAAATCCTATAGCACATCATTATCTGATTTCTTTTTTCTTTTCTTTCTCTCTCTCTTTCTTTCTTTCTGTAGACCAGACTAACCTCGAACTCACAGCGATCCACCTGCCTCCGCCTCCTGAGTGCTGGGATTAAAGGCATTCACCACCACGCCTGACTTTGATTTCTTTTTCCTAAATTATGTTTAACTACCCATAAAATATTAATGAAGAATGAAAACAATCTTTATTTCTAATTTTCAGCAATAGAATAGTACCTAATTTGTTGTTGTGTTTTGTTTGTTTTGAGACGAGGTTTTATTGAGTAGACCAGGCTGGCATCAAGCTTACAGATGCACATGTCTCAGCCTCCAGGTGCTGGGATTCAAGGCATGTACCCCTCTTCTTTTTCTTTCCCCATTCTTTCTTCTTCTTTGGGACAGGATGATCGCACTCAGTAGCCCAGGTTGTTTTGGAACTGACATTTACTAGAGTGAGTCTCTGCCTCAGCCTTCTGAAAATACAGGCATGAGCTGACAGAATGCTGGGATTATAGACACGAGCCACCACTTGGCTTTTCCTTTTGTCTTTGGGACAGGACCTCACTCTGTAGCCCAAGCTGGCTTCAAACTCAAAGCAATCCTCCAGCTTCTGCCTTCTCAGTACATGAGCTGCCATACCTGATTTTTTTTTCTTTTTATTTTTTTAGGTAAGGTTTCAAGTATCAAAGGTTGGCATGAAATTTGCAATGCAGCCAAGCTAATGACCTTGAACTTTTGATTCTTCTGCCTCCACTTCTGCAATACTATGTATGAGTCACCTTGCCTAGGTTTTAATCTGTTTTCATTTAAACAGAAAAAGACGCTGGGGTATAGCTCGGTGATAGTGTTTGTTTAGCACAGATGGGGCCCTAATTCAATTCCCAACACCTCAGGGAAACAATTAATAAAGGATGGAGGGAGAGAAAAGGGACAAAATGAAAATGACACATTTTACTTTGAATTACAATTTGATAAGAGGAGAGATGGTCCAGTGTTTAAGAGCACTGTCTATTCTTCCAGAGGTCCTAAGTTCAATTCCCAGTATCCATATGGTGGCTCACAACCAACTATACTGGGATTTGATGCCCTTTTCTGGCATGCAGATGTATAAATAAATAAATCTTTTTTAAAAAAGATTTTTATTATATATAAAATGCCGTGCCTGCATGTACACCTGCAGACCAGAAGAGGGCATCAGATCACAAATTAGATGGTTATAGGCCACCATGTGATTGCTGGGAATTGAACTCAAGACCTTTAGAAGAGCAGCCATTTGAGCCATCTCTTAAGCCCTTTTTTGTTTTATTTTGTTTTTTGAGACAAGGTTCCTCTGTGTAGCCCTGGCTGTCCGAGACTCAAGTTGTAGACCAGGCTTGCCTAGAACTCACAGAGGTCCACCTGTCTCTGCCTACCAGTGCTGGGATTAAAGGCATGCTCTACCACACCCAGCAAATAAATAAATCTTTTTTTTTTTAACCTATTTGATAATAATAAAGTACCATGCAAAAAGCCTCACAAATCGCCTTTCATCATAATTCGTTTTCACGGATCTTACTTATTGTGAATAAATGTTTAATCTTCCACAAAGAGTGATCTGACCTCTGTCCCCTACTCCTAGGAGGTAACACCTGCCTGACAAGAAAATCCTTTAGTAGCTGGGAAGACTAGACCATGCCTTCGAGTTATGCTAAGAGTGTGCTTTATTGTGGGGCCACACAGCCTAAGTTCTGTCTCTGCAGAGGCTTCAGAATCAGGTCAGCTACACAAAGGGCCAAAGTCATATGTGCTGAGCACCAATAAAAACTGAACACAGAGCCAAACTGCGGGGTGGGGCATGCCTTTAATCCCAGCACTTGGGAGGCAGAGGCAAGTGGATATCTATAAGATAGAGGCCAGCCTGGTCTACAGAGCAAGTTCCAGGACAGCCAGAACTATACAGAGAAACCCTGTCTTGAAAACAAAACAAAAACAAAAAACCCGACCACAACTGGGCTTCCCTGACATTGTGTCCCTCGTGCACTACAAGGCTAGCACTGCTTCTGAGAAGCAGGTAGTGTTTACGCATCTCCAGTTTCACTATAGCTGCCTATGCCTGTGTCTCTCCTAGACCCTGTTCTGTGTCTCTTTCACCTGCTCATTACATAGGCCTGTTTCACTGAACTAAATGGTAGCCATGCATACAACGTATAGGTCAGAGTATACTGCTTGCCTAGCATGTGCAAGGTCCTGGCCTGAGGCCCTAGCACTGCACAAAAGGGGTTGGGGGACAGATGTTTTGATGCTCTCAAGTTCAAGGTCAGACTTGAGACATTGTTTCTTTTTTTTTTTTTTTTTGGTTTTTCGAGACAGGGTTTCTCTGTGTAGCCTTGGTCATCCTGGACTCACTTTGTAGACCAGGCTGGCCTTGAATTCACAGCGATCCGCCTGCCTCTGCCTCCCGAGTGCTGGGATTAAAGGCGTGCGCCACCACGCCCGGCAAGACATTGTTTCAAGACAAAAAAAAAAAAATAGCCAACAACAAAACCCTTCTGGTTCAATGAATATATTTTCATAAAGTTTATTAATAAGTTGACATGATTTTATGTAGAAGCAGGATAAGAGACTTACAAATAATTAGGGTGGCCGTTGTTTCTGTTTTGTTACTGGGAGCGATGTCTCTCTATGCAGCACTGGCTGGTCTAGAACCTGGTATGTAGACCTTGAACTCACAGGGAGCCACCTGCCTTTGCCTCTTGTGTAACTGTGACATAACTCACTGACTATTAACAGCAGCATGGCACATACTGGTGTCTTGGTCAACAGCAGCCTGCACACAGGACAGTGAGCCCTGGGGAGGTCTCACAGTGTGAGTGTGAGCAGCCACACCTGTGAAGTGTGAGTGTGAACAGCCACACCTGTGAAGCTCAGCAACACAACAGTGAGCATCTTACTACACTGATGTGAAGTCACAACTGCCTTGGCAAATTTAAAACATACAATAACAGAGCAATGACAAAGAAATGAAATGTAAACATTCTGCCTTGCCCCATACTTCAGAGTATAAAGGGTTAATTTGCAGTTAAAAGCAATAAAAAAGGTCAGGATAAAACCAAAAGAACCCCATTCCCACTTCACCCCACCCCAGCTCCAGTGTACTGTAAGACCACTGCGGGCCACTGTATTCACCACAGCTCCTTACCAAGCTCAGCAGGGTGAGTCCCTCTGCTGGGAACTCTTCCTCTCCTGTTCACAGTCCATTCTTACCACTCAGGCCCCACTCAAGCATCTTTTCAAGACATGTCCTGACTTCAAATGTTCTCACAGAGCATTTACTGTTCCTTCAACTCCAAGTTATAACATTAGTTCTGTATAATTAACATCTGTTGGCTCCATTAGGTCAACGGTTACATAAGGTAGAAACTTGCGTTCAGGATACTTACCACTGTACTTTGAGTATTTAGCACGATGCATAAATCTTAGAAGACATTGACAGTGTTTGTTTTAATAAATAAATGAATAATTAAATATCAGTTTGCTATATTTTAAAAATGTTTAAATGACACATCTTAAAAGTTTGTATTTTTAAAAATTAGACCTTGATTTATTTACTTACCATGCATGAATGTTTTGCTTGAGTGTATGTATGTGCCAGAACAGGCCAGCAGAAAGTGTTGGAGCCTCTGAAACTGGAGTTTTTCAGATGGCTTTTAAAGACCTGATTTAGGTAGGTGCTGGGAACTAAACTCAGGGCTTCTGCAAGAGCAGCAAGTGCTCTTAGCCAATAAGCCATATTTCTCTAGCTCCTAAAATGTTTTTGTTTGTTTGTTTTGTTTTGTTTTGTTTTTCAAGACAGGGTTTCTCTTGTAGCCCTGGATGTCCTGGAACTCCCTCTTGAACCTGAAGATCCACCTGCCTCTGCTTCGCAGGGAATGGGATTAAAGGCCATGGCATCCTAAAAAGCTTATACTTTCTTAAATAGTCTTCCAAACCGTTTTAAATGTACTTGCTAGCTATCAGTAGAAAAGACAAGTTTTATCACAACAAACTGATCA
Organism: Acomys russatus; assembly: GCF_903995435.1. NCBI lineage: Eukaryota > Metazoa > Chordata > Mammalia > Rodentia > Muridae > Acomys > Acomys russatus. Next base: position 35,605,675 of record NC_067138.1, read on the forward strand.
AACAAGTGCACGTACCCTTCCATAAGCATCGCAAAAGAACCCAGTACAAGACTATGGATTACATGATAAATTACTTCTGGCCTTTCTCCAATTCTTCCATCTTCAAGAGTTGCAGCTTCTTTCTGGGATTTACCACTATATTAAAAAACATGTTTTTAATAGTTTGGAAAAAATACATGAAAAGGCAAGGATGCATCCTCATCATGAAGGCTATACCTAAAACTGAATTTCCTCTCCTTTTCTGAGATCAGTTATACCTGACCTAGCAATGGCAATCAATATACTTAAAGTATGAAGATAAGAAGCTCTAATTAACCATCTTCCTTTTTGTTTTGTTGGTTCTTGATGTTGTCTGGACACAGGGCTTCACTCACCGCCAGCTCAGGCTGGCCTAGAACACACTCTGTAGCTGGGCTTGCTCTACTCCAGGCCGTCCTTTTGCTGTAGTCTACAGAACTGAGATTACAGGTGTAAGCAACCACACCTGGCTTCAAGTTTTTGTTTGTTTTGTTTTCTGAGACAGTGTTTGTGTTATCTTGGCTGTCCTGTACTTGCTTTGTAGACCAGGCTGGCCTTGAACTCACAGAGATCCACCTGCCTCTGCCTCCCAAGTGTTGGGATTAAAGGCATACGCCATCATGCCCGGCTCAAGTTACTTTTTTCTTTTATTTAGTGCTAGGGATCACCAAGCATAGGTTGTTATACATTACATAAGTGCTGTGTGTATTGTCAGCCTATAAGAGAGCACGCACTGTACAAAGTAGGTCAACTGACTGGGAAGTAACTGCTAGTATTTCTTGTATGTATTTATATTTGGTTTTTCAAATACATATGGGGTTTCATGTAGCCAGACTAGCTTTGAACTTGCTATGTACCCAAGGCTGGCCTTGAACTCAGGATCCTGTCTTCACCTCTCAAGTGCTGGAATTACAGGTGTACTACAAGCACCAGTTCCCACCTCTGTAGCATAATAAACATATTTAAAGCAATTACGTTCATAGGGATTTTTATTTTGTTATTATTTTTGCTTTTGTTTCTCTCTTCCCACCGCACCCCCACCCCCGCCGAGGCAGGGTCTGACTATGTGGCTTACACTGCCTCTGAACTCATAATTTTCTTAGCTCAGCCTCCTGAGTGCTTGGATTATAGGCACGCCCCATCATACTCAGAAACATTTACAGTAATTTCAGATTACACTACCAGCTTCATTTCAATTAAATTACACACACACACACACACACACACACACACACATCCACACTCCACCTCAGAGAGTCAGAGTTTTTCTATGTAGCTCTGGCTATCCTAGAACATGCTGTGTCGATCAGTTTGGCCTCAAAAGAGATCAGCCCACCTTAGCCTTCGAAAAGCTGAGATTCAAGGCATATGCCAACCACACCCAGGCAATATATTATTCTTTTTTTAAAAAGATTTATTATATATACAGTATTTTTTCCTGCATGTATACCTACACACCAGAAAAGGGCATCAGATCTCATTATAGATGGTTGTGAGCCACCATGTGGTTGCTGGGAACTAAACTCAGGACCTCTGGAAGAGTAGCCAGTGCTCTTAACCTCTGAACCATTTCTCTGGCCCCAATATATTATTCTTAATTAAGTAAAAATTTTAGTAAATTAGTAAACAAGTCTGCAAAGCTTAATTACCTACATATCCATACTCAGATGTACAAAGTTAAACATTTGCTTTCCTGATTAATTTATAATGACCAATAAACAAAGAACAGAATTCGATGCTCTAAAGTAAACGCAGTATTGGAAAGATGTGGGGTGGCACATACCTGCAGTAATGATCTGGACGCATGAGAATATGAGTTCTAGGTCATTTGGGGCAGCCCAACAAAATCTCTCTCTTTCCTTCCTTTCCCCACTCCTGCACGCTAGTTCAGTGTTCTACCATAGCACTGCACCCGGGCCCCAAACCCTGTCTCTTAAAAAAAGAAAAGATCTGGGTACACCTTAGTGGTAAAGCATACTTAAAATAATTTCTCTCTCTCTCTCTCTCTCTCTCCCTCCCTCCCCGCCTTTTAAAGATTTACTTATTATTTATATAGTGTTCTACCCGCATGTGTGGCCACACCTAGAAGACGGCACCAGATCTTATTATAGATGGTTGTGAGCCACCATGTGGTTGCTGGGAATTGAACTCAGGACCTTTGGAAAAGCAGCCAGTGCTCCTAACCTCTGAGCTATCTCTCCATCCCCCAAAATACTTTATATCTTTAAAATACATTAATTATATAATACAACTGACTGTTATAAGCACTTACCTCATTCTTCTAAAAATAACTTGTGTCATAGACAGAAGACAAGTGGTTGACACTAAAATATAGAATGGTAATAGGGAAGATTGTGTCAGCCGCAAAAAAAAATCCCGCGACGGCGGCTGGAGAGACTCTTGACAAAGGAGCCAGTTCAGTGTAAAGTTCCTGCACGAGACAAAATGTATGGTATTGAAATCACATGTGCTTTAAACTACTGAACATAAAGGAATCTTTAAAATCTTAGTAAACATGAAGATAAAACACATTTTTTTTTTTGGAGGCAGGGTTTCTCTTGTAGTCTGGGCTGTCCTAGACTCACTCTGTAGACCAGACTGGTCTCTTACTCACAGTGATCCACTGGCCTCTGCCTCCCAAGTGCTGGGATTAAAACACAATTTCTAAGGCCACTCATTCATGACAGCATGAGAAGCTATACTATGAGTGGAGCAGAACGTAGGCTACAATGAAGCCTGTGCCGTCACCTAAACTGCTCACCAATGCAATGCTGCTGCTTGTCTTGCCAGAGTTACAGTGGGGGAATCTAGTTCCTCCAGAAAGGCTGTGCCTGGAACGCTTCATTGCCAACAGCAGTATTCTGGGGTGGAGACTAGAGGAACTGCCTGGGGCACGGGCTTGATGGATTCATAATCTGGTGGCATTACTGCCACACAGTAAGAACCTTAGGAGAGAGTAGGCCATGGATGGATGTCCCTTTCCCTGTCTTCTCTCTCTGCTTCTAGACTCTTCCATCATATGCTAGTCTCCGTGGATCAGAAACACTGACCAATGACCACAGTCATAAAACTGAGGCCAGTAAGACAGCTTGGTGAAAAAAATAAATTAAAAAAAGAGGCTGGAGAGATGACTCAGTGGTTAGGAGCATTGGCTGCTCCTCCAGAGGTCCGGAGTTCAATTCCCAGCAACCATATGGTGGCTCACAAGCATCTACAATGGAATCTGATTCCCTATTCTGTGTGCATGAGAAACAGAGCATTCATATACATAAAATCTTAAAAAAAAAAAAAAAAAAAAAAAGACAGGTTGGGGGATAAAGGCACTAGTTGTCAATACTGAAAACCTGAGTTTAAAGCCATGGTGAAAGAAAACTAATTTGACTTCTGACCTCCTCATATATGCCATGGTATTCTCTCTTGCACACATGCGCACATGTGCGTGTGCGCACACACACACAAACACACACACACACACATTTGTTAAAATTTCCTAAAGAACTTAGAGCTGATCCGGGCATGGTGGCACACGCCTTTAAACCCAGCACTTTGGGAGGCAGAGGCAGGTGAATTACTGTTGAATTCAAGGCCAGCTTATTCTAAAAATTGAGTGCAGGACAGCCAGGGCTACAGAGACCCTGTCTCAAAAAATAAAACAAACAAAAAACCTCAGAGCTGGAGTCGTGGCTCAGTGATTAAGAACACTGGCTGCTTGAACCTACAGGATGCAGGTTCAAGTCCCATGATGGATGAGAGCCAGCTCTAACTCCAGCTCCAGGAGCTCCAAATCCTCTTATTGTCTCCAGGCATCAGGCATGCAAGTGGTTCACAGACAATACAGGCAATACAGCATGCACATAAAATAAAAATAAGTAAGTAAATCTTTTTTAAAAAGATTTTTAAAATTACATATACAGTGTTCTGTCTGTACACTAGACGAGGGCACCAGATCTCATTACAGATGGTTGTGAGCCACTGTGTGGTTGCTGAGAATTGAACTCAGGACCTCCGGAAGACAGTGTTCTTAACTGCTGAGCCATCTCTCCAGCCCCAAATAAAAAATTCTTAAGTCTATGAAACTGTAAGCAAAATTAAGCCTACTACTCCTTTTTACTGCCAACATAGACATTTTGTAGAGTGTCTAAGACACTGAAAATGTGACCACTTGTAAAGCCAGATGCAAACATCTTTTTGTAGTTGCTGAGCTGAGGGTTAAGCCCTCATGCGCACGAGGCAAGCACTCCTATGGAGTGATGTTCAGAAATGCTCATGAGACACTTGAAGAGATGGCTCAGCAATTAACAGCCCAGGTGGTGGTGGTGGGGATCCAGTGCTGCCTTCTAGCCTTCAAGGGCACTTGCACACATGTGGTGTACATCATACAAGAAGGCAAACACTCTTCCATGTAAAAAACCAAAATTTTAAAAGTGCTCAAAGGTAGCCGGGCAGTGGTGGTGCATGCCTTTAATCCCAGCACTCACGAAGCAGAGTTTGAGGCCTGCCTGGTCTACAAAGCGAGTCCAGCACAGCCAAGGCTATATAGAGAAACTCCGTCTCGAAAAACCGGAAAAAAAAAATAAAAAGAAAAAAATTGCTCAAGGGTAGAATAAAAGTATCTATTTCAAAAATGACCGCATTAAAAAAAATAAGCTAAAGCTCAACAACATGATAAATAATAGTATCTCAGTATTAAAGTCGATGGAACCAAAATACATTACATAGGGGTCACGGATTCTATTACTGCTGTTGTTGTTATTATTATTTTAAGGCAAGGTGGTAGTATTATCATATTATTATTATTATTATTATTATTGTTGTTGTTGTTGTTGTTATTACTGTTTAAGACAAGACTTCATGTATCTCAAGGCGGCATAAACACCAATTCACTATGTAGCTGAAGATGAACTTCTGACCCTCCTGTTTCCCTTACCAAGAATCAGGATTACAGGCATGTGCTACTATGCTCAGTTTACGTGGTGCAGGGACTGAACCCAAGGCTGTATACACCTGCAACCTCAGACTGAAATGACTTCTTTTATCTCCCAAGTGCTTGGACTAGTTTCTTATGCATCTAGGTTTTTGGTGGTTCTTTTTGTTGTTATTGTTTTGTTTGTTTATTTTTCAAGATAGGCTTTCTCTGTGTAGCCCTGGGTGTCCTGGAACTTGCTCTGTAAACAAGGATGGTCTCAAACTCAAAAATTCATCTGCCTCTGCCTTTCCAGTGCTGGGATTAAAGATGTGCACCACCACTGCCCTGCTTCTTATTTTAAACAAACAACAAAAACATTATTAATTTAATTGTTTTAATTAAGACTACCCTATTATTATTTTCTGTGTGTTTTATCTGCATGTATGTATATTTACCACATTTGTGGCTGGTGCTGGAGGAAGCCAGAAAAGTATATCAGATGCACTGACACTGGAGTCACATATGGCTGTGAGCCACCATGTAGGTACTAAGGACCAATCATACCCAGATCTTCAGGAAGAGCACCAAGTGTTGCTAACCGTTCAGTCGTGTGTCTTTGGTGGTTCTTAGAACACTGTTTCTAGAGAAGAATTTCCTGAAATTCTGGTGAATTCCAAATCCCAACATGTAGCTAGCACATCTAAGCATAAACTTTCTAGTTTTCATTTTGTTTTGTTTTTTGAGACAGGGTTTCTCTGTGTAGCCTTGGCTGTCCTAGACTTACTTTGTAGACCAGGATGGCCTCGAGCTCACAGCAATCCACCTGCCTCTGCCTTCTAAGTGCTGGCATTAAAGGCATAAACTTGCTATTTATAGCACCTATACCATTGACTGTTGTATAAAACAAATCGGCTAGGAATGCAGCTCAGAGCTACTGAGCCTGCCAAGCATATGAGACCCTGGGTACAAGCTACAGTAACAGGGAGACAAAACAAAACAGGCCATGGTTTTGAGAGAAAAGACTATGTCTTAACCTTAAAACTTTTAGTGTATTAACCCTATAAAGCAAATCTAATACTTGGCATGTTTACTACAGGGTAATATATAAATATCAACTAATAAACATTGGCTCAAAACAGTTGTCAACCGTAGAAGACTGTAGCATGCGCTCTGGGTTAGAAGTAAAGCCATGGAAAAAGACGTCCCTTACAGAGGTCTGCCCCAGCCTTTACTGCTTATGTACCAGGCCTATAAAGCATCCTTTACTGTAGTGAATGAATATATACATCAAACATTTCATTTGCTAAATGCTATATCACAACAAAAAACTCAACCTACATTCCTATATAATCATGTAAGTGAGCAAAAGGTTCCACCCTTTCTCAGAGCTTGAGACACGTGTAAGCAAATCTCATCTGCTCTACCAGACACTATCAGTACATTAAGTCATTTCTTTTCATGCTGTTCCATAAAGCAAAACAAAAACAACTAGAAATACAACATTACTTTTTAATTAAAAACAACATCAGGAGCGGGGCGGTGGTGGCGCACGCCTTTAATCCCAGCACTCGGCAGGCAGAGGCAGGCAGATCTCTGTGAGATCCACCAGCCTGGTCTACAGAGGGAGTTCCAGGACAGCCAGAGCTGTTACATGGAGAAACCCTGTCTTGGAAAACAAACAAACAAACAAACAAACAAAAACCAACAACATCAGGGCTGGAGAGATGGCTCAGAGGTTAAGAGCACTGGCTCTTCTCCCACAGATCCTGAGTTCAACTCGCAGAAACTACATGGTTGCTCACAAACAACTAAAATGAGATCTGGTGCTCTCTTCTGGCGTGCAAGTGTACATGTAGGCAAAACACTATACATAAATAAAATCTCTAAAAAAACAAAAAAACAAAAATCAAAACCCGGCTGGCTTTTAGTCTAATTATTATACTATAAATATTGTATAAACCCAACATGAGACAAACGCCTTCCTGCCTGTCCTCAGCCCTTCTCTTTCCCTCCTGTTTGGCAGCTGAAGATAAATACAGGGCCTGTCACATTTAGGGCAAATGCTTGATTACTGAGCTACACTCCAAGCCTGCTGTCACTCCCTGCCCCCCCCTTTTAAATTAGATTGGGTTTCTCTGTGTAGCCTTGGCTGTCCTGGACTCACTTTGTAGACTAGGTTGGCCCCAAACTCACAGCGATCCTCCTGCCTCTGTCTCCTGAGTGCTGGGATTAAAGGTGTGCGCCACCACACCCAGCACCTGCTGTCCTTTTTAAAGGTAACCACAGTGTTGGTATAGTGGTTATTGGCTGTTTTATTTGGAGATCAAACCTAGGGCTATGTACATTCTAGGTCAGCATTCTACCCCTTAGCTACATCCGCAGCACCCACTTTAAGTCTTTGCTTATTCTACCTTTAAACCGAGCCATTAATCTTCACCAGAGGAAAAAGCCTTAAAAGTACTTTGACAGACTTTAACAGTACCTGCGGCTCTTGCAACAGACCTAAGTTCAGCTTTCAGCTCCCACATCAGGTGGCTCACAACCACCTGAAACTCCAGCTCCAAGAAATCTAGTCTCTTCATTCACCTGCACACACACATGCCTGCACACACACATGCCTGCACACACACATGCCTGCACACACACATGCCTGCACACACACATGCCTGCACACACACATGCCTACACACACACATGCCTACACACACACATGCCTGCACACACACATGCCTGCACACACACATGCCTGCACACACATAACACACATAAATAAAAAGGAAATATAGCCACGTGGCAGTGACACCTTAATCCCAGCGCCTAGGAGGGAGGCAGAGGTAGGTGTATCTCTATGAGTTCCAGGCCAGCCAGGGCTGCACAGAAAAACCCTGTCTCCAAAAACCAACCAACAAACAAATAAATAACATAAACACATGTTTAAAGCAACACTATGAGGCTGGTGAGATGACTCACAGGTAAAAGCACACCTTGCACAAGTGTGACAACCACAGTCAGATCCCTGGAGCCCATGTTGGAAGAAAAGAACTAACTCCCAAAACCTGCTCTCTGCTGTCTCTGCATGTGTGCTGTGGCAAACAGATGCTACTCACACAGATACATACGACAATAAATAATTAATGCTGTTAAAGGCTAGAGTATATTTTCTTTTTAGGAGACTAGAAATTTATTTATTTATACTGTTGTGCAAGGTATTCAAATTGCAGTCCCAAGTGTGCTACCCCTGTGTTTTTTCCTGCAGTGCTGGGTTTAGAACTCGGACCCTGTAGATATCAGTCAAGCACTCTACAATCGTAGCTATGCCGTACTCCGCCACCTCCACCCATCACTCCAATATCAATGCCTTTATTCTATGATGCCAGGGTTACAGTTGTGTGGTGGGACACCGCCTGTAATTCACAAGGCTCTTTAAACAATACTCAATGCCACAAAACCAAAAATGTACCTTCTATATAATAGCCAAAACGATTTTCTTTCATTCTTTTTTTTCTTTTTCTTTTTCTGAGACAGGGTTTCACTGTGTAGAACAGGTTCTGTAGACCAGGCTGGCCTCGAACTCACAGAGATACACCTGCCTCTGCCTTCCAAGTGCTGGGATAAAAACTAAGTGCATGTAACCAGATGCACACTCCCTTCATCAAGTGTTTTCTTTTATTTTCTGCGTGTTAACAGATGAGGTGAACTTGTAAATGTGAAACTTACTTAGTAACATTTGGTCCAAATTTTATTTCAAGAAATTTCATCACATGCTCATTTTCCTTGTGCGGGACAAACATCTAGAAGAGAGAGAATCAGGCACCATGGCCAAGTTATGAGATATCATTCTCACAGAAGAGGAAACATTATGTAAACACCAAAATGCTCCCTATGCCTTGCTTTTAAAGTATGCTCACTTCCAATTGCTAATGATGGAAGACACAGACAGATGAAAAGAATAGTGAGTAAAATAACACGGTGTGCAATATGAATAAAGTTACTGTATGTTTAGGAATAAAAATACAATGATATTTTGAGAATATGAAATTTTCAACCTAGGACAGCTGACTGAAAAAACCCCGGCTCCTGAAGACATTTTTGTTGGTGTATTTGGTTTTTGACACGGTCTTATGTAGGGGAGGCTAGCCTCGAACTCACCGTGTCGTTGAGGGTAACTTTCTCTCTTTTTTTTTTGTTTTGTTTTTCAACACAAGGTTGCTCTGTGTAGCCCTGGCTGTCCTGGTCTTGCTTTGTAGACCAGGCTGGCCTCAAACTCACAGCGATCCACCTGCCTCTACCTCCCAAGTCCTGGGGTAAAAGGTATGTGCCACCACGCCCGGCTGAGGGTAACTTTCTCTACGCTCTTCTCCTTTGTTAGCTCATCGTTCTCACTGCAGCTGCCATAATATATTTTTCTACTCAAGCAGATCTGGACATGAGTCTCAAGAGTTACTTACCTTCATTATAAAATTCAAGGTCACTGGCAGAGTACATAACAAATAAAATTCAAACACTTTGATTACTTTAGCCACAAAAGTTCCTTTTTTTCCATTCAGCTACAAAGGAAAAAACCAAAATCACATGAACAAAGAAGCAAGATATAAATTAATGATTTAAAATAATATGACTACTTTCTAAAGAAGGCAACATTGATTACCTGAAGGCACTTAACAAGCATAAATGCTCCTACTAAACTTAATAAAGGAGACACCAATAAAGCTGGATTCTCAAACTGTAGCAAATACCCAAGGAAGAGAGAAAATATGTAGATCTTATATACTTCATAAACCTGTTGGAACAAAAATAAATGAGAATAAAACTTTTGTTTGTTTTTTTGTTTTTCGAAACAGGGTTTCTCTGTGTCAGCCTTGGCTGCCCTGGACTTGCTTTGTAGCCGAGGCTGGCCTCAAACCCACAGAGATCCGCTTGCCTCTGCCTCCTGAGTGCTAGAATTAAAGGCATGCGCCACCACACCCGGCTGAGAGCAAAACTTTAAAAAAAATTATTTATTTTAATTTTATGTGCATTGGTGTTTTTCCTACATGTATTTCTGTGTGAGGGTGTCAGATCTTAGAGTTACAGACAGTTGTGAGCTGCTTTGTGGTTGCTGGGAACTGAACTAGGGTCCTTTGAAAAAGCAGTTAGTTCTCTTAACTGCTAAGCCATCTCTCCAGCTCCCCCCCCCCTTTTAAATTATTTTATGTACCTTGGTGTTCTGACTACATGTATGTCTATGTAAGGGTGTCAGACCTCCTGGAACAGGAGTTACTGACAGTTGTGAGCTGCCATGTGGGTGCTGGGAATTGAACTTGGGACCTCTGGAAGGGCAGGCACTACTCTTAACTCCTGAGCCATCGCTCTAGCCCTAAATAAAATTAATTTTAAAAATAATAATATAGCTGGGTGTGGTGGCGCACGCCTTTAATCCCAGCAGTAAGGGAAGCAGAAGCAGGCAGATCGCTGTGAGTTGGAGTCCAGCCTGGTCTACAAAGCGAGTCTAGGGCAGTCAAGGCTACACAGAGAAACCCTGTCTTGAAAAACCAATAAATAAATAAATAAATAAATAATACTTATAAGTAAGTGCTCCACGATAGTTTAGGACAGTGCTAGGAAATGTTCAATCTGTACTTTTACCATCATGGCATATAATGAATTTACCACTTTCTTCTTAGCATTCTATAGAAACAAAGAAAAGAGCTAGAAAAATCTTAAGTGAAAGCTAAAGAACCTTCTTTAACGCCATACTGTAATTTTTGTTAGTCTTTCTGTTATTGAGTCAGATCTGTGGAGGTGTGGTACAGATCTTAGAAGGCTGTAACTGTCTGTAACTCTAGTTCCAAGGGATGCAGTGCCCTCTTCTGGCCTCCAAGAGCATTGCATGTATGTGGTACACTGATATGCAGGTAAAACTTATATTCACACACACAACCAAAAAATGTTAAGTTTTTAAAAAAATGTAAGACACAGAAAGAATAAGGGGGCTAGAGAAATGCCTAAGTGATTAGCAGTGGCTACAGCTCTTGCAGAGAACTAAGTTCAATTCCCAGTTCCACTATCCAACAGCTCTAACTCCAGCTCCAGGAGATCTAACGCCCTCTTCTGGGCCACACACGTACACCTCACAAGTGTGCGCGCGCGGACACACACACACACACACACAATTAAAAAATAAACCTCAAAGAGTGATCTTACTATAACAAGTCATGATATCCTTGGAGAATGCTAACGTATGCCTGGGAGAGAGTTTAACAGGTAATGTTCAATTCTTGACTTGGCTAATTCCACACAAGTGTGCACAGCTACAGAGTAACTCTCAGCATCACAGCCCACTTTTCCTTCTGTCTACACTTCTCTTTTCAAGATAAAGCTCTGATGTTAAGAAAGGCTTCAGGAAAAGTGTGACGCTCAAGAGGGAAAGGCTCGCTCTTACTTCTGTCACACATGTTACCTAAAGACTGTCAGTTCTTGACCGCACAGAACAGCTCCTTCCTACTGAGGCTGAGAAGGCAGGCGTTCCTTTCCAACACGTGAGCACGCAGCTCCTGCCCCCTGCTCCCAGCAGCTGCTACTTCCTCAATACCCCTTTTATCATTATCCTTACAGCTAGTCAATTTTTTAATATATTTTTTATTTAATTAATTTATTTAGATTACAACTCAATTGTTATCCCCTCATTTGTATCCTCCTGTTCCTCCCTCAGCTAGTCAGTTATTAAGACAACAACTTTATTCTTGATTAACCATTGTTTTGGAGAGTGAATAAGTTGTGAAATTTATTGTTAGAAAGCAAACAGAGCCTTCGCATATTAAGCAAAGTGTTCTCCCAGTGAACTACATGCACAGTCTTGGTTATTTAATCTTTATGTTAGGTTCTCTTTGTTCAAATAAGTCAAATCTTGATGTTCTTCAGAGTTCTGAACAGTTGAGGATAAGAGACGGAGAGGCAGAACGGAGGTTTTGAGAGACAACACTGTAAGCATCGGTCGTGCATTTAAAGCCCTCATTTAAGCGTCACACTACCTTATCACTGAGCCCCACGGAGAAGACATCCAGCAGCAGCAGAGAGACTGCCTGAAGAAACAGGATGTAGTGGCTGTACTCCCACATCATCATGAAAGTGTACGTCGAGGCACTCATCACCAAGTAGCAAAGCCTCTAGAGAAGAAGACACCACTGACATCAGTGACTTCACTACTGTAAAAACCCAAGAGCTACAGGACTTTAAGCTATTTTTAAAATCACAAGACCAGCCAGGGGTGGTGGTGCATGTCTTAATCCCAGCACTTGGGAAGTAGAGGCAGGTGGATATCTATGAATTCAAGGCCAGCCTGGTCTACAAGGCAAGTTCTAGGACAGCCAGGGCCATGTAGAGAGTGCCTGCTTTAACAAAACAAAACAAAACAAAAGTATCACAAACCCAGCAGGATCTTAACAAAGCAGTACCAGTCTTTCCATATTATAGTGCAAAGGGGCAGGACAAAAGCGGGTGGGGCTCAAGCATAATTTTTTTTCCATGTCAAGAGAGGAAGCAAAAACTAAAAAAACTGGTGCTTAATATTAGAGTGGTTAGCAAGCTTTTGTTAATATGGAAGTTTCCTTTGTCCTAAAACAGTATTTTATTTTTCATCCATGTTAATTTTATTTTACTAAAAACTATCACGAGTCTGGATGGCCACGCGAGGCTTTCCTCTTAATGAAGTTTGGCCTATTTTCCTCCAGTGCTATCCATATCAACCATGCAAAAACTGGACACTATTTCTCTACTTCATACTGAAAAAGAGCCGTACCTAGGGGCGCGCGTCCCTGATCTCCGTTCTCGGAACTAGAGCAGAGGACCCAAGGCCAGCCCGAGCCGTGTCTTTGAACATCCCATTCCTTCTCCTTTATGAAGGCGCACCCTGAGAACTGCAAACTTAATTGCTGACTTTTTATACCTTGAATGTCTCATTTTCATGTAAAACAACATGAACACATTTCAGATCTGTAATGGCTATTTCCCATAACTCAGGGTTTTCTTCTAGTGAAGCACCTCAGACTTGCTGGGCAAGAAATCTACCATGGAGCAGCAACTGCACCCCAGGTCTGTTTAGTTTTAAATATGAGGGGTTTTTGTTTGTTTGTTTTCAAGACAGGGTTCCTCTGTGTAGCCTTGACTGTACTGGACTCACTTTGCAGACCAGGCTGACCTCGAACTCACAGAGATCCACCTGCCTCTACCTCCCAATTGCTGGGATTAAAGGTGTGCATCACCACGCCCAGCTAAATATGAGTTCTTCATGTACAAAAATGAACTGACAAAGCTGATTTTACGATATTTACTTTGAACTAAAACAAACTGCTGCATAAAAAAGTTAACTTTTAAAGTAAAACATATTTAAATGTTTTGTTATTGTATATAATTTGGGGGCGGGGCACACATGCAGAGGCCAAAGGACAACTCTGTGGTGTATTGCAGGTTATCTGATCCCATTGTGATCCCTGAGACTGTAAGCTGTAGAAACCAGTTCTCTCTCTATTATGCGGGTCGGAGGGAATCACACTCAGGCTGTTAGGCTTACAGAGCCTCTGAGCAGAGCCGTGCTGTACAGACAGCCTGGCTTAGTGTCTGGAGCCTAGGCTGGTCTTGAACTTGTGGCAGTCTCGCTGCTTCAGCTGTCTGTGTGCTGGCTCTATAAGTGTGCACCTTCATATCCATCTAGGCTTACTTCTACTTTGAGGGGGATTATTTTTGTTTTATTTTTCTTGGCAGGGCTGGGTTTGAAACTCATCATGTAGCTAAGAACATCCTTGAGCTCCTACGTTCCCAAGCGCTGGGATTAGAGGTATGGGCTACCATGCCAAGCTACATTCTTGCATATTTTAAAACATTTTTTATTTTATTTTTATTTTATTGTATGTGCATTGGTCTGAAAGTGTCAGAGTCCCTGGAACTGGAGTTACAGACAGTTGTCAGCTGCCATGTGGGTGCTGGGAATTGAACTCACGTCCTTTAGAAAAGCAGACAGTGCTCTTCACCACTGAGCCATCTCACCAGCCCTTAAAACATTTTTAAATAAACTTTATCCCATTTATACTATATTGCTGCTTTTAAATTTTCTTTAATTGCAATGTTTCATGTTATGCTACATTTACTGTTTCTTTTCTTTTCTTTTTATGGCTGTCCTGGACTTACTCTGTAGACTAGGCTGGCCTCAAATACACAGAGATCCGCCTGCCTCTGCCTCCTGAGTGCTGGGATTACAGGTGTGCGCCACCACCGCCTGGCTACATTTATTATTTCTAAGTTTTTTCATTTGACACAGGGACTCTGTATTATGTAGCTCTGGCTGCCCTGGAACTCACCATGTAGACCAAACTGGCTTCAAATTCACAGAGCTCCTCCTGCCTCTGCCTCCTGAGTGCTGGGATTAAAGAGATGCATCACTATACCTGGCTTACTATCTTAAGTTTTTAAAATTGAATTATATGCATATTATATGTGTATATGTAATACATACATACTATACCATATCATACACATGGTCAAAGCAATCCTATCACTGTAAATGAGTCTACAGTAAAAAGAACATTACCTTACTACTTATTAACGTACAATGCACGTGGGGATTTAAAACAGAGGCAGAACCCCACGAGCTCCTCCGGTGGTGTGTGTCTGGTTACGGTGCTAGGGCAGGCGACCTAGCCCACGCATAGGCCAGCTACCGTGGAGCCACACGCAGCCCTAATTCCTGCCCTGCACTCCAGACAGCCAGTTCCTTAGAAGACTTTGTTTGGTCTCTCTGGTCTCTTTCTAGTCAGGATTTTTTTTTATCTAAGACAGGCAGACTGCCAAAGGACTGCTATGTTTCATCCAACTTTAATATAATGAACTGTCTCTGAAGACAAACATTTTATTAAAGTTATTCAGTGACATAGTTTATAGGCTTCCTTAAACTGCCAATAGGATTGTGGCAATAACAGTAACAAAACTTAAGAATCTAGATAATCTGGAACGGACATTTCCTTCAACTTTGACTGACCTACTACATCTCAGTCAGGGAAGACTTGTGAGTGAACAAAAGAATATGCCATACTGCCATCAAAGTTTATGCCACTGTCATCCTCGGTCACCGCTGTATCTTCAGTAATATTTCTTTAAGTTCTGATGACTAAAGGACATAAATGTTCCTGAAGTAAGAGAAATGGCAAAAACAACACTCCGATATATTAACTTCCAAAATGAGATATTCTTCATGTAACTGTCAAGTAACCATAGTAAAATCATATAACATCTGTTTTCCTAAAAATATTTGGCTGTCATCAGATTACAGAAAACCATGACGTAACAACTACCTAACTACATGTTACATAATAACATGCTTCATTGAATATAACTTAATTCCTAATATGACTTACTTTAAAATAACACACCACAACCCAGCATGGTGGTGCACACTGTGATCCTACATGGAGGCAGGTGGACTAAGTGCTCAAGGCCTAGCCTCAGCTACATGATAAATTTGAAGCCAGCCTGCACTACAAGAGATTTTTATCTCAAAACATGTACCACATTTGCAAAGCATCAGAATTAGCTATGACGATAAAACAGATTTATGTCTTACCTCTGCGTAAGTATTTAAGTTTCTTTTTAAGTAGCCTGTAAGCGCAGCAACTTGGCATGCAAAATATGGTAGAGCCCAGTTTTCTCTTAAAGGAATGGAGTATTCGATTTTTGTTGTATCCACCCTAAAATAAACCACAGAGGAACACCAAAAGTGAGGCATACTCTTGTGTAACCCTACACTTTTCTCTTTATCTTGTTTTTTAAAACTATTATTTTTCTATTTTATGTATATGGTGTTTTGCCTGCATGCTTCTCTGTATACCATGTGCGTGCCTGGTGAACCTGTTCAGCAAGCACCTGGGATTCCTGGAATGCCTCTCCATGTAAATGATGCATCTCAGTACCTTAGCCCTTCAAGCAATAACCTTTGCCAACCCCTGTCCCCTCCTTAAAGTTCTATATAACCCTCAATCACCCCGAATAAAATTGATCTGCCTCCCAAAGCTGATCCTGGAAGGTCATTTCTGGAAGGTCATTTCCATCAGTGTTCACAGGCCACCAAGTCCCCAGTTCATCACTTCTGTTCCTGAGGACTGGGAGCCAATGACGCCAGGAATGAGGGAGAGAGAGCCACAAAACTCAACTCACTAGACTTGATCAACGTTTAAAGCTTTTAATTTTCATTATTAAGAAAGTTTGTAGCAAGCATGGGACTCATGCATTTAATGCCAGCACTCAGAAAGTGGATCTGGCAGGTGGATTCCATGGGTTTGAGGACAGCCTGGTCCACATAGAAAGTTCTGGATAGCCAGGGCTACATAGTAAGAACCTGTCTCAAGAAACAAAAACAAGAAAGAGAGGGGGAGAGGGAGAGAGGTGGGGAGAAGAGGAAGAAGAGGAGGAGGAAGAGGAGAAAAACACAAAGCACACTCACACAAAAACTGAAATACACACCCCTAAGAATGACAAAACATGAAAGAAAGCATCTGCAAGGCGCCCCCACCCCCACCCTGGCCCGAGGAAGAACTTTGATTTATACTATATGTCACCACTTATCATTTCAGGACAGGAAAGCTTCTTAGAAGTGCACAGTTAATGACTTTACTGTGCCAACAGCAGAGCCCACACATAGAACTGCCACCATGCATTCCCTCCACCAGTGCTATGCCATGTGTAACTGTATTCAAAACTCTCACAACTCAACAGTCAGAAGGAGAGCAATGTATAGAAAACAGGATCTGGGTATGGTGGCCAGAGCACAAGAGACCAAGACAGGAAGGCCAGAGTCCATGGCCCACCTAGGGTTCAATCACTGCCCAGAACAATCTACGAAGGAAGTAGCCTGAGGGGAGCAGAGAAGAAGGAGGGGGACACAGAAAAACAAACTGAACACAGCTTTAGCCGTGCAGCTCCTGTGCAAGAGGAGCCAGCAGCTGCTTCCAGAGCAGTTTGTTTTCTCCTTGCTGAGTCGTTCTGAGCATAGAGCCTCCAAGAGTGAGCTGATCAGGGGGGCTGGGGAAATGGCTCAGAGGTAAAAAGCACTGGCTGCTTTTGTAGAGGACCCAGGTTCACTCCCCAGCACCCACACAGCAGCTCACAACTGTCTGTAACTCCAGTTCCCAGGGATCAGATGCCCTCTTCTGGCCTCTGGGGGTATCAGAAATGCATGTGATGCAAAACAACATTCACATGCATAAAATAAATCTTTATTTTAAAAAGGTTGATCAAGGGGCTGGAGAGATGGCTCAGTGGTTAAGAGTACCCTCTGCTCTTCCAGAGGTTCTGAGTTCAATTCCCAGCAACCACATGGTGGCTCATAACCATCTATTGTGAGATCTGGTTCCCTCTTCTGGTGTGCAAGTGTACATGCAGGCAGAGCACTGTATATGTAATAAATAAATAAATCCTTTTTTTTAAAAAAGCTGATCAATAAAATAAGACAGCCCTCTTCCTAAGTTACCCAGAAGAGATATCCAAACCAAGTGATACCAAAGTACAATACACAAACTTAAGAACATGGAAAAAAAAAAAAAAAAAGCCAGGGATATAGCTTAGTTGGTGCAGTGCTCACCCAGTATGCACAAAAACCAGGTTCAATCTCCAGCATCACAGGGGTGCAAGTCTGTAATCCCAGCACTGGGGAGGACAGTGCATTTGAGACCACAGTGTGCTACATAGTAAATTTGAGACCAGCCTGACCAACATAGCATGGTTCTGTCTCAAAATCAAAAACAGCCAAGGAACAGGCTCAGTGGTTGTCCCTGCCAACCTGTACAAAGCTAAATGTTGTTCCTCAGTAGTATAAAGGGGCCCTGGCTGTCCTGGAACCTGTTATGTAGAATAGGCTGGCTTCAAAGTCACAGAGATCCACCTGCGTGCATAGGATTAAAGTGTGGGCCATTACAACAGGTGGGATTAAGTTTTTTGAGTCAAGTTTCTTTGTAGTTGGTTTGGTTTTTGTTTTTTTGTTTTTTTTTCAGATAAAGTTTCTCACAGACCTAGAGTACCTTAAAACTCAGCCAGGTGCATAGCATAGTGGACTAGTGGAAGCCACAGGACAACTTGTAAGTATCCGTTCTGTTAGACCACCATACGGGGCTTGGTGATCAGACTCAGATTCTCAGGCTTAGCAGCAGCCTTCTCACTAGCTCACTACATGCACAAAGAGTTCATTTTTTCTTTGCCTCAAGGCAGTGTAGTCCAGTGAATCCTGATTATCTCTGAATCTCTCTGACATCACCACTAATACCAGCTAGAGAAAGCTCTCTGCTTTGTTTTACTGTCATGTGTACGTGCGGTGTGCATATGCCTGTGTATGTGTGTTATCATGTATGTGGGAACACACGTGACCATGTGTAAAGAGGCCTGAGGTTGACGTCAATCCTCTCCCTTGACTGTGCTCCATCTTACTCATTGGGGTAGGGTCTTTGATCAACCAAAAACTTACCAATGTGATAGTCTGGCTAACCAACTGGCTCCAGGGAGACTTCTAAGAGTTGAATTAGGGCAGGCCACACCCACCCAGCACTGTCATGGATTTTGGGAATCATGCTTATACTTCAACCACTGAGCCATCTTTCCAGCCCTGCTTCTGAAATGATCATGTACCTAGATCAGGCCCTGCGGGAAACCCTACCTGAACCGCACCATGTAGCATAACGACCAACAGCAGGTCATAGCCAAGCATTTTAAGAATGGGAATATGGGGCCAGGCATGGTGGCACATGCCTTTAATCCCAGCACTTGAGGCAGAGGCAGGCGGATCTCTGTGAGTTCCAGGACAGCCTGGTCTACAAAGCGAGTCTAGGACAGCCAAGGCTACACAGAGAAACCCTGTCTCGGGGGGAAAGAAAAGAAAAGAAAAGAAAAAGAATGGAGGTATTTTTGAACTCCTTGACTATTACAGCCACACAAAAACATGTAAATATCAATTAAACCTTTCATACCTGTTAATTAGGAACCATGCAACAGTAAGCATTCCTGCTAGCCAAGTGCCACTCATAAGCCAACTTGTAACAAATAAAGCTGTAACATATATTCCTTGTAATCCAAAAACAATACCGATGTAGAAATACACTGGTTCAATTATGTCCTAAAGGCAAAAGAGATGGAATGATAAAGAGATGACATTCAAGAACCTGAGGATACAAAACTATGTAAGAAAATGGACATTAAAGTGAAAAAAGAGGGCTGAAGATGGCTCAGTAATTGAGAACATATTTTCTTCCTGCAAAGGCCTCAATGCAGTTCTCACTGTCCACATGGTGGCTCACAGCCATTTATAATATCCAGAGCAATGGCTTTCAACCTCCTAACGCTGCGATCTTTTAATACAGTTCTTCACATTGTGACCCCCCACCATAAACTTATTTCATTGCTACTTCATAACTATTGCTTTGCCACTGTTTTGAAACAATAATGTAAATATGTGACACACTACTCCTACAGGGGTTGAGACCCACAGGTTAGGAACCACTATTCTAGAGGACCCAATGCCCTCTGACCCTGAGGGCATCCGGCACACAGGTGGTACACACACAGATATGCAAGCAATACACTCATGAAGGAAATCTAACAAAAATAACAAAGTAAAAACAAAAATACATACATTGCTACCAGTTGCTTGATAGAGAGCACTGGCAATAAGCTCAGGATACAGAGACATCTGTTGCACGGCGTTGATAGTCTTCAGGGAGATGGTTTTGTTATTGTGTGTCAGCTCATAAACACCTAAATAAATAAAGATTTCTCTCCATACTAGTGTTCTGCTTTGACAATGATTCAATTTATTAGTCATCACAATTAGTATGAAAAGAAAGACATTCAAATACAACACTAGATGCCTCATTTTCCCCAACTTTTTTATTATGTACATAAGGAGAAGTAACTATATTCTGAGACAAATTCCCACATCCCAAAGCTCTTAGTCTTAACAATAGTGCTTTATTTTAGGACAATATCACTACCACAATTACAACTGTGGTTGATCATACCTCTTTCAAATGAAGGCGCCTTTAACATGTCTTTGTAATAGGAGTAATAAATAGCACTGTCACCACGAAATGTGATTTCTCGTTCAAGTTCCTACAATGAAATAAATATGTGTCCGTGTTAAATGTTAACTATACTCTTTCTTCTCCCTCATCTTCTTGCATTTTGGTTCTGTTTCCTTCCTTCATATTTTAAATTGATATGGCATAGATTTGCCATTTTAGTCAAGGAGATATTTAAATTTTTCTTCATTACCATATTAACAAGCACATACACGATACATAGATAGATAGATAGATAGATAGATAGATAGATAGATAGATAGAAGTAAAACTTTTAAGTGTTTGGAGCTCATGTCTATAATCCTAGCACTAAAGGGTCAATCAAAGAGGACCGAGAACTCAAGGCCTGCCTAAGCTTCATAACAAGACTCTGCCTTTAAATAAATGTAAAAAACACAAATAGTTCTGAAAAGGGCTAGATTAAACATTTCTATGAGTTTCTTTATTGGAAGCCATTTCCGTTTCCATATATGTTTTTCACTGTTAGTATCCAAGAGGAAATGTTTTCCAGGTCTATTTTACCCAACGAAGCACTCTCCCATTTAAAAGCTGCTATGGTCTGGGTGCTAGTGTCCCTAGACAGGGATCAATTTTGGATGTGGAACTCAATCACTAGTGTGATGGTACTTGAAAGAGGGCATTTGGAATGTGGGTGTGTCGTGAGGACACAATCTTCTGAACAGGATTGGCGTCCTTATGAAACAGGCCCCAGAGTTCCCTCATCCCTTCTGCTACAGTAAGATCCACCTATGGATCAAGAAGGAACTCCTAGGCTGGACCTAGTGGCATACCTTTATCCTCAGCTCTCTGGAGGCTAAGGCAGATAGATCTGAGTTCCAAGCCAGCCAGTGTTATATAGTAAGATTCTGTCTCAGAAAGTAAGGGGGAGGGGGGCAAGCAAAGAGAAGCGGGGGGGGGGGGGGGGGGGGGGGGGGTAAGAGCGCACTCACAAAATACTGAATCTGCTAATCTGCTGGTGACTTAACATTGGCCTTTAAGCCTAACTTACAGTATGCTGTTTTAGCAGCCCAAATATACTAAGACAGACCTAAGTGAACTTCTCTTAAAAATGTTTGTTGGGCCGGGCGTGGTGGCGCATGTCTTTAATCCCAACACTTGGGAGGCAGAGGCAGAGGCAGGTGGATTGATCTGAGTTCAAGGCCAACCTGGTCTACAAAGGGAGCCCAGGACAACCAAGGCTACACAAAGAAACCCTGTCTCAGAAAACAAACAAACAAACAAACAAACAAACAAATTTTTTGGGATGGAAGATTTTTCCTGCTAGGTGTGGTAGGTCATGTTTCTAACTCCAGCACCCAAGAGGATGAGGCAGGATCACTGAGTTTGAGACCAGACTGGACCATATCTAGTGAGTTTCAGGCTAGCCTGAAGTTTATCCCAAACTTGTCCCAAAAACAAAACAATAAAACAGAACTTGTTTCTCTGCAAGATTTCCAAGATTAAACCTTAACCATCGTCCTTAAAATTAACTGCATATGAAACACACAGAGCTTACTAACGCGTTGGGTGTAGGGCACCCAGAAGGCAGAGGCACACAGATCTCTCAGTTGGAAGCCAACCCAATCTACAGAGCGAGTTCCAGGACAGCCAGGGATATACAGAGAAACGTTGTCTCAAAACCCAAGATAGTAAGTAAACAAACAAAGAAATAAGAGCTTACTAAAATATAGACAGATTCTACAGTGGGTTCTAAGGTCTGCAGCTCTGGAGATGCTCTCAGGATCAGTGCCCCTCATATGCTTACAAGGCTGTGATGACGAAGCTCTTCACCAACATCTACACTCTCAGGCCTCTGGTGTCCTTAGTTCTCCGTATACAAGACAGTCCCTGATCCCACCACTGCAGACTGACAGCCTGAAGAATCTGAGAGAGAGGTCACTTTCCGACAGCTCCCTGGGTGGCCTTCCTATACCTGGCAGGGACAACTATAATGACAGAGTTCTTCTGTTTTGGTTTTGTTTTCTGGTTTGTTGTTTGCTTTTTGACAGGATTTTGCTATATAGCCCTGCCTCTTCTGGAACTTTATATGCAAACCTGGCTGCCCTCACAGTTACAGAGACCCACCTGCCTCAACCTCCTGAGTGCTGGGGTTAAAGGTGTGCCCACTATGCCCAGCTTAAGACATAGACTTTTAAAGAGAAAGCACAGGCTACCATAACTAAACCAATAAACAGATGAGGTCAGTGGTTTTACACAAATCCGTCTCTAAAAACCTTCAGTCAGCTTAACCACTTGCTCAAAAATAAGCACAGTGACAAAACCAAACAAAAAACACTGATGTGAGCTAAAAACATTTAAAACTCCATATAGCCAAGTGAACTTTGAGAGCAAATTTATTCAAAGGTCAAATGATGACATTTCAAATATAACTATAGTGGTTAAGGTTTCTGGGAAATACACATAGAGTTAAAGCCAAAGATTAAACACGAAGCCACAGCTTAGCTCTATCACTGGAGCCAGTTAGATGATTCAGTGGATCAGGATACTTGTTAAGCACACGCACAATAAATTAATGAATGTAATTTGAAAATGTAATAGAATTTAAAATGTAAATCCTGTTGTACTTGGTTAATCATTTTCAACCTTCTCCCAAAATTGTAGTTATAAAACCTAATTCTAAAGTTGGATTATACAAGTGTAATTACACAATCTAAAATTTAAAGTATTTTAATGCTGAGATTCATACTTCTCAGATATGAGCTACCAAAATTACTAAGAGGCTGACCAATACCCCGGCACTTTACTGAGGGTCCCTAGAGAGCCTGAGCTTGCGCTTCCCACAGAAGTCATGACAGCCCCTGAGCAGCTCTCATCTCTCTTCCCATTTCTCAGCAGAGTACAAACAGGCAGGACTACTAGAGTGGCACACGGAGCTCTAAGACCTGCATGCTGCACATAAGCTCCGCGAGTGTGCCGATGTCCTTGGTATTAGTTATGGTAAGCCAGGCATGCTCAGTCTGCAGAAGCTGGGATACTTGCTTGTGATCCCAATATCAAGGACTCACTTGTACAAATGAACCCCCCGCCCCGCAACTTCTCTGTAACTTGGATCTGCCTGTCCCTTTGGTCTGGTGCCTCTTGCAGCCAGTTCTCAAACATTTGAACCAGATTTTCCTGAGACAGTCCCAGATAAATTAATTGTACAAGAAGAGCACTCTAGTAATTTCTACTTCATAAACTACCTTATTATGTAGGCCTGGTCAGCCTAGAACTAGCTATAGAAACCAAGTTAGCCTAGAATTCACAGAGATCTGCCTACCTCTGCCTGCCAGTGCTAGGACTAGTGGCATGTGCCACCATGCCCAACTTATTACATGTTTTAAGGTGGATACTGTAACTGTGTCTCAAAAGTGCTATAGCATTTTGCTAACACCTATAAATAAGCCAACACTTGCTAGACTTACCAAATATATACAAGACTTCCTAAGAAACACACACTCAAGTTAATAAGTATGAAAACACTTTTCATAATCTCAAAATTCTTCTTACCTGCCTGTTGGAAAACCAGAATTTCCGTTCATGGTAAGCGGATAAGTAGAAAACATGCATCATACCACTAATAACTGCTGCGAGACAGCCAATGAAAATCTTTGCAAAACGTTGAAATGATACATCTGAAAAAGAACACTAAAGATTATCAAAAAGTAATACATGGTCTTGAAATGAAGTGACGAAAAGACACCCCAGCTCAGTGGTTTCTTTCCCAAAACATAACACCAGTCTAATCATGAGAAAATGCCAACCTCCTATAGAGGCCCCCCTACAGGACCCCTCAGCAGGACGCTTCCCAGCGAGAGCTTACACTGGAATGCTTGCCTGGCCTATGTGAGGCCTGCGTTAGTCCCCACCACAAGCAAAGGAAAGAAGGCAAGAAAGACAGACGGATGTCAGCGTCATCAGAAACAAAACCTAGGATGCTGTCAGAGCATAGAGTCCAAAACCAATATGGCAACAGAAGTAAAAAGACGTAAGGTAAAAACTAAGAACATCTGAATAAAGTATAAGCCTTATTTAATATTCCTCATTTATTACTTGTAGCAAATGTAGCACACTAGTGTAAAATGCTAACAAGGTAAAGATGTACTAAAGTCTAGGGGCTAGTGAAGGATTAGTAGGAACAGGTACTAGCCTCCACCCTGATGACCTAAATTTAATCCTTGGGACTAACATAGTGGAAAGAGAGAACTAATCCCCAAAAGGTGTTCATGTATGCTCACATGTGCAAACACACACACACACACACACACACACACACACACACACACACACACACAGAGCAAAAAAAAAAATTAATTAAAATCTGTATTTTACATGATGAACATACTCTAGAGATTCGTTTCACAACAAGGTTAATATGCTTAACATTAAAAAACAGTACACTGATCGCTGTGAGTTCAAGACCAACCTGGTCTACAATGTGAGTCCAGGACAGCCAAGGCTACACAGAGAAACCCTGTCACGAAAAACTAAAAAAAAAAAGAAAAGAAAAGAAAAGAAAGTTCACATATTCAGATGCTGATGACAACATACTTTGTTCAGCATGGTTATCTGAGTGGTAAAACACTGGTTCTGTCTGACTTACACTTTGGAGCTCTCTCAGGAGCCGGGGTTCTGCGGCTTTTCTCTGCTTTGGCTTCCTGATTTCCTGAAGTCCTCGACTTTTTCCTTTGGCGGGGTTCTACAGGTGATCCTAAAAATATTGATGACATTATTGCAATATATCCATCCATCTTCAGGATCTAGAGTGGATCAGTTTTGTTATGTGACAAACAAAGGTTGTCTACATGGCCAGATCCCAGTAGAAAATGCAAGCCCCCCCTCTAATGAACGTCCCTGGTTGATGAAACCACAAATGGCACAGCTTTGATAATGAAGTAATCAAGTATATCTTCTATGTCAAAAAGACAAATTTTGGAATCTTATGACTAAAGCACAACACACTGAGACCCATTAATGCCTGAAGTAACTATAACATAGTTTTCTCAAAACTATCTTTAGTATACAAACGGAAACAACAAATGTGTATTTCCTACCACCACCACTGCCACTCATGTCTTCAGAGTCCAACTGATAAAAGCTTATAAATTCTTCTCCTAAAATGATACTATTTTAAAATGTCCCAAAATAAGTTAATTTCCTTCCAAATTTTTAAAGGGATTATAACCTTACTATGTTAACTATCTGAGATTATCAAATCCACCATTTGTAGGTACTGACATAAAGTTATTGTTTAATTTAAATGCTGGTTTCTGTACCTCCATATCTGGTTGCAATCCTTGTTCTGAGACTCTCCTGTCCCATACTATAAAAACTGTTCCACAATGTCCCCTGACATGCCAATAAAGCAGCTTACAGCCAATCACTAAGCAGAGGAGAGAACAGGGCTGGACTTCCTGCCAGCTAGAGGAGGAGGAGATAAAAGAAGAAGTAGGGGATTCAGCTATGAGAGAGGTCCAAGTAACACCAGGAAAGGAGCTGGAACAGGAAAGCTACGAAGTGCAAGTATCTCTGGGACGTACACTGGGAGGAAACCAGGTTAGCTTAGAGGGTTAATAATAGAGAATAAAAGCTCAGTTATTGTGTTGTGAAGCTTATTAATAAACAAATATAAAAGAGTTTCAATTATTTGTTTGGTAGCTGCGTTAAGAGAGAAATTGAGGGCCTGGAGAGATGGCTCCAGCAGTTAAGAGCACTGACTGCTCTTCCAGAGGTCCTGAGTTCAATTCCCAGCAACCACATGGTAGCTTACAACCATCTATAATATGATCTAATGTGCACTGTATACATAATAAACCACCACAACAACAACAAAACAAATACCTTTAAAAAAGAGAGAAATTGGGCTGGAGAGTTGGCTCTGTGGTTAAGAGCACCGTCTGTTCTTCCAAAGGTCCCGGGTTCAATTCCCAGCACCCACATGGCAGCTCACAACTGTCTGTAACTCCAAGATCTGACACCCTGTCACCAATGCACATACATTTAAAAATTGAATAAAAATATTTTTAAAAAAAAGAGAGAGAGAAATTGAGAAACAAACACAGTTACATAAAAATAACACTAACAGCGGTGCACGCCTTTAATCTCAGCACTCCAGAGGGAGGCAGAGGCAAGCAGATCTCTGAGTTTGAGGCCAGCCTGGTCTACAGAGTGAGTTACAGAACAGCCAAGGATACACAGAGAAACCCTGTCTCAAAAAAAAAAAAAAAAAAAAAAAAGAAAGAAAGAAAAAAGTGGCCAGGGAAAAACCATGAGACCTTAACCCTATATAAAAAACTAAATACAACTAAGGAAATCTGAGAGTGGGAAAAATAGTCTACACCAGGGAAGAGTCCACCAATACCAAATGCTCAACTCTGAACACATATACATACCAAGCAGGTTATATTTAGGATTATATGTATGCATATGCATATATGTATGTGCATCTAACAATTAATGAAAAAGGAGGCCATCAACTTGAACAAGAACAAGAAGGGTTATATGTGGGGGGGGGGGGTTAGAGGGAGAAAACAGAATGGGGAAATAATGCGACTATATTACCATGGTAAATATAAAAGAAAAAAATATTTTAAAAAAGAAAAAGAAAAGGCCCAGGCGTGGTGGCGCATGCCTGTAATCCCAGCACTTGGGAGGCAGAGACAGGTGGATCTCTGTGAGTTCGAGGCCAGCCTGGTCTACAAAGTGAGTCTAGAACAGCCAAAGCTACACAGAGAAACCCTGTCTCGAAAAAACGAAAGAAAAAAGAAAAAAAAAAATCACTGACTCTTACTGTCAAGTTTTACTTGCATCAAATCTCAGCAGCACAAAGCGCACACCCTGAGCTGGTGTGGTGATTCACTGCCATAAACCCAGCCCTAAAGGCAGGCACATCTCTGTGAGCTCAAGGCCTACAAAGCCAGTTAGTTCCAGGACAGCCAGAGCTACACAGTAAGACCTGTCTCAAAAGGAAAAAAAGTACAACCTGGCAAAGACAATACATATTTTAACCGATTTATTTGTGTACTTTGTCCATAAACCACGTTTTTGCCTGTTACTAAAAACAGAAGCTAAATGAATGAAAATTTCTCACTTTACACTGTTCATGTAATGTCACAACTGAAAGACAAAACTAATGGCACAGGGACGGCGCTGTCAAACTGCAAAGCTTATCAGGCCTTGGTCTGATCTCACACTGACCAGAGGCTGAGGTTAGAGGAGTAACTGGCAGCAAAGCCAGAAGCAATCTCTGAGATGAATCCAAGTTCCTTTTTCAACAGGTTATGTTTTTAGCATTATAAAAGAAAAAGCCAGCCTGAGGTGGTACACGCCTTTAATCTCAGCAGAGGCCAGCCAGGTCTACAGGTTGACTTCCAGGACAGTCAGGGCTACACAGAGAAACTTTGTCTCAAACAAAACCAAACTAACAACCCAGGGGAAAAAAAAAAAAAAAAAAAAAAAGAAGAAGAAGAAGAAGAAAGAAAGAAAAAGCAGCTGCCCCCAAACTAAATGATGATTACACAGCCACAAGAACAATCTGCTACTTCAATCTCCACTCCCATTATTGTCAGAGGAAATAGCTACAAACAGGCTTCTAGCTGTCCATCTAGAGGAGACACAGGATGCAAGAGAACTGCCAGCGCTGTTCCACTCAGAGCCTGGTGTTCCTTCCTTTGCTCTGTGTGTGTTTCAGGAAGTATGAATGCTAGCATCACTTGTGCTGCGCCAGGAGCCATGTCTGGAAGAATACTAACATGCAAGCTCCAAGTACCTGCGAATAATAAGCCAAAAGCTATAAAGTATACCTGAACTCAAATAAAAATATAGAGACTGGCCTAATTTTAACACAATAAATAGAAGATATGTAAACAGAAATTATTTAGGGGAATACCTGACACAGGCATGTTTGCTGTAAATATTATCACAAGCTTCATTACAATAAATATTCATTCATTCATTCATTGCTGAATATTATTCCCAACATCCAAAAGAGTAGAGGCCTAGCCATGGAATTAAACGTTTGTTGAAAGAAAGCATATTGTAATAAAATTGCCATCACTAATTGTCCCAAATAAGACACATTTCCTTTTGGATTACCTATAATTGTATAA
The DNA here is from genome assembly GCF_903995435.1 of Acomys russatus. Classification (NCBI taxonomy): domain Eukaryota; kingdom Metazoa; phylum Chordata; class Mammalia; order Rodentia; family Muridae; genus Acomys; species Acomys russatus. The sequence goes on from NC_067138.1 coordinate 35,633,793, forward strand.
CCAGAAACCACTTACCAGTTTATAGCCAAATACTTTTACAAAATGATAGCCTTTTAGCAGGTTCCACATTATAGCTACTAAGCATAATAATTACATCCTAAATGGCATTTCCCACATCTACAATACCAAGTTTTAGTAGCTCTGTATTTTTTTTTTCATTTTTTAAGTATGAATATGCTGACAAGGGCAAACTGGTTTACCAACCTACCCACACAGATTTGTAGCTAATCACAAAAACAAAATTTACCAAAAAAATTTTTTTCAAATGATACCACATTGCAAACCCTGGTAAAACTAAAGAAACAAGCGGAATTACACTCGTCCTTACTAACTACCTGTTTTTGAGCCTGTTTTTAGGTAGTATCTTAGAGGAGGAGGAGTGATTAAATCGTGACCTCAGGGTCAGGACATCAAGTCCCAGTCAGCACTAACTTCTAAAAATCTTTTGAAAACTGGCTTCCCACTCAATTCTTCAAACACCCGTCTTGTACTCTTGATTCAACGACTTAAATCTATATCCGATGAACTAACGATCACAGTCACAACTCCACCTTGTAAGACAGGAACTGCCTTCCAGCCCAATACAGCACCTAACTGCTCAGCCAAGCTTGCAAACTCTAAGACCTCAATCGTTTATAGCCGTACCATAAAGTTACCACGCCACAAGTATTTTTACACTATGTATCATTGGCTGCTAAGTTTCTTGCCGCCTATTTTCCTATCACTGTAGGCATCCTTTCTGGATAAATTACTGGCTAAATCATTAATTTCCTTGACGGGACCCTGAGGGGCATGCAGAGCTCTCTCCAGTACATCGATTTTAAGCCTAGAAGTCCTTTTGGCCTCTTCGTCCCTTAAAGCCACCTACACGCCCCCGCCCTTTGCCCTTTATCCCTTATAGGAAAAAAAAAATGAACTCAGATCCCAGCCTCAGTTTCCCGCTGCGGGGTGCGACCCCTCGCAGTGCGCAACCAAAGCTACCAGCACGCGCCAGAACCCACCCAACCTGGTCCCGTTTTCCAGTGCGGGGCAACTCCGGACTAGCAGCCCCGCCACTCCCCAACAGCTTCCTCTCCGAGACTCCCCAACTTCAAGCTCCACCTTTGATTCCCACTCCAAGACAAAACTTTGGGCCATCCTCTCCGCTCGCGCCCGGTTTCTCTGCAAACTCGGGGGCGCGCGCCCCCGCCCGCCCTGCTCCCTGCGGCCGGCAGCCAGGCCCTGCCCCCTCTCCCGAGCCCGCCGCGGCGGTTGGCGCGCTGCACGCCGGAGCCTTGTCACCTTCTTCCTTCGCCATCGTCCCCGCGGAGGCCTGGGTGGCTCTCCCGCTCCCGAGCGGCCCGGAGTCTCCCAAACCTCCGCGTCGCCAAAACCTGGGGCCGCCCAGGCCAGCTCCCGGCTGCCGCGCCCCCACTTCCTGACCCGCCCCCCTCAGGTGTCGCCGCCAACTGTGTCCCCCTCGACCCACCCACAGACGCTCCGGGAACCAGAGTGCAGGGAGCGGAGGCCGGCCGGAGCGTTTCGCCAGCGCGCCTGGGCCAAGCCCACGTTGGCCCAGTGTTGGCTGTGCTCCTGGGAGGAGCTTGGGCCCAACGTCGCGCTCCCTCCCTTGTGGTCCTCCTCACGGGAAAGCAGGAGCTAGAGCAAGCTTTTCGTGACGCTGGGATTGGATTCAGGAAGTCACAGACTGTTGCCCAGATCCAGTCCCCGTGCCCGCCCCCATTTTACTAACAGAAAACGGAGGTTCAAGCGCAGAGCAGCTGAAACCCTGGACCCGACCTACTGTCAGTGCCTGAGGGTTCTCACAGTGATTTCAGAGCCTGGCAAAACGTTCTAGGCAGGTTCTTTGAAACGGTAGGTTTCGGGTTGGTTGGTTATTTATTGGTTGGTATCTTTCTTTCCTCCTCTCCTCCTCCTTCTAATTCTTCTCCCTCTACTATCTCTCTCTCTCTCTCTCTCTCTCTCTCTCTCTCTCTCTCTCTCTCTCTCTCTCTCTCTCACTATATGGTCCAGACTGGTCTCAACTTGCAGCCCTCTTGCCTGGGGTTCCTGACTGCTGCAATGGCAAGAGTGATCCGTTGTTTGGTTTCGTAGACACTGCTACAGAAAAGAAGATTGTCCCTCAGCTACATAAGCAGGTTAAATTATTATCAAATAAAAAAAGGAAATACAGAAGAAAGCAATGTGCCAATCATCAAGTTGGCTTATTGAGATGGCTGTGCATCTCAATATTCTGGAAGAAAGCACAATAGTAATAATGTAGAGTATTCTATAACGATAGGGTGCAGTTTCAGTTTGCTGCACTGTGCATGTCTCATTCACCATACAGTGTGCTGAATCACACTTCTGAGAAGAGCAAGTGCTGACCCACTTAATTTTTTATTGTAAAAAATATGAGAAAACTTATTTTAAGTGAGATAAAACTTCTTTCTCTTTCACATGTTATTGATCCTTATAAGACCTGTACATACTTTGTAGAAACTTGGGTAGGATATTCCTGAAAATAAATACTCCAAAAGATACACAGTAAAGAAGAGGAGGAGGGGCATTTTGCCATGTAGACTTAAAAGCTCCAGGTATAGTAAAAATAGAATATCAGGTTGTTGTTTCACAAAACCACGTTTTATTTAGCTTAACGGTTTCTCTGATACAAAGAGAAATATAAAAAGAAAATGTAGGACATAATGCACATGTAACCTCTCCACTCACTAAATACGCTCCCAAAATCTAAAAGAAAAAAGGACAAAGTTCCCCTCAACAAGAGAAAATAATCTTCACTTCTGGAAGATGTTTCCACGCCCCATTCCATGCCCTCTTCCTCTTGCAGCCACTTGGGCCTTCAGGACAGCAGTTTTTCCTCGGCCAGCCTCTGAGCCTTGGTTTTCATTTTTCCTGCTCTTTAACATGGGTGCATTTCTCAACATGTCAGACAAAATTAGAAATCGGATCTTGCTGCCACGTATGTACATCTGTTCCAGCTGTGCCACTCGGCCATCTCTGTACAAGACTGGGATGTTGAACATCTGGCAGTTCATGTTGTCCTCAGCTTCCATGAGCTCCCCCCCCCCCCGCCAGGCAGTGTTAGCTTCACATGGAAGGGACCCTCCCCCAGGGACCCCAAACCCCCCAAAGACCCCAGTTTGCTTGACTAGACCAACTCCATGATAGTCTTCAGGTGTTCACTCTGCCTAACTAGATAGCTCGTGGGCAGCTAATCAGCTTAGAGAACAAAAGGACTAGATACCATGTTTTTATTACTTCATGGCCTTGGTAAAGAACACAGCTGGCCCCATCCAACCAAACTAAAGGCCAACTCCTAAGTAAGAACCAAGACCTCAGTGACTCAAAAAGTTCCCAGGAACCAAAGAAACAGCCAATCCTGAATCCCCTCTTACATTCTCACTCAATTCTGACCAATCAATTGAAGCTTGTCACAAATTCCCTCCAACTGTCTATAAATGGAGCCTGCATGCTCATTTGGGGGTCGCCCTCTAGAGGAGAGAGGCAATCTTATCAGGGTAGAATAAAAACACTTTTTGCATACTGCCTTGGAGTCTTTCTTCTGCAGATCACCCGGACCCTAACCATATGTTACTATGTGGTCCTCAGCTTCGTGCAAGACTTTAATCAGCACACCAATAGACATTTTGACAGGACTCTTCCTGTGCAACTAACTTCAGGCTCCTTTTCAGTTCTGGCACAAATATTAGAAGGTGAAGGTATGTCTTTAATCCCAGCACTCAAGAGGCAGAGGCAGGCAGATCTCTGAGTTCAAAGCCAGCCTAATCTACAAAGGGAGTCCAGGATAGCCAGGGGTCTGTGTAAATGAGATACTCTGTCTCAAAATAAATAAGTAAGAAAAAAAGCTAAGATGTGTTTTATTAGCTCGGCAGTGGTGGCACACGCCTAAAGGCACTTGGGAGGCAGAGGTAGGCAGATCGCTGTGAGTTTGAGGCCAGCCTGATCTACAAAGTGAGGCCAGAACAGCCAAGGCTACACAGAGAAACCCTTTCTCGAAAAAAAAAAAAAGATGTGTTTTATTAAAATATTTTAGATTTATTTTTTATATAAATGTTTTACATGCATGTATATGCACCATGTGTGTCCCTGGTAGTCAAAGGACAGTATTGGATCCCCTGGAGCCAGTTATGGACAATTGTGAGTCCCCCCATATGAACACTAGGAATTGCTCCTGGGTCCTCTGTACCAGTAGAAAGTGCTCTAAACAGCTAAGCCATCTCTCTATCCTCTCATTATTTTTGAGTTGTATATATTAAACATCTCAACACTTATTAAAATACAGATTTTCCCAACCAAAACACTTCTAGAAAGACATTTTCAGACTGGTTATGTGAAACAGTGTTCATATATATTAGTACCAAGAGATTATCGATACCAAGCAGCATCAAAACCTTCTTAGGTGAGAAAGGGAGGCATAGCGGTACATGTCTACACTTATAGCATGCAGGAGACAGAGGTAATAAGGAATTCAAGGCTAATCGCAGCTAGAGTGAGTTCAAGGCCTCTATAGGCTACGTGAGGCCCTGTCTCTAAATAAATATCTAGATATTTTTAAAAAGGACAACAAAAACAAGAACATGACAGGGCCAGATAGATGTAAAGAAATGGCTGGTATTTTGGCAATTTTGTCCTAACCCTGTGCTATGACTGCCTAGACCTTCCTCAGCCTCCCAGCCCCCAATAGCCACATCTGCTTTGACCACACTTTTGGAACTGCTCATGACCCTGACCACGGTCCAGACATATTAACCAAAATAATGGATGTCTGTGCAAGCTAAAATATAAATCTAAAATAACAGAGGAAGTATAAACCAAAAGTAATTGTCCTGCAGTATCAGAAAATTCTGCAAAGCTCTGAAAAACAAACAGGTATTGCTAAGCCACTTAATCCCTCAACTAATAGTTTTGCCTTTTTTTTTTTCCCCCTGGTTTCTCATGACAGGGTTTCTCTGTAGCTTTGGCTGTCCTAGATCCACTTTGTAGACCTGGCTGGCCTTGAACTCACAGCAATCCACCTACCTCTGCCTCCTAAGAGCTGGGATTAAAGGCAGATGCCACCATGCCAGGCAGTTCTATCTTTTAAAACATTGTATCCCAGCCAAGCATGGTGAAGTACATGTTTAATCCCAGCACTCAGGGAGGCAGAGGCAGGCGGATCACTGTGAGTTCAAGGCCAGCCTGGTCTACAAAGTGAGTCCAGGACAGCTAAGGCTACACAAAGAAACCCTGTCTCGAAAAAAACAAAAAATTAAACAAAATAAAAAAGCACTGTATCCGGTTCAGGGCAATGGTGACATGTCTTTAATCCCAGCATTTCAAGAGGCAGATGCAGATGAATTTCTAAATTTGAGGCCAACCTGGTCTATTGAGTGAGTTGCAGGACAGCCAGGACTATGAAAAAAAAAAACTTGTCTCAAAAACAAAACAAAACATAACTTAGGGTTGGAGAGATGGCTCAGAGGTTAAGAGCATTGGCTGCTCTTCCAAAGGTCCTGAGTTCAACTCCCAGCAACCACATGGTGGCTCACAACCATCTATAATAAGATCTGTGCCCTCTTTTGACGTGCAGGTGTACATGCAGGCAAAACACTATATATTTAATAAGTAAATAAATCTTAAAAAAATAAAATAAAAAGCCGGGAAGTGGTGGCACACGCCTTTAATCCCAGCACTTGGGAGGCAATGGTAGGTAGATCGCTGTGAGTTCAAGGCCAGCCTGGCCTACAAAGCGAGTCTAGGACAGCCTGTGCTACACAGAGAAACCCTGTCTTAAAAAACCAAAAAGGAGGAGGAGGAGAAGAAAAATTACGAAAAACAAAACCAACCAACCAACAAACAATAAAAAGATACATAAACCAGGTGGTGGTGGTACACACCTTTAATCCCAGGACACGGGAAGCAGAGGCCAGGAAGATCTCTGTGAGTTCGAGGCCAGGCTGGTCTACAAAGTGAGTCCAGGACAGCTAAGGCTATATGGAGAAACCCTGTCTCGAAAAACAAAACAAAACGAAACAAAAATAAAAGATAAATAAATAAAAACACTATACCCCTGACACTGAACACCAAGAGACTCTGAGGCATGAGCTCACTCTTGGCTCCTGGCTAATAAAAGGCAACACACAAACACGCACGCGCGCGTGCGCGCGTATACATACATACATACATATATACATATATATATATATACATACATATATATATATATGTATGTATTAGATTTTTCAAGACAAGGTTTCTCTGTGTAAACAGTTCTGGCTATCCTGGACTCACTTTTGTAGACCAGGCTGGCCTTGAACTCACAGCAATTCGCCTATCTCTACCTCCCAAGTGCTGGGATTAAAGGCATGTGCCACCATGCCCAGCAAGGCCAAGGATACTTTTAATTGGTTTAATTAGCATAGTTGTCAATAACAATCTCACCTGGATCACTTCACTGAGTCTCTTTCACACACATACATACAAAATAAGTAATTTTTAAAAAAGATTTATTATGTATAGTGCTCTGCCTGCATGTATGCCTGCAGGCCAGAAGAGGGCACCAGAGCTCTTATAGACAGTTGTGAGCAACCATGTGGTTGCTTAGGAATTGAATTCAGGACCTTTGTGCTCTTAACCTCTGAGCCAATCTCTCTAGCCCTAAAATAAGCAATTTTTTGACTGAAAATCCAAGTTTAAAAAAATCCCAGGTGAAACATCTAAACATTTGTGAAGTCAAGTGTTATTAGCATTGCTAGATAACATAAAAATGTACCATTTGATATTTGGGGTACATACTAAAAGTTAGTTGTCCACTGCCTAACATTCCTGTTATCGTGTGTGTGTGTGTGTGTGTGTGTGTGTGTGTGTGTGTGTGTGTGTGTACATCTGTGTGTCTGTGTGTGCAGGGAAGGGCCAGAATGTTAGTTTAAGGGTAACTAGGCAGATTGGGGACAAGGAATGCCACAAAGATCACACCACACAACAGATCTAATGGAAGATATTTATTGGGAGGTGGGCACAGTGGCACACACCTGTAATCCTAGCACTTGAAAGGCAGAGGCAGGCAGATCGCTGTGAGTTCGAGGCCAGCCTGGTCTACAAAGCGAGTCCAGGACAGCCAAGAATACACAGAGAAACCCTGTCTCAAAAATCTGAAAAAGAAAAAAGAAAAAGAAAAACCAATCAATCAATCAATAAATAAATAAAAATAAATTTAAGAAAAGAAATTGAATTCAGGTTGCCAGTCTTGCCCCACAAGCACCTTTCCCCACTAAACTGTCTGGATGACCCCACATGGTTTTTTGTTTGTTTGTTTTGTTTTGTTTTTCGAGTCAGGGTTTCTCTGTGTAGCCTTGGCTATCCTGGACTCACTTTGTAGACCAGGCTGGCCTCGAACTCACAGCGATTCCCCCTGCCTATGCCTCCCGAGTGCTGGGATTAAAGGCGTGCGCCACCACGCCCGGCTCTCACATGGTTTTTTTAAGACAGGGCCTCTTCCTGGGTGTAGGAGGAACAGCTCAAGAGTAAGCATGGGAGAACCCAGGACTGCTGATCACACAGGTCTATTTTGTTCAACAGAAGGAAATGAGTGATGCTTGGTCTCTTTAGAGTCAGCCTCCACCTGAGTCTCCCCCAAACCCTGAGTATTGTTTAGGCACTAATCCTGGGCTTTGTCTCTCAGTGAACAGGAGCCATCCTTATGTATGAAAGAGGTCCCTTGTGCTTTGCATCCTCCACCAATAAATTCTATCCATATTACAAACCCTTCCTCCTTAGTCCTAGAGCAACCACATGGTGGCTCCAAACCATCTATGAGGGGATCTGATGCCTTCTTCTGGCCTGTAGGTGTACATGCAGGTAGAGCACTGTATACATAATAATAAGTAAATACAGCTTTTATTTATTTATTTTTGGTTTTTCGAGACAGGGTTTCTCTGTGTAGCCTTGGCTGTCCTGGACTCGTTTTGTAGACCAGGTTGGCCTTGAACTCACAACAATCCACCTGCCTCTGCCTCCCGAGTGCTGGGACTAAAGGCATGCGCCACCACTGCCCAGCTAATAAATATATCTTGAGAGAGATGGGGGGGGGGGGAGGCCTATGGAGTTGGAAGATCTTAAAGGAGAGGAGAGGGGAAACCATGATGAGCATATATAGCACAAAAACATTTAAATTTGAAAATATAGGATGGGGGGGGGCTGGAGAGATGGCTTAGCAGTTAAGCACACTAGCTGCTCTTCCAGAGGTCCTCAGTTCAATTCCCCGCATCCACATGGCATCTCACAACTGTCTCTAACTCTAGTTCCAGAGGATCTGATACCCTCTCACAAACATAACATGTAGTCAAAACACCAATGCAAATAAATACATTTAAAAATACATTATTTCCTAACAAACCGTTTTAGGCAGGCACAGGCCTGTAATCCCGGCTACTCAGGGAGCCGAAGCTGGGGCACTGCTCACTGGGGCAGTTTAGTGAACGCATGTCTTAACAGGAAAAGGACTGGAGTTGTAGGTAATGGTAGCACTTACTTGCCATGGGTTCATTTTTTTAAAAATTTACTTATCATATATACACGATGTTTTGCCTGCATGTATAACAGAAGAGGGCACCAAATCTCATTATAGATGGTTGTGAGCCACCATGTGGTTGCTGGGAACTGAACTCAGGACCTTTGGAAGAGCATCTAGTGGTCTTATCCTTGGAGCCATCTCTCCAGCCCTTTGTGTTTTGTTTTGTTTTGCTTTGTTTTTGTAAGGCAGGATTTCTTTGTGTATCTATCCCTGGCTATCCTGAGCTTGCAATGCAGACCAGGCTGAACTTGAACTCAAGAGATCTTCCTGCCTCTGCCTCCCGAATGCTGGGACTAAAGGCGTGCGCCACCATGCCTGGCTTAGTCAGATTTTCTTAAATCCTATTACAATCTTGGATAAGTATTTCCTGGCTGGGAACTGGCTCCTGAAAGCCCTGTAGGACTGTGTGTCCAGTAGATCCCAGAAGCAAAGTGGCAGGTAAAACAAATACAGAAGCGTAAGAGAGTATGAAAAGCAGCTCTTCGAATACATTAGTATTTCAATATAAAAATCAGAACCGTGACTATGTACCATTAGCCAGTACTCAAATGAAATTCTGCTATTTAGAAACTGTTTACTATTATTTTGATATTGGGTATCACGCCCAGGGTACTCTATCACTGAAATAGAACCCCAGCCAAAGATTACAAAACCATCAAAATCTCATAGAAATGATGGTCATGGATCCTAACCCTCTGGAACTGTGAGCCCTCACATTAAATACTTTCTTCTATGAGTTGTCTCAGCCATGGCGTTTTTTTTCCATAGCAATAGAAAAGTAATTAAGATATCCACTCAACTAGTGTTTACTGTGTACCATGCATGGCAAGCTCTGCATAGTCAAACTATAGTGGGTAACAAGAATTACAGTGCCACACCTGGTTGGAGCCCGGGGCCTAGAGTCCCAACCATGCAGGGCCACTGGAGCCCAGGACTGAGTGAGGCTCATTCTCTGTGACTCCCGGGTGTGAGGGCTGGAAAAGCTGGGAAACTATAAAACTGATAGGGTGGTTTATTGATTTGGTTTTCCAAGACAGGGTTTCTCTGTGTTGCCCTGGTTTTCCTGGACTCACTTTGTAGACCAGGCTGGCTCTGCCTCCCAAGGGCTGGGATTAAAGACATGCGCCACCACAATCCACTCGGGTGGTTTATTTTTTAATACGTTCAGGTTCCCTTTCTCATTTCTTACTCCATCACCCTTACTCAATTATAAATATTGCAAGTATGTCAGATTCCTACAAGTCTTTATTTTGTGGTTGTGTGGAGGGGGTGGGGCTGCAGGAAGTATATGTGCACCTGGAGGCAAGTGACAAGGGTTGGTTCTTTCTCTCCAAGGTATGCGCCTACCAGGGCAGGAACGCAGTCCTCGGACTTGCTAGCATGCACCCTTACCCACCAGTCCCTAAACTGTATTATGAAAAGAACAGTTGCACCAGGAAGTCTCCAACAAGATGGGAACAGACTTCTAGCTTTGTAGGACACTGATTTTGCCAAAGGCAGAGAACAACCTTATGTCTCTTGGAGACAGCAAACTGAAGAACAGCTTCAGCATTGTTTTTGTTTTTCCAGACAGGTTTTCTCCGTGTAGCCTTGGCTGTCCTGGACTCACAGGCTGGAACTCAGAGATCCACCTGCCTCGGTCTCCTGAGTGCTGGGATTAAAGTTGTGCACCACCACTGCCTGGCCATACTATTTTTGTGACAGGGTCTCACTCTGTGCCTCCATCTGACTGCCAACTTCGAACCCTCCTGCCTTATCCTAAGTACTGGGCTAGTCACACCCAGTTCGTTGTCAAATACAGAGAACTGAAAATAAGATGCATTCACTGGCACTGGGTAGGCTCTGTCAGTAAAGACACAGCCCACGACCATGACGGATGTGCTCAGAGTCTCAGCACCCACAGAAAAAGCCAAGCACGGTGGTCCCTCTATAATCCCAGCACTAGGGAGGTGAAGCACTGAACTGCAGGCTTAGTAAGAGTTCTTGTCTCAGTCAGTTGGAGAAGGGATTAACCAACCACACACATGTGCACCTGTACAGCCCCTCCCACCTGCCACACAAACTTCTGGCAGCTGTCAGAACTTAAAAACTCAAGCTTTTGTGTCTCCATGGTAAACTAGGGCAGACTTCCCTACCTTCTGCCATCATCACCACATGCCTTCAAAAACAAAAAACAAAAGAACACAAAGATTGAGATTAAGCAGGCAAGTTTTATTATCAATGTAACAATTCTACAAAAAACGCAGTAGTACTGTAGTGAGCATCGCTGCCCATCAGTCCTTCGGAGTTTCGGGCAGGAGCAGCTTAAGGCATCAAGTATGAACTTTTTTCTTATTTATCTCAAGTGCCAGATCTCACCAATCTTCACACAAAATGCTTTTTCTTCTTCTTTCTTCCCACTGCAGTTGAAGGGCTATTATTGTTGTCAAGTAAGAGGGTAAGGTTTGACGCCCCAGTCAAGGTGTTAATGCAAACTGAAAACAGCAGCCACAAAGTCTGCATGCATGGCACTGCATCTAAGCGAGGACAACATGGGTAACAAAAACATGTGAACTAATCGAATCACCTTCCTCTTGAGTGACAGAGGCAGCAGTACTAGCTAGGGCCTAATACTGCACTTCTGGAGCCATCAACACAGATAAACACACCTTGCTAAACCCTGAGCGCTGGTGCTACGCTAACTGCTCAGCGTTTACCTCAGTGCAGTATGCTTACTACAGGTTTACCTTTTGAAGGTTTTAATTATTACACAGTTGAGGCATTACAGAAAAGGGGGCTACCTTAATATATACAAGCATTTACTTTGGTTAGTATATTGCTTTCCAGAATACACTGTTCAAATAGTCTTATTTTTGTGACATTAAAAACTATGGAATTTCTGTTATTAAAGTCCAAACCATCAACAATGAAAAAAGTACAATATAAAATAATACGCATGAAGCCGAACATTCAGTCAAAGCTCAAACTAGGAATTACTAACTACACATAGCTGCTTCATTTTTGGTTTCAAATTTTGGCCCCTACTTCATTCTTATTTACAACTGGTATCTGTTGAGGAAAACAGCCAAGCCCTTTAACCAGGCATGTGTGTGGAAGGGGAGTCTCCAGGTGTGTCTGTGAAGACGGGCTACTGGGAAAGAACTCGGGGCTCAAGTGTGCTAGGCAAGCTCTCTGCCACCGAGCTATAGGCCCCGCCTGCCTGAGGTTGTTTTTAAAAATCTGTTTTTAACTATAAGGCACCATGATGGCCTAGCGAAGAAAACTAATATTTGGGAAAATACTAGTTTTAATTTTATTCCTTTTCTTAATTTGGAATTTAAGTATTCTAAGAAGTTACACTTAAATTACTTAGCAACGGGGTTTTATTTTACAGAACACAGCGAGCTAGAAAAGTGGGAATACACAATGAAGCTTCCATAGCACTTAATGGTGCATGGTGGATGCTAGTGGAATTTTCTTACTCTAAGGCTTAAACTTAGGAAACAACTGATGCCACTTTAGCTGGAAGTGAAACATTTGACTTCAAATTCACATTTTAAATTCCTATTTGCACTCAGCAAGGAGCCACGTGTGTGCATGCTGCTTGCTATTAAGGTTTGGCATCACTGGCTCAACTTTTTTCACTCCACCAAAAGATAAAGCCTAGCCTACTGTCCAATCATGCTGGCTGAAAATCCTGCAGCCTGAGTGTAGACAAACATCCCCTGAAATTGCTAGAAGTTTTCTTGTCTGATAGCTTCAGGATCACCATACGTCTTTCAAACACTGAAAGGGTTAAAAAAGAGAGAGAGAAAGAATATTATAACCTCTAAATTTAATTTTTCAAATCCGTAAGAGACTAACGTCTTTCAGACAGTCCCCGTTTCTATTTCACAGTGGCATTCACACAGGCAATGCTTGGAGTTTAACAGACTAGCAGAGAGGTCTGTACAGCGCTGGCAATTCTTGTAATTCCCTTCCCTTTGTATTACTGAATGTACTTAACACGTAACACTGCATCTGCCAAATTCAACTGGGCTCCATTTTACACACTCTTCCGCGTGGCTCAGTGTCTAACATTCTTCTAGCACTAGACGTTCAACTCAGTGTTAGTGGCTTTACACAGCAGGAGTGCGGACTATGGTGGCTTACACCTTTAATCCCAGCAGCACGAAATTGGAAGCAGAATTTGTGTGAGCCCCAGGACAGTCAGGACTACAGAGAGATCTTGTCTCAAAACAAAACAAAACAAAAAAACCCAAAACACCAAACCAAACAGAAACACAGGTCTAGGAAAAGACTCAGTGGTTAGGACTCCCTGCTGCTCTTCCAGAGGACTAGATTTTGGCTCCCAGCTGCCTGTTACTCCAGCTCCAAGGGTTCTGATAACCTCTGTTGGCTTCTATGGACAACCATGTACACACTTATGTGTATGCGCATGCACACACGAATAAATAAAATAAAAATTTGAAAAATACATCTTGAAACAAACAAACAAACAAACTTTAGGGCCAGGCGTGGTGGTGCACACCTTTAATCCCAGCACTCAGAAGGCAGAGGCAGGCAGATCGCTCTGAGTTCAAGGCCAGCCTGCTCTAGGACAGCCAAGATAACACAGAGAAACCCTGTCTCAAAAACAAACAAACAAAAAACAACAACCTGTAATTCTAGTGTAAAGTTCAAATGATTGCTAGCAAAAACATTAAAGTTAATAAGCAGCACAAGCCATGACCGTCAGTGATTGATTAGCACTTTGAGTCATACAGTTCATTTTCACACACCCTGCACGTCTTGACCCTTTTGGCAAACCTCTATCTCTAAAAAAAACAAGCAAACAAAAACTTACAACTCGTAACAGCAGCAAAAGAACAGTTATGAAGTAGCAACAAAATGATTTTATGGTTGGGGTCACCACAACTGTGTTAAAGGGCTGCAGTGTCAAGAAGGTAGAGACCCACCCCCTTAGCGTAGCTTTTAGATGTGGTACGATGTAGCACGGTCATCAGTCAAAGCACTGACCAAACCCAGGTCTTCACACACACTACACACCCCAGTCCCTATGGCCACGCCGAAGATGGGGAACGGGAAGCAGTCAGTCAGTGTGAGCTGGCACAGGAAGCCATGCCTACCCGAGGATCCAGATGTGGAAGTTCAAACAGCTGGAGATGAATATCAGAAGGGCCGAGCATCAGCTCCGATCACGTACAGGCTCTTGTATGGTCATTTTCCCTTCCTTTTTGTTTCCTTTTCTTTTACTTTTTGAGCCAAGGGTTTCCCTGTGTAGACCAAGCTGCCCTTGAACTCAAGAGGCCAGCCTGCCTCCGCCTCATGAATCTGGCATTAAAGGAATGCAACACCATGCCCAGTTTCCCTTCTTTAAAACATTTTATTTTGTATTATTTTTAGTTACATGTATTCATGTGTGTCTGTGTGGGAATATGTGCACATGCGTGTAGGTGATGGAGGAGGTGAGAACATGCCCTGGCGATGACGTTACAGGTGGTGGTTAGCCCCGACATGTCATCTAGAAACCAAGTTCAGCTTGTCTGCAAGAGCAGTGCGTACTCTTAAGTAAAACACCAAACCATCTCTCCAACCAGTCACTATTCTCCAAATAAGCAACGGTGGCAACAGCGGCAACCAGGCCAGGTCTGGCAGGGCACATCTGTAATCCCCGATCTCAGGAAGATGAGACAGGAGCACCGACCCCCCCAAATTCAAGGCCAGTGTGGATTATATATAAAGTATCAGAATAGCCAGGGGATGCAGCAACACCAGTGTGTGTGTGTGTGTGTGTGTTGTTTTCGAGACAGGGCTTCTCTGTGTAGCCTTGACTGTCCTGGACTCACTTTGTAGACTAGGCTGGCTTCCAACTCAGAGATCCAGCTGCCTCTGCCTCCCTGAGTACTGGGATTATAGGTGTGTGCTACTGCACCCAGCTGTTCACTTTGCATTGTATCATAACTAGTTTAGAAATAATTCAAAGTATATGGGAGGATAAATGTGAGCTACAAGCTGATGCTATGTAACTGTATATGAAGGTCTGGAGTATGTGTGGATTTGTGGTACATGAGGTTTCCGTCAAATCCCAAGGGCTGGCTGGAACAGAGAGACCTAGGTGGAAATCTTTACACACACGGCTTCCTCCTATGCCATTTTATTAACATGGCATATTTTTTTAAAAAAAAGAAAAGAAAAAAGAAAAACCAAACACCTCAAAAATTAAAATAAAAACCATTGGAATTATGCATTATGCATACTTTCAAATGTAAATGAGCTGGGTGTGGTGGCGCGCGCCTTTAATCCCAGCACTTGGGAGGCAGAGGCAGGCGGATCGCTGTGAGTTCGCAGCCAGCCTGGTCTACAAAGTAAGTCCAGGATGGCCAAGGTTACACAGAGAAACCCTGTCTCGAAAAACCAAAAAAAAAAAAAAAAACCCAAGAATTCCAAAATTAAGCCAAATACCAGATTGTTAGCATTCATGTTTAAAATGTGATTTACAAAGAGATAAGTAAGTGCTCAGCTTAAAACACTATGCATGGAGAAGCCACTCTCTGGATACACATGCTGGCACACACACAGAGAAGGAAGTCTACCAATTATTCACCATGCTGTCGAAATGCCCAACATGCCCTAGTTTTCCTTAAAGAACGTCGCCTCTCCTACTGCTAAGACCATGGCGAGGCGAGTTGACAACCACCTACAACAACTCAGGCAGCCCCGGAAAGTCCCGCATGATCCAGCACAGTAAGACAGCAGTGAGCCTCACTTGAACGTCGTGGCTGGGTACTGCATGATGTGAACCTGGCTAAAGCAAGGTCCTCAATCTATGAGGCCACTCAAACCTGGTGGGCCTGTCAGTGTTCAATCAATACCATTCCTATTCCCAGCTCATTATATTATACTAAAAATCACGTTGGGGCACCTACAAATACATGCCCATCCCAAGCTGTTGTGCAGAAGAAACAGAATGATAAAAAAGGATGTTAAATGTTTAGCTTCCTCAAACCTTGTTTTTTTGGAGGGAGTGGGGATGGGGGGAAGGCAGGGCTTCTTTGTGTAGCCTTGGCTATCCAGGACTCACTTTGTAGGCCAGGCTGGCCTCGAACTCACAAAGATCCACTTGCCTCTGCCTCCCAAGTGCTGGGATTACAGGTGTGTGCACAGCATTACTGCCGGGCCAGACCTGCCTCATAATCTCAGAGATGTGAGTGGCATTTCAGTTTTAGTGAAGAAGCCTTAGCATCTTTAACGGATGGCAGAAAAGGACAATCTCAGAAGGAACGATAAAAATCAATACTGTGATCCAGACACAGATGAGGGAATCTATTACTTACCATGGCCTTGCAATTTAAAATTTTCAAATGCAAATGTTCTCTAACCTGTCTCTCTTTTCTAGTGAGATGTTAAAACAATGTTATATTTTGTCATACACTCTCATTAAAGTATTATGTACCCAGGAGAATTTCTTTCTCTTTTCATTTTAGAAACAAGGAAGGCCTTGCACTGCAGACAAGCCTGGGGCTACGTGGGAACTCACTAGGTAGCCAGGTGAGATTCGAACTTCAAACTCCTCCAAGATCTCAGATTAAAGGTCTGGAAATCTGGAAATCCTCCTGCCTCTGCCGCTTACGTACTAGAATTGTGGATGCGTACCAAGACACTGAGCTTACACAGAAAAATTTAAAGATAACTGGATTTCACCAGGTATAAAACATTAGCATGGGTTATTTAACAAGACCCTTTCTCAATAGAACAAAAAAGAAAAAACAGAAGCCTAAAGTCCTGATGAGTTGTGTTGTTTAAATCCTCTGCGAAATGATGCGGACTCCAACTCCCTAGTCCACGCTGGTCTGTTTCAATCTCTGAGCTATTGGGATTACAGACAGTCATCACAAAGAATGATCTCTACCCGACTCTGTGGGGCACCAGGCATGAGCGTGGTGCACAGACATACATGTAGGCAAAATACCCCGCCCCCAAGATTCTTTGGAAGGAATAGAAAACTATTCCAAAAGGCAAAATGTTGTTTGAAGACGGCAGCACGATGACAAAAGGCCAAAGGAAACAGAGCTCAAGGAGCTTAAAATCTAAAGTAGACGGGAGATCAAACAGTCAGGAGCCTAGGTCAGTGACATTCAAGGACACTAAAGGGAAAATCTTAAACAGATGAAAGCGTATTAAAGGGACAAGCTAACCAGAGCGAGCTCCTCAGCACTGGAGGAAACACATTCTCAGCAGCCTAAAGGGCAGTCAGTCAGTCCTGGATGACCCCCTAGTAGCAAATAAATATGCAAGAGCCAATGCTAGTATAGAAATATGGTGGGGCAATATGGGAAGCAATTCCCAGTAACACACTAGGAAAACCTTTCCCTGGAATGTGGGCAGGAGAGGAATTCTCTTCCAAACAGCACAAGGAAGAAACAGTAATGGCCGCCCAGTGAAGGAAGGTAGGAGGCACAACGTGAACCAAGAGGTGAACGCTAATTTACCCAGGAATGCCACATGGCACTACATGTCCCTAGACAGCATATAACAACCCGGGAACTGCACACATGTGATCTTTCCTCAAACCTACCAACACAAGGAAACCCAAACTGAAGGACAGTTCAGAAACTGCTTCAAAAGCAATATATCACAAAGGGCAAGGTCATGAAAACCCAACAGCCAGAGAAGCTGGCATGGACCAGAGGCCACTAAGGCCACTAAGGCCATAGGACTGACTATTGAGTCAAAGGTCAGAGTCTAGAGCACAAAAGGACGTGTGTGGAAAAACTAGAGAAGTCTCTCTCTTTTTGTTTTGTTTGTTTCTTCTGTTTTTTGAAACAAGACTTCTCTGTGTAGCCATGGCTGTCCTGGACTCACTTTGCAGACCACGCTGGCCTCGAACGCACAGCGATCCGCCTGCCTCTGCCTCCCGAGGGCTGGGATTAAAGATGTGTGCCACTACGCCCGGCTAAAAGCAATAAAAATGTTAACACAGAACTTTATAGTTTATAAGCCTTACAGCTGGGGATGCGGGTGATACAGCTCAGGAAGAAGAGACTGTCTAGCACGCACACAGCCCTGGGAGGCGGGAGATACAGCTCAGGAAGAAGAGACTGTCTAGCACGCACACAGCCCTGGGAGGCGGGTGATACAGCTCAGGAAGAAGAGACTGTCTAGCACGCACAGAGCCCTGGGTTTTGTCCCCAGCCCCACAAAACACACACTGTACATTTGTTTACATTCATTAATCCACCTGATTCCTCAAAATTGAGTTAAATATGCAGCATTGCTTCTTCTACATATTCTACAGTGCAGAGAAATGCCACACTTAGCGGCCTCATCTTTGTATGAGAACAGAGCTCATCTGTAGGTAAGCAACCCTGACAGATTGAAATTTAGGTGCAAACACTATCTTTTGTCCCACAGGAGGAGAACAAAATTTAAAAAGGTGTCCGGTTATATGGGAGACATCTCTTTCAGCCAAGTATCAAGCAGCCTTCTCAGGGATCAGGGTGCTCTGGGCATACTCAATAACTCAAGAAGTGCTCTCACAGTCTCTTGTGATCACGGACAGAGACAAGTGAGGGAGAAAAGGGTATCAGCGAGCTACATGATGAGCCTCAGCACTGGGCCTGGGAGAAGCCAGGCCCCACTCCCACTGTGAGAAACAGAATGATCCTTGAGGGGCCCCAGCTACTGTAAAGCCGCACTGAAAAAGGCAGATATCAAACTCTTCACCTGCGCCCGAAACTATAGTCAGAATGAGGAGCCACACAGAGATTCATATTTCTCAAAGATGACGGAATACTGGCAATTACATCTCCAGTTTCAATTCCACATCGTTGAAGCTCAGAACCATCTAACAAAATTAGAAAACAACAAGTTTGGAAATCTAACAACCAAAGTGAAGAAAAGAGCCACACCGATAGCCTTCTTCGGTGGAAACAGAATGCCAGCATCCTTCTGGGAAAACTCGTGAGTTAGTGGAAAGAATCCTTCCTGATAATAACCCACTAATTCTATCAATATTCTATCTAGCTTTAGATTAAAAGGGGAGAAAAAAAGACATACAATGAAAGGGTTTCAATAATTTTGAACAAAGCCAGTTTCTGTTTTTAGCAGGAGTCTTACAATGTCCAGAATCTTCCTAAAAGTGAACAGCAGGTACACCTAATTGCACCTGGCTGAGCTGGACACGCAAAAAGTATGTATCATCTTCTAGAACGGTGACTCATACACTCACTCACTCTTCCTCCCTTCGGTTTTTCGAGACACGGTTTCTCTGTGTAGCCTTCGCTGTCCCTGACTCGCTTTGTAGACCAGGCTGGCCTCAAACTCACAGAGATCCACCTACCTCTGCCTCCCGAGTCCTGGGATTACAGGTGTGTACCACTGTGCCCGGTTGTTTTTTTTTTTTTTTTTTTTTCTTGAGATTTATTATGTATACAGTGTTTTTGCCTTAATGTACTCCTGCACACCAGGAGAGAGCACAAGTTCTCATTACAGATGGTTATGAGCCACCATGTGGTTGCTGGAAATTCAACTCAGGACCTTTGAAAGAGCTGCCAGCAATCTTAACCTCTGAGCCATCTCTTCAGCCCTGTCTTCTTTTCTGTATCATGTGTGTGTAGTGCACATGTAGAAGTCAGAGGACAACCTTCAAAGTCAGCTCTCAATTGCCATGGTGGGACTCAGTGATCACATTCAGGTTATCAGGCTAAGCAGCCACCTTAAGTTAAAAAAAAAAAAAAAAGGAGAAAGGAGAAAGGAAGAAGAAGAAAAGGAAGAAAATAAAAGGAGGAAGAACAAGAAGGAAGGAAGGAGGGAAGAAGAAAAGAAAAAGAAGGCCAGGCATGGTGGCGCACACCTTTAATGCCAGCACTGCGGAGGCAGAGGCAGAGGCAGGCGGATCTCTGTGAGTTCGAGACCAGCCTCATTTATAAAGCAAGTCCAGGACAGCCAGGGATACACAGAGAAACCTGTCTCAAAAAAACCAAAAGAGGAGGAGGAGGAGGAGGAGGAGCACTCTTTCCCACAATTGAGAAATAAACAAATGTCCAAGAAGGCCCTCACTGCAGAGCAGCACACAACTCTCATGCACACACGTTACCCTGACACTGTGTTCTTGGACTACAAACCTCCTCCCCGTCCCCACTCCTTCAAGGTCTTCTGCGTAGCACAGAGAGGAAAGCGGAACCCCTCACTTGCTCCTAAAGAAACCCAGGTTCTTGGCTTCTCTACTTGGGCCTCTCTGGTTTAGCTGACATGACAGGTCCTTACCTTCTTTCTGAGGACGCTCTAACTGCTGGGGCCCTTAAATACAAACCCACTCTTTGGGTAGAGTCCTGGCCTGGTCATTTGTGTGTACAAGTCCATCCTCGGTTGCATACTAAAATGCAAGTTGAAACAAACAGGATCAAAAGATGGACAGCCTGTCACTATGGATGTTACTTAACTAGACAGATCAACAAAAGTATGACATTTAGATCCTAGCAAACGACACTGTTGTAAGCCACACACATGAATTTCCTCTAATGCTTCACTTACTACTTAGCAAAATCTCTTTCAGGAGGCTGTTACACTGAATACATGTATTAAAACTTAAACAAACCCACCAGACCATAATTAAGGGAGATCAAATCTGATCTCTCTCCTTTTAAGATTTTAAAAAATATTTATTTTAAAAATTTATTTATTTATTTATTTATTTGTTTGTTTGTTTATTTATTTATGTTTTGAGAGACAGGCTTCTCTGTGTAGCCCAGGCTGTCCTAAACTCACTTTGTAGACCAGGCTGGCCTTGAACTCACAGAGATCCAATTGCCTCTGCCTTCTAAGTACTGGGACTAAAGGTGTGTACAACCCCGCCCAGTTGGCTTTTTTTTTTTTTTTTTATACGTATCAATATTTTGTTCGCATGTACCAGAAGAGGACAAGAGATCCTGTAGATGGTTGTGAGCATCTATGTGCTGGGAACTGAACTCAAGACCCTCGGAAGAGCAGCCAGTGATCTTACCTGCTGAGCCATCTCTCCAGCCCAGAATCTGGTTTCTTAGTAGTAAACTTCAGGTATGATAGGATATTACTTATTTGAGCATAAACACTTTAACCCAGTTAATTTTAAACAGTTTTAGATCTGAAATAAATTCTCTCAGTTGGGTACTAAATAATAAATTTTGTAATAAAGTTTGTATGAGTCATCAAAAGACATAGAGTCAAAGTGTTGAGGAAGAAACCCAGTATTTATTGAAAATTCAAAGCCATGAAAAAGCAACAGCAAATGAGGAGTAAATGAAGTGTTAAAGATATGTAAGGACTTCCAAAGACATGAGAATGCGCAAGCCACCATCCAAAACACCAGTGCCCTTATCTTAATGACCAGCACAATCCTCTTACTGTCAGCAATTATGCAGAACTATTCACACCACGCAGCCAAGGGTGGCCCTGAACTCCTGATCTACCCAAGTGCTGGGACTGCTGGTGGGTGCCACACCTTGATGGTCTTACGAGCTGCTGGGGTGAAACTCAGTGCTTCTGCACCCTAGGCATGCACTCCAGCAGCGGAGCTAGGCGGCCATCCCGGCCTTGTTTTTTTCTATTGATATAAAGTCCTGTGGCACACCCCAGGCTAGCTTCAATTCTCCCCCAGGCCTGGACCCTGGGATGACAGTGGGTGCCACCATAGTCAACTACGACAGGCCTGACGGTAGGACCTGTCCCCCCTGCATCTGACTCTGCCCAACAGAAACCCTTGCCCTTCCTAGCTTTGTATCCCCTATCCCTATAACTAGGGAGTTCACAAAGTTGGGATAGTTTTATAAGAGAAATGATGTGGAATTAATGGGGGAAATGTATCTAAATTCTTTATTTTAAAAAATTACCCATTTCTCTTTTGCTTTTTTTTTTTTTTTTTTTTTTTTAAAGACAGGGTCTTACTATGTAGCTACAGTTGTCCTGGAACTCACTAAGGCTGGTCTCAAATTTAGAGATCCAACTGTCTCTGCCTGCAGAGTGCTAGGATTAAAGGTATGAACCACCACACCCATTTAAGATAATGCATTTCTAAAATAACATTTGCTATTATGGTTTTATGTCTGTTTAAAAGATAAAACTGGGGCTGGAGAGATGGCTCAGAGGTTAAGGACACTGACTGCTCTTCTAGAGGTCCTGAGTTCAATTCCCAGCAACCACATAGTGGCTCACAACCATCTATAATGTGATCTGATGCCCTCTTCTGGTCTGCAGCGGTACATGCAGGCACAGCACTATACATAATAAATAAATCTTTAAAAAAAAAAAAAGAAAAAAAAGAAAAAACTGGATTTTTAAAAAAAAGATAAAATTGGACACCACTGGCAAAATGAACCAATTATTTCTTGGATATTTGTTTTAAGTATCTCAATGTAATTATCATATAAAACTAATAAAAAAGAATCAGAAATAAAATTAAGACAAGTATTAAGATTAACAATAGTAGTTGGATGGTGGTGGCACACGGATTTAAGGTAAATGGATCTTTGTGAGTTCAAGGACAGCCTGTCTTGAGAAAACAGTAACAGGGCATGGGGATGCATACTTTTAGTCTCAGTGCTTGGTACTCTGAATTCCAGGCCAACCTGGTGTACATAGTGAGGTCCAGGATAGTCAAGGCTACACACTTAAATCGGGACAGAAGGAGTGGGAGTGTAAACAGACTGCACTCCAGAGAACAATCTTTAAGGAGTCATCTACAGTTTTTACCACCTGTGACAAAGCCAAATTCAAGGAATCTAGGACCCCATAATTACCAGCTGTTCGCTGAAGGGCAAACAACAAATAAGGTGGCACAGACTTTTAAAAAGACAGTAGGAGCCAGGCTTGGTGGCACTCGCCTACAATCCCAGCACTTAAGGAGGCAGAGGCAGGAGGATCTCTGAGTTCCAGGCCAGCCTGGTCTACAAAGTGGGTTCAGGACAGTCAAGGCTACACAGAGAAACCTTTTCTCAGAGAAAAATAAAAGACAAGAGTGAAAAATCTTAGGTTTTATGTAAGAATGAGAAGAAGTTAGGTATAAAGCTCTGA
Organism: Acomys russatus; assembly: GCF_903995435.1. Lineage (NCBI taxonomy): Eukaryota > Metazoa > Chordata > Mammalia > Rodentia > Muridae > Acomys > Acomys russatus. The sequence continues at coordinate 35,656,393 of NC_067138.1, forward strand.
ATGCATGCCTCACAGCTTGAATTGCTGAAGGCAGATGCTGGAACTACACGTCTGGATGACTGGGGTCCCAGCGTAGCCCTGATTCACTGATCTAGTTTGCTGAGCCAGGCAAGTCGAGCCTGATCTACATAGTGCTCAACTGAGCTATAAAAGAGTGTGCGTGCCTCAAACTCATTTAATAAGGAAATAAAAATAAATTCCAAACACTTCCAAAATAAAAGCAAAATATCAAGAGAAGAAATAATGCAGCATCACGGTGCTCTGAGATTGACAGAGAGCTCTAACCCTGAATGACTCTAGAAGCTACACGAGAACGTTTGCCATAAACTTTATCACGTTACTTTTCAAGAATGTCAGATTTTAACATTTTTGTACCTTGCCCACTTTTTAATCGCATTGACTTATTTTGTATGTGTATGTGCATACATGCAGGCATGCTTAAGCACACATGTGGACATCAAAGGACAACCTTTGGGAGTTGGCTTTCTCCTTCCACCATGTAGGCTCAAGCGGCCAGGCTTGCCTGCAAGCACCATTACCCCGAGCCACCTTGTCAGTCCTGTGCCCAGTTTTTCATCATAAAACTAGAAATTATCCTAATTATGTATTTGAGGGGAAATAAGTACCCACAATCACCAACCACGGTACTTTCTCTACAAGATTAACTTTGCTTAATCTCATTATGAACGTATGTATAGGACTGCTTGATTTTATTCAGTATGAAAGTAAATGAAACTGGACCAACCAAGCTAAACCATTAAGCCCAGCTGATGGTCAAACTTGAAAATTCCAGAGTCTCTACAATGGAAAACTACAAAAGTCAACGTTTTTTCTCAAAAGCCTGATTAACCTTTTCAATCAACTGTCAGTAAAAACCGTGTAATTTAATCTGAGTAAAGGAGGCCTGGAGGGTAGCCTTGAAATTTTCCAGCCCTACAGTGGCTGACCAATCACTCAGAGAAGAGTACCGAGCCACTGACCCATCGGGAACACTGAGTACTCATCTTCTGAAGAACATGCTAAGCAAGGAGGAAAGAAAAGCGACCTTCCTCCTCACGGATAGAAAACACTCCCTGCATGTTAAAGTCTTAAAGACAATGGTGGTTAGGGTGGTAGACAGGGGAAGAGGAGGAGGAGGAGGAGGAGGAAGAAGAAACAAGTTTTGCTCAGATGAACTGGAAAGAAACAGAAGAAGAAGAAGAAGAAGAAGAAGAAGAACAGAAGAAAAGAAGAGAAGAAGAACAGAAGAAGAAGAAGAAGAAGAAGAAGAAGAAGAAGAAGAAGAAGAAGAAGAAGAAGAAGAAGAAGAAGAAGAAGAAATAATAATAATAGGCTTTGCTTAGATGAACTGGAAAGAAACAGGTATCACTGTTACAAACCTGTTACCAAGAAAAACTTACTCTTAAAATCAGAAGACCGTGATGGACACAGGCAGCAGGAAGGAAAGAAAGAAAAAAAGAAGAAGAAGAAAAAAAGATGAGAGCAAAGGCAGCTGTAGCAGATGAGTCACTTCCTGGAGGCCAACCTTCTACTCCAGTTCCAGCACCCAAACAAGTCTGTTAGCTGGGGTGTCTGCTTGCTTTATTTTCTTTTTTCCAAGGTTAGGCAGAGGCTTTTAATTTTTATTTTTCTAAAGTGTACTTAGCAGAGAGCTTTTGATTTTTAAATACTCAACTTGAAACTCCATTTTAAATGTTTCTATTTGTTTATTTACAGTTTATTTGCAGTCCTGGAGATTGAAAATATTGTACCACTAAGCTATATCCTTACTACTCATTTATTTTAAAAAATTTAGATGACCTTATTTGGTATGTGTATTGGGGTGGGGGTGCATATGGGTGTGTGAAGTCAGAGGGACAATCTTCTCCTTCTACCATGGTAATCTCCCAGGGATCACATTCAGGTCATGAGGTTTGGTGGTAAGTGCTTTTTTTTTTTTTTTTTTTTTTTTTTTAATGTGCATTGTATGTCTACGGGTGTCAGATTTTGGAGTTACAGACAGTTGTGAGCTGCCATGTGGGTGCTGGGAATTGAACCCGGGTCCTCTGGAAGAACAGTCAGTGCTCCCAACCACTGAGCCATCTCTCCAGCCCTTCTTCCTGTTTTTTTAGACAGGGTAGCCACCTACCTTTGCCATCCTAGTGCTGGGAGAGAGACAGAGGACAGATGGAGTGGGGGGGGGGGGGGGGAGAAAGAGAGAAAAAAAAACAAAGGAAAAGAAGGAAAAAGAAAGAATGGAAGGAAGGAGGAAGGAAGGTCGGTGGGTGGGTGGGTGTGGAGGTACATGCCTTTAATCCAACACTTTGGAGGCAGAGGCAGGCAGGTCTCTGAGTTTGAGGCTGCTCTACACAGTGAGTTCTAGGTAGCCAAAGCTACATAGTAAGACCTGTCTCAAAAAACAAAACATTTCTCTTATGTGTATGAATATCTTGCCCGCCTGCATGCATGTATACATGTGCATGCCTGACTCCCTCTGAGGCACAGACTCTCTGGAGCTGGAGTTTACTGATGGTCATGAGCCAGCCATGTGGGTTCTGGGAACTGTACCAGTGACCTCTACAAGAGCAGGAAGCACTGTTAATTAGCAGGGGAGCCATCTCTCGAGCCCAAGTATTTTAATTTATTTACCTACTTGCTTATTTGTTTCGAGACAGTGTCCCACTTTGTAGTCCTGGCTGGCCTGGAACTCACTATGTAGATCAGGCTGGACTTGAACTCACAGAGGTCTGCCTGCTTTTTCCAACAATTAAAGGCATACACACCACTATACTCATTTTACTTTTTAGGTCAAGGAATTAACAGATGATCCCAAGGAAAACACCTCTGTGGTCAATCCTGTTCTTTATGCAAGCGCCTGGAAAGCTGCCTGCCCTGATGAGCCTTCCCAGAGCACACTGGCTTTGACAAAGCACCCGGAAGACACAGGGAAAGAGGATTATGTAGCAAGAATTATGACAGCATAGATACGCCCTAATCTTGTCAAGAGGATGAACCTGGACTTAAGTCCTCAACACTGAGACCAGATCTAGATCCAAGAACTTCAAAACAAGCAAATCCATTAGCAGAGACCCATGTTGGGTTTTGGAGATTCAGTTTCCTCCCTAGCTGCATTCTTTAGGCAAGTCTACTTATTATAGTAATAATAAGGGCACTGAGGATTTTTCTTCTTCAAGCTACTGACCTGGTAACCTTGGAAGAAGTTAAGAATTTCCTTAACTCCAGTATTGTAGGCCAGGCCCTGCATTCTGACCACCGTGCCAGGCTGGGGCGGGACACTGCTAAGATTAGCAGCTGTAGGGAAGTAGCCAAGACTATTAGGCGAACCTGGGGGGCTAGAGGGAGAGAAAGCACAGTGAACCAACAGGAACACACAACGTTGAAAAGTTTACTCTCAAATGTATTACTTTAAGAACCCGACTTTCTGAAGGTGCTGCTTCTTATGCTTCGCTGAGCTACCTTTCCCAAGACAGGGAAGAATGCCACAAAGGTTCTGTCTCACATGGTCACAGCAGACACGTGGAGGTACAGTGGGGTTAATGCAGTGTTAGATGCAGGACTTTCCCCTAGTCTCTCAGGTTCTCAAGGGGATAGGAATGTAGCAGTAAGCCTCTTTAGTCACTCAGCCACTTCCCAAGCCCAGCCCGCTGATGGTTGTTAGACAGCCCATTTCCAGGAATATTAAGGCATGAAGAAGACACATGTCTGTAAAGGACTAATAGGAAGCACAGCCAGAGATGGGAAGTGTTCAAAGTGATGCTCCCGAGAACCAAGCACTCTCCCCACGTGCACAAGGGCCTGATGAAGCCCAGGAGGCACACAGCAGAGCAGAACGCACCAGGCAACTCCTGCCAACAGGAATCGAAAAGCAGAAGAGGCAAAGAGGCAGAAGGGAAACCTAACAAGCCGGACTGATCACCCAAGTGGGAAGACTTTAGGACGAAGCCTCCTGGCTCTATCTGCAGCAGTTTCCTCCAAGAAGCACAAGCCCCAAGAGTGTCTGACTTGTGTGGTACCTCTACTAATACCCATTAGTCTCATTAAGTAGCTCATCAGCCAGCTTTGTGAGATTCCCCACCCAATTGATTCTCTGTAACTGACAACCAGATAATTACAATTTAAAATATGTACAGAACATTTTGTAACACAGTCGTAAATTTAAGAAGCAATACAGACTCCAATGTTAGGTTATGAACTCACAGACATCTTCTCATGGAGGTTAACTGTACCACTTCAGAGGATGCACTCTACATAATTTTAACAACGAGGTTACCAGATGTGCCTCTAGCCCACAGACTATGCTAATTAGCCCAGGAAATTTCCATTTGTTCAATGGGGATGTTCAACACCTTCAGTTTCACAGCAATGTTTTTCAGAATATGGTTTAACATATCCATAAGATTCTATAAGGCTGGGAGTGGTGGTAGATGCCTTTAATCCCAGCACTCAGGAGGCAGAGGCAGATGGACCCTCTCTGAATTTGAGGCCAACCTGGTCTACCAGAGTTCCAGGACAGCCATGGCTACACCGAGAAACCTTGTCTACGCCACACCACCACCACCGATTCTATGACACAGCTTACTTTACCATATTATTTATTAAATAATATAAGTATGAAAACAGCACCAGCCACTAACCCTTTTAATCTCTAATCAGTAGTCCTCAACTATGTAACAAATATGAAACACCTGGGAAGATCTTTCACCTCTCTGCTAAGAGCCTGCTTGCTAGCCCCTCAAATCAAGGACTGACGAAAGCCAAATGCTACATTACTGTGTCAACAGATGTTACAGCAACCCAAGTGATTCCAGTGAAAATCAAAATTTAAATCACTGCTTAAGAGACCCGTGTAACCAACAGTAGAAACGACGTGTGTGCTGAATTGAGTTTAAAGCTCTGGACACCCTTCAAGCCAACACCTCCGCATTTTAACTGAGGAGACAGAATAAAGTTAAATAATTTCCTTCTGACCACATATCAGCTACAACTTTGTCCAACTAGGAAACCACACTAGATGTCACGGTTTTGTTTTTTATTTGTGTGTGTGTGTGGTTTTTGTTGTTTTGATTTGTTTTGTTTTGACACAAGGTTCCTCTGTGTAGCCCTGGCTGTCCCGGAACTCACAGTCATCCTCCTGCCTCTGCCGTCCAGAGTGCTGAGATTACAGGGATGCACCACTATGCCTGGCTTTTGTTTTATTTATTTATTTTTTTTTTAAAGAGTTTCTCTGTGCAGCCCTGGCTGTCCTGGAACTCTGTAGACTCTGTGTAGACCAGGCTGCTTTGCCTCCCGAGCGGTAGGATTAAATGTATGTGCCACCACTACCCAGCTAAATTGGAACTTCTTAAAGAATCAACTCCTTTTCTACATATGACGACAAAGACAACAAGATTAAAAATATGTCTATTTACAGTAACAGCAAAAGGATATTTTCTTTAAAAAAGCATCAGGAAAGTTGTACACTATATACTTAAAGTTTACATTCGGCTGAGTATGTGAGCTTGGGAACTGAAAGGCAGGAGTAAAAAGTCATGCTCAGCTACACAGTGAATTCTAGGCCAGCCTGGGCTATGTTAGACATTGCTTCAAAGAACCAAGACAAGCCCAGGTTTATAAACAGAAGACTGAGCATGGTTAAGATTCTCCATTACCTGAGTTGGGGAGATGCCTCAGCTGATTAAAGACCACTGACCTGGAACACACATCAAAAGCCTGGATGCAGTGGTGCACATCTGTAATGTGAGCACTCATACGGCGGACACTACCCAGCATCAGAGATGAGATCTTGTTTCAACAAAGCAGGTGAGGCTAACTGCCAAAGGCTTTCCGCTAATGTCCAAACACGTACTATGACAAGGGCCTGGCTGCAGCCAACACAAAAAATTTTTTTTAAAAGATCCTTCACCAATTTGATTTGCAAAAGCACCATGAAAATTGCAATTGGCTAAAAAGCTTGCCCAGTATAACCCGTGTTTTCTGGCTAAGATCAAGTGTAGTAAATAGCTGAGGCTGACCCCAAACAAGCAATCCTCCTGCCTCAACCTTTTAAGTGTTAGAATTACAGGCATTATAGTTTCAGTGTAGCTCAGTGGTAGAGACTGTGCTTAACTTAAACACAAACTTCCGTGTAATACTCAGTACCACCAGTAAAAACAAAAGGCAAGGCAGATGGTTCACAAGGTAAGGCCTCTGCCATAGAAGTTTGAGGACCTGAGTTCAAATAACCACAACCTTGTAAAGAGCTGGATGCAGGAGTGAGTGTGTGCTGGCATCTCAGGGGTGCTAAGACACAGAGTGAAGACAGGTGGATCCGTGGAAGGTCAACTAGATTTGCCTCAAATAAGAAGGGAGAGTGGACCTCAGGACACTCGAGGTTGTCCTGACTTCTACATGTGCTTGATGCACACATAAACTTTTTGTTTTTGTGACAAGGTCTCTCTGTGTAGCCCTGGCTGTCCTAGACTTGATTTGTAGACCAGGCTGGCCTTGAACTCACAGAGATCTGCCTGCCTCTGCCTCCCAGAGTGCTGGGATTAAAGGTGTACGCCACCACCATCTGGCCACAAACAAATTTACAAACACTAAAACAAAATAAAGCAAAAAACCCCCAAAACTAACAAAACACAAAGTTCGGTTTGGTAAGTGGTTATGGAACAACAAACATCTAAGAATATTGATTTAGACTCCCCCTGAAATTCTACAAAAAAATTAACTCAAATTGATGTACCTGGCAAGATGACTCAGTCCCTAGAGCCCATATAAAGGGACAGAAAGCTCTGCTCTGAACAGGGTATGAGGTAGAGGCAGGCAGATCTCTGAGTTTGAGGCTAGCCTGGTCTGCAGAGGTATTCCAGGGCTACACACTGAGAAACCTTGTCTCAAAAAACTGGAAGGAAGGAAGGAAGGAAGGAAGGGAGGGAACAAACTCAAATTGCGTTATTCATCTAAATATAAAAACACAAGATAACAGTATTAGGTTTATACCTATGGTTAAGTTCGGACACCAAAAATGAAATGCAAAAAGGCAGAAATATAGAGTCTGGATCTACACAAATATTTCAACACAAATATTTCACAGTTGCCTGGCATATGTTACCCACAAAAGAGGAGTACATATCTATTTTACTATCATAATTGGGATGTTATCACATACAGTTAGGCAGTAATATGGAGACAAGAGGAACACATGCAAGTTCACAAACTATGCCAGTAAGTTTTGAAGTTTTAGATATTCATGCACCAATGTATGTTTCTCGTGTACACTTGGTATTAATAATTTAACTTCTAAAAAATGTTAAACACTTGACAGCACTAGGAAAGAATGAAATGGGCTGAGACCGAACGAGTGTGTCCGGGCAACGCAGAATTCAAAGTGCTTCCTTCCACATTAAAGGAGCTGGCAAACAGGCTTCAACTGGGTGACACGTCCTGGAGGACAGGCCTGGATGAAGGATGGTGCAAGAGGAAATGAGGGAAAGAGAAAACAAAGGCTCTCGTTCTGGAAACAACCGTATCACCACAGCTGTGAAGAAAAGGATGCAGTTGGATGACACTGTGGCTCCCTCTGTGCAAGGTGCACCAAGAGCATGGACCACAGGGTCCTTCCTCCTTAGAAGTTTGCACAGCGAGCAGACAGAGGTTAACGTAGAAACTCACAACTGGTCAAGACGCAGACAGAGTGGAGTGTGCAGCCACACTGGGATGGCTGGTACCACATCCTCCCACAGCTCAGGGACCAGCACAGAAGGGAGAGCACAGAGAGTTTAAGAGCCGGAGATGGGGAAAATGGGGACAGACAGTGCCTTCTGGCCATGGGAGGGCAACTGCACACCCATGCTGAGCCTCTGTGGTCGCCTGCACAGCCTGGGCCTGAGCATGACCAAACCCCTAAAAGAGGAGATCCGGACAGCAGATGACGAGTTTTCTTTAAGGGTGTAGCTCTCCGTAGGTCAACTACATTCCAGTGTACAGCCCCCCCCCCACAGGAGTATATGGGCAACACAAATTAGAATAAATAAGTTATTAAAAGTACAAACAAAAACCAAAGAAAGCAGCCAGGCGTGGTGGCGCACGCCTTTAATCCCAGCACTCGGGAGGCAGAGGCAGGCAGATCGCTGTGAGTTCGAGCCCAGCCTGGTCTACAAAATGAGTCCAGGATGGCCAAGGCTACACAGAGAAACCCTGTCTCGAAAAACCAAAAAAAAAAAACCAAAGAAAGCATTAAGTTAGAGGTGGGTAAAGAGGTGTGGACCTGGGAAGAGTTGGGAGACTGTGGGGGCGAGTAGAATGGAAATACATTGTAGGAAAACTATTTTCTTTTCTTTTCTTTCTTTCTTTTTTTTTTTTTAAGAAAAGAATCACAAAGAAGAGGCTGGAGAGATGGCTCAGAAATTAAAAGCACTGTCTGTTCTTCCATAGGTCCTGAGTTCAATTACCAGCAACCACATCTACTGCCCGCTTCTGGTGGGCAGGCAAAATGTTGTATACATAATAAATAAATAAATCTTAAAAAACAAAAACATCAAGAAAGCACATGAGTGCTATTATGAAATCTAAAGCTTGCTCCACTGTAGCCTTGGCCTCACACTACACTCAGTAAAAACCTTTTCAAACAGAACTCCCAGCTCCCTAGAAAGTTAGGGCTTCTTTTCCCTTGAACTTACAGGTTGAGGCCCTGCTGCCTAGTATGTGTCGGGGGCTGCTTTGTCCAGCCCCTTACAATGACCTAACTACGTGAGGACTCTGCAGACAGACTGTCCAAACGTTTCTTCATGTCTGTATTTCCATCAGATCCTAATGTATATTTTACATTTTACATAATTTCTTTTTCTTTTTTCGGTTTTTCGAGACAGGGGTTCTCTATGTAGCCTTGGCTGTCTTGTCTCAACTGCCCCCCCAAAAAACAAAAACAAAAAAATACATAAATAAATATGCCCTGCTATAAACACTTTTGTTTTTGTAAAGCACCTAATGCTTTACAAAAGTGAACCTTTTTTTTTTTTATGAATAAAGAAAACTGACTCACGGATAAACAAAGGTGCTAAAATTTTTAAAAACTGATTAGAAAGAAGTGTTCCTTAGATCTCTAAGTTAGACTCACAGGCAGAGGTATGAAAGGGACTCCAAAATCTCCACCAATTGCATCATTTTATAAAATCCAAGACAGATAACTTTTGTTCCATCCCTAGGACCTACATAGTGGAGTCTGCAAACAATTCTAACTTTTTCATGTATAGCCCGCCCCTGCACACACACACGCACACAAATACATATAGACGTAATTTTAAAGAAATATAGATTAGCCATGATAGCACACACCTGTAATCCCAGCACTAGGGAGGCAGAAGGAGGAGGATTACCGCCAATATGAGGCCAGTTTATAGACAGCAAGGGGTACATAGTGAGACCCTGTTCTTAAAAAATGGAGGGGGTAAAGAAAAGATCAGGCAAATGAACAAAAAATACCAACATTAAAACTTCCAACCCCCCAATATATACTCTTCCATTTATACAGCGTGACCTCCCAGACTGCAACCAAAATAAAGCAAAGACAAAATGTGTAGCTCCTAGGAAAACAGTGAGCAAGTTCATTCCGGGCTTGTTTACAGTAAGTATTTAAGAAGCAAAGAATACAAGCCTTGGAAAATTTAAAGTAGTTACATTTATTATGGGCTGACATTCAACCAAAAAATAATACAATCACTCCCATTATAAATTATTCTGTTCTGTGATCTGTTTCCATGTTGTTACCTACCTACCTACCTACAGTCAGTCCAACACCAGACAGTGGGAAGCTGAATTCGTGTGTAATCTAAAGACTATGCTGGTCACACACAGCAAACAAACAAAACAAACAAACAAATGAACAGATCCCGTCCAGTCTGTCTGAAAACAACCTATTTGGTGAGAGATATGACCAGACGCTGTGGCCAGCCATGTTAACCTTCATCAAGGCAGACAATATTCTTTTGTGAGCTCAGGCCCTGGTTATCAAAGGAGTCCTTTGTTTCTGCCCCTGCTGTCACTTCCTGTATAACCTTACCTGGGATAGTAAGCTGTGTAGTTCATGAAGAGCTGAGTGCCTGCTGGATAGTATGCAGTGGAGGGCTGCAGTGCCCGTGGGTTCAAGAGCAGAGAAGGCTGGTAAATGGCAGCTTCGGTGGGGATCACTGCTGCAGGAGCTGGGAAAGTGTAGGAGGGAGGAGACAGGCCTAAATAGAGAGAGAGAGACTCAGACAAGCTCTTAACAGCTAACAGGGGCGTTAGCACTCAAAACTATCGTTACTGTCCCACCCAAGTTATTTTCGCAAAGATCGTTTTCATGTGTGTATCATGCACAAGCCCTGGGAAGCCAGAAGAGGGTGTTAGATCCCCTAGCACTGGAGTTAAAAAGTGAGCTGCCATGTAGGTGCTGAGAACTGAAAGGAGGTCCTCTGCAAGAACAGTAAATGCTCCTAACTGGTGAGCCATCACCCTGGCCTCAACTATACGTTTTAAAGGAAAAGACCACCACAGTTCTTTACATCCCAAGCAACTCCCTTTTGATTGTATGAATGTTTTTTACCCTTTAGCATGACATGAAATTCAAGAGATTAGGATAAAGTGCTGTGCCATTCATATGCTAAAGCGCTTGTGTGTCACAGCAACCGCTCCACAGGGAATTGATCAACTCCACAGTCTGCTCACCTACAGGCAATCCAAAAGACAGGCTTTGAAGCTAATCCTACCTTCAGACCTCTTTTTAAAAGTCCAATAGGAAACAGTCCAGAGGAAACAGATACTAAAGTCTTTCCCCAAACCAGCTGATAAAAAGCTGGCTTAACTGGACATGGTGGTGCACTTCTATATTGCCAGCACTTAAGAGGTAGAGGCAGGCTTTATCTTCATGACTTCAAGGGCAACTTAGTTTACATAGTCAAGTTCCAAGCCAGCCACGAGGGCTACATAGTAAGACCACGTCTCAAAACTGAACCACAACCAAAACCCATACATACAAAAAGGTGATTCAAATTTTTTTCTTTTCTTTTCTTTCTTTCTTTCTTTGTTTTATTTTTATTTTTGGTTTTTTTGAGACAGGGTTTCTCTGTGTGTCCTTGGCTGTCCTGGACTTGCTTTGTAGACCAGGCTGGCCTTGAATTCACAGGGATCCACCTGCCTCTGCCTCCCAAGTGCTGGGATTAAAGGTGTGTGCCACCACCGCGCGGCTCAAATTTTTAATTAATACATCTAGGGGCTGAGGGTATAGTTAGGTGGTGGAGCACACACGTATCCTGAGTGAGGTCCTGGGTTTAATCCCCATACCATGGGAGGCCAGACAGAAAATTTCTTTATCTTCTAGATACCCTGCATTTTCTCTGATCAGAAATCTCTTAAATTGGAGCTGCTGGTAGCTGCTAGATTCCACAGGTAGCATGAATACACTAGATGAAGCATTTGCCCCAGATGGAAGATAGAGAACTAAACTGACAGATGAGGGACCCCTGACTTTACTGACATCCTTAGATCCTGTAAGTAGCAGAGCCCCAAAGGGTAACTTTCACATGAAATCTCCAAGATAGTCTCTGGATGTCTTTGTTCTTAGGGGTTTCTCCATCACTATTAAGAATAAGGTGAGCGGGCCATGGTGGCGCACACCTTTAATCCCAGCACTCAGGAGCCAGAGGCAGGTGGATCGCTGTGAGTTCAAGGCCAGCCTGGTCTACAAAATGAGTCCAGGACAGCCAGGGATACACAGAGAAACCCTGTCTCGAAAAAACAAACAAACAAACAAACAACAACAACAACAAAGGAATAAGGTGAGCAGTTATCACTGTGGATTTCTGGCTCAACATATAAGGTATGTATGTATGTTCATCTGGTACAGCGCCAGGGGCTCAGCCCAGGGCTTGGTGCATGTTAGGTAAGCACGGTACACTGAACTTTTAAGACAGAGTTTCACTATATAGCCCAGGCCGGCTTCAAACTCATAACGCTTTTGCCTCAGCCTGCCATTGCTGGGACTCAGGCGTATACAATCACATGTGGCTGTGGGTAGCTCTTTCATATCACTGAAAACTCTGCTAACGGAGGCAATGATAAACTTTTAAATTATGTTATTTGGCCTTCAAGTCCAGAGACAATGCCAACAGCATCACCGGAGGTAACTAGGTGAGACATGTGGCTCAGTGCTGGAGCATGGCAAAGGTCTGGGGTCAGTCCTCAGCATCACACACTAACCCCCCAGATCCTAAGCATGATATAACACTCTGTAGCATATGCTCATAACTCGCTTACAGGTCAAGCAACTCATTACGAAAGTGTTGTATGCCATTAAGACAGGTATAGGTGTCAGGCCTGTACCTGGTGGCGCTGCATTTGTCTAGCACAATCAGGACCTTGAATCTGATCTCTAACTACACACAAAAAAAGGAGAGAGAGAAATTATGTGTATGTATATATTATGCTTCAAAACATAAAAAAGCAGAATAAAAATTGACAAGAGATGAGGAGATCTGAGCACTCATCACGTAGATATATGGCTACTTCTTATTTTCCTAAAAGAGAAATCAGGTGTCTATGCGCAGGCTAGAAAAATAAAGTTGACTGTGAAATTGAGTTTCTTTTCCTTTGATTTTGAGCTCTAGCTGCCCTGGAACTAGCTATGTAGACCAGGCTGGCCTTAAACTCTCATGTCCCGTGCCTCTTTGCTGGCATGGAAAGGTGCTCACCATCACACCCAGCTTAAATTAACTTCTTGGTGACTTAAGGTGCCATACTGTAATAGGTTAAGACCATACCAGCATTTCTGCTGCCAAACTCATTGAGAAAGTCTTCAGTGGAAGTGTCAACCACACCAGTACTTAGACTGCTTTAAATCTTTGAGATTAGATCAAAGTAGGGCAAGTTCTCTTAGGCAGTCACCTAAACGTGGCATCAATAGGCAGAATGCACGCACATGAACACCAAACTTCTGATTTTTAACAAAATTAATTCTTCTGCTAAAAAGACACGATCAAATTTTAGGTAAAAATAAAATAAAATAAAATAAAAATCCTGTCTTCATCTTTTGGAAGTATCAAAAATAACTAAAAGATGCAATAATGTAGTCTTTAAAAATGTTTTTAAAGAAACTAGGTCTTCAGAAACATAATTTTAACCTATAGAAAATAGGGATTAAAATTTCTCCTTTTCTCTGGGCCATGGTGGCACACACCTGTAATCCCAGCTCTTGGGAGGTAGAGGCAGGAGGATCACTGTGAGTTTGAGGCTAGCCTGGGCTACAAAACGAGCCCAGGACAGCCAGGACAACAAAAAGAAACCCTGTCTTGGGAAAAAAAGTTTCTCCTTTCCCGAATAAGAATCTAGGCTCAAACATCTAGTCCTACTTCTCAGGAGGATAAGGCAGGAAAGGCATAAAGCTCCAAGGACAGTATGGACTACATACTGAACTCCAGGCCAGGCTGAGATGCAGTAAAAAACTCGGAAGAGCTTGTAAAGAGGAGGAGGTAAAAGAAGTGTACAATACACAACATGATGTTTGGTGGACCGTCACTAAGGGACAGTATGCTAAATGGTACTGACATCAAATGGTGATTGACAGAAGGCATTCGAGTATTATCCTAAAGTATTTTTTTATACTCAATCACAGATTTCTACAACTTTATACTAATTAAGAATAAACATTTAAATATTAACCAACAGCAAGCAGCAGGTAAATGGAATATTAGAGGTCAGGAATTCCAAGGGGAAAAGGACTAAGCCCCACCAAACACTATACAAACAATACTGTGTCAAACAAGTTAACTGAAAACTCAATGCCTGAAACTGCCCACTTCCGCAGAATCAAGCAAACCCGCCCAATGTACTTTTCCAGTTATCTTTGAACTCGACCCCAAGTTCTTTAAACATATCCAGCATGCCTACGAGATATGTCAACTTAAAGGTTCAGAACTGCATTAAAAAGGCTCCTTAGTCACCGAACAGAACGGGGCTTATTCCTCTCAAACAGAGTTCCAGATGGCTCGCACCCAGCTGCCAGTGAGCAAGAGCACAGCTTGATTTAAGCACTGATCCTGTGGTCCAATCAAATGTGGCTAAATCAACTACGCACTTGCACATAAATGTAGTTTACTAACTTGCTCCTTCCAGATATCCTGGAAAGAAACAGGAAACGCTCTCCAGGTTATCATTTTTAAATGGCATCATTTGATGCTCCAAAAAAAAAAAGAAAAAAGAAAAATCCAAAATGGACATCATATCATCCTTTTAAAAAGTTTAATGTGTAAAAGAAAAATAAATAAATAAATAAAAGACAGAAAGGAAAGGATCCGGCCAGATGTACGTTTTACCTTCCAATGCGTGTTAAGTTAGCTACATATCCAGGTTGCCCCCCAGAGTCAGTGCTTATCTGGAGCACTCTAAGCTTCAGAGCCCAAGTGCTCGTCACTGGAAAAGCAAGGAGGTAATTTGAAAGGAGGTGTCTGCAGCATCTCTAATTATGGGTGTCCACAACCAAGGTCTTAAATGATTACCAGAACCTAGTGATTTCAGGTGGGAAGGCCTTACGTAACCACCCTGCCTGCCTGAGAAAGAACCACGGGCACAGGGAGTGACGGAGGCAGCTTAAGCACGTACCAGCACACAGCGTAGAACAGCGCCAAGACCCAAGAAAAACTTACATGGCAACTTACATGGCGGCGGGGATAAGCCATTCCGATTTAAAGTGCCCCCCATTAACACAAAGTTCATCTCCTCAGCTGAACACTGAAAGACTTCAACATATCTGTCCTTCATGGTTTTCTTATGATACTTCTGCGCAGCCATGAAAGCTCTGTCTGCAGACTTCATCTGGATGAAGGCGTCTCCGGACGGACGTCCCTGAGGGTGGGAGGGTAGAATAAAGACAAAAGGAGGCTGTCTCCTTTAACAAGGAAGTAAATGGTTGCTTACAAGGCACGCGAAGTGACAATAACCCACAATACTAAAGACATGGCTAGCCACAAAATCTGGGTGACAGTGTGATCTACTGAAATCTGACTTGGATTTCATTCCCTAATCACCAGAATGGCCCACAAAATCTTGAAGAAAACGCTCTGAGAGGTCATTGTTGAAAGTGATCCCTTTTGGTTTCTATTAAGTTAGTATCACATTTTCAGGACTTTAAAAAGGCCTCCTTGTGACTGTATAGGATTTATATATTGGATCTTTTTTCCCTTCTGAAAAATCCGATTAAATAACATTTGATGATAAAAGCTAGTAATATATCCTCCTACAGGAAGCTAAGCAAGCCCGTATTGTCCTTTGAATCTCAGGGTTAATTCCTTTCTGACCTCTCACATCCCTGTAGCGTGTCCCTCATCCCTCAAAGCCTAGGTTCCAATGCATCCTGAGGGTGACAGGGAGCTGTGGGGTATGCCAGTCACGGCTTGATGCCACCTGCCACGCGGGAAGCCATCTCCGCCCACATCCCCTCCCACTTTCTCCGTAAAGGGCTCAGATGAGCATTCAGAGGCAGTTTCTGTTAGCTCTGACTCCCCTCTTGAAAACCAAGCCTCTGTCTGTGCTGCATACAACTGGAACACCTTGGGAACATTTTTTACATGAACAAAGCTGGAGGGAGAAAAAGACAACCAGTTTATAGGACTATCTTAAGTTAGTGCTCTGAGAATCCCAGGGAATATTTATATTGTACCACCTTACAAATTATTACCATGCAGGTTACCATTAACAGTCACATACCATGGAAATTAGCAACAAACTCAGTCCAAGATGGAAAGCTAGCATCTTCCTGGCAGATAAGAGCTTGGCCATCATTAAAGAAGCTTTTTTCCTCCAGGTCATGGAGGTCAAATGAGAGGCAAATCTGTCTGCTGCTACTCATCAAAGGGCAATGGTCACGAGGTTATTAGAAAACAGTGACTTGAAAGAATCCCCTAGTGATGTTGAACAGTTCTATTTCAAAGGACTTCCACTGTAACCTGAGCTATGAGTTGTCAGAGGAAAAAGGTGTGTGGCTTACACAGACTAAGTGTTAAATTCACATGTGCTGGTGTCAAAGACAGTGTGAGGGCTGAGGAGGTTGTGCCTCCATGTACCTAACAGCATGCACCTTCCAGTAAGTAGAGAGTTATAAAAGCGAATATACCTCTAAGTGCAAAGTCAGTACAGGCAACATTTCTGTTCTAAGTCTATATTCAATCTATGAATACTCTGAATAAAAGGCTTGTTTTCTAAAATTAAATTTTTTGCTTTTAACAGAGTTCTGAAGTTTTTGAACTAGTGCTACTTGGCCTGTAAGTATTCAAAACTTTGCCTTGCTTAAGACAGCACAAAATACTAGTCAACAGTCCAGTACCTAATAGGATTAATTTTGTTTAACCAAAACTCGAGTAGCACCAAGCTAATAAATACTTCCTGGCATACAGAAAGAATCCAGTCAGCCTGACAGAAAACCTTCACAATTATCCCTTGATGCAACTGAGACTAAGGTCAGTCTCAGATCAGGGCAGTGCTGAGGGGCCTCATCCTACTGTATGTAAGTGGACGTCTGACACCTATCTAAAAAGAATCTGAAGTAAGTTATTCGCTGTGTCTGTGGATATAAAGGGGCTTCAAAGCACAGGCATGCTCTTGGCTCGTTTGGTCTCTGACCACTCTCACACCAAAACAGAAGAGTTGCAGAATTCGGTAGCTACAACAGGAAAATGTTGTATACACTCATAATACATTGGCCTATCTGATGCTGCTGATAATGGGACAGACTTCGGCGATGTGAGAAAACAAAGCTGAATTTCAACTGCCACACTTCAGCAGGCTAATCCTAAAGAATTCTTACACTTACAGTTAAATCTTTCCCTCAAGATGATGTAAGACTTAGTAGACAGGGGAGGAGAGGGTCCCCACTTGGGTCACCAGAGAGAATAAGCAACCCATTTCCAACAAACAGCCTCCTTACCTGGTGATTCAATACCATGTGAACCCCATGCGTACGGATATCTGTGGAAAACTCCCCCAGGAAGTCCAGAATGTCCTCTACTGTGGCAGCGTAGGGAAGACCTCGCAGACGTATACAGTCTCTTACATTTGTGGGGGGCACAAACTGCTGAGGTAGTACTGGGACAATGGGGGGGGTTGGAAGTGGAATCAGAGGGGCTGACGAGAATCGATTCAGCACCTATACACAAGGCAAAGCGCAAGTGACTTAGGAGTCTTGCTGCTCCCATGCTGTCCCACAGAGCACCACTAGCATCTCCAAGGATTAAAAGTGCAGACTCCGCCAGGCTGTGAGTTCGAAGCCAGCCTGGTCTAGTCTACAAAGCGAGTCCAGGACAGCCAAGGCTACACAGAGAAACCCTGTCTTGAAAAACAAAACAAAACCAAAAAGTGAAGAGCGAGCGAGCGAGTGAGTGAGTGAGTGTGTGTGTGTGTGTCCCTGAGCCAAAGCCTTAGGGAGAGGGAAGGAGCAGGGTATAATCATGTCCCACCACAGAACTGTTACAAAATATGGTTCTGTTTCTCAGGAGATCCTTTGAGGAATTCATTAAGTGCAAGGAAGTTGAATAAGCCCCAAATGAAGGGCTCATGCATTTCCGCATGCATTCCCAGGAAGTGTAAGTATGACATCCACTTCTATCAAATACACAAGGTAAAGAGAGGCATGATGGTACATGCCCATAATCCTAGCCCTCAGGAAGCAGATGCAGGAATGTTTTCCATTAGCTTAAGGCTGGTCTGTCGGCTCTGTATTGCAAGTTTTAGGCCAGCCAGGGCTACAAAGTGAAACCCTGTCTTAAAAAAACAAAACAAAATAAAACAAAACAATAAAGGCTGGAGAGATGGCTCAGTGGTTAAGAGCCACTGACTACTCTTCCAGAGGTTCTGAGTTCAATTCCTGGAAACCACATGGTGGCTCACAACCATCTATAATGTGATCTGATGCCTTCTTCTGGCATGCAGATATACATGGAAATATATATGTGCTCATATACAGAAAATGAATAAATATTTTTAAAAAATAAAATTAAGGGCTGGAGAGATGACTCAGTGGTTAAGAGCACTAACTGCTCTTCCAGAGGTCATAAGTTCAATTCCCAGCAACCACATGGGGCATCACCACTACCATCTATAATATGATCTGATGCCCTCTTCTGGCCTGCAGGTGTACATGCAGGCAGAGCACTATATATATAATAATAAATAAATTTTTTACAAAATTAAATTAAATAAGGCACACACTCCATATAATATAATGTATTTATTAGGTAGTGTCTATCTGGGTAAATGTATTTAAAAAATCTAGGCGTACTGCAATTGTGGTAATTTATTCAACTCCATTTCACTAAGTACGGTTTGCATAGTCTTCCCTTAATATTATCTTCACACTGCAACTCTGAACTTAAAAGTGAAGAGACTGGCCTCAGGTACCACCATGTCAGCTGCAAAGTATTTTTTACTAATTTCTTATCTCTATGGATGTAATTTCTGTTTAGGAAGTATTTACTACTACATACCACAACTTAATAAATAAGAAAAGCGCTAACGCAGAGGTCCCGGAAGACCCTCTAGGACCGACCTGCTGGACTTCGGCTGCTGTGCTCCTGAAGAGTTCGATGTATCTTTTACCCAGCAAGTCCTTGTGCTTCCTCAGGGCGTTCTGAGCATATTCCTCGCAGGCGAAGAGCACAAAAGCATCTCCTGTTGGCCTTCCATCTGGATAGGTGACAAAGAGGATGCCCTCCTTCCCCCCAGTGATGGGGCAATGCTGTCCAAAGAAGGCCACCACTTCTTCAGCTGTGGCTGTGAAAGGGAGCCCCCGCATGCGGACGATGACTTGATTCTCCTTGGACAGAAACTGGGCCACCTCATTGGATGTCCCTAGAGAAAACGAAAACAAAGGGAGAAAGAGTTAAGATTCCCATATTACCAGACTTAAAATGATAAAATTCCTGGCAGTTTGTGTATTATGTTGCTGGGAATCAAAGCCAGCACTTTACCCTGCTAGGCAAGTGCTCTATCCCTCAGCCACATCCCAGTCCCTTCTGGCAAAGCTCTGGGGTCACAGTAAGATCCATACCAGCACTTGGGAAGCAGAGGCAGGTGGATCTCTGTGAGTTCCAGGCCAGCCTGGTCTACAGAGTGAGTCCAGGACAGCCAAGGCTACACAAAGAAACCCTGTCTCAATAAATAAATAAATAAATAAATTTTTTCCTTAAAAAAAAAAAAAAAAAAAATCAGTCGGCATCATGGCTCGTGTTTGCAATACTTGTACTGCCAGGCTGGGGCAAGAGAATGGCCTTGAGTTTCAAGGCCAACTTGGTCTACAGAGAAGTTCCAGGTCAGCCTGGGCTACGGACCCAAACCACATCAAAAATCCAACAAGAGCTGATCAATGGTTCAGACCCTCCAGATGTGGGTTCAGGTCCCAGCACCTACAGGGTACTTTACACGTGTCTTTAACTCCACTTCCAGGGGATCCCACACCATCTGGCCTTCTTGGGCACCAAGCACAGACATGGCACATTACACATGCAGGCAAAACATTCATTCATATACAATTTAAAAATTTTAAATCTAAAATACAAAAATTAATACTTTGTGCATCTTAGGTTTAAAAGCTGTGACTCAGTCAAAAATTGGATAAAAATGCTATCTTAGGCGTTAATATCAATAAAATGCTACATATATGAACGAAAATGTATATGGAACTTATTATATACTATATTCTAATAAGGAAAATTGGAAACCTAAAAACATGTTAAAATCTTGGCCAGGTGTGGTGGCGCATGCCTGTGATCCCAGCACTCAGGGTGGCAGAGGCAATTGGATCTCTATAAGTTCAAGGGCTGGCTGGTCTACAAAGTAAGTCCAGGACACCGAAGGCTACACAGAGGAACCCTTATCTCTAAAAAATATAATTAAGTATCTTTATTCGTATTTCTGTAAATGGCTTGGGGCTGCCAGGATGGCTCCTTGAGTACCATTTGCAGTGTAAGCTGGACATACAAGAAGTTCTCTCCTCAGAACCCACATAAAGGTAGAATGAGAAAAAAAAAAAGGTGGGAGGAGAAACAATTCATACAATTACTGCCCCCCCCCCAAAAACAACAGAATCCATACCATTACCTCCCCCTACCCCCGCAAAAAAAAAAAAAAAAAAAAAAAAAAAAAACAAAAACCCCTACCACAGACCTGAGCACAGATGAATTAAAAAATTTAGAAAAATATCTAGAAGTAGATCTTTAATAGCCTCCGGTACAGCAGGTGGCTGCTCCCAAGCATTCAGCCTCTCTCTATACATGACTGTAGTGACCCTTTCACCTCTATGTGGTCTCAGTCTTAATGGCTACTTAGCCATAGGAGATTGCCTCAGGCCTCAGGGCAATTGTTACAGTACATTAAATTCACCAGCGGTATTGGAAGTTTCTTCTCCCTATTTAGAAAACAGCCCCCATGTCTGACTGGAAAGAACCATGTATGGTCACAGGAATGTACTCAGTGCGTGTGTGTATCAATGCAATCTGCATTGCGTAAAAGAAACAACTCACCTCCAGCAATTTTAAGAAAATCTTCACCTGTTGCTTTGTAAACCTAAGAAAATAAAGAGACATTAAAACAGTTTCCAAACTACCCATCATATACTAATAACCATTGGAGCGGTCAAGCGTGTCGGGCTGTGCGGACACGCACCTCTATGTACCGGGTCCCCATGTGATGTTTGTGCCTCTGCAGGGCTAAGTCTCTGTGCTCCTCACTTACAAATCTAACCAGAGCTTCTCCGTTCCTCCGACCCTGAGCATTCAGACAAAGTGCCGCACCGCCCCTTTGAAAGACAACAAAATGAATGGCAGGTAGGGTAACCACAGTGGCAGAAAACCTTGCACTCCTTTGGAACGGAGTAAAACAAAGAAAAAAAAAACCAACTTGGCAATATTGAGTCCTTTGAAGAACCTTGCAATATCTTGATCCGAAGACTGCCAGGGCAAACCTCGAGCCCGCACAACTGTGTTGTCATCAATAAGTTCCATCTTGCTGCTGCGAACGAAACACAACTTCATGTTGCCCAGTTAATGCAAGGTAAGCGCTCAGCTATGTGTGAGGCCTGCTGAAGATTAGACTGACTATAGAAAGACAGCTAGCTATCCAGGAAACCAACTCTCAGGTGAATAGCTCTCTCCTTGCCGTAAGTTCAAAACCACCTAAGATCCATTTACAGGAAGCATAATTGTCTCAATACCATTAATGGCCTGACCTAGAATGAAAGGGTTTTCTTGTTTGGTTTGTCTTGGTTTTGTTCCTGTTTGGAGACAACATTTCAATAAATAACCCAGGCTGATCTTGAACTTGACAACTTCCTACCTCACCTTCTGAGTACTGAGATTCTTACCCATCAGCCACCACACTGAGTCGAGTGGGGATGGGGTGTGACGTCAGGTTTTGTTCACACGTAGGGAGCACAGTCTAAGAGCTAAATCCAGCTTGACAGCAAGGATCAGAATAAAGCTACAATTAGCCCACGTTGGGGATGTAAGCATGTGGTCAGAAGACTATTACGAGTTATCTCCCTCATCACGCAGGTGTGCCAGCAAGCACAGGGTGTTTATGGAAACACTTGGGAGTCTCCGCGCCTTAGTGAGTCACTTGCAAATCACCCATTATACATTCTGACACCTTCTGATGTTCTTTCTTTCTCCTGCTCATGTTTTCAGTAATCCTAGGACATTTTCCCAATGAGTCACTTTCTGTACAACAAAAATCAGTGCTACCGTCTCAACTGGCAAAGCTGTCAAAGTTCCTCTTGGCCACCAGGTGCTCACGACAGCGACCGACTAACCACCAGGTCTACCTAGGATCACCCACACTTTGGACACCTCCCTATATGTGCACTGTGGTAAGGTAGATCCCGCGTACAGTAAGAGCACCTTTAAAGATCCATTTACGTTATCATGTGTACACATATATGCCTACATGAATTTATGTGGACCGCATGTACAGACTGGAGAGCATTCAAATCCTTTGGAACTGGAGTCACGGGCAGCTGTGAACAACTCCCTGATGTGGGAACATACCCCAGGCCCTATGCTTGAGCAGTAAGCACTCTTAATCATCTTTCCATTCCCTCTAGAACTTTCAAATCCTTTGACTTGCCCTTTAGAAGGGTAGACAGACATGAAGACTTAAGTAAGAATCACAAATTCAACAGAGAATGTACCCAAGTCAATGAGGAATTAGCGATGCCAACGGGTTACTACGTTTTAATCTCAATCTATAAGCTTGCTTTAAGTAACAGATGACCTAACGATAAGTAGTAAGCAGAGGTTTAATAAAATTAGGAAAATATATAAGGACTTACATGCCGTGAATGAGAACAAATCTTAAGGTTCAAATGAACAGTACTCAACCACTCACCAAGTGCCACTTTCGAATTTGTAGTTTACTCTCTCTGGATCTGAAAATCTGTGACCTGAAAATGATAGTGTACAGTCATCATTCTGGAAAGTGGACAGCAAAGCTGTGCAACGCAACGGAAAGCCAGCCGACAGGAACCAAATCCCAGCACGCTGTGGTACTACTCACTGTAGGGTTCTGAGATCATTGCTAAAATTATGTTCCCCATATCTTCAACTTGAGAGGCTCCGTATCGGGAGACAGAGTCGTTCTTCTCAAAGTTTAGGCCTGTGGGGCTGAGTTAAGGAATCACTGGGACAGAGCGGTAAAGCAAGGCTACTCTGCTAGGCAGAATTTAAACTTAAAGGCAGGCAAGTGCTTAAAAAAAGAAATCTTAGCTTGGCAGCCAGGACCCTAAATCCTGAAGTCTCCCTCTCAGCCCTCTTATTCCGAGTGTCCAAATGAGCCTATCCTGGGGCATTACCTAATGGAAACTTTGGTTTATTTAGGAAAACAGCAAGTGCATGAAGACTGTGTGTGCGCACGTCGTGTCAATCAGGGAAAGCAACTAATTAGGACCCTTTACCACTGTACATACCGAAGACGCGGTTGTCAGAGCACTAACCACACCGGGTCCATGCTTCTCCTCACAACTTCCCTTTCAGAATACTTGCAGAGGCCCTGGGATAGCACACCTTCAATGGGAGTACATACAAATGCAAGTTTTCTGACAGCAACTCAAGCTGACCTCACTGTGCTGCCCAGGCTGTGCCGAACTCCAGGGCCCAAGCAATCCTCCCTCTGCAGGTTCTGAGAATGTAGGTACGCACCAAGTCCAATCCCAAGGTTCCTTGACCATGTCAATATACTTTCTGGGTAAACCACAATTTGTATTATGTGTAAATCTTTTTTAAAAGATTTATTTATTTATTTATTTATTTATTTATTTATTTATTTATTTATTTATTTATTTATTATGTATACAGCGTTTCACCTGCAGTCCAGAAGAGGGCACTAGATCTCAGTATAGATGGTTGTGAGCCACCATGCATTTGCTGGGAATTGAACTCAGGACCTTTGGAAGATCAGCCATCTATCTCTACAGGCCCCCACAACTTTTTTTTTTTTTTTAAATAATTTAAAGGCTTTTAAAATCTGCATTACATTTTATTTGTGTATTGTGGTCTTTTCTCTAAAAATTGGAATCCAGAGGTGGATCTCTGTGAATTCAAGGCCAGCCTGGTCTACAAAGTGAGCCCAGGACAGTCAAGGCTACACAGAGGAACACTGTGCCCAAAACCCAAAAGTAAATAAATAATAATAAAAAAAATTGGCATTCAGTGTGTTGGAGTGCTTGTGCCACAGTGCATATGTGTGATTCTCCTTGGCCACTACCAGGGATTGAACTTGGGTCACCAGGCATAGCAACAGCAGTCTAGCCTGCTGGTTCACAACACATTTGTAACAGTACCAGCAGGAATCAAATGTTAAGACTGTAAGAAGGCAGGTCTTCTCCAGAATTTGGAATGAGGCTCTTGTTTGT
The DNA here is from genome assembly GCF_903995435.1 of Acomys russatus. NCBI lineage: Eukaryota > Metazoa > Chordata > Mammalia > Rodentia > Muridae > Acomys > Acomys russatus. The sequence continues at coordinate 35,680,295 of NC_067138.1, forward strand.
TGTACTTAGTAGAACATTTGCCTTATGGCATACTGTTCCCTATCTGATATTTTTATTTTTATTTTTTGTTTGTTTTTCCAAGACAGTGTTTCCCTGTGTAGCCTTGGTTGTCCTAGACTAACCTAGTAGAGCAGGCTGGCTTTGAACTCAGAGAGATCCTTCTGCCTCTGCCTCTTGAGTGCTGGGATTACAGGCGTGTGCCACCACAACAGGTACTGATTTTTTAAAAACTACTAGACAGAGAGAGGAGTGGGGAGAGACAGACAGACAGACACACACACACACACACACACCCCGAGACCAGCAGAGACAGTCCCTTAAGGACTATTTAGGGAAAAATAGAACACAAAACATTTCAGAGTCGAGTCAATCACAGTCAACACCACAGACACTCCTTTTCCATCTCTGAAGTCATTCCCAGCTCGCTACCCCACCGCTTTCCCTGTCTCTCAGGAGGGACAGTTCCCAAAAAAGCGACTCAACCCCACTAAACTTCAACTCATCTAAAAGCCAAAGCTGTGATAACCCTCACGCTCTGGGCTTTGTGGGAACACTGAGACAGAAACCCCAGGAGACAAAGCAGACATTTGACAGCAGCATGCTCCCCTCCTTTCGATGCTGCAGAGCCTACTCTAGCCCACTATGACCAGACATACATTTATGACTGAAAAAAAGAAATCTGAACTGTCAGAGGGCAACCATCAGTCTCAAATGCCCACACTCTTTCTTGCCTCTGCCTTTCTGCTGTCTCGTGAGAAAATAAGCGTGTGAGAAATCAAGGGTCGGTCCTAGGAGATGTTCAAGCAAGATAGTGTCAGCCTCCTGGGGTCAACACCACCTGCAGGAGCCACGACTGTGCATTTATGAGCCCAAAAGACAGGAACACGGGGAAGGAGAGCTGCCCTGTGTCTTCAGGGGGCGCCAGCAAAGGCTACTGGGATCTTCAAAGAATTAAGAATTGCAAGGCAGGCCCACTACACAGGCCTGGTGTCTCAGGCTCGGCTCCTGCTCCACATGCAGGCCACACAGCTCAACAGAATGGCACGGGGGTGTGGGGGAGGGCGTTAGGAGGGTGGGAGTTAGGGGGGCTTCTGGCTACTGTGTGACTTTCAGCAGTATGTTGTCCTTTGTCCCCTCCAGTTATGAAATCTAAATATAAAGAGACTGCAGGCTAAGGACTACAGGTACGATCTAACAGTTTCCAACAGCTCGAACGCCACCCTTCACCACGCATTTTACAGCCCCAAAATCATCCTCAGGTATTTTGGAGAAAACTGGCCAAGTGAACACCTGCCAACGGACCAGCATGCTGCTAGGTCAAAATGGGAGATGTAAAACTCCCATGAGCTGACACATGTGTGCACCGTCAAAAACCCAGAGAAAAGCGCCTGTTTCTAGCAAAGCTGGCACTGGCTCCTCAAAAGATTTATACACCAGGACCAAGAATAGATTTTACACCCTAAATTTCCAGTTACCTAGGCATTTGTGGACTTCTGACTATAGAGAGAGACGCAGCCTTGTTAACCACATCCTAATGTTCCACCCTGAGAAAGAAGACCAAGGGACGGAATAAAGTTTAGGCAAACAGGTGGCACAGTAAAAGGATATTCTGATCAAGCTACTCATTAGCTCATCTTTCTACAAAACACTCAAGGTTCATAAAATACCCATCTTCTAAATCCCTTTGCCACTTTAGCCCAGAGTAACTGGCACCCGACAACACTGATGCCTTCCACGGGCGCGCTAGGCCACAGTTAGCAATTCTGTCACCCAGGGTCCTATATTCCACATTTCCTGAGCAAGGACCTCACTTTCCTTTGCTCTTGCTCACTCATTCTTGTAGTAATGAGACAAGAAAACGAAGATGAAGTCCTCACAGCCTGAGCAGCAAGTAGGTGGTATGGCTAGAAAATCCAGGGTGCTGAAGACAAAGCTGCAGGCTGTCACCAGTTGGGGGCCCTCCTCTCCAGAAGGCCATAAGGCACCAGTAAACCCCCCGCCCCCCCACCTACTGTCATCATGTACAGAGGCCCCATGACAAGAGACGGAACTACAGTTTTTGTCTCATGCACTGGTTTAACATTTGTTTGTTTGAGACAAGTCTCGGTGTGTAGATCAGGCTGGCCTAGAACTCACAGAGCTCTGTCTGCTCAATTCCCGAGTGCTGGAATTTAAAGATGTGCACCACCAGCAGCCAGTGGTTTGCTATTCTAATACTACTACTGTTTCGGTTTTGCTGTTGTTGTTTTTCAAGACAGGGTTTCTCTGTGTAGCCTTAACTGTCCTGGACTCTGTGTATCAAGCTGGCCTCAAACTCATGGAGATCCACCTGCCTCTGCTCCCCAAGTGCTAGGATTAAAGGCATGCACCACCATCACCCAGCTTCTAATCCTACTTCTAGTATTCCTTTTAATATCATGATTAAGTAGATCAAATATATGCATATAATAATTCTCTAGAAGCCAGTGTTTGAGTTTGAGGCCAGGCTAGTCTACATAGCAAGTCCCGGAACAATCAAGACTACAGATACCCTGTCTTAAAAAAAAAAAAAAAAAAAAGATAGATACATACATACATGACGTATCATATCATAGGAGAACTACTTGAAGGATCCCCACCAAAACATACACAGCCATACATATATATGTGCATGTGTGTACACAGACATAAACAAAGGCATTTCAAACAACATTTTATGCCATCATCCATTTCCTTCACTTTTTACATATCCCATCATCAACACAAATAAAATGAAGACACTAGATTGAGAGATGTTCCCCAACTCAGCTTCTTTTTTTTTTTTTTTGGTTTTTCGAGACAGGGTTTCTCTGTGTAGCCTTAGCCATCCTGGACTCACTTTGTAGACCAGGCTGGCCTCGAACTCACAGCGATCGACCTGCCTCTGCCTCCCGAGTGCTGGGATTAAAGGCGTGCGCCACCACGCCCGGCTCCCAACTCAGCTTCTTGATGGAGTATTAATACAGCCACACTTTGACTGACTATAGAAGTCCCTGCTCTAGGTTAAAATGATTGTTTCAGTTGTTTTACTGTGAGTGATACTTTTGGGGGTGGGGGGGATTTTGAGACAGGGTTTCTCTGTGTAGCCTTGGCTGTCCTGGACTTGCTTTGTAGACCAGGCTGGCCTCGAACTCACAGCAATCCACTTGCCTCTGCCTCCCAGGTGCTGGGATTTAAGGCAGGTGCCACCATGACTGGCCTTGAGTGATACTTTTGAGGAAAAAAAAAATATAAGCCAAGAAGAGAGATCAAGTTGGGCAAGATACGCCTGTAACCCCCGCACTCTGGGAGGCAGAGGCAGGTGGATCTCTGTGAGTTCCAGGTTGGCCTGGTCTACAAAGTGAGTCCAGAAAAGACAAAAGAGAACAGAGAAACCCTGTCTCGAAGAAACCCCACCCCAAGAAAGAGAGATCAAACGTGAAAATGCAAAGTCTCCTTTTTGTGTTGAAACAGATTTGCAGCTAACTTCTTGTTTTTGGTTAAGAATATGTCACTTGGGGCAGAGTTGTTAAGAGTAGTGGCTGCTCTTCCTGAGGTCCTGAGTTCAATTCCCAGCAACCACATGGAGGCTCATTATCACCTATACTGAGATCTGGTGCTGTCTTCTGGTGGCCCAAGCACATATGCAGTCACTTAAATTCATCTCTTACATTTGTTCATTCTGTTTCCTTACCAGAACTGAACACAGATAATAAAATGAAGGTCTTTGTCTTTTGTGCATGCTAGGAAATACACTACTAGTGAGTGACATACAGCCCTAGCTCTAGGTGAGTTTGGGGCTTTTTTCCCTAATGCTTTAGCACCTACACTTTCTTCCATCACAGTAAACTACACTTTGAATCACTAGCTGCACATTAGGTCCTGAGAGAAGGTGGGGTGAGCCTGCGCCTCCTGGTTCACTGCAGAGCTCGTCACGTAACTCACTCCCTGTACCCTCAGGCAGCCACAACAGCACAGACAGGCTTAGCCAGTTTCACAAGCCAGAAATGTCAGGAGGGAGTAAAGTCGACTACAGCCTAGCACAGTGGGAACAAAAACCTACATTTCAGGCTGTAGGGAACCAAGTGCCCATCACAGAGAGGCTGAAGCAGGTAGGTGACGCTGCTGAGGTGGCAGGAGTCTTTCCTTTACTCCACACCTTTGGTGACAGGCTGAGGGCTGAGCCCCATAAAGCTCATCTTTACCAATTTACTCACTAAACTGACCTCTTTCCCGACTGCCAGGAAACGGGCACACTTGTAATGCATTTACTTCCCATACATAAATATCATCTCTCTCAACGTCCATTTTTTTAGTTTGTATCTAAGACAATCACACAAAACCCAGCAGGTATGTCAAGAGTTAAGGAAGAAGTAAGTTTCAAGCCTCAGACTCACATCCCAGCAGAAATTCTCTATCAAAGCTCTGCCCAAGGCTCATCAAAAGACAGTCTTGTTAGCTCCCTGCTGTATTTACAGTGTTTTATGTCACCAGACTTAATACTAAAACAGCAGTAGTGCACCAAGAGCCAACAGTGCCACAAGTACAGGAAGAAGGGTTAAGAAGAAAGTAACAGGTGCTGTATAGATTTTTTTCAATAATAGAATATAGGGATAGGGAGATGGCTCAGAGGTTAAGGCCACTGGCTGCTCTTCCAAAGGACCCAAATTCAATTCCCATCACCTACACAGCATCTCACAATTGTCTGTAACTCCAGCTCCAGGGGATCTGACACCTTTACACAAACGCACACACATATAAGCAGGCAGAACACCAATGTACATTAAAAAGATGAAGAAGACGATGAAGACGACGACGAAGAAGGAGGAGGAGGAGAAGAAAGGGGTGGTGAGATGGCTCAGAGCTTAAGAGCACTTGCTGCTCTTCCAGGAGAGCAGGGTTTGATTCCCAGCACCTACACAGAGACTCACAAACAGGATGTAATTCTAGTTCCAGGAGCCAGACACCTTCTTTTGGAACCACACACACACAGACACAGAAACACACACACATACACAGGCAAAAATTCATACACATTTAAAAAAAAAATCTGGGCTAAAAATGTAGCTCAGTTGGTAGAGCACTTGGGTAGTATATAGGAGGTCATGGGTTCAAACCTCAGTACCGAGCCCGGCGTGGTGGCACACGCCTTTAATCCCAGCACTCGGGAGGCAGAGGCAGGTGGATCGCTGTGAGTTCGAGGCCAGCTTGGTCTATAAAATGAGTCCAGGATGGCCAAGGCTACACAGAGAAGCCCTGTCTCGAAAAAACAAAAAACAAAACAAAACCTCAGTACCACACAAATGGTACATAACAAGCTGGAGCATTTGGGAGGCAGAAGGTCTTCTTCCTTCATTACATGGCACGTTTGAGACCAGTTGGGACTGCAAGAGACCCTGTGGCTAACATACACACAACTAAAGGACACCATGCCAGGCAGTGGTGGCACACACCTTTAAACCTAGCACTCAGGGAGGCAGAGGCAGGCAGCTCTCTGTAAATTCAAGGCCATCCTGGGCTAGGTTCCAGGACAGGGAGGGCAATACAGAGAAACCTGTCTCAAAAAATCAAAACAAGGGATGAGGAGATGGCTCAGAGGTTAAGAGCACTGTCTGTTCTTCCAAAGGTCCTGAGTTCAATTCCCAGAAACCACATGGTGGCTTGTAACCATCTATAATGAGATCTGGTGCCCTCTTCTGGCCTGCAGGTATACATGGGGGCAGAATACTGTATAAATAATAAAATCTTAAAAAAAAAAAACAAAACAAAACAAAAACAAAAGAAGGAAGCATAACAGCAAACTCTCTGATACCAGAAACATGCTGAGAAAAGTATCCAAATTCTTAGTTTAATTCCATTTATTCTTTCAAAAACAGAAAGAAAAAAGAAAAAGATCCCTACCTAACAAATCCTACTTCCTAGAGGAATTAGTATAACGAAAGACCCATTAAAGGAATTTCAAGGACATCTGGTCAATCCTAGAAGCAGTAAGATGCAGGTAGGCACTAGCCAACAAAGCGAGGCTCACATCTGAACCTTAGCTACTTGGAAGGCAGAGGGTGCAGGCCCATGGGGCCACGCTAACATCAGAGTGAAACAGCATTTCATGGGGAGAAAAGAAACAAAGATGGACAGACAACAGAGACAGGAAGAAAGAAAGAAAACAGGCATATTTAAGAGTGGGGAGATATGGAGTGGTAGCAAGCTGCCTGCCTGGCAGGCATAAGACCCCAGGTTTAGTCCCCAGCACTGGAACAAAGACAATATAAATAAAAGGGTGCAGGTTTTTTTAGATCTAGAATCTCATCCTGTAGCCCAGTCATCCCAGAACTATCTAGACCAGGCCGGCCTGCCCCACGCCCTCAGCAATGTACCTATACCAGGCAATAAGACATTTGCCAATGCATCTGCTGACCTGGCTCGCACTGTGCCAGTGTGATGCCACAGATAATTCCTGCCCCCTCCAGTTAACAAGGTCTACTACTAGGGCACACCAACTGTGCACTTGAGGATATTTCAAACCCTCTTCATACAAAGTAGTACCTAGAGGGGACAGTCAGTGCACTTTCATTCTTTTTGTTTTTGTTTTTTGTTTTTGTTTATCGAGACAGGATTTCTCTGCATAGTCCTCGATGTCCTGGACTCACTTTGTAGACCAGGCTGTCCTTGAAGTCACAGAGATCCGCCTGCCTCTGCCTCCCGAGTGCTGAGACGAAGGGTATGTGCCATTGCCCCTGGCTCATCTATCTTTGAAATTGGGTATTGGTTTTTGTAACTACAACAGTCTTATTCAATCATAAAAAAACCTTCATGCAAAATTCAGCCACAATCACACAGTATTTTACAAAAGGTAAAGACAAGTCAACATGGCTGTTTCCCTAAGCTAATCTAATGTCTACCTGAAGCTTTCAAAGTTCTCTAGCCAGTGTCACAGAGTTCAAAACCTTAGGTGTGAAATAGCTTAAGCAAGACTTTAAATCATAAGGAAGTCCATTTTAAAGCTGTTGGCAGCTGTGTTCTCTCTCTCTTGATATTCCCAATAACCTAGGAGGAAAGCAGTCATAGTGGCTAGGTACTGGATAAGGTGGTCACATTCACTATGGCCTTGTTCTTTTCAAGTATTTGCTATTTTTTTTTTTAAAGATTTACTTTTTAAAAAAGTTTTTATTTATTTATTTATTATGTATACAGTGCTCTGCTTACATGTACACTTACAGATCAGAAGAGGGCATCAGATCACATTATAGACGGTTGTGAGCCACCATGTGGTTGCTAGGAATTGAACTCAGGACCTCTGGAAGAGCAATCAGTGCCCTTAACCTCTGAGCCATCTCTCCAGCCACAAATCTTTCCTATTTTAATACAGGAAACCGAGGCTGAAGACTGCCAACAACTTAACTCTAGTACATGAAACTCCAGAGCTCACTTTTTGTGTGGTTTTTGTTGCTGCTGCTGCTTACTACTTGTGCTTGGAAAGGTTTCTCTGTGTAGTCCTGGGTGTCCTGAACTCTTACTCTGCATATCAGGTTGGCCTCGACCACGTGCCTCTGCCTCCCGAGTGCTAGAGTAAAAGGCTGGAGCTCATGTTTTAAGCACTATGTTGTGCAATTTCTGGGTTTTTTTTTTTTTTTTTTTTTTTTTTTTGGTTTTTCGAGACAGGGTTTCTCTGTGTAGCCTTGGCCATCCTGGACTCACTTTTGTAGACCAGGCTGGCCTTGAACTCACAGCGATCCGCCTGCCTCTGTCTCCCGAGTGCTGGGATTAAAGGCGTGCGCCACCACGCCCAGCTTGCAATTTCTGTTTTTAACCTACAAGAAAAACAGGATAATGCAGCAACACATATACACACCCAAATCGCACACAGCCATCAAGGGGCAGCAGAGACCACAGTCAACCAGTGTGAGCCTCCAGACTACACCATAGTGCACAACAGGGACTCACAATCTCAGTATGACCTTACCACTGAGAGGCTTAGCTGCTATATGCTCAGAGAAGCACCACAGTACAAAAACAGGAAAGGCTATTCAGAAGAGGCACGAGCTACTTAAGGAGACAACTGGTCTCAATCATATAGTATGTCAGATATGATGGTGCATGAACTCTAAACCCAGCACTGAGGAGATAGATGCAGGCAGGTCTCTGTGAGTTCTAGGCCAGCCTACTCTCTATAGTGGGTTCTAGGCCAGCCTGCAACTACACAGTAAGACCCTGCTTCAACAAAGAAAATTCTTCCTCTAAATGATTAGGATATTTGTATCTGAAACATATTAGAGCCTCTCAGTTATGATAAAAAAAACCCAAACTAACCAACCTCTACATCAGGCTCAGCATGGTAGAGCACGCTTTTTAATTCCAGCATTTGGGAGGCTGAGGCAGGTGGATCTGTTTGAGTTTAAGGACATCCTGGTCTACAATATGAGTTCTAGGACGGCCAGGGCTATACAGAGAAATACTATCTTGGGAAAAAGCAAAACAAACTACAAAAAGCCCACCTCTCGGTTTCTCTGGCTACAGAGTGGTATAATACCCTTTCAGTGAGCTTCTGTGAGGCTACTAAGTCAACAGGTAAAAGACTTTTGTTATTTTCTTTTTTGTTGTTTTGTTTTGAGACAGCATTGGCTGTCGTGGATGTACTTTTTAGACCAGGTTGGCCTCAAATCCAGAGATCTGCCTGCCTCTGCCTCCAAGTTCTGGGGTTATAGTTATGTGCCACTGAGCCTGGCTCTTGATATCTTCTTGTGTATGGGTGGGATGCTGGCCCTGAAGCCATAACCCCAAAAAGGCTAAGTGCATACTCTACCACCAAGTCTTAGCCTGAGTGTCCTTCCTTTCATATGTTCGTTTGGTTGGTTTTTTGTTTGTTTGTTTTATTTTTTGTTTTTTGTTTTCCAAGACAGGGTCTCTCTGTGTAGCCTTGGCTGTCCTGGACTTGCTTTGTAGAACAGGCTGGCCTCGAACTCACAGCGATCCGCCTGCCTCTGCCTCCCAAGCGCTGGGATTTAAGGCCGGTGCCTCCACACCCAGCCATATGTTCTTTATATTATATTTATTACAAGTTAAGTCCTTAATGAAGGTTTAGCAAAATAAAATAAAATTAAAATAAATAATACATTTTTTAAAAAGGCTTAGCAATAAAAGTACATTTATATTGCTGTATGTCTTCACTGATGAGAATAAATCAGTTCATGATTTGAAAATTGACCCAAAAACAGGTTCGGAGCCAGCTAGACATGATGGCGCACACCTTTAACTCCTACTCTGTGGAGGCAGAGGGGGTGGAAGGCTGTGTTTAAGGACAGCCTGGCTGGTCTACATATTATGTAGAGTTCCAGGACATCAGGACTACACACATACATTTGTCTTAACAAACATAAAAAAGCCAAACCAACGCCGGGCGTGGTGGCGCATGCCTTTAATCCCAGCACTCGGGAGGCAGAGGCAGGCGGATCGCTGTGAGTTCGAGGCCAGCCTGGTCTACAAAGTGAGTCCAGGATGGCCAAGGCTACACAGAGAAACCCTGTCTCGAAAAACCAAAAAAAAAAAAAAAAAAAAAAAAAAAAAAAAAAAGCCAAACCAAAACAAAAAAACCCAAAGGTTCTCAGAAGTCATAAGGAAATAATTCAATTTCAGGGATTAAAAAAAAAAAAAAAAAAAAAAAAAAAAGCAGGTATTTTATTACTGAAAAGTCTTTTATAGAAATGGCTCTATAGTCAAAACGTCAATAGAAAATAGCTAATATTAATTTCTCCAAGGAAATTAGTATAATTTCTTAAAAAAAAAAAAAAAGCACCACCCCCTCATCATGCTCTCCCCACCTTGCCTGACTGAATGCACTGCAATGCACAGTTCACCTGACAGATAAGGCCTATCCAGGCAGCATTGTGTAACTCAAAAATTGCTAGCACACCTGCCTCTGGAATTACTCTGGAAGCCTAAACTGAGACGGGAAAGAGCTTTCAGAGCAAACACATGATGGGGAAAGTGCCGAAGGAAGCAGAGCTGCAGCCACCGAATCCCTGTGCCTCCTCTCCCCACAGCAGCCACCTTCCATCTCCACGGCGTGATGTGGTCCACAAAGCTGTCATCGGCAGCATAACACAGCAAGTTAGAGTGATAAGCCCTCAAGACCAAGCCACAAAACTTCATCAGCACCTTTAGCTTCCTTTTCTACCATAAAATGCCAACCGTGGGCCACAGCTGGAGCAGAGCAAGGGCTGAGAGATAAACACTTGCACAGAAAATGACAGCGTGCTCAATCTTTCCCCCATCTTCCCTATGTACCTTGAAAAAAAATAAAACACACACACAATCAAGTTCTACATTTTTTTTTTTTTTTTTGGAATTTCCGAGCCTCTGCTTTCTCTACTACACAGGAAAACAAAACAACAACAGAAAACTGTTAAACACCAAATTGCAGGAAGACAAAGCAGTTGTAGTTGTACTATATAATCCCGGAATCACAATTCTCCATCCTTAGCCCAAATGAATTCAGAATTTGTATCTACCCACAATTATGTACAAAGATGTTTACAGCAGCTGTATTCATAATAGTCATAACTGAAAATCCACAATGTTGGGGCTGGAAAGATGGCTCAGAGGTTAAGAGCTGACTGCTCTTCCAGAGGTCCTGAGTTCAATCAATTCCCAGCGTCCACATGGTGGCTCTCAACAGTCTATAATGTGACCTAATGCCCTCTTTTGTCATGGAGGCAGAGCACTGTATACATAATAAATCTTATAAAAAGAAAGGAAAATCCACAACATTTTCAGCACAAGAGTGAATGCACTGTGCTCTATCCAGACAGTGTTACCCATCACTAAAAGGAGATGAACTAGCTGGGCACAGTGGCGCACACCCACACCTGTGATCCCAGCACTTGGGAGGCAGAGGCAGGCGGAGCACTGTGACTTTGAAGCCACCCTGGTCTACTGAGTGAGTTCCGGGACAGCCAAGGCTACACAGAAAATCCATCTCAAAAAAATAAATAAATAAAACTTACACACACACACACACACACACACACACACACACATATAAACAAAAAAGGATCTGAATTATTAAGCCATAAAAAATATATGGAAGCAGCTAGGTGTGGTGGTGCACACCTTTAATCCCAGCATTTCGGAGGCAGATCTCTGAGTTCTAGGGCAGCCTGATCTACAAATTAAGCCCAGGACAGCCAAGGCTACACAGAAAAACCCTGCCTCTAAAAACAAATAAACAAACAGAAACAAACAAGTAAAGCTGGTCTACAAAGCAAAGCAAGCCCAGAACAGCCAAGGCTACAGAGACCCTGTCTCAAAAAACAAACACACACACACACACACACACACACACACACACACACACACACACACGCAAGCACCCTGGACATGCATTATTGGGTTTAAAAGCCAATCTGGAGAGATTATTGCCAGTTCATTTTGAGTACAAGACATTCTGGAAAAGTCAAAAGCACAGGGATAGTAAAGGGCCAGTGTGAGGGAAGAAATGTAAAGTCAGTTCTGAAGCACAGGAAACCATTCTGTGACCCTGGTGTGACAAAGGTAGGCACATCACCATATATGCACAAAAGCCAAGAATGCCCAAGTAAACTGTAATGTAAACTGAAGGTAATGAGTGTGTCAAAGGTGGTTATAACAAACTACGTGCATGTGCCACAGGGATGTGGGGGCACGATGGAAAATCTGTTCTTTCTGCTCAATTTGTTCTGATCTAAAATTACTCTTGAAAAAAAAATTTTTTTTTTTTTTTGGTTGGGTGTATTGGCTCATGCATATAACCGGAGCACCCCAGAGGGAGGTGGAGGCAGACACATTGCTTATAAACTACATAGCAAGTCCCCATTTCAAAATGACACAAAAACAACAGAAGCAAGAATTTACATTTTAATTGGATACAAAGTGAAGAAGTATTTCCAACACAGTATTACAGACACTGGCACTCCAAACAAATCCATATCTTCACACTTGCTTTTTGTTTGTTTGTTTGTTTGCTTGTTTAAGACAGGGTTTCTCTGTGTATCCTTGGCTGTCCTCTATCCAAGGCTGGTCTTGAACTCACAGAGATCCGCCTGCCTCTGCCTCCCAAGTGCTGGGATTAAAGGCTTGCGCCACCAATACACTTGAATTTTTTAAAAAAAAAAAAAAAAAAAAAAAAGAAAGGTTGGGCAGGCCAGTGCAGACCTATAATCCCAGCACTTAAGAGGCAGGACAGGAGGATCAGGAGTTCAAGACCATCCTTGATGACACAGCAAGTTCTAGGTCAGCTTGGGCTATGCAAGCCTGTCTCAAAAACAAAACAAACAAAAAACCTAGTAAGACTTAAAAATAAAAATCCAACTATTTGTAGATCAAGAAAATATTTCAACGTATGTCAACTACCATACTCTGACTAGTGGGACAGACGGACAAGCTAACAGTCTCCATTTGACAAAACCATCAAATACAGTTAATGACTTTCTTCGTGTTTCCAAACTCAGGACCATTCCCACATTAACAAGGAAAATACCTAGAGGTTTAAAAGAACCCAGCTCTCCAGCTCAGACACACTCAGACAGATGAACAGAGCTGATGCTCAGAGCTGTTCTGACCTCTGAAACTGCTTTGGCAGTCTAGCCGGGGAAATTATCTTATTTCTCTGAATAGAGAGATTAATTGATTTCAGCAGGAATGAAAAAATGAAAAACTGCTAGGAAAGGTTAACAGCATTTCTAAAATGTTAAGGGAGAAAACAGACAATCAAAACATTTAAAGTGAGAATCCATTTTTGTTTCCTGTTTAAAGGTAGGGTCTCCAGTAGCCCAGGCTGGCCTGGAATTTGCTACCTTGCTGAGGATAACCTTGATCCTCTTCTTGCCAGTTGCTGGGATTACAGGTGTGATCCAACCCACAGCCTGATCTCCAGCAGGCATTTACCAAATGAGCTACACCTCCAGCCCCTAAACAGGCTACATTTTAAGAAACAGAAAATCCTGTCTTTGTTTTAATAGGATGCACTGCTGAACAGTCCCATGAGCTACACTTCCAGTTTCAAGGCTAAGGCATGTAGGAAGAAGTTCAGCTTGACTTAGTCACAATTTATTCATTTACTAGAGACAAACATTTCTGATTCTTATCATCACGCACTTGAAAAAGAGCTGCCAACCTACGCTTACAGAAGTAGGGTCAGCGGGAACAGCAGACAAAACTGCTGAGACACCACGCTACCAGCGCAAGGTCAGCCAGCTACTGAAAGACTCTTGAGAAGTACAGCACACAGCAAGGGCGCACCCAAGAAGCACTCCTCACCCGCTGCCACACCCTCAACCTCACCTGCACCTAGAAGACTGCCAGAAGAAAGGGATGGCGGACTATGTCTACACAGAGAGGGCCCATGCACATAGCAGCAGGCATTTTACCAATACAATGAGAATACCACCTGAACCTACAGTTGATGGTTGTGAGCCACCTATGTAGATGTTGGGTACTGAGAACTGAAGCAAGGGCCACCGCTCCAGCACCCCAAGACACCCCCCACCCCACTGCACCCCTACTTGTTTTCAAGGCGCAATCTAACCCCACCCTCGGCGTCCCTTCTGATATGTTAATACATGACCATGACTACTTGCTAGCACATTAAAGAGATTCCATAGATGCAAGATGATGGTCATTCATGCTGTAAAATTCCTAAGTATTCAAACAATTTAACAATATAAGAAGCATTCAATATACTATCTTCATAGCCAGGTGGCATACACTTTTAATCTCAACACTTGGGAGGCAGAGACAGGTGGATCTCTGAGTTTGAAGCCTGCCTTGTCTACAGAATGAGCTCTATCCAAGAGAGCCAGAACTACATAGTGAGACTCTGTGTTGGAATTTAAAAAAATAAAAATAAAAAATATTATCTCTGTGAGTAAATACTTTCAAAACAGCATGTTCCCGTCTCCCAGTTCTTTAAGACAGTCTATGTCTCCCTAGCTGGCTTTTTTGGTTTTGTTTTGTTTTTTTCAAGACAGGGTTTCTCTGTGTAGCCTTGGCTGTCTTGGACTCACTTTGTAGACCAGGCTGGCCTCAGAGATCCACCTGCCTCTGCCTTCCAGAGTGCTAGCATTAAAAGCACACGTGACCACAGTTTCTTTATCCACTCTTCTACTGAGGGACACTTAGGCTGTTTCCATGTTCTGGCTATTATGAATAAGGCTGCTATGAACATGGTTGAGCAAATTTTCTTGTTGTGTGCTGGAGCATCTTCTGGGTATATTCCAAGGAGTGGAATAGCTGGGTCTTGAGGAAGCCCTATTCCCATTTTTCTGAGATAGCACCAGATAGATTTCCAAAGTGGCTGTACTAGTTTGCATTCCCACCAGCAATGAAGGAGTGTTCCTCTCTCCCCACATCCTCGCCAGCATGTGGTGTCGCTTGAATTTTTGATCTTAGCCATTCTGATGGGTGTAAGATGGAATCTCAGAGTTGTTTTGATTTGCATTTCCCTGATGACTAAGGAGGTTGTGGTACATATACACTATGGAATACTACTCAGCTATTAAAAACAAGGAATTCCCGAAATTTGTGGATAAATGGATTGAGCTAGAAATGATCATAATGAGTGAGTTAACCCAGAAGCAGAAAGAATCAAATGGTATATACTCACTTATATCTGCATACTAGCCCAAGGGGCATGTCCCACGAAAGCCTTCACTTACCAGGAAACTGGGACAGAGGGGAAGGCATCCTATTGGGACTCTAAATGAGAGACGCATGGGAGAACAGCAAAACAAAAGGATCCAGAGGGTCCTAGAAATCTACAAGTAGAACAATATGATAGGCAGATTTGGGCCCAGGGGTCCCGCTCAAACTAAGGCACCAGCCAAGGACAATACAGGAGGTAAACTTTAAACCCCTTCCCAGATCTAGCCAATGGTCAGAATATTCTCCACAGTTGAGTGGAGAGTGTGATACGACTTTCTCACATACTCTGGTGCCTCACATTTAACCATGTCCCCTGGAGGGGGAGACCTGGTGGCACTCAGAGGAAGGACAGCAAGTAGCCAAGAAGAGACTTGATACCCTATGAGAATATATAGGGGGACGTAATCCCCCTCAGGAACAGTCATAGGGGAGGGGAATAATGGGAAAATGGGGGGGGGGGAGGAATGGGAGGATACAAGGGATGGGATAAACATTGAGATGTAACAAGAATAAATTAATAAAAAAAAAAAAAAAAAAAAAAAAAAAAAAAAGCACACGTGACAAAGCCTGGCTTCTCTAGCTGGCTTTAAACACACCCGCCTCTGCTTCCTGAGTGCTGGGACTAAATGTATGTACTACATGTCTGGTGTAGTCCCTTTGCTTTATTGTATGCCCATATTTCTTACTATAACCATAAAATCGGATTGGTATATATTTGAAACAAAAGTGGTTTAATCTTATCTACTGGAAAGCAGCCAAAATAGACCCCAAGACCAAAGTAATCAAAGCACAAGTAGCTTTGGGAGCTGTAGATCTAATCTACCAAATGTATGTGCCTCTTTCTACACACACACACACACACACACACACACACACACACACACACGCACGCACACGCACACACTCTCTCTCTCTCTCTCACCCACCATTCATATATTGTCAGAAATACAACCATAAACTTGTAGAATCATTTGACTGCTCACGATCAGTCAGTCCTCACAACACTGAAAGACGCCTATAGTTTATATTGACTGTTCTTTCCTCCTGGTACAGTATGTTGACACATTTTGGACAGAAACAATTTCATCCACACACTGACAAAGTTTCAAGCATTTTTCTTGAGGCAGGTCCAATGCTTACACCTTTAGTTCTAGCACTGGGGAGGTTTGAGGCAGGGGGACCCTTGCAAGTTTGAAGGCAGCCTCCCTCCATTACATAATGAATTCCAGGCCATAACAAGATCCATCTCCAAAACTTAAAAAAAAAAAAAAAAAGCAACAAAAGAAAGAAAGAAAGAAAAGAGAAGAGTGGGGCCAGGGTACCAAACATTCTTAAGTGACTTGAAAGGATACTCTCTGCCATTGCTGCGACATCCAGCTTGTCGACATCAGGAGAGCCAGGGCAACATTTCTTGAACTCTTTTCGAAGATCGAAAAAGGAATAGAAGCACTCAGGTAGTAATACATTCTGAGGGAGGATAAGGTAGAGGTTGTTAACTAGGCAAATCTGGCCCCTTTCTCTATTAATGAGAAACCTAAGAATGGAATAAGGGTAACATTTTACAATTTTTGGAAATATAAAATTCAGTGTGGAATAACTCGGTCATAATATTGCATTTAGATCCTGTAGCAAATTCACAAAAGTTGTCTCATTTTAATGAAATGGATAATAATATTTATGGTCCACTGTGCCTTCTAATCAAACCATTGTTAGTTTGTGTATATATTTCTATTTGTCTGCAGGTGTACCCGATGTGTGTGGGTTCTCACAAAGGCCAGAAGGGGTTGTCAGAGCCGCTGGAGTAGAAGCTGCAGGAACTGTGGGCTGCCAGATTTGAGGGTCCTCTGGTCTCTGTTGATTGTCCCAAGCCCCTTCTGAAGTTGCTACATATTTGAACTATTGTGCTTTTATTTTTCAGGTTGTAAAAGACCTTTTCCCAGGCATAACCATTTTAGATCATCTGTGTTTTCAGGTATCAGTTTAATACAGATAAACTTAGAGTAAGATTAAATAATAAGATTCTGTAGTTCCAACTACTGTTGAGTTCCAGTAATGTGTGTTATTTGGTACTAAACAAGGAGTAATATAGTCTTTGTTTTTTGGAAAAGATTACTTTTGTGCCCAACTACAGTTCCCTATTAGTTTTTTGCTCATTCTGGCTACACCTGAATATTCACATTTTATTTTAAAAATATGTGTCGCAGGGGCTGGAGAGAGGACTCAGTGGATAAAAGCACTTACTCAATTTCAAATACCCACATGCTAGCTCATCATCACCTCAGGCCCAGTGGAACTGACACCCTCTCCTGGCCTCCACAGGCAAGCATACACACGGCACACATAATCCATACAGGCAAAAGATGCACATAAAAAGTGGATAAATCCTACAACAAGCAAAAACCCCACAGGCTGGTAAGCTAACTCAGTGGGCCAAGCTTCAATCTGATGACTTGAGTCTGATCCCTGGAACGCACACTAACTACAGAAGCAGAGAAGGGACTCCCATGAGTTAGTTACCCAGACCTCAGCCTGCACTACGTGGCATGCTAGCACTATAAAAACAAAGGCATCCCAACTGGACAAGGCAGAGAGGGCACACAATTCTGGAGGTGGAGGCTGGAGAACTGCGAGATCACGCCCAGCCTGAGGGACAAACTCAGACTACCTCAAAGAGGCCAGAGCTAAGAATGGCATTTGCAAGGCATGAGGCTTCAATCCCTAGCAACAGACCAAAAAGAAAAGGTACTTTTAGTCAAGCAAAGGAGGAGTTACTTACCATTCCTAGCTCTGAGCACCACTTGAATGGAATCCTTGTGTAAATAAATATTATGCCATTGCTTTGGGGTTTTCTTTTTTTTCCCCCCTTTTTAAAAATTTAATTAATTTATTCATATTACATCTCAATTGTTATCCCATCCCTTGTATCCTCCCATTCCTCCCTCCCTCTCGCTTACCCCTTACTCCCCTCCCCTATGTCTGTGACTGAGAGGGACCTCCTACTCCTGTATATGCTCACAGGGTATCAAGTCTCTTCTTGGTAGCCTGCTACCTTTCCTCTGAGTGCCACCGGGCCTTCCCATCAAGGGGACGTAGTCAAATATGGGGCACCAGAGTTTGTGTGAAAGTCGGTCTTCACTCTCCACTCAACTGTGGAGAATGTACTGTCCATCGGCTAGATCTGAATAGGGGTTCAATGTTTACTGCACATATTGTCCTTGGTTGATGCATTAGTTTGAGCAAAACCCCTGGGCCCCGATCTGCCCATCATAATGTTCTTCTTTTAGGTTTCTAGGACCCTCTGGATCCTTCTATTTCCCCATTCTCCCATGCTTCTCTCACCTAGAGCACCAATAGGATGTTCTCTCATCTATCCCAATTTCCTGGTAAATGAAGACTTTCATGGGACATGCTCCTTGGGCTAGTGTCCAATTATAAGTGAGTATATACCATGCGAGTCTTTCTGCTTCTGAGTTAACCCACTCATTATGATCATTTCCAGTTCCATCCATTTGTCCGCAAATTTCAGAACGGTTTTTTTTCCCTTAAAGACAGAGTCTCCTTGTAGCCCAGGCTGACTTCAAACTCAAGGCTATAAAAGCCTTGAACTTTTTTTTTTTTTTAAGGTTTCTGAGAAAGGGTCTTTCTTCATAGACCTATGACCAGGCTTGCCTTTGCCTCCTGAGTGCTGGAACTAAAGGTATGCAACACCATACAAGGCTAAGTCTTGAACTTTTGACTCTCATCTCCTGGCATTCCCTTTGAATGTGCCCCCACACCTAGTTTTATGCAGACCCCGGGCTGAACCCAGAATGCCAGACAAACATGCTGTTAGTTGCAGTAAGTCCTCAGTCCTGAAAGGTCATTCTTGGCTTCTGCTTTGTGTTTGGAACCTACTACTTAACCCCAGGTTGGCTTTGAACTCTTATCCTGGCTTGGCTTCACGAGTGCTGGAGTTACTGGTATGAACCACCATGCTTGGCTAAAATTAACTTTTTACAAGACAGAATCTAGATTCCACACCCCCTCGCTTTTTTTTTTTTTTACATTACTTGGTGGGTGGGGGCAATCTGTCACTGAATGAATGTGGAGTTCACTGGACTACTTGGGAAAGTCAGGATCTTTCCTTCTACCACTTGGGTCTTGGGACTGAACTTCCTCCAGCTCAGAGGCAAGCATCTTTACCTGCTGAGTCATCTCTAGTCCTAATTTTTTTGTTTTTTGTTTTTGTTTGTTTTTTCAAGACAGGCCACCACCGCTTGTGCTCATTAACTTGCAGTTTCAGTTTACTGGTATTTTTTTTTTTTTTAAAGAAATAATGGGCTTTTTTTATTTTTAAAAGTTTTGTATGTAGCTGGACATGGTGGTGCACACCTATAATCCCAGCACTCGGGAGGCAGAGGCAGGAGGATTGCTATGAGTTTGAGGCCAGCCTGGTCTATAAAGCAAGTGCAGGACAGCCAAGGCTACATAGAGAAACCCTGTCTTAAGTCCAGAAAATGTGTAATATGCTAATGTCAGGGAAAACTTTTTGCGTTATTTTCTTTCATGTTCTGCCATTTTGTAAATATATGAATATAATTTTGGCGGGAAGAAATTGTGAGATTTAAAAAAAATTTATTTAAGTAATTTATTTAGATTACATCTCAATTGTTATCCCTTCATGAATATAATTTTTATTAAAACACTTTCTTCTAGATTTTTTAAAAAATATTTAATTTATCTTAACAGAAATGGCTCAGGAAACAACCTTAATTTTTCCCTACAACTTTTCTCCCCTACAAAGCAAACCACCTAAAAAAATAATAAAAGAAACTGCGCTGGGAACAGTGGCTCTTTCTGGTAACCCAGCACGTGTGAAAACGAGGCAGGAGGGTGAAAGGCTACCCTGGCTATAAGACCTCAAAAAAAAGCTGTGTGGGGGGCGAGGGGTGGAAAATAGTATAAAGCCATTCCTCTCTTGCCAATACTGAAAGAAGAAATTAATTCCCGACCCTTCCTACATGACTTGGGAGGGGACACTCTTCCTTTGTACTTTTGAGGCAATGACAAAGTTAGCAGTCTGACAGCAACTGGCTACTAAGACTGCTGTAAAAGGATAAACCTTCAAGGGGGAGGACCTGGGGATTCCCCTACAAACCGACTTTTCAAATGAGTATAGTTTAGCTAACTTAGCAGCTTCCCCCACTTCAGAGAATGAAAGCCAAGTTAAGCCAGCACTGACTGGACCTGCTCTGTCTGTGCCATCTTCTTCAATCTACCAACTTCCCGGCTTCACACAGTGCCCTGAACAGAGTCTACCTTTTCAATCCCAGTGCCTGCCTACCGCAGTGGGCACAACCAACCTGAACTGGTAATGGCAACTACATCAGCACAAATTGGCTACACTGGGTGAGCTGTCTATGCTCCTCGTTGTCCAACAAAAATATTCTTCCCCGGGAAACAAACAGTAAATCTATGGCAAGACACTGTTCTTACTGCGCAGTCTTCTCCACATGAAAAAAGGCAGTAAAGGTAACCCCACTGACACAAG
Source organism: Acomys russatus (assembly GCF_903995435.1). NCBI lineage: Eukaryota > Metazoa > Chordata > Mammalia > Rodentia > Muridae > Acomys > Acomys russatus. The sequence goes on from NC_067138.1 coordinate 35,700,495, forward strand.
GTTTCAGGGCACCCCTGTAATCCCAGCACACAGACACTGTAGGAATGCCACGAATTTGAGAGTGAGACCCTGTCTCAAAAAATTCACCATATACAAAAGTACATCATCAAGACTTTTCAAATTTGGTTTTGAACATTTACTTCACATCCAATGGAAGTGTTCTAAAATGTAATTTTACTGCATATGTTGGTAATTGTTAACTAAGCAGCCTGAAATAGAAGTATTTAGGAGTTTAGAAGGTTTCTGATTCTCTTTGAAGGATAAAGCATTTCACATTAAAAAAAAAAAAAAATCACACTGCAGTAAAATACCAGGCTTTTCTACTTTAATTTGCAAAAATTCAGACCTTATATTAGCTTTGGAAAATGGAGCAATGTCAAGCTGAAAACATAACAAAGAAAATGTATTAAATCACCAAAGGATATCTATGAAATTACTGCCATGCCAGACATCTCCATGAAAATTACACGTGTTTCTTAATTGTGGTAAAATGCACACGTAATGTCAAAACTGCCATGTTAACCCCTTTAAAGGACCAACACTAAGCTGCACACTCAGCCTCTCGTTTCTGCAGCGACATCAAGTTCACTAACACTCTGCAACTGTCACTGTCATCCTTCTGATTCACAGCTTTTTTTTTTCTTTCCAAAACGAAAATCTGCACCATTAAATAACTAACTCCGCACTGGCCTTCTTTAAAGGTAGGATAATTTCGGATGATGGGACAGCCATCCTTCCAGAAGCCAGGACAAACAGATCTGGACAAACCGTTTGTTTTTGTTTCTCAGAGAACATCCTTTTTTTCCCCAGACACCAGCACTCTTACCTTCTTGGAAGCCTCGGGATGCAAGATCTGTCTGACGTGAAGCTGCCCATCAGTACACAGGCAGAAGGAAGTCCCTACCCCAATGTTCAGTTCATTGCTCACTGACTGGTTAAACTGCAAGAACGAGAGACACACACGAAGGATGCAACGAAAGCATAATTTGTAAGCATACCAATGTACCCAGAAAAAAAATTTGTCCCTAAGACTGAAGCAGGAGACAGGAATCGGGGCAATATCACAAAAGATCCCTTTTCCCACGAACCTGCCCCTTTCCCCTAGGCAAGGAGCTTTCCAGACAATCTGCAGTTTTTGTTCGGGAGAAGTCACTTTCCAGCAGCCCTTCTTTATATTCAGCGTGAGACTAATCAGGTCTCTTTTTAACAGGTTGCCTTCGGATTACATCATTTTATGTTACTTTTTCAATGTTTGGATGCTTCAGGTTTAAGGCATCCATTTCCGATCAACTATCGGAGTAAAGAAAAAGCAGTATTATGTAAGGTGGGTATCACTTTTCTTAGAAAATACTCCAGAAATAACTTATCCCTTTAATTGGAAGCTCGTGTGTTAAAGCAGAGGCTGGGAGGGCGCAGGGCATGCATAGCTACACAGGTGTTGAGATCCGCCCTATCCCGGATTCTAGCAACCCACAGCGAGCAGCCAGTTTTTAGGTCACCTCAATTCCAATAGGGGATTCTGCCAGCTCCACGGTGACCCAACAAACAGCCCCACAGGTCTGTACTTGCAGCCCTTCCCCAGGATCCCCAATCAAGGCACCAAAGAAGAAATGAGGAAGCCAAGCCTTTGGAAACTGAGACTTCCCGGCTGAAATCAGGAGGGCATTCAGGTGCAAATCAAACTATGGCCCTGGCTAGCGCTAGCACGGGGTGGTGATTGACCGTCTGCCCCTCCAACCCAGAGGCTGGCCTTATAGACCCAGACCCGCCAAGATTTGAGCTTAGAGTTGCTGGAGCTGGCATTCAAACTTCGCTGGGCGATCCGGAGGATAAAACGCGAATGATTCTGCCGCCCAAAGAACTACTCGGAAGTCAACTGGAACTCGGACCAATCTCCATCTCAACACCCTGGGGGCTGAGAGGCCAAGCACAGCAGCCCCTCCAGAACGGTCCTCCCCCGCCCCCAGGGCAGACTCCCACACACAAGGCTGGGAATTTCGCCACCCCGCCCCAGAAACGAGCGGAGACCGTCCCACGAGGGCGTGGAGCCGGAGGGTTGGGTCGGGTTTGGGGGCCTCCGGGATGGGGGTGGGCGGCGAGGCCCAACCAAAACTGTCACCTGTCGGAGGGCTTGGTCCAGCTGCGGCGCGGAAGACAAGCTTTCGGCGTCTATTTTAGTTTCTTCTTTACAATCCTCAGTCAGTTCCAACTGATCCGGTCTAACTAGTACTTCGTGCAACTGTCCCACCTCGGGTTGGGGAGGGGGGAGAATAAGGGGTCAGTTTCCCCCCTTTTCAGTTTGTTAATTCTGCCTCCTCCCCGGCTTCCTCCCGGCCGCGCGAGGCTCTCCAGGTACCCGGCAGCAGAATCAAAGCTCCCTAGACGCCTAGGGATCTTATCGCGGCTTCCCCGCCCCACCCCCATCCTTACCCGGATCAAGTCGCCTAGGCCCTGGAGGGTTCCCTAGCGCCCCAGAAATAGGCGTCCCGCGACCCGTAGAGAACCAGGCTCTGCAGCGCGGGGCCTTTCTACCTGGCCAGGTTTCGGAAGACTTAAATGTCTCCGAGGTGGCTGGCCAACAGGTTTGGCTCTACTATGGATTCCCTAGGCCTCGGGGGCCCGCTTCATAAAGCGTGCAAACGCTTTTTTTAAAAAAGAGGGGAAAAAAAGTAATAAAACCAAAAATCCTCTACCCCTTCTCCAACTTTTACAATAAAGTTGTTGCCCCACTGCATGTTTGTGAAGTACCTTCTTGTTGGTCAAATCCACGACTTTCCATAACAGCAGGATCAGCTCCTTCTCATCCGAACCCAGCTTGGCTCCGGTGGCCCCAGCAGTGATCCCAAAAAGCACCACCAAATAATCCGGAGACGCCGTCATGACGATAGGTGGGGAGGGGGAGGAGGGGGGTCGGGAGATGGCGAGGTGGGGTTGGAAGCGAGAACGAGAAAACCTGTGCTAAAACCCTCTTTCAAGAGAAAAAGAAAGCGCCCACCCCCCTCCTCGCGGCCGCCAGGGCAAAAGGCGGTAACCTGCCACCCAAGCCCACACCTGGCCGGCGCTCCACACCCTGGGCAGGAAGGGGGGTGGAAGGAGGGAGCTGCAGGCCTGCCCTTTTTGTATCCAATTGCCGGTGCGTCTAAGAAAAAACCGAGAAGCCAGGCTGCACCCCCGGGAGGCGCGCGCAATGGCTGAAAGCTTTTCTGTTTTGGGATGTGGCTCTACCTGCCCGCCCCTTCCCCCCCCCCGCTCCCCCACGTGGTGCAGGTAAGAGACACCTGGCGGAGCCCGCCTATTGGCTCCTTCAAACCACGACGTGGCAGAGGTGGGGGGGAGCTGGGGGAGGGAGAGGAGGGGGCGGGAGACAAAGGCTGGATGAATGGGGAGGCCAGAGCTGGAGAGGAGGAGGGAAGTGGAGGGGAGGCGAGGGAAAGGGAGGGGCGGAGAAGGGGAGGGGCAGGGAAGAGTCCGTGGTCACCGGGTGGGTAGCGGAGGCCAGACCAAAGTGGGGGGGGGTTGGGTGGCGTCGGCGGGAAAGGGTCTTTGCTGGAGGACGGAGAATTGAGGGATTTGGAGGGAAGGTTTGGCGGTAGGGGAAAGAAGCTGAGGGGTCGCGCAAAAGGCCACGGCGCCCGAGAGGCAAAAGAAGGCCAGAGGTGAGGCCCAGGGCGCGGCGCCTGGGAGGGACCGGTCTACAGCGGCCCGGGAAGGGGGTGCGGGCAATTGCGGAACCCGAGGAAAGCCGCTCCCGAGCCCAGCACACCTTGCAGTGCCAACTGACAGAGGAAGAAGTCCTGTGGGCCCTGCCCCACGCGGCGCGGGAGGCTGGCGTTCGCTCTCTCCACCTCGGGGCGAGGACCACCCCCTCCCCCAGCCGCAGAACCCGACGCCCGGCTGTCTAGGGTAGTTCCGAGACGCTCTCACAGTCCTCCCAGCAGCCCGTGGGACCCCCCGGGAGGAAGAACACCCCTATCAAACACTTTGTTACATTTTCCTCGTGCTGGCTGCTAGTCCGAGACCGTGAACGCCCTCCAGGACTTGGGCAGAGTTTACTGTGTTTTGTCTTGGATAAGAAATAAAACGCATCTGCCCCGAGGACCTCATAAAGGTTTTCCTGAATCAGGCTAAACAAAATTTTTGTTAGATTTCCTGCCCTGTCCACTCCTGCCTTTTGATTTCTCTTCTTGGAGTGTGTGACTTGACCAAGGGCTCTAGCGCCACCACCAACCACCCCAGCCCTGCCACGAGCCACCATGGGGCAAGGTAGGTCATGTTGACATTTTAGAAAAGCGCCAGAGGTGTAGTTCCCTCGAGTTTTCTGTTTCAAACCGGTCTATTCCGAGAGCCGAATTCCCTCTGAAATACTACTAGCTTGGCGCCAGGTGTGCGGCCTTGCATATTCTCGAAGAGAAATGAAGTCGCCACACCCTTGCAACCGCAGGAACCCGTCGGTACCCTCCTGGGGATGCTTGTCAGGAGAAACTAAAGACTAGACAGACTTTCCCAGTGAGAGCGGAGACTCGGGGGGAGAGGAGTCGAAGGCGGCGACGCGTGTTTGCGGGTAACACGAGGTGCGGCCGGAGGGGAGGTGGCAGCCGCGTCCGGGAGAGCGGGGGTGGGGGGGGTGGGAAGGCCTGGCTCGCAGTCAGCCCGAGAGTTTGCTGGTGGTACCCCGGGTCGTCGGCTGCCTCCTCAAGGCTCCTGAGTGCCTCACAGCCCCGCCCTGGCCCCGGTGTCTCCCGGGCAGACTTGTTAGTCCCTAGGAGTCGCGGGGGCTGGGACTGGGCGGGGAATCTGGAAAAACCACCCAGATTGCATTGCAGTGGGCGAGGCTGCTTGGAGGAGCCGGTTCCCCCGAGCCGTATCGCCCCAGGGCTCTTTAGTCGCGCTGTTCTCTGTTGCTCAGCTCTACGGAAGAGGCAACACCTGGACAGGGCTCGGGACTCGGCGGGAACGCTCAGCACACCAGGCTTGGGAGGCCCCGCGTCAGGCAAGCGAACGTTGCAGAGAAAGTGATTACAACTGCACCTGAAGCGGCTCCGACAGTACTTTGGAGTTTGGATTCATCGTTTGTATAACGAGTTTCAAAGAACCGAAGGCTTAATTTAAAGTCAGCGGTTTTTCTAGGAGGTGCCGCCTCAGTAGGAAACTAGAATTACCAATCTCATAGCTGCCCCTCTTTTGAAGAGACATTCCCCATTTTTAAAAGCTGGATTCTCTGTTTTTATTTTATTTTTCAAATTTAGTTTAATTTGTCAAACTTGATACACCTTAACGGGTTTTGCTGTTCTTGGGTAGATTCTCAGGGTTTGTAACAGCCTGCCATATGCTCTGCCCTCAACAAATATTTATTGAGTAATTTGAAGGGGGGGGGGAAGGAAGACATATGACTGCTTCTAGGTGCTGGTTGAGAAGAGTTTTTAGCCTCCTATCTCGAAGGCAGAGACAGTGAGACCAGCCTGGTCTACAAAGCAAGTTCCAGGGCAGCCAGAGCTGTTACACAGAGAAACCCTGTATGGGGGGGGAGGGGGCGGGGGATGAGGGGGAGAGAGAGAGATTGATTGACTGACTGTAGAGTGAACTGAGCCAGGCGCCTGGTTGAGGATGGGAGATGGAGCAAAACCAAGATCCGTGTCCAAGGGGGTGGGGGTGGGGGGGATTACTGTTATAGTCAAAATGTCTGGGGAAGGGGCAGCCCACCCCAGTTACTGGCCTGGAGAGTTCTGGTTGGGGGCAAGGAAGGTATACCAGCCAAGAGGACCCTGTAACAGGTTGGGACTGAGGTATCCTGGAGAACCAGGCAGCCAGAATTAGCTTTGATAAGTTAATTGGCACCCCAGTTAGCCCCTCGTTCTGAGTTAAGACCTAACATTCCAGGCTTTTGTTGTTGGTAAAGGAGTGATATCGTCTCTTCTATAACTACACGGCTGAAATTGGGGCCTTGTCGGGGGACCAGGAACCCTGGAATGCTGACCAAGCCTGGGAAGTGAGAGTCGAGTGCTTGATGCACAGGTTCTGGGGGTCCTCCTGGAGCTAGGGCAGCCCAGGCCACTTTCAAGCAGTCTGCTTAGCTGGACCACCTAGGGCTAGCGGCTCTGGGGCTGTCTGGGATGCAAATTCCCAAGGAACACCTGGGACCGGCCAAGACTGAAAGAGTAGGGAGAGAAGGTAAAGTTTGGGAGTTGAGAGGGAATATTTTTATCTTGGATGTACACTTTCAGGCCCATGGTCCTGGTAGGCAGTGGAGGGGAGTCCCAAACAGTACTTATCTGGAGTCCTTTTGACCTGTGAGAGATGAATCCAAGTCGACTCTCTGACGCTTATATGAATTTTTAAAGCTTAGTGATGCTTTTAGCACAATAAGAAGCATTTTTAAATCTATACTTAGGAGATAGCCAAAGGAGCTTTAAAATCGTGAGCCTGTGACTAAGATGTAGTCAGTGTACCAGGGCTAGAGTAATAGCTTATCAGAACTTTGTTGATTTACCTTAAAATCCTGAGCTTTTAAATAGTATAACAGCATAGAAAGGGAAAGAAATCTGAAACAGTTCTCATTTTTTGTAATGCCTTGAGACGCTTCTGTAGACCTTTATAGCTTGCATTTACACATCTTAAAAAAAATTTTTTTTTTTGGTTTTTTTTTTTTTTTTTTGGTTTTTTGAGACAGGGTTTCTCTATGTAGCCTTGGCCATCCTGGACTCACTTTGTAGACCAGGCTGGCCTCGAACTCAGCGATCCGCCTGCCTCTGCCTCCCGAGTGCTGGGATTAAAGGCGTGCGCCACCATGCCCGGCTCTTAAAAACACTTTTTAAGACACACACTACTTAAGTTGTCATATCCTCAGACCTTTACAATTTGTGTTTATATGCCTTAGAGCACTTTCTTGGACCATCAAAACTTACATAACCTTTAAGCCCTTTTTAAAATCTAATCATTTGTCATGAGACGAAGGTGGTTGATTACTGAGAGCCGTCAGTTTGGATATGTTATTAGGCAGTTGAGCCATCTGTCCTGGGTTTGAGACCTAGCATAATTGTAGTAACATGCACCCAAATTGGCAGCTCTTGTCTTAGGAGCCTAGGTGTTAACTTGACTTACAAACAAGGATGGCCTCAGACTCTGAGGTCCATTTGCCTCTGCCTGCCTCCCAGTGCTGGGATGAAGTCTCAAATGTTCTGTAAAGAATTTGGCAAACTAGGCGGTGATGGTGCACTCCTTTGGTCCCAGGGCTTAGGAGGCAGAGGCAGGAGGATCCCTGTGAGTTTGAGGCCAGCCTGCTCTACAGAGTGAGCTCCAGGACAGCCAAGGCTACATAGAGAAACCCTGTCTTGGAAACCACCACCACCCCAAAGAAAAAAAAAAATTGGCAGCCCAGGTCTGCCCCCCCCATACTTTAAAGACTTTAGGGAGTTGTGCGTGGCTACATAGGAGAGACGCTGTCTCAAGAAATTAGATTTTAAAAACTTAAAGCAGGGAAATTTCAGTAAAATCAGTAGATTAAATAGTATGATATCACTTAATTTCACAAATTAGGTTTCACTGCTTAGGCAGGAGCATATCTTTGTTTTAAGGAAGTATGAATGAAAGTATTAGGGATAAGGAAAAATGTCTGAAAAGTGCTCTCTAAAGATTCAGACAAAAATCCTTGTAGATGTGGAACAAATGCAATAGGATGTTAATATTGAGAATCTAATGAGGGATTTTTTTTTTTTCTCTCTTCCCAATGCTGGGGGTCAGTCCCAGTGTCTTGTTCTCTCACTCGCGCTGTAAGAGCTCTGCAGCCTCAGTCACAGGTGAGAGAACCCTCTGTAGTAATGATTGTAACATCTGTAAGGCTGCAGTCGCTTAAGACATACACGGTTTTGTTTTAGTTTTTGTTACAGCCTCCCTTTGCCCTTTGCTGCTGCCACGCAGGTGTTTAGCGAGGCTCTGTGCCACCACTTTCTTCTGTGATGATGTAATGTGTTTGGGTGTTGTGTCTGCGTATGTGTCTATGTACTGTTTGCATGCCTGGTGCCTGCTAAGGCTAAAAAAAGGATGTTGGAGCCCCTAGAACCAGAGTTGCAGGTGGTTATGGGTGCTGGAAATTGAACCTAGGTCCTCTAAAACAGCCATTGCTCTTAACAGCTAAGCCAGGTCTCTAGCCCGAATTAATATATCTTTCTTGCCTTACTTTAGTGAATAGAATAAAGGTAAAGGAAAAAAGTTTTCTTTGGTTTTAAATTTTTTTATTTAATTGGGGTTGGGGCCCGAGTGCCTGCGTGTTGACTGTGGAGGATAGAAGTGGTGTAGTCCCCGAAGCTGGAGTTACAGGCGGTTCTAAGTCACCTGACCTGAGTGCTGGGCACCAAACTTAGCTCTGAAGGGCTGTCTCCCTAGCCCCACCCCCTTGACCTGTGTAACAGTCTTCATATGCTGTAAGGGTGCTCTTACGTGACCTTTCCCAGACTGAACAGCTGCAACCTCTTCAGTTCCTGCACACTAATTGTCTGTACTATGCTTCTTTAACGTCTGTGTGTATGGTGTATGATGCTGGTAATTGAACTTGCTATTTTAGGGGGGGTTCGTTTGTTTTGAAAAAGGGTGCCTATAACCTAGGATATCCTTAAATTCTGTGTGCCTAAGGCTAGCCTTGAACATGCCACTTTGAGAGCGTGTGTTTTCTGTGGAGGCCAGAGGGCGGCCACATTGACGATCACAATTTCATTTGCAACCTCTACGCTTTTCATAGAGTTCTCATTTGTGCACACCTGGTGGTTACCTATGCAAGCCTTCAAAAGTGAGCCAGCCGTGGTGGCGCACGCCTTTAATCCCAGCACTTGGGAGGCAGAGGCAGGTGGGTCACTGTGAGTTGGAGGCCAGCCTGGTCTACAAAGTGAGTCCAGGACAGCCAAGGCTACACAGAGAAGCCCTGTCTCGAACCCCCCCCCCCCCAAAAAAAGAATCTCTCCCAGATAGGAACTGAGGTTAAGATGTTGAAAACTGCAACCATACATGTGAGACAGTCACCTGTGTCCACGCATGTTCTGTAGTGGGTAGTCAAGAGCTGCCATGATTTCGCAACCAGCTCAGATCCCCATGTATGTCCCTCTACCCAATTCCAGCCTGCCAGGAGCCCTGCCGCTCCCTATGTGCTTTTCCAGAAAGCAAAGCATGAAAGAGTTGATGGACGACTGAGTGCTCATGGCTGTACGCATTTGGGTGTACTAAGAACTATAGAACTGTAGCCCTGAGTAGGAAAAATACTGTAGTATGTAACTGGCATCTCAGTTCTTAAAATATCAAGTAAAAATCCATGTTCTGAGGCTCCCAGAAGTCTTTGATAGTTCTTAGATGTCCACTGTAGATGGGGTTGTAGACCTCATTTTTAACTCCACATTTATCAGGCCGAATCTCAGCAGTGGAAAGCTTAAAAAAAAAAAAAAGGATAGTCAGTTGACTAAATTATAATTTTCTATTAATTATTCTGTGTATTCCACATTTAAACAAACTACTAGCCTAAACCTTTATTATAGCCATTATTATATAGACTATACAGAAAAATACAAGTTTCATAGTTTGCCCTGCCACTATCTTGTGGTTTGGGCTTATTCTTTAGTCTCAAAGGGACTTGGTTTCTCACCTGTGAAAGTGGAGTACCAAGGACTTCATAGCTTTAAGGAAATGAGGACGTGTAAAGTATCTCCTTACAAAGAATAAGCCTAAGCGCCAGGATGGTTCTGCTTAGAGGACTCATCAAGAGGGCCAGGCTTGCCCAAGGTATCCACAGAGCTATTGACACTCAGGCTCTCCCATAAATTAAGACCCCAAGCCTACCCAGGTGGTAGTGGCACACACCTTTAGTCCCAGCACTCTGGAGACAGAGGCAGGTGGATCACTATGAGTTTGAGGATAGCCTGGTCTACAAAGCGAATCCAGGACAGCCAAGGGTACATAAACCCTGTGGGGGGTGGACACCAAGCCTAGCAGTCTTCCAGATACGGAAGTTTGGGGCAAACCTTGGCTACGTATTGAGACCCTATTTCAGCCTCTGCAAAAGACACTGTCAAATGAGACCTTGCCACAACACCCTTTTTGTCATAGTCAAATTTAGAGAAAAGTTGCTAAGCTTCCACTTTGGAACTTGTAAAGGGGGCTCAGGTAAGGAACAGGTCGGAAGAGGGTATTTGTACAAAAAGGTCAGAGTAAGGAGAGAGAGAGAGAAACACACAGAGGTCTGGGTGGCATCGCACCCCACATAGATGCCCAATGAAGTGGGTTTGCTTCTGTAATCTCCAAAGTGGAAGCTTAGCAGCAGGCTTAACCTTTTACATCAAGGTGGGGTGGACAGGTGGACATTTAGAGGCATCAGCAACAGGAGCATCAGCTCCTCTCCCTGTGACAATCCTCCTGTAAGCAATGCTGATAAAATTCAAAACCAGGAGAAGCAAAAGGAGGAGGGCCTTAGAGGAAGTGTAGGCTTTGAAGTTTTTTCAAACCTACTTTATCTGGTGATATTTAAATGTTTATACCTCCCTTCCAACCCACCTACCCTAGATAAGAGAAGAGGTTAATGGGACCTTTTTTAGATTCCGTTCCTTGGAGCGATTCCACTCTGTTCACAGTCAGGATATCAGCAGACCTGTTGAATAGCAAACCCACAATTCTGCAAAGGTAGCTGCAGCTGCAGCAGCCGGAACCCAGAGCAGCAGCCAGAACCTAGAAGCGTCCTCTAGAGGGTTCTCTCTAGGAGCATCTCGAGATGCAGCCAAAAAGCAAAAAAAAAAAAAAGTCAAGCTTCTTGTTCAGGGCCAATATATATATATCCTCTTAGAGTCCATACTAGGATGTTTATCCGTTGGCAAAGGCCATGCCCTGGCAAGAGGTGGTTCCTCTTCGAGTGGACAAATGCCACCTGTTCTCTCACAAGTCTGTTTCCAGCAGAAAAACACCACACACCCTCACAGAAGTCTGTTTCACGTCCCACACTTGGGATCAAAACATGTTATGTCCACTACAGGAAGGGGACCAAAAGGAGGATGACAAAGGTAAAGAACATGAGTGAATACGATAAAAGGGACATGGACGTGGATGGCAGTGTCATAAAGAAACTACATATAATTAATATATACTGATTTTTTTTTTTTTAGGGAAATGTAGTATTGTCTCTTATTTCCTGAGTCTCTGGCTTCCTTGTCAGCTTGGGTACCCCTTTGACCGATAAGGGGCTAATGCTCCTAGTCTGGCAAAATATAACCCAGGACCAGGAAACAGTTTTCTCCTTGCTGCGTGCATGTTTGAAGTATACGGTGTTACGTTGAGAGAGTACATTTGGCAGAAACTGCTGTTTGAGGATAAGGAAGGTAGTTTTTATGATGGGTCTATATTCGCTGTTTACAGTGTAGTCTGTTCTTTTTCACCTGTGGACTTTCAACGCAGTCAGTCATTCATCTCCTGCTGTAGACAGGCTCATTTGCACCAAGCAAGATGCTGAGTGCTGGGCACTCAACTGTGATTAACAACAAACCTGGTCCTTGCTCGGTGGGGATGAACAGCTAGTCCCAAAAACAGTGCCCAGTGCTGCCAGCATCCGGGCTCTGGGACCCCACAGCGGGGATGCACGTTACTCCTCCAGGGAGATCGGAAATGGCCTTTGAATTCCAGTCCTCTAGTCAGTGCAGTATCCAAAATGGAAGGAGTTCTGTTTGCACACTTAAGAGCAAGTAGGGAGGGCTCACAGCATACCAGAGCAATGAAGGAACGGCGACAGTCTGCAGAGTAGAGAACTTGGGAGTTGCTCTGGACTTGTATTTAAGTGGTCGTCAGGGTACATGGAGTGTGCTCGATGTCACGAGTCTGACTCTTTAATTTTGTGTGTGTTAGTGCAGGTGTGCGTGTGCCAGAGCACACCTATGGAGATAGGAGGACAGCTTTCTGGGAGCTGGTTCTTTCCTTCTCCCTTGTTGGTTGTGTCTGAGGCTGGGTCTCTCTCGTCCCTGTGGCTGCCCTTGGACTTCTACCAGTTCTGCCTGTGTGTCCGATTCATGGTAAGAAAGCTGCAATTGCAGGTGCACACTACTGCACATGGCTTTTATGTAGGTTCTGGGGAATCAAAATTGGGGCACCAGCCTTGTGTTGCAATTGCTTTTTACCCACTAAGCCATCTTACTGGCCCAAAGAAATACATATTTTTTAAAAATTAATGAGAGTGAATTAATATAATTTCATATAAAATGCAGTTTTGGCTACCTCAAATTCAGTGTAGGAATTTAAATTGAAGGAAGGTCTCTGAGTTCAAGGCCAGCCAAGGCTACATAGTGATACCCTGTCTCAAAAAAAAAAAAAGCAAACAAGAAGCTTTGATATCAAAAAGACTAATCAAGAATAAAGAGCTCTTTTGGTTTTTATGAAAAATTGGTCGCATCAATTTCATATGAAAAAAGATAAACCGTATATCAAGGGTTCAGAGCTATTACCTTAATCTTCTCTGAAAATGATGAACAAAACCCACTTTTGTTTTCCGTATATTTATTTGCTATTCTATATACTTTACATGGTTTGTTTGTTGTTGTTAGGACTGGCTCTCATGTAGCCCAGGCTGGCCTCCAGCTTGCTTCATGGTGGAGGGTGACCTTGGCCTCTGATCTTCCTGCTCTGCTGATGAGTGCTCAGATTCCAGGCTTGGGCTATAGTCCTAGCATTTGCTCTGTATTTGGGATTAAACCCAGGGTTTTGGCAAGCATTCTACCAACTGAGCTGTGTCCCAGTCCTACTGCATGGTATTTTTGGCTTCTACCTTCCCCCGTTTGTAATTTTTTGTTTGTTTGTTTGTTTTGTTTTTTGAGACAGGGTTTCTCTGTGTAGCCTTGGCTGTCCTGGACTCCCTTTGTAGACCAGGCTGGCCTTGAGCTCACAGCAATCCGCCTGCCTCTGCCTTACGAGTGCTGGGACTACAGTCGTGCGCCACCACGCCCAACCTTGTAATATTTATTTTTAATTATGTGTATGTGAGTCTGTGCATGTACATGGGTGCAGATGTCTGCAGAGCCCAGCAAAGGCATCGGAGCCACTAGAGCTGGAGTTTCAGATGGTTGTAAGGCACATTGGCCTCTGGAAGAGGTCCTCTGGAAGAGCAGCAAGTGTTCCTAACCATTGAACCATCTCTCCACCGTCCCTTTTCTTTCTTTTTTAAAAAAAACAGGATCTCGCTCTGTATTCCCAATCATTCTGACACTACGTACCCTGGGCTGGCTTCAATTTTCTGGCAACCCTACTTGCCTCAGCCTCCGAGCACTGGAGTTACAGGCCTAAACAACCAGGCCCAGCTCCATGTACATGATTTACGATGAACTCTGTAGTCCTCTCCCTGTAGTCTTCCTAAACTCTGATCCTGTTTTCCAGAGATAGCGTCATTTTTAAACACTATGCACTTAACTGCTGTTAGACGTTATTATCCTAAGGTATAATCTGGAGCCTGCAAGATGGCCCCCTGGGTTGACGGACTTGCTGCCCAGCCTGTGTTTAGACAAACTGCAAGTCCACAGCTACCTATACCATCCTAGTGGCATCAGGTAGACCAATGCCACTGAGCAAGCCAGCTGTGACTGGTGTGTTAGCCTCAAAGATGCACACCCAGAATCTGGGCTGGACGTGAATAACTGAGCAGAGGCTCACAGGAAACGTGTGATGTGGCTATGGGGACAAGGACCAGCGTGTATAATTACAAGATGTCCAGCTAGAAAATGCTAGAGATCCCTTCCTAAAAAGTTTGAGTTAAGTTGGGGGTGGGGGAGTCCTAGAGAAGAGGGGAGAAGAGAAGAGGGGGCCTTCTGAGATGCAGACACTGACCCGTGTGTACTGTCACTAAACATGAGCACTAACTAAACTGCTTGTGTTACAGCCAACATCTTAGCACATGGCTGTGATCTTAGCACTTAGAAAGCTGAGGCAGGAGGCTCACTAATATGAAGCCAGCTTGGGCTGTGTACCATGAACCTGTCTCAAAATAAAGTAGGGGGCCAGGGAGAAGTCACTGAGATGTCTCATTAGAAAGAGGTGCTTGCTAATAAGTTTAAAAACTGAGTAGCATCCCAGAAGCCACATAGTGGGATGAGCGAGCTGACTCTCACACGTTGTCCTCTGACTTTACACACACTGTTGCATGCACCTCCCAACCGACCCCACCCCAAAAACGTACCAATATATTTTTTTTTATTTTGTTGTTGTTTTCTCTCGGTTTTTCAAGTCAAGGTTTCTCTCTGTAGCCTTGGCTGTCCTGGAACTTGCTTTGTAGACCAGACTGGCCTCGAACTCGCAGAGATCTGCCTCTCTCTGACTCCAAAGTGCTGAGATTAAAGCCCTCTCCAGCCCCCTGCCCCCACACATTTTGTTTTTAATATTAAAGTGTCACTGTATCACCAAGTGTTGCAGCACATGCCTTTAATCCCAGCACTCGGGAGGTAGAGGCAGGTGGGTGGCCCAGGGTGGCAGTGCAGCCCCTGGCTGATGTGTAGCAGTCATTAATACCAGCCATCATCAGTAACTTCTTGGGCACAGGAGCAGAGACAATGCCAGTGCTTCTAGGGGCAGGGATGAAACACACCAAAACAGAGCCACAGCGGCCTGTCACCTTGCTCGGAACAGTGTGTCGCTTGCCAATCTTGTTCCCCCAGTAGCCCCTCTGCACAGGGATGATGGAAAGCTTGGCCAAGATGATGTCCCCTCGGATGACAGCGGCCACCTCCTTGAAGCACTTAACACCAAGACCAGCGTGACCATTGTCCTCAATAGTGACAAAAGCCTTGAACCTCGTCCGCTGGCCAGCTCTTGTCTGTTTCTGCGCTTGCTTGATTTTGAGAACCTCATCCTTAGGGAGGTGCCCAAGAAAACGTCAATAATCTCTGAGTCCGTAATGGGCAGGGAGAACAGGTCGATCTCCTCCAACTTGATCTTCATGTCCTTAACCAGGCGGCCCAGCTTGGTGATGGGGATCCACTCCTTGTCTTCGGCTTTGCCTCCATGAGCCCTGCGGCCTTGACCAGGGCCCAGCCCTACCCCAGCCCCTACCCCCAGCCCTCCTATTGCATTAATATTTGGTGTTTTCCTAAGGAAGAAGGGGACTTTAGTTTCAGTGATTATGTTTGGCACACTGTTTTGAGAAAAACTCTTGGAACAGACTGTTACCAACTGAAACACTGTCCAGGAGTTGGAGAGATGTCTCAGTCATTAAATAAGTGCTTGTCAATGCAAGCACCAAGACCTAAATTTGGATCCCTGGCATCCACACTGCTGGGGATGTGGACTGGCTCACTGGTCATATAAACACTTCTTAGGGCTAGAGAGACAGGTCAGGTGTGTGGCTAAGCGTATGCGCACTGAACAGTGATAAGGACTGAGTTCAGATCCCAGCACCATGTAATAAGCTGTTCATCTCCCGTGCATGACTCTAATCTCAGCCCTGAGGGAGGCAGAGGCAGAAAGAGAGCTTCCAGCCTAGCCAAGACAGTGCAGGGCCTAGGTTTTAGGACTAGGCAGAGTGGTAGAAGTGGACACCTGATGCTTTCTTTGGGCCTCTTAAGTATACACAAAAGCAAGTGCACCCTCACACACACATGCATATACTCAGACACCTGGACACATAAACACATTGTCATTTAAACCAGGTGTTGTGGCGCACGCCTTTAATCCCAGCACTCGGGAGGCAGAGGCAGGCGGATCACTCTGAATTAGAGGCCAGCCTGGTCTACAAATCGAGTCAAGGACAGTCAAGGCTACACAGAGAGACCCTGTCTCGAAAAACAAAACACATAGTTTAAAAAAAGATTAATAAAAATATCTCCCAGTGGTGGCACATGCCTTTAACCCCAGCATTCAGGAGGCAGAAGCAGATGGATCTCTGTTAGTTTGAGGCCAGCCTGGTCAGCAGAGTGAGTTTCAGGACAGCCAGGACTACACAGAGAAACCCTACCTCAAAAACCTGCATGAATGAATGAATGAAATAAAAATATTTCCCTGTGTCAGCTTACATGTGCCCAATACTAAACCACAACCGGAAAGCTACAGTAAGTCTACTTACTATGGAAGCAGTATCAGATGGTAAATTCTATATGGTACTGGCATCGTTATTTACTGTAGTCATGAATTGAGAAGAACATTTGAGACACCTTAAGTTGCTCTAGAATAACTTTACAAGCAGATGTGGTAGCACACACCTTTAATCCCATCACTTGGGAAGCGGAGGCAGGTGGATCCCTGTGAGCTCAAGGCCAGCCTGGGCTACACGGAAAAACCCTGTCTCCAAAAAAAAAAAAAAAAAAAAAAAAAAAACTTAAAATAATAAAAATTTTAAATAAATAATTTTAATTAAAAAAAAAAAACTTTACAAAACCATGCTAGCTAAAATAAGCAATAAACCTATCAATCAAACCTTACATTTGCATATTAGGGATAGCCAAGTATGTATTTCATTGCAACGCCCTTGTTTCGCAATAGGCCAAGGAAGTGCAGTGACTTGCTCGGCCGAGATGACACAGCTAATTGGTAGCACTACTGTAGGCAGTGCTCAGTTCTCCCGGGCCAGTGCTCTTTCCCTGTTGTGTCCATGGCTACCGACAGGTCCCTCTGGATACACTAAGTTTTGGTGATAGGCCTTTGAGACATCTGTGTAGCTGGCTTTGCTTAAAATTGTTTCTCCTCAGCTCAAACCCAAGGCCAAATAATAGGGCATGAAAGTTACTGAAATTCATTACATGAATGCATGAAACTGCCAAACAGCATACAAATACATACAAAAGCAAACAAATCAAACCTGGGGCATTACGCTTGCTGAACGTGTACTCGAGCACTCTGCTAACAGACAGCCCAGCTCCCTTGGTAAAGGTTTTGATAGAGAAAGCACATTCTTGAGAGATCTTGTTGATGTCAGACTAGGGGGTGGTCACCCTGTGTTGTCTAGCACATTCCTTCCCGCCCTCCTGGGATGACTCTGGAGCTGTTGCATGGCGTATTCAGAAGGTAGAAGAACTTGGGAGAGTGGCAGGAAATGGGGAGGTCTAAATAACCGTTCCTTTTCTGAAATATTCAGAGATTTAATTAACTTACCCATTTAACTTGTTTATTTGAGACAGGGTCTCACTATGTAGCCCTGGCCGGCCTAGAACTCGCTGCAAACCAGGCTGGCCTCACAGATCTGCTGCCCCTGCCTCCTGAGTGTTGGGATTAAGGCAAGCACCACCTCACATGGCTGAAATGTTTGTTCATTCACTCGTTTTGCAGTTCTAAGGGCTGAACCTGGGGCCTTGTGCATCCTAGCCAAATGTCTCTAACCCCCGCCTCCCCTATCTTTTTTTGTTAGAGCTGAGGTCTTGTAGGATAGCTGTAGGTCCTGAGCTGAAGCTATCCTCCTGCCTCCACTCCAGACTAGAGAGACAACAGGCAGATGCTGCCACATCTGGCTAGGATGGCTCTTCTGACCCTTTGGTGTCCAGTATGGCTATCTGTTGTGTGGAGTCCTCACTTCATTACCTCCTCCAACTGGTTAGACCGACTTTAATTAGCCAGTGGGGCTGCACTCTTCACCCCAAGGCACAACTCCTGCTGACTGGCAGTGTGCATGCAGAGTCCCTCCCATGATTCCATCACAGCCTCCCTGCTCCTGTGTGATGACAGCCACCTGGGAGAAGTAGCCAACTGTCTGCTGAGCTGACTCATTCATCCTGACTGCCTGTCTAGCCCTCTGTTCACTACGTTCCCACAGCACAGCCCCAGTAACACAAATAAAACTCTTCTCTGCTTTTTTTTTTTCAAAATCTTTATTTAACATGCCTTCATGTATGCATGTCAGTGTGAAGGTGTCAGATCCCCTGGAACCGGAATTAGAGACAGTTGTGAGCTGCTATGTGGGTGCTGAGAATTGAACCCAGGTCCCTTGGAAGGACTGTCAGTGCTTTTAACCTCTGAGCCATCTCTCAAGCCCCTCTCTGCTTTGTTTTATTTTGAGATGAGATCTCACTACGTAGCCCAGCCTAGCTTTACACTCTCAAGCCTCCTGTCTCACTCCCCTGAATGATAGCATTACAGACATGTACCATAAGACTGGCATTAGTAAATAAATTCTTACAGATTATATACAAATGGGCTGAGAGATAGGGGTGTGAACTTAGTGAGAGAAAGCCTGCCTTCTGTGAGTAAGGTATTGAGTGGGGTCCCTAGCATTTGAAGGAAGAAAACAGGTGGGGAGAAATATATGTGAACAAAGGAAGCTGGGCTTGGTGATGCTTGCCTTTAATCCCAGGCAGAGGCAGGTGAATCGTTGTGAGTTCCAAGGCCAGCCTGATCTACAAAGCAAGTCCAGGATAGCCAAGGCTAACACAGAGAAACTCTGTCTTGAAAAACCAACACAAACAAACGAATAGTAGCACACACCTTGTGACCCCTGTACTTGAGAGGCTGACTGCAGGAGAATTGGGAATTTGAAGCCAATTTCTCTGCAACACAATTAGACCCTGCCACAGATGTGTTCGTGCTGAAATGTGTATTTGTGCATTTAGACAAAAGCACATGAAAATACTTAGTTAATAGTCATTGTTTAGGTTCATTGGCTCATCTAAGATCAAAGAGGCAGCAGTAAGATACCAAGATTGTTGAAATGCTTTTACCTTGTCGCAAAAAGGATTGCTCAGTGGGATGCCGGCCCTGGACGACGCTCTTGACAGCTTTTCAAAGGGTTAAACATTCTATCAGTTACATACCTAAGAAACATGAAACCAAATGGTACAGTCGACATTTGCCTATAATCCCACAAGGCTGAAATAGAGTGTTCACCACAAGTTTGAGCTCAGCCTAGTCTATGTAGAGAGTTCTAGGCTGGCCAAAGCTACATCGTATGACTCAAACAAGGAAGAGAGGAAGGGGAGGGAAGAAGGAGGGAATGGAAGCATGAAAGTACAGGCCTGTGCAGGTTGTGTAGAGACCTTCAGAGCAACAGCACTCATACAGACAACCCAGATGCTGTCCAGCTCAGGAGCTGTTAAGATAT
Source organism: Acomys russatus (assembly GCF_903995435.1). Taxonomy (NCBI): domain Eukaryota; kingdom Metazoa; phylum Chordata; class Mammalia; order Rodentia; family Muridae; genus Acomys; species Acomys russatus. The sequence goes on from NC_067138.1 coordinate 35,719,510, forward strand.
GCTCCCTTACAATGGAGTATTACACAGCTACAGAAAAGCAGTGACAGAGGCTAAGAGTAGTTTGGCAGTAGAGCGCCTGCCCAGTAGATGTTGTGTATGTTCAGAGGCCCTAGGGTCGATCCTCAGCACTGGAGAAAGGGAAAGGATTTTGTTTGTTAAGACAATGAATTACTGATATGTGCTATTGAGAATCAACTTTGAAAATACAAAATATGCCAACCAGTGGAGCTGTTTATTGTATGACTCCATGCATATGAAATACCAAGAAGTAGACTTTCCCCTCCTGGTTTTTCGAGACAGGGTTTCCCTGTGTAGCTCTGGCTGCCTTGGAACTCACTCTGTAGACCAGGCTGTCCTTGAACTCAAGAGATCCACCTGCCTCTTCCTCCCAAGTGCTGGGACTAAACTCATGCCCCACTGCCACCTGGCAAGAAGAATATTCATCGAGACAAAAGTGGGCTTAGAAAAAAAGCAAGAAACAGAAAATGTCTGCTCCTGAATCTCAGGTTTCTTTTGGGGGTGATGGAATGTTCTAGAATTAGATAGTTAAGTTGATTTTTAGACGGTGATATACTAAAGCCCATTTGGACAGACACACTGAAAAAGGACACATTTTAGTGTGTAAACAGTATGTCAAAGCTGACCTAAAAACCTCTTGCATAGCATTAAGACTGTTTCCTCATATTTCTGTCCTAGTAAATTAAGACTATGTGCGCCCTTCCTCTTCACATGGTCTGTATATTCTGGCCCTGCAATAAACTTGAAGGTGTAAATGTGATGCTACAATTGAGCGCTCATATTTCCATGTGAGATACCTTGAGTTCATGCCTTCTCCTGAGTGCAAAAACAAACAAAACATGATAACCCGTAATTAATTCACTGATGGAATCTTTGTAAGAGCTAAGCAGCTGACAGGCAGCTGGGAAGGACAAGCCCTAGGCCCAGCGGCCCTCCATCTACTAACACCAATGGAGCTTAGCTAAAATTACGTCCAGACAAAATGCTGCTTCTGCTTTTTTTTTTTTTTTTTTTTCCTTTACTTTTCTGCCTCCTTAGCTTAATCAAAAGCTGTAAAATTGATCTAACGGGAATAAAACAAGATGCTCCAAGTTTTGTTACATTTATTTATATGGGCACTACAGCATGGAAGCAGTGTGGAAGTCAAGAGGACAGCTCTCAGGAATCCGTTCTCCCCTTACCCCAAGCAGGTTACAGGGACTGGACTCAGAATCAGGCTTGGCGACAAATGCCTTTACCCAGGAAGCCAACTTGCCAGCCCTACAGCTCTAGCTTTGACAGACCACAGCCTTCTCTGCCCACTCTGGACACCATGACTTAAAAGTTCAGGGTGGGGTGTATGGGTGTGGCTAGGCAATGAGGCACAAGCTTATCATATGTCACCCCAGTATGCACATGTGCAAACACACACACAAGATCTAGAGTAACCACCATGTGAGAACAGGCAGGGCTATTTTGGATCGCTTGCATAGTGCGGAGTAGCAGTTTTCAGGCCGTGCCTGAAAACTTTGTTGCTTTGTGAAGCAACAGCTGCAATCTGAGTTACTCCATTTTGAGTATAAGTGCCAAGAAACAATGACTCTACATCTTGCTTACACAAGTGAAGTCTGTATACCAAGAGGCACACACTGATGATTTATTTGTGCCAATGAAGAATGACCCCTGCAAATATATCAAGTCTTGGGAAAACACCTGACACAAGCTCGCCAAACACACCGGATATAGTACCGTAGCTGGGACCACGGAAAAGAAGCGCCCTAAGACTGCAGTGCAGCAGGCATACTTAGTCACCCGGACACTTGCCAATGATCCTCACCTAAGAAAACATCACAGAAAAAAACCCTCCCTCAGTTCCCACGCCCCAGCTCGAATCCAGTTTGGCTCCAAGGAGCAGTCTAGCTGACCTTCAGAAGGCCTGCTGCCCAGGCCAACACCTGGCACCTCACACCTGAACAGCGATTACCTGTGGCTGACAGACTCTTCCTGTCTGTCCCCAGCTCCTGGCTCTGACCTCTGGAAGCCTTTAACCCTTTCTCTGACATTCTGCTCCCTGGGTAGATATTATACTTATGTGTAATGTGTGATCTCAATATCAGTAATTAAGATTGGAATAAGGGAGCTGTGATGGCCAGTGGCCAGCAGTCAAGGGAACTAGAGGCCCAATGACAAACTGCAGCCAACAGAACTAAGTAGATTGTGACGTCATTGTTGTTCAATAAAGGTCTGGCCGTGTAGACAGACAGGAACGTGTTCATCTGTCTCTGACACACAAACAGTGGTGTGCTCTATTCACAGTTACTCTGCCCTACTTTTCCACAGATCTAAGATCAGCGTAGTCCTATTTGGGGCAGTGACGTGGCTCAGCAGGTGACAGCACTGACCACCAAACCTGAAAACTGGAGTTCCCTCGCTGGGTCCCACTGTTAGAAGGGGAGGATTACCCAGGCAGTGGTGGCGCTGTACACCAGTGATCCCTGCAGGCAGGCAGGCAGGCAGATCTCTGAGCCTGATTGACAGAGTGAGTTCGAGGGCAGGCAGAGCTACACAGAGAAACCCTGTCACAAAAAACAAACAGCAACAAAAAGGAGAGAACTGCCACAGTTTTCCTTTGCACAGTTTTTCTCCGTCACAGAGAGAATGAATGGATGAACCAACAGACAAAACCAGTAACTAATAAAGCCAGAAACTGCCTGTTTGCATCCTCCTACCCAGATTTCTTCCTTTGTTGATTCAGGACTTACTTTCTGCCCAAGGGCTATGCCCAGCTCTGGACCTACCCATAAATAAACAAACTGATCCTGACAGATGTCCTAGGGCCCTTGTTAGGCGAGGTATTTCTATTTGACTTAACACCACAGGAAATTTCTCTGAGAATTTGAGACTACCCCTTGCATTTGAATAGGACTGTTTAAGGATTGGGGACAGTGGGGGTGTAGCTTAGTGGTAGACCCCTTGCCAAACAGGTACAATCCTGGGCGTCATACATACATACACCAATATTTCACATGCGATATTCCACTTAATACTCAAATCTCTTTAAATGATGCAAGGCCGGTGCTGCCCTCATTCCTGATGAGGCTGCTGAGTGTGAACTGACTCCTTCACGTCCATACAGCTAGTAGCCAACAGTCTGCTTGGAGTCCTAACCCCGCCCCCAGCAGCCCCACCCCCATCCCCCAAGGCTGCTAACTGGTTGCTTTTCCCATTACTCTTGCCAGACAGGAAGTTCTGACTTCCTAGACAGCAGCTGTCTCTGTGTGTGAATAATAATGCAGCAGAGAACTGTTAGATTTGCTCTTTTAAAACTTTGAATCATCAACACTCGGGAGGCTGAGGCAGGCGGATCGCTGTGAGTTCGAGGCCAGCCTGGCTACAAAGGGAGTCCTGCTCAGCCAAGGCTAAACAGAGAAAGCCTGTCTTGAAAAACAAAACAAACTTTGAATCGATTGTTTCTGCATGTCCTATCAACTTTATAAGCAGACAACCATCAAGGAGTAAGGAAGTCAGCAGATGGAGATGAGAAAATAGGTTTCTATGAGACTTTCAAGTGCAGAGTTAATGAGAATAGAAATGAAATCTGTGGACTATAGCCTAGTGCGTAGATCCCTGATCAATCAGCGCAGGCCACACACAGCCAGCCACAAAGGAACTGTCATTCATTCCAAAGATCACTTCTCTGTGATTGAGTTTTTGTTTTTCTTTTAAAAAGAGTATTTTAGATATTAAAGAGATTAACAATGATGTCATTATTCTTATATTCACACAAACTCAATGAGTGAGCCAAGTTGCCGGCCCATATCCTTCCTAACAATTCCTAAAGAGTCACTAGGAGACTGGGAGCAGTGGCTCAGGCCCATAGTCCCAGCACTTTTCAGGCTAGCCTGGATTTCAGGGTTAGCTTGAGTAAAGTTGGGGGGGCCCTCCATGATGTACAGAACAGAAAATGCCAATTAGAAGGATCTAGAGTGAAATAACCCCTTTTCCCTGCCCCCTCCCTCCCCCTTGCCCTGAGTGGCTTTGAGCTCAATCCTCAACATCAACTGTTGGCACATGTTGCTATATATAAAAGCTTCAAGTTATGATGTTTTCAAATAAATCAAACAAATTCTGCCATGCGTAGTTGTGGGAGGTGTGAATGTTTGATTCCAGCGCTTGTAATTCACAGGGTACATCTTCTGTTTTGTTACTCAGGACCATATAGCCAGGGCCACTTTGTAAGCTTCTTGGGCAATTTCTCAAGTACTTTTAATTTTTTTATTTATTTTTTTATTTTTTTTTTTTGGTTTAAGAATATGGGTTCCAGCCAGGTGTAGTGGCACGTGCCTTTAATCCCAGCACTCGGGAGGCAGAGGCAGGCAGATCGCTGTGTGTTGGAGGCCATCCTGGTCTGCAAAGCAAGTCCAGGACAGCCAAGGCTACACAGAGAAACCCTGTCTCAAAAACAAACAAAACACATTTCCTGGGGAGATGCAACAGACATGTCTACTCACCCCAGATAGGAAACACATGACAGAACAAAGATGCCACCGAAGTCTAACTTGGTGAACCTTGACTTTTTTGGAACCATGACTTTTATTGGAGTTTCTTACAGGAATATGGGTAAGGAGTAACATACAGAAGCAGAAATTACTTTCAGGCAGCTGCGGCACCAAAGCCCACCCCCGCATGTGTGCTCAAAAAAAGCTGGGGGGCTAGAGAGATGGCTCAGAGGTTAAGAGCACTGACTGCTCTTCCAGAGGTCCTGAGTTCAATTCCCAGCAACCATATGGTGGCTCACAACTATCTGTAATGGGGTGACTTTCTCTTCTGGTATGTGTGAAGACAGAACACTCATATATATTTAAAAAAAACAAAAACAAAAACGCTGGGAACCTGAGCTCACTACAGCCTGCAAGGCAGCTCAACAGGCTGGAAGGTGTCCTTTCCAGGTGCCTCAGTCAGTCTAAACTTCCAAGCTGGCTGGTGTCCACTTCTTCCAGGCAGCAGGTCTGCCCTCAGAGTCCTCTTTGCTGCTCAGCTTGCCTGTGAGTCGTCTTGGCAGCTCTGTTCTGGTAGTGGTAGGCTAGTTTCCCGGGGACCCTCACCTATTTATTGCTTACTTTGGCAGGGAGAGAGGCCTGGTGAATTGAGTTAGTTTTGGGGAACTTCCTGAATCTGTTTTGAGTTGTTTACCTTCCTGTTTAAGGAACTTCCCTGCAGGATGGATTGTTTCAATCTCAGAGGAAACTGTTAGACAACATGTGACTTTCATCTCGCCATAGGGGAGGAGCCAGAAGCAATCCTCTGACCTCTGACCTCTGCCCACACACCTCCTTCCCCTCCTTTTGTTTTTGCAGCATTGGTGATCTACCTAGGACCTTGCATCCCTAAGGCAGTTGTCTACCACTGGACTGCACTCTCAAACCTTCGAACACCAGGTTTCCCAGTCCTTCCTTCAGTCCAGCATGCTTGTAGTTTGAGGTCCCTCTGCAAGCTGCCGGCACAGCCTGGCAGAAATGGAGAACCGGAAGAGGCTAAGTCACAAAGCTGCTCCGGTAGCCCTTGCTCCAGGGCACTCCACATACAGTGTCTCTTCCTTCTCTTGGGTTTTAAGGGAACAGACTGTCCTATCTCAGTTAGCAGCTGTCATTAAAGGCCCATCTCACTCTGTCCCCCTTCTCACACTCTGTCCTGGTGCCAGCTGAACGTCACTTGCTTATGAGCTCTAAAGTCTGGTGTTGGTGTGGTGTTTCTACGCTAGTCTGCCCTAGGTCTGAGCCTGGACTTCACTCCTGATGTTATTGATTTGTTTATTCACTTACTTATAACTGTCTTTCTGTGTGGTCCAAGTTGGCCTTAAACTCTATCCTCCTGCCTCAGCCTGCTGAGTGCTAGGATTTAGGAGTGTGCACCATTCACCCAGCTCTCTAGTCATGACTTCAGCCCTGATTTTACCACCCACTAAAAAGGTGACCTTAGCAAGATGGAGAGATTGTTCAGTGGTTAGGAGGGCTTGCTGCTCTTCCAAAGGACCTGAGTTTGGTAGGTTGGGTAGTTCATAACCTCGGGCTCAAGGGGAATTCCTCTTCTAGCCACTGCAGGGCCATAGCATCTCATAAGTCAAACATATAAATATTAATAAACATAAGAGGGCTGGATAGATGGCTCAGTGGTTAAGAGCACTGTCTGCTCTTCCAGAGGTCCTGAGTTCAATTCCCAGCAACCACATTGTGGCTCACAACCATCTATACCTTCTAATGCTCTCCTCTGGCATGCAGGTGTACATGCAGATAGAGCAGTCATATACATAAAATAAATAAAATCCTTAAAAAATAAATAAACATAAGAATGAGTCTTTTAAAAAATATATTTATTAATTTATTCATATTACATCTCGATTGTTATCCCATCCCTTGTATCCTCCCAATTCTCCCTCCCTCCCCTTTTTCCCTTACTCCCCTTCCCTATGACTGTGACTGAGGGGGACCGCCTCCGCCTGTATATGCTCATAGGGTATCAAGTCTCTTCTTGGTGAGTCTTTTTTTTTTTTTTTTTAAGGTGTCCTGGGTGGTGTAGTGCCCTCCAAGCCTGACAGCCTGATTCTGATTCCTAGGCCACACACGGTGGAAGGAGAGAACTGACTCCCACAAATTGTCCTTTGACCTCCACTCACATGTATGACCATGACCCACACAACACACACAATTACAGATAGACAACACATGTTGTTCTGACCCAGGACCTGGGTTCAGTTCAGGACCCACAGGGTAGTTCCCGGCCATGTGTAACTACAGCCCCAGGAGATCAAGTGAAACACTGTTTTGACATTGGCAGGCACCAGGCATGCGCATGATACATATACATACATACGTACATACATACATACATACGTACATACATACATACATACGTACATACGTACATACGTATATACGTACAACACATTAATACACATAGAATAAAGCCGGGCATGGTAGCATATGCCTTTAATCCCAGCACTCAAGGAGACAGAGGTAGGCAGATCTCTGTGATCCAAGGCCAACCTGGTCTACAAAGAGAGTCCAGGACAGGCAGGGCTACACAGAGAAACCCTGTCTCGAACGCCCCCCCCCAGAATAAACAAGTAAATATTAACAACAAAACCAACTTAAATCTCACATGTTCCCAAATTCACTATTTTCTCTACCAGTGATCCTTCTGCCCTTCTTGTTTGTTTGTTTTTTTGAGACAGGGTTTCTCTGTGTAGCCCTGACTGTCCTAGACTCACTTGTACACCAAGCTAGCCTCGAACTCACAGTGATCCACCTGCCTCTACCTCCCAAGTGCAGGGATTAAAGGCGTGCACCACCGCACGCGGCTTAACCCTTGTAAATTTTCTTCCGGGCCTTGCTAGGTAGATTCCTGCTTCATGGTTGACTTTTTTCCTTGTCTTTCACTCTTTCTGCTCAATGTATTACACAAAGTACATAGCCTTGTAATGCTTTTTAGAATGTTTTATTATACATGGTAATAGGCTTCGTTGTATTTGCATATATCTGCATAATGTATCATGATCATATTCTCCCCCACGAGCACTGTTAGTCTCTTGTGCCCCCACCATTCCCAGTAATCTCCTCTTCCCAACTACCACCCCTTCTGTATTCATGTCCTGTGCGTGTCTGTGTGTGTGTGTGTTTGTGCATGTGTGTGTATGTTTCTGTGTGTGTCTATGTGCATGTGTAAGTTTCTGTGTATGTCTTTGTGTATGTGTGTCTGTGTATGTGTCTGTGTGTATGTCTGTCTGTATGTGTCAGTGTGTGTGTGTATGTGTGTATGTGTGTCTGTCTGTGTGCATGTGTAAGTTTCTGTGTATGTCTGTGTGTGTGTGTGTGTGTGTGTGTACCTGTGTATGTGTGTGTATGTCTGTGTGTGTATCTGTGTGTGTGTGTGTGTCTATACTGGCTGGTTTTGTGTGTCAACGTGATACAAGCTGTAGTCATCTGATAGAAAGGAGCCTCAGTTGAGGAAATGTCTCCATGAGATCCAGCTGTAGTGCATTTTCTCAATTAGTGATCAGTGGGGGAGGACCCAGCCCATTGTAGGTACTGCCCTTCCCCGGAGTGTGGCCCAATGAAAGCAGGCTGAGCAAGCCAAGTGTAGCAAGCCAGGAAGCATGACCTCTCCATGGCTTCTGCATCACCTCCTGCCTCCAGGTTCCAGCCATGCTTGAATTCCTGTCCTGGCTTCCTCCAATGATGGACTCTGGTCTGGAAGTGTAAGCCGAATAAACACTTTCCTTCCCAACTTGCGTTTTGGTGCTGGTGTTTCGGTTGCAGTGATAGAAACCCTGACTAAGACAGTGTCTCAAGGAGTTTCGTTATGGTGTGTACAGGAGCATGAGGGAGGGTTTGCTGGGAGTACCTTAGCAGTGGCTACACCACTGAGAAAATATCTCTTCCTCTACCATCAGCTGTTACCTGTGTGTAAGTCCTCGGGTAGGGGCGGACACCCTCTCCCTCCGTGATAAGGTGTTGATGGGCCTAGTGATGTATAGATCCTATGCATTTCAACTGGTCTGGGTCCAAGCGTACAACAGTTCTGCCATGTCCAGAAGCTGACATTTCACATACCTTTCTCCTCCCTTTGCTGTTTTTTTTTTGTGGGGTTTTGTTGTTGTTGTTGTTGTTTTGTTTTGTTTCTGAGACAGGGTTTCTCTGGGTATTCCTGGATACCCTGAAATCACTCTGTAGTCCAGGGTGGCCTCAAACTCACAGAAATCCACCTTTCTCTGCTTCCCAAGTGCTGGGATTAAAGGGGTGTGCCACCACCGCCCAACCCCTTCCTCTGGAGCTTGTAGTTGCTCCTTCACTTCTTTCTGGGAGTACATTTTGGTGGCTTCCTGCTGAGCCTCGTTATCTATCCCTGGGATACTGTGAGATAAAATATATGACATATATTTGTTTTGCCTTTGGATCCATGTCCCAACAAATAGCTCATAAAGTCCCTGGGATCTAGCAAGCCCTAATTTTTGTGCTATTGGATTGGCTGGTTGGTTGGTAGCTCTGGTAGCTTCTGGAGTCAGTCACTAAGAAGATCAGAGAAACACTAGAGGGCTGGACATTTCAGCCTCACTCTCCAGCCAGGGAGGAGGCAAAGAAATGGAAGGTGGGGTGAGCAACCTTTTCTTTCTGAGGCAGGATCTCACACTGTAGTCTACAGTACCCTGAAACTCAGCCCAAGCTGGTTTGGAACCCACCCATGTAGCTCAGGCTGGCCCCAAACTCACGAGTCTCCTTCTGACTCAGTTTCCAAGAACTGTGATTCTAGGTATGATCTATTATGTCCAACACTCTCCTGTTATTTGATTCCCCCCCCCCTTAAATCTGCATAGCAAAAGTCAGGAAATCCAAATCAGCCTTGCTTCTTGCTACCTTTCCCAACATTCTCTGCACAGCGCAGTGATGCATCCTGCAAGCTCACACAGAAGTTCTTGGACACTTTTCATTGGATAGTCACTTGTTTATTGCTTGTCATGCCCGTGGCCTGCAATATTACTATTAAGGTTTAAAGGTAAAGGCCAAAAGAGGAAGAAAAGAACACAGCAAAGATCCACTTTCACTACATTGTTACTACCAGAATTACTAAGGTCAAAGTCTGGGCCCTGGCAGCCCTAACAAGACAGGCTTGGCCACCAGTGTATTAGAGGACAATTAAAGAGACATGTAATAGAAAAAACAGAGATGGGAGATTTAGTCAACGAGACCACACTGGGAAAAGGAACAAAAAGGAGGTCCCGTGACCCACCCCACCCCACCCCCCAAATCTGTCTTCAAAATCCTTCCATGAGGTTTATGTTTAAACAAATGACAAGAGGAAAGCATGATTACAATCCTGGTTGATCACAATCCGTTGCTGTCTGCTTGGGTCCCTCCTGAAAAGTGGTGTGGTTGTTGGAATGAAGATGTCCCCGTAGACTCAGGTGTTTGAACACTGGGTCCCAATTGGTGGTGCTACTTGAGGGATGTCATGGAACCTTTAGGAGGTGTGGCCTTACTGTTGGAGGTCTGTCACTGGAAGAGGTAGTCGGAGCTCTAGCCTTGTCTCGTGTCCAGTTCATTCCCCGCTTTGTGTTTATAGTCGGGGATGTGTTCTCAGCGCCCTGCTCCTGCTGCGTGCTGCCTCGGTAACATGACGGACTCTCTGGAACTGTAAACCAAAATCAGCTCTCCCTCCCTTAAGTGTGCTGCCTTTGGACATGGTGTTTTATCACAGCTAAAGGAATATGACGAATGTAAGTGTTCTGACAGAGAGTCAGGCGGTAAGAAATATCGCCCTACAAGACACGTTCCTGCTCTGGCTGGCACCAGCCGCCAGCTCCTTCCTTCCCCAGCCTGAGGTCCCGCAGAACTTCCAATCCCTTGGGTTCCCGTGTTCCAACAGTCGGTTAGCCAAGGGAGGGCTGCAGGTAACTTCAGAATACTTGTGCCCCAGCCAATATATTTGTAGAACAACGAGGCCCATGCTGCTAGCACAGTGCATATCCCGGAAGTGACAAGGGACAGTCATCACTCCAAATGGGCTTGCAGTGTGGTTCCTGCTGCCAGAGGCTCTTTGGGTGTTGCGTATCCCTTCTGTCAGTTCATCTTAGACAAATGATAAAAACAGAGGGCTTAACTTAGTGTCCTAGTATCCGGCCATCTCCATTCTCCTTGCCACTGTTTGAATCACCTCCTCTCGTACCTTTGCGGGATGCAGTCACCCGCCCCCTTTTCCAGCGACAGTCATTCTGCTCACGCCCTCCTTTTCTCATGATTCTGTCCCATCACTCCTCCCCTTCTGCCCCACTCCCCTTCCTGCCCACATGGGATTACGTGTCGGGCTGCAGAGTCTTTTGAGTGTCACATGCTTTGCTATTGGTCTCCAGGATCATGCTGACTCAGAACGCCTAACCTGCAGGACGCAGCCCTCTAAGCTCTCCTTTTTGGCCTAGATTACCCAGGACTCTGTCACCCCTTCCTAGGAAGGCATGTTCTCCCACACTCAGACAAAGCTGAAAGTGGCTTCAGACAGAGGTGTGGCTCTCTTTTGTATTATAGGTGAGTGTTGTGGGGCGTCCACCAGAAAAGACTGCTCAGATGAGAGTTTAAGCCAATAAAAAGTCTTTACTAGTGGCCAGCAACTACACTGAGTGCTGGGGATCCCAGTGTAGCCCCAAGCCTTTCTCGGGGGTGAGCTTTTAAGCACAAACCCATGCCCTGGTTTGACATACCTCAGCTAGCTAACCGGGTGTGGTGGTGCAAGCCTGTAGTCGCAGCCCGTGGGAGGCAGAGGCAGGTGGATATCTGTGAGTTTGAGGCCAGCCTGGTCTACAAAGAGAGTTCCAGGACAGCCAGGGCTATTACACAGAGAAACTCTGTCTCGGGGGAGGGGGGTGAGAACAGTTAGCTTACAGCCTGAATTCCATCATGGAGTCAGTTGTGCTAAGGTCTGGGACCTGTGACAGTGAGGAAACATGTACCACAGGCCAGGTGGCAAGGTGGAGAAGGTGCCCAGACAGCAAGTCTGGCTCTGTGACCACCAGCTGGGCTGCGCAGGAAGCTGTTTCACACTGGAGCGCTCGAGTTTCACACAAGAGTTGCCCAATGGATGCCAATGAAGGCTACAAGAAAAACTGGACTGAATGCCAACATATGTTTCTCTGGGCGCTCATGGTTTGCTTGCTAGGTTTTGGTGATTTTGAATATTTTATTTTAATTAAAATGGGATCACAGTCATAGAAAGAAAGATATATCAAAAAGATGAAAAACAAAACCAAGCGTGGTGGCACACGCCTTTAATCCCAGCACTCGGGAGGCAGAGGCAGGTGGATCGCTGTGAGTTCGAGGCCAGCCTGGCCTACAAAGTGAGTCCAGGACAACCAAGGCCACACAGAGAAACCCTGTCTTGGGAAAAAAAAAAAACCCAAGATGAAAAAAAATGAAGAAAAAGAGGCAGAAAGTAAGGAAGAAAGAAGCAGCCAAAGCGATAGGACAGAAAGAGAGAAAGAAAGGAGGGTGCAGGTGGAGCCTGTGGCATGGAGGGAGGACAGCTGCTCTGCCACACGTGTTGTCACTTGGAGAATGTCATCATTGCCTCTCTTGTCTCCAACTGCCTCACCCCACACATTGAAACCATAGCGAGTTTCCTCTCTTCTAAAAATAAAATAAAAAGTGTGTGCCTCTGCAGGTGCCCTCAGAGTCCAGAGGAGCGGGTCAGAGCCTCAACAAGAGCAGCCAGAGCTCGGGGCTGGAGAGGCGGCTCAGGGCTTAGGAACACTGCCTGCTCTTCCAAAGGTCCAAGTTTAGTCCCCAGCAGCCACATGGTGGCTCACAACCATCTATAATGAGATCTGGCGCCCTCTTCTGGACTGCAAGTGCACATGTAGACAGAACACTGTATGTATGTATACATACATACATACATAACAAATCTTTAAAAATATTTTCAAAACCTCTGAGCTCCCTCTCTCACCCTCTCTGACCTTTACTACTATCCCTAGTCACTATCTGGACACAGAGTTAAGGAAAACTCAAAGAGGATGCATCAGAATAGACGACTTTAGACCTATAAAAATGTTGCAGTCTGCGGGCGTGCTGGCACACGCCTTTAATCCCAGCGCTTGAGAGACAGGCAGGCAGATCTCTGAGTTTGAGGCCAGCCTGGTCTACAGTGCCAGTTCCAGGACAGCCAGGGCTACACAAAGAAACCCTGTCTTGAAAAAAAAAAAAAAAACAAAACCCAAAGTTAATTAATTGTGGTATTGAGTGGAGTTTAGGTCATCCTGGCTTTCAAGCGGGAACATTTTAGGAAGTCTGCTCTGGGATATCCACTTCCTTGTCTTTAACTGTATCTCCGAGGGTAAGGCTTAGATATGCCCTCTTCCAGCCTGCTCAGAAGGCAGTGAGTCAGTCCTGGGGTTGTAAGGTCCAGATCCTATCGTCCTCTGTGACACCCAGGGGTGGTATACAGCGCAACAGGCAAGACCCAGACATCAGGGACACAACCTGACTCATTATTTTAATGGAAGTTTTTATTGTGTGATAATAGGTGTATGTGTGTACATTGTGATGTGTATGTACAAGTGTGTGTGTCTGAGGACAGCTTTGTACCATGCCAGGTCCCGAGGATGTAACTCAGACCATCAGGCTTGTCCCACACAGGACACCTGAGGGGCTCGGGAGCAACACAACGTGACCAGATGAGACCGAATTGGCAGCAAACAAGCTCAGGTTTATTGGTGCAGCTCTCAGGCGAGGTTCACTGGGGCCAGAGAAGTCATGCAAGACTCAAAAGGAAGGGTGCTGCGCATGGCAGGAGCTGGCTTTTTTCCCTATAAGGTCCTAGTTCAAGTGCCTGGTGGTTGGCCGGAAGGGGGCTGTGCCACCGGAACTTGGTTTTGGCGCCATCCGGTAAGGGAGGCTTTACAATGTAAGTGGGGCTGTGTCGAGCAGGACCGTGGGTCCCAATCTAACCTTTGACCCTGCTGAGTATGGTTTTACTTCCTTGGAAGATTATGGTAGTCAACCAAGGAGGGAACCTCTCCTACTTAGGATTTGTCCCTGGCTCTTGGATTGACTTGGTCTGACATCTCTTTAAGTATTCCCGTCTCCTGTAAGGCCTCGTTCACAGAGGTTTGCCTCTCAGGGCTGGGCTGTAAGCAGAGCACCACAGGTCATTATAACGCCCTTGTCCAGGGAGCTCCTATTTCTCTAGCATGGGATTCCATTTTGTCCTGGTCTGCCTCATTCTCTTCATTCCAACAGTTTTGAAGCAGTAGACTGAAAGATGGGGTCGGCATGTTGGGCCACACTTCTTGGTCAGAGATGCTCTCAAATATCCTTTTCCTGAGGGGAGAGTCTTAGAATCCTCAGAAAATTATTTCTCTGCTTCTCCTCCCTCCCTCCCGTCCTCTGGCCAGCTCAAGTGTGGCAAGCACAGCTCTGGCAGGCCTTGCCTTTCTCTGCCTTGCATTCCTAAGGCTAGCCACCAAGGTCCATCCCCTTATTTGGCCACTTCCTCCTCCTGAGACAGACCACCAAGGTCCAGCCATCAAAGTACTGAAGTCCAGCAACCAAAATCTCCCTTTGGCTCACCTAATTAACGTACCCAATTAAAATCAAACACTTCTGCAGGGCGGTCGTGGCGCACGCCTTTAATCTCAGCACTTGGGAGGCAGAGGCAGGCAGATCGTTGTGAGTTCGAGGCCAGCCTGGTCTACAAAGTGAGTCCAGGACAGTCAAGGCTACACAGAGAAACCCTGTCTCAAAAAAACCCAATAATAATAATAGCAACAACTAAACACTTTTTCCTAACACTGTTTTGCCCTTGTTATCTCTATAAACTGTCATCTCCTTTGGGCTGTGTCTGTTTTCTCTCTATCCAGATGCAGTCCTTTGTCCCCTGGGACAAACACCTCTTGCCCCTCTCCCTGTTCCAGCCCCTTCTCCATCAACCGCCATTTCCTGTCGTTTGTCTTTTATTTCCTTCCCTCAGTCCCTCTGGGGCAAAGAAATCTCTTTTGTGCTGAAAACTTGCTCTTGGGGGTCCTGAGCTGATACTGGGTTCTTTTCTGTTTTTTGTTTTGTTTTCTTTGTTTTCCTTATATCCAGGAGCTCTGGTTGGATGCTTTTTGTGTTTTGTTTTAAATGTAAATGGTGTGTGGGCCATGCAAGTGCAGTGGCATGCATGTGGTGCTCAGAAGTTACATTTTCAGAGTTGTTTCTCTCTTTGCATAATGTGGGTGCCAAGGCTGTAACCACAATCCATCTCTCTAGTTCTGGACTCTAGGTTTTGGTTTGGTTTGGTTTTTTTCTTCCTGCTTAATCTACCTTCTGTCCATAGGTGAACCCCATGGTAATATTTGACTTTAAATAAGCTAATAGGCTGTACAGAGCTGCCTGCTTGGAATTTGATTAGGTGCCCGTTCAAACTAGAGCTCCCTGCTCCCTCCACAGCACCAGCCTGGAGGTCTTCATCTGGGTGGCAGCTGTCACATCCCCTGAGTGGTGGTTCAAGAGAAAGGTTCTTATTTTCTCCCGCACCTGTCTTCCTGCTTCTAACACGCATCATGGTGCCGTCAGTTTTCATCCAAACTCTGGTCAGTCACTGCTCCTAATTAGTCTCTGTCTCCATTTTTTTAAAAAGATTTTTTATTTATTATGTATACAGCATTCTGCCTGCAGGCCAGAAGAGAGCACCAGATTTCATTACAGATGGTTCTGAGCCACCACATGGTTGCTGGGAATTGAACTCATGACCTTTGGAAGAACAGTCAGCGCTCTTAACCTCTAAGCTATCTCTCCAGCCCCTCTGTCTCCATATTTTAACTCACAACTGGAAATGAAACCTAAAGCTACCTGCATGCCCTTTTTTCCTCTTTTCCTGTTGTCTTTGTCATCGTCTTTTCTTTCTCCTCCTCGCCTCCTCCTCCTCTTCTTTCTCTCTTCTCTCTTGTTCACCCCGCCCCCAGCCCAGGCTGGCCTCAAACTCACAAAGAGCAGCCTGCCTCTGCCTCCCTAGTGCTGCGATTAAAGGTGTGCGCCACTGTGCTCGGCTTCCATTCTTGTCTCCTCAAGGTTACTATCCCACTGATCACTATTTGTTGTTATATATGGTGTGTGTGCCTACATGTACACATGTGTGTATCTGTATGTCATGCCATGTGTGTTGAGCTCAGAGAAAAACTTGTGGGAGTCACTTCTCTTCTTCTTCCATCTGATCCCCAGGATTGAACACAAGTCATCAAACTTGCCAGCAGGTGCCTTTACCCACTACTCCTGTTTTGCTGTTTTACACAGGATTGCTTTATATAGCTTTGGCTGGCCTAGAACTTGCTATGTTCCTCCTGCCTCAGCTTTCTGAATGCTGGGGTTACAGCATAAGAACCATACCTAGTCCACAGAACACTTATTAAAAACAGGAGGGGGGGGGGCAGGGAGAGGATGAATTTGGGGGTTGGGTTATAGTCCTTGTCTAGCATGTTTGAGACTGAATTTGATCCCAAATCTAAATAAAAATTAATTCAAGCCAGCATCTTATTAAAATCCTCTGCTGACTCTGTTTTCTGATGGAATAAAACCCAACTCCTTAACATTGAGATGTAACAAGAATAAATTAATTAAAAAAAATTACAAAAAAAAAAAAAAAAAAAACAACTCCTTATTTCTGAGCCTGCAAAGTCTGAATAATAAATAATAGGGTTGGAGAGATGGCTCAGAGGTTAAGAGCACCATCTATTCTTCCAAAGGTCCCGAGTTCAATTCCCAGCAACCACATGGTGGCTTACAACCACCTGTAATAAGATCTGGTGCCTTCTTGTGGTGGGCAGGCACACGTGTGGGCAGAATACTGTATAAATAATAAATCT
Organism: Acomys russatus; assembly: GCF_903995435.1. Taxonomy (NCBI): domain Eukaryota; kingdom Metazoa; phylum Chordata; class Mammalia; order Rodentia; family Muridae; genus Acomys; species Acomys russatus. Next base: position 35,735,891 of record NC_067138.1, read on the forward strand.
TTTAAAAAGAAATAATAAAGCCCTAAGCATGTCCAGTGTTTGCCCTGGCTGCCTGAAAGGTTTTTCCCACAGATCTTTGCACTGCAACCTCCCTAGCAGTTAGCCTTCGCTCAGACATCACCCTGGAGAGATGCCTTGTCACCACATGTTCCCAGGACTCACCACCCTGCCCAGCTCTCCTTTCTCCTCTTTGCTCTCTCATGATCTGCTGTTCTAAGTAGCCAAAATGCTACTGTCGCTCCATAAATCATACGCTCAGTTAGCTTTCAATTTCCCCCCAGGATTCCGGGGGTAGCACTAGTTTTGAGACAGGGTGTCAGGTAGCCCAGGCTGACTCCAGACGCTGATGTAGCCGAGAAGGACTTGACTTGAAGTTTTCTCCCAAGAGCTAGAATTACTGGTTTCTACTGGCATACTTGGCTAAATGTCCGTTTTCTTTCTTTCCTTCTTTTATTTTGCCAGGGCTCACACATTCTACACCACATAGCTACGTTCTCTGCTCTTTTTATTTTTAAAAAATTTTTTATTTCAGGACTGGTTTTCAACAAGCCTTGAACAAATGACCCTCCTTCCTCAGTTTCCTGAGGAGGTTGCTGTCCTATGCAAAATGCTTGGTTTCCATTAAAACTTCTTCTTTTTGTAAGTCAAAACCCCTTTTCACTGTATAGTCATTGTGCGTGGTGGTAGCGTCAATTAGTGTATCACTATTCGTTAGGTGACTGACGGTACCCAGAGGACTCTGCCTTTCTTGGCTATTGATCAGAGCTTTGGGATCAGGAAGCAGCAGGCTGGTCGGATTTTAATTATCAGCTTACCGACTGAGGAGAAGTTCTTCACCACTCCCCAGGAAAGTCATCCCTTGCCTTTCACAGGCCACCCCCATGTTCTGCCTGTACTTGTACCTGGATCCCCTCCAATGTTCCTGGGAGTTTCCCCTGGAAAAGTTCCTTCCCTAGTGGCCTCCCCACCCCCACTCCCACCCCCCAACTCTGGAAGAAGTTTGAGCTTCCAGGCTCAGAGATTCTTGTTTGTGGTGGACACACCTTTGACACTCTCAAATGAGGCGATGCCAGGACTCGGGGGTCACCTTGTGTCCCATCAGCAGTTGTCAGGTGCCACCTCAGCAGTGCGTTCCTACTCTGTCCACACCCTGGTTCCACCCATTAGCCCTGCCCTGCCCGTGTTTCCTGTACCTTTCCTGGCTTGCACCATGCCTTTCTCTCTCTCCCTTCTTCCCTCCCTCCCTCCCTCCCTCTCTCTCTCCCTCTCTCTTCCCCACCCCCTTCTCTTTTTTTGTTTTTTCAAGACAAGGTTTCTTCGTGTAGCCCTGGCTGTCCTGGACTCACTTTGTAGACTAGGCTAGCATTGAACTCACAGAGATCCGCCTGCCCCTGCCTCCCGAGTGCTGGGATTAAAGGTGTGCACCACTGCCAAGCTCTCTCTTTAAAAACAAAAACAAACAAACAAACAACAACAAACAACTGGATGTGTCCGTCATTTGGCCACCAGCTTCTTCTGGCCTGGAAGCCTCTCACCGGTACTAGTGCTGCAGTTCTGCCCTCTAGTGGCTGAAGTTGGAAACACATACCTATCCCGGTACCTTTTCCTTGTACCTTCCTCCTTGGTCTACCATTTAAAGAAGCAGCTATCCTTCTGTCTCTCAGTTCAAAGGGCCCTGGAGACCCTGATTCCTCTGTGGCACCATGAAGGCCAAGTCACACTGTCTTCCTATCCCAGCCCAGGACTCTGCCTTCTCCTGCTATGTCCTCTCTTTTATCTCCCTCAGCCCTGGCTGAGGACAGGAATGAACTATTTCAAAAGCTGGGCTGAGAGTGCTACATCTTTGTTTTTTTGTTGTTGTTGTTTTGTTTTGTTTTGTTTTTTCTTTGAGACAGGGTCTCTCTCTGTCGCCCTGGCTGTCCTGGACTCACTCTGTACACTAGGCTGGCCTCGAACTCACAGCGATCCACCTGTCTTTGTCTCCCCAAGTGCTGGGATTACAGGTGAGTGCCACGGTGCCCGGAAAGAATGGTACTTCTAATAGAAGTGTTCACACTGTACACATCCAAGGGAAACTCGGATTGTTTAACATAAGTCTGTGAGAATCACTGATTCACATTTTTCATCATAAAACTTTAATGTTTGGTTCATAAGCAAGGCATTATTAGGTTAGACATTAACTAAAAGTGATGGCCAAATTTTATTGTCAACATGACTGGATTCAGACTCAATTAGGAGACACACTTCTGTCAGTGTGAGCCTTAGTTACTAAGGAGGAAATAGTCACCCTGAGTGTAGCTGTCACCATCCCATCAACTGAGGTGCTAGGCTGAATAGAAATGGAAAATGGGTGGTGGCACTCACCTGTAATCCCAGCAGAGGCAGGTGGATCGTTGTGAGTTCAAGGCCAGTCTGGTCTACAAGTGAGTCTAGGACAGGCAAGGCTACACAGAGAAACCCTGTCTCATAAAACCAAAGAAAAGAAAAGAACACTGGTTATGTTTCAGAGGACCAGGTTCCATTTCTAGCACCCACATGGTGGCTCCCAACTGTCTGTAAGCACAACTGTGTCTGATTTCAATTTCAGACGATCAACGCCCTCTTCTGGCCTCCAAGGGCACTGTACACACATAACGCACAACCTGCAAGCAAAGCACCCACAACATATAAATTTTTTTTCAAAAGAATCCAGATCTATTTGAAAATGAAGTACATTCATTAGCTGCCTAATACATGTCACCAATGCTGACTATCTAATATCTGAAAACACTATATAAAATATTAATACAAGCTGGGCATGGTGGTGCATGCCTTTAAATCCCAGCACTCAGGAGGCAGAGGCAGGCCACTCTCTGTGAGTTCGAGGCCAGCCTGGTCTACAAAGTGAGTCCAGAATAGCCAGGGCTACACAGAGAAACCCTGTCTCAAGGAAAAAAAAAAAAAAGGAGAAAGAGAAAGCAAGCTGAGAATCAGGGTTTGGGTTTCCTGGGTTTCCTGGCTGTGGCCATCATGTATCCAGTGGCCTTACGCCTCTGCCCCATGCCTCTGCCCATCACCGTGTTCCCTCAAACTGTGAGCCCAAATAAACCTTTCCTCCCATTAACTGCTTCTGTCCGGTATTTTGTCACGGCAACGAGAACATTATCTAACACCATAAGCAGAAATCTAAATGAAGTTGTAATACAAATGTTGGCCATCCCTATGTAATTACAATTTTTACATTTTGCTTTGTGTTTGTGCGTGTTTTGTGTGCAGTGTGCATGCCTGGTGTCCATGGAGACCAGAAGAGAACAGTCCCAGGTCCCTGGGAACTGGAGTTAAGTTGGTTGTAAACCGCCAGTCAGTGATGGGAGCGGAACCTGGGTCCTCTGCAGAGGCATCAGGCACTCTTTAACGTCTACATCATCTCTCCACGTCCTCTACAGAATATTTTAGAAACAAGCATATCATTAAATTAGAAAAGTCCACTTCAGTAAGCACGTTTGGCAACAGTTTCTTTTTCTCCTAAAAGTTGCTTGTATTTTGGTATTTATTTATTGGCAAAAGAACTTCACTACAGAAAGATAGTTCTTTTCCACTCTTAGAATGCAGGGGCTGGAGAGATGGCTCAGAGGCTAAGAGCGCTGCCTGCTGTTCCCAAGGTCCTGAGTTCAATTCCCAGCAACCACACGGTGGCTCAGAACCACCTGTAATGGGATCTGGTGCCCTCTTCTGGAGTTTAGGCATATATGCAGGCAAAAATACTGTATAATAAATAAATCTTAAGAAAGAAAGAAAGCTGCGCGGTGGTGGCGCATGCCTTTGGTGGCGCATGCCTTTAATCCCAGCACAGAGGGAGGCAGAGGCAGGTGGATCACTGTGAGTTTGAGGCCAGCCTGGTCTACAAAGTGAGTCCAGGACAGCCAAGGTCAACACAGAGAAACCCTGTCTAGGAAAAAAAAAAAAAAGAAAGAAAGAAAGAAAAAAGAAATGCTATAAAGATAAGATTTGGCACTGAGGATGTAACTCATTTTAACATGCTTGGCTAGAGTATATGAAGCCCTGGATTTACTCTCCAGTGCCACACCAACTGGGTGTGGTGGCACACACCTATAACCTCAACACTCAGAAGGTGGTGGCTGGAGGGTCATGAGTTCAAAGTCATCCTTGGCCACATGTGGACCTTGATACATGAGACCCTATCTGAACTTTTATTCAAGATTTATTTATTAAGTATACAATGCTTTGCCTATATGTACACCTAACACCAAAAGAGGGCACCACATCTCTTTTTTTTTTTTTTTTAATTTTAATTTATGTGCATTGGTGTGAGGGTGTCAGATTTTGGAGTTACAGACAGTTGTGAGCTGCCATGTGGGTGCTAGGAATCGAACCCAGGTCCTCTGGAAGAGCAGACGGTGCTCTTAACCACTGAGCCAACTCTCCAGCCCCACCACATCTCATTATAGATGATTGTGAGCCACCATGTGGTTGCCAGAAATTGAACTCAGGGCTTTTGGAAGAGCAGGCAATGCTCTTAACCTCTGAGCCAAATCTTCAGCCCTGCCCCCCACCCCCATCTGACTTTTTTTTTTTAAAGGTTTAAAGTAATATTCTTTTTACATTTCTTTGGTTTTGTTTATTTTTGTTTGTTGTTTTTTTAGAGACAAGGTTTCTCTGTATAGCACCAGCTGACCTGGATCTTCCAGAGATCCACCTGCCTCTGACTCCGAGTGCTGGAGTTACAGGAGTATGCCACCACGCCAGGCTATTGATTCCTTAACATATTTAAAACCTGTATGTCACGGGTTGTGGAGCTAGCTCAGTAAAGTGGTTGCCTCACAAGTGTGGGGGCCTGAGTTGATCCCCAGTACCCACATAAAGATGCCAAATATTTGGACAGTGGGATCCTGAGGGGCTCCTGGCCAGTCAGCCAAGCTCAATCAGTGTGCTCCAGACCCCTGTAGACACTGTCTCAGAAAACAAGGTATACTGTTCTTGAGAAGCAACCCGGAAGGCGAACCTCTGACCTCCACATGCATGCATAGGTGCATGAACACCCCCCCACACACACACACACTACACTGTTAAAATACTGCAGTGACAAGTTGGCCATCATTGTGTGCATCTGTAAGCCTAGGACTTGGAAGGTAAAGACAGAGTGATGGCTTCTTGCTCCTGGTCAGCTAAGGCAAGAGCTGTTGTTTTAAAAATTATTTATTTGGCCAGGTATGGTGGCACATGCCTTTAATCCCAGCACTCGGGAATCCCAGACAGAGGTGGGAAGATCGTTGTTAGTTCGAGGCCAGCCTGGTCTACAAACAAAGTCTAGATCAGCTAAGGCTATACAGAGAGACTCTGACTTGAAAAACAAACAAACAAAAACAACAACAAAAAGAGTTGGAACAGATATACCATGAACGTGTGGGTAATGAGTCCAGAAGCCATGGGCTATTGAACAAAAATCCAAGTGTCAGGTGTGATACACCTCCCTAAGAGCCGATATAGCCTAGGCAACCCTGGGGCCACGCCCCCCAAACTGTATGGGTTACAGTCCACGGGACTGGATGGTAAGACCCTATTGCTGGAGCCCCTCGCCCCCCAGCTGGAGAACATAGAGAGATCACAGTGGAACCGAGCAGCGAGCATCTTCCTAGCTGACCAGCCTTCACAGGAGTTCATTTGCAGGCAATTGGAGAAGACTCTGCAAAGGGCTTTCTCAGCTTTGGATCTTACATGTCACAGTGCAAAGTTGCTAGGCAAGAGGTATGTTCTGGTATGGTTATCATGGACATAGTTGATTAAATCTGAGGCCGCCTCTTCAGGAGGGGCCTCAGGCCCAGTGCTATGGACTTGGTCTGGGGAGATTAAAGACTCCAGGGGTGAACCCACTTTTTTCGTTCTTTACTGAATGGACATGCTGTCCAAATGTAGACTAGTGTTGTCCTCAGCCCTCACCAAAGATGCTTCTCTTTGCATTGAATGTCAGGTAGATGCTGAGACACAAGGCTGGCGGTCACCGTGCTGAGAACAGCAACTGACCATTGAATGCTCACCCTTAACTGTAGTACCAATATTACCCTATCCAAGGCTGAGGGAGTCGCTTAGATGAGAAGGTGAAAAACAATGTAAGATTAGGAGGTTGGGGAGGAGGCCTGGGAAGTGCTTTATGGGCATGACATGACCACGTCACTCATGAATTTGCAGTAGCTGCGGTTGCACACACAGGGCCTGCACAAGGCTGAACCTGTAAACAGTCAGTCATAGGCCGGGGAAGGCTCACGGGGCCCAGCCTTGTCCAGGGAAGCTATTGGCAACTGAGGGCTGCTGGGGAGAGAGAGCCAGTGTCTCCAGTGATGTAGTCAGTGATGAGTTCTTGTGCTTTTGTGGGTAGCTCCACACCCATGCCCACTGGAAAGGCCCTGGTTAAACACACAGGCCACAAAAAAAAAAAACTACAAAGACGAGAAAAAGGGATGGGAACTTGTGGGATGCGTGATGGGGGTGCCAAGAAGATAAAAGGGGATGTGTGTGACCAGGATCTATCATATACCTATGTGAAATTGTCAAAGAGTAAATAGATTTTTAAAAAAATCTCCATGTTGGGGCTGGAGAGATGGCTCAGCGGTTAAGAGCACCGTCTGCTCGTCCAGAGGTCTTGAGTTCAATTCCCAACAACCAGAGGGTGGCTCATAACCATCTATCATGAGATCTGGTACCCTCTTCTGGTGTGCAGGTATACATGCAGGCAGAACACTGTATATGTAATAAATAAATAAATCTTTTTAAAAAATTCTCCATGTTTCAAGCCAGGTGTGGTGGCGCACGCTTTTAATCCCAGCACTCGGGAGGCAGAAGCAGGTGGATCACTTTGAGTTCGAGGCCAGCCTGGTCTACAAAGCGAGTCCAGGACAGCCAAGGCTACACAGAGAAACCCTGTCTCAAAAAAAAAAAACCAAAACCAAAACCAAAACCAAAAACAAAACAAAAAAAATTCTCCATGTTTCCAAGAATCCAGAAACTCTGTTCCTGAGGTCCAATGTTCCAGTACTTTCATCAGGCCTCACTCAGGAGCCTGTATCAAGGTATAGTAGCCATCTGAGAGTCATCAGAACCCAGGCTTCTTTTTTTGTTTTGTTTAGTTTGATTTGGTTTTGTTTTTGAACAGTGTTTCTCTGTGTAGCCCTGGCTGTTCTGGACTCTCTTTGTAGACCAGGCAGGCCTCGAACTCACGGTGATCTGCCTGCCTCTGCAGTGCTAGTATTATAGGCAGTGTCACTGTGCCCGGCTCCAACCTTTCCTTTAAAAAATTACTCTACTATAGCCGGGAGTGGTGGCACACACCTTTAATCCCAGCACTCGGGAGGCAGAGGCAGGTAGATCTCTGTAAATTCGAGGCCAGCCTGGTCTACAAAGAGAGTCAAGGATAGCTGGGGATCTGTATAAAAGAGAACCCTGTCTTGAAAAAAAATTACTCTACTAACCACCATCAACTGCCCCGGAACCTGACTCTTCCTATCATCCTATGTTTTAATTTTCATGGATATTCAAGTTTTTTGCCTTATTTTTTCCCCATATGAATGTTTTGCCTAGACGTATGTATGTGTGCCTCATATGAGCCTGGTGCCCTTGCTTGGATGCCAGAAGAGGGCATCAGACCCAGGAACTAGAGATATAGTTGGTTGTGAGCTACCATGTCGGTGCTGGGACCTGAACTTGGTCCTCTGGGAGAGCAGTCTGTGCTCCTAACTACTGTACCATCTTTCAGCCTCCCAACGCATAGCTTTTTTTCCCCCTCAGACAGGGTTTCTCTGTGCAGCCCTTGCTGTCCTGGAACTTGCTCTGTAGGCCAGGCTGGCTTTGTACTCACAGCGATCCACCTGCCTCTGCCTCCTCCTCCCAAGTGCTGGAATTAAAGGCATGCTCCATACCACCTGGCTCCATAATTTTGTTTTGTTTTGGTTTTTGAGACAGGGTTTCTCTGTGTAACCTTGGCTGTCCTAAACTTGCTTTGTAGGCCAGGCTGGCCTTGAACTCACAGCGATCCACCTGCCTCTGCCTCCTTGAGTACTGGGATCACAGGTGTGTGCCACTACATCCAAATATTCCATTTCTTTTTTCTTTCTTTCTTTCTTTCTTTTTTCTTTTCTTTTCTTTTCTTCTTTTTTTTTTTTTTTTTGGTTTTTTGAGATGGGGTTTCTCTGTGTAGCCTTGACTATCCTGGACTCCCTTTGTAGACCAGGCTGGCCTCGAACTCAGGTCGATCCACCTGCCTCTGCCTCCCGAGTGCTGTCCATTTCTTTTTTAAGTTCACAATTTGATTCCTTTTTTAATGTGGATAGTCCCATAGAGTCAAAACCATAGACAAAGCCGGGCGTGGTGGCGCACGCCTTTAATCCCAACACTCGGGAGGCAGAGGCAGGTGGATCGCTGTGAGTTCGAGGCCAGCCTGGTCTACAAAGCGAGGCTAGGACAGCCAAGGCTACACAGAGAGACCCTGTCTCCAAAAACCAAAAACCAACAAAACCATAGACAAAACAGTGAGCATCACCGGTCCAGCCCAGGTGTGGGATGAGAGGCACATGGACCTGGACCAAGAGACTTGCTGCGCTGTTTCTCCCACCTTTTGCATTCTCCTGTGTAGAGCCATGTACTGCCAGACCTGTAATTACTGCTGCGTAGAGACTCCTCCTAGACAGCTCCTGAGCTCTAGACTGGCTGGGCAGACCTGCTCCCCTGAAGGTGCCGCATTATCTTTCCCAGTCCTGATTCCCCCGCCCATCTGCCTCATCTAATTGTCACCAATCGCCTGGTGATTTGCCTCTGACCTTAGACCCTGTTCCTGTCTCCTTGGTTCCCACAGCCAGTACTAAGCCTGTGATTACGGTTTATTATCTCTGGGATAGGTCCTCCCTTTTCCTGGGTTGATATTTATGGTCTCTCATCTAAGGGGTGTTTGTGTGCCTTTTCCCTCTACTTTTGTGACTCTATTCCTGGGGAGACATGAACAAACACCTACTCACCCCAGATAGAGATCAAAGTAAGATACTATGCTCTTAGCTCTTATTAGTCCATGTAAGTACTGTTTTTGGTTTTGCTCTATTTATGATGTTAGGTAGGGATCCCACTGGGCCTCACATATGTCTGAAGCCATTAGTCTCACTCCTCCTCTTTCTTCTTATCCCTCTTCATGGGCTGGGGATAGCTCAGGGGTAGTGTATTTGTCGAGCCTGCACAAGGCCCTGGACCCCGAACCTAGCATGATGGGAGTCTCTTTCTGACCACCACGTTCAGGCTTCGTTGGAAATACAAGTTCATTTTGTCAACCATAAATGTCAGATTTCTAAGTTTTTATTTTCCACTTAGAAGTTTGGTTTTGTTTGTTTATTTGATGCATGTAGCTCAGGCTACCCTGGAATTCAGTATGTAGCTCAGGTTGGCCTTAAACATAAGCTCAAAGGTGCTGAGATTACAGGTGTGGGCCAAGGCTTCAGATTCACAGAAGTTAGTTGTGTGTGCGTGTGTGTAAAACTCAGGGCTTGCACATGTTAGATAAACAACCTATCACTGAGGTATAGCCCCAGGTATGAAGATGCAGGCAATCCTAGCACAAGGGAGGCTGAGGCAGAAGGATCACCATGAACACAAGGCCATGAAGAAGGGGGGGGGGAGACTATGGCTATCTAACCTTTGCAGCTGGGCATGGTGACACATTGTTTTAATCCCAGCCCTTGGGAGGCAGAAGCAGGTAGACTCTGAGAGTTTGAAGAGTGCTGGGGAGATAGGTCAGTTGGTAAAGGGCTTGCAAGACAAGCTTGAAGGCCTGACTTTGATCTCTAGGTCAATGCCGACCCATGTTGAAAAAGGTCCATGTGTTGGCCTGTGCAGGTAATGCTACAGTCAGGCTCCGGGTCAGACACAGGAGGTTGCCAGGGCTACTTGATGACATTTAGGATTGTGAGAGACCCTGTCTCAAAAAACACTAGGTGGACGGTGATATCCAAGGTTATATACACACACACACACACACACACACACACACACACACCACCACCACCACCACCACCACCACCACCACCACCACCACCACCAAAAACAAGAACCTTAACAATTCTAAAAAAAAAAAAGAAAGAGAAAAGGAAAGCATTTTCAAAAGCTGGTGAAAGACTATCTGTGGCTACCTGAATAATTTATGCATTTGTACTGCTCAGATTAATTTCAGAAATTGCTTACAGCAGAGCAGGGATTAGCAGAGTAACAAACAAAGAAACCAACAGAAACAGAAACAAAAACGTTCAGATGTATGAGAGGGTCCTGTCCAGATGAGTTTGCAATCTTCCAATCAGAAGTGTTGGCTTTTCTCCGCCTTCAAAGCCGCCAAACTGGCTTGTCTGGTGGCAGGCTTTGTTCAGATGAGTGACAGTTGTTGATACATCTGTCTAGGCAAAATCTCCTTTGCGTTTTTGACATCTAGGCCCCATTCTTTAACTCTTTGAGCACCCCCCAGCCAGTCTTCTCTTGGTTTCTCCTGGGCGCGGGGCTCTACAGTGTCTCTTTGGTATCCCTCTCTGCTCTGACGGGTCCTGCTCTCCCAAGGCAGAATTCTGTGCCTGTTTTCTTAGGCAAAGTGTTGGGAGGTGACTTGGAGTAGGAATTAAACAGAGCAAACTTTACATTTCGACTGCCCTGGGTGAGGTATTAATGGGTGTAACAAATCTTACCAAGTAAGTGCAATTGTTTGTTGGTAATGTACTTGTTAAGGACATGCAGGACACGGAAAATATCTGTAATAGTGAAATGGTAGAAACGACCCACATTTTAAAAAGACGTGTGTGTGTGTGTGTGTGTGTGTGTGTGTGTGTGTGTGTGAGAGAGAGAGAGAGAGAGACAGTGACACAATTGTGCCAGAGAATAACATTTCATAAGTCAGTTCTTTCCTCCCAGTTTGTTCTGAGGCAGGGTCTCTCTCTTGCTCCGGCTCCTAAGATAGATATCCCAGAATAGCTGGTCCTCAGGCTTAACCTGAGGAGTCATGGGATCAGAGAATCACTGCACCACAGCTGGCTTTGTGGATAGGTTTTAGGGGCCAAACACAGGCCCTCAGGCTGGCACAGCAAGTGTGTTTATCCACAGAACCATCTACTCAGCCCCCAGCCCGTGCTTATGTGCAGACAACTGGATGAACTAAATGTGAGGCATACATACACCAAAATATTATTCATCTTGAAAACGAATGAAATCCTGGCACATGCCACAACCTGGATGAACCTTAAAAGCATGCTAAAGTGGGCATGGTGGTGCATGTCTTTTGTTCCAGCTAAGGAGGCAGGATTGCAAGTCCAACCAGCTTGTGCTACCAAACAAGTATGAAGGTGACTGAACTTGGGCTTCACAGTAGACCTTGTCTCTAGAAACAAAAATTAGGGCATCAGCCAGGCAATGGTGGCCCACACCTTTAATCCCAGGACTCTGGAGGCAGAGGCAGACAGATTTCTGAGTTCGAGGCCAGCTTGGTCTATAGAGCAAGTTCCAGAAAGTCCAGGGCTACACAGAGAAACCTTGTCTTGAAAAACAAACAAACAAAACCAAAACAACAGCAACAAGTAGGGCATCAAGAAAGCTCAAGCATGAAGACACCAGGTGCCAAACATGATCATCTTTGATCCCTGGGATCCATGAGGTGGAAGAAGAAAACCAAGTCTCACAAGTTGTCATCCTCCTCCCACATGTGCCACAGCATGCACACACCCACATTACACACATGCACACACCCACATCACACACATGCACACACCCACACCACACACATGCACACAAACAAACGTGCTCCCACATGTGCCACAGCATGCACACACCCACATTACACACATGCACACAAACAAACGTGCTCCCACATGTGCCACAGCATGCACACACCCACAGCACACACATGCACACACCCACAGCACACACATGCACACACCCACACCACACACATGCACACAAACAAACGTGCTCCCACATGTGCCACAGCATGCACACACCCACATTACACACATGCACACACCCACACCACACACATGCACACACCCACACCACACACATGCACACAAACAAACGTGCTCCCACATGTGCCACAGCATGCACACACCCACACCACACACATGCACACAAACAAACGTGCTTTTTAGCAGAGAGAGACCTGGGTGTTCTGGCGCACTGTGGTACCAATACTGTAGAGGCAGCAAGAAGAGTGCTCAAAGTTTGAGGACAGCCTAGTCGACATAGCAAGAGCCAGCCAGGACTACACAGAGAGATCCTGTCTCCGAAAACAAACAAAACCGGGCTGGAGAGATGGCTCAGTGGCTAAGAGCACCGCCTGCTCTTCCAGAGGACCTGAGTTCAATTCCCAGCAACCACATGGTGGCTCACAACCATCTATAATGTGATCTGATGCCCTCTTCTGCAGACAAGGCACTCATACGCAATAAATAAAATAAATCTTTAAAACAAAACAAACAAACAAAACCCCAAAACAATGACAACTAGGACTGTGCTAATGAAATGAGTCAGACATGAGCACTGTATGACCCCACCTATCAGAAATACTGGGGGTAGGAGTCTGGCGTGGTGGTACACGCTTTTAATCCCAGCACTCGGGAGGCAGAGGCAGGAGGATCACTGTTTTGAGGCCAGCCTGGTCTACAAAGTGAGTCCAGGACAGCCAGGGATACACAGAAAAACCCTGTCTCAAAAAACCAAACCAACCAAACAAAAAAGGAATACTCGGAGTAATCAAATCACATCCATTGGGCAGAAAGCTGAGTAGTGGCTGCCGGGGAAGCAGAAATGGGCAGTTGTTTAACGGGTAGTTTCTGATTGGGTTATAAAAGATTCTAGGACAGCCAGAGCGACACAGAGAAACCCTGTCTCAAAAAAACAAAGAACAAACAAACAAAAAACAAATAAAGATTCTGTCAGACATCAGTTGTAGTTGCACAACTTTATGCAGTATTAGCTGGGTGTGGTGCCATGTGCCTTTAAATCCCAGCACGCAGGAGGCTCTGTGTGAGTGAGTTCAAGGCCAGCCTAGTCTACAAAGCAAATTCCAGGACAGTCAGAGCTGTTACACAGAGAAACCCTGTCTGAAAAAACAAAACCAAAGTTGCATGTTTTACCTCACACACTAAGAGTGCATGCAGCCAGCCCAGACTCAGTTCACAGAGGGTGCCTTCTCTAGGTGAGATTCATTCTGGGGCTTTCTGAACTGGGTCTGGGTCTGCTCCAACTTTATGGGAACCGTGGCTTCCAAGCCCTTCCCTAGAGCAGAAACCCCAACACTGTGGCAAAGTGCAGCGGCTCCTTGGAAGCGCTATTTGATAAGAGCCAGAATTCTGGAAAAAGTTAGCAACTGCATATTGCAAGAATTGCCTAGTGTTATCCTGGAAAGCATTAAATTAAAAAAAAATACACACACACACACACACACACACACACACACACACACACACACACACACACACTGAGCGGGGCTTGTTGGCCCATGCCTATAATTCCAGCACTCAGGAGGCAGAGGCAAGTGGATCACTATGAATTTGAGGCCAGCTTAGTCTACAAAGTGTGTCCAGGACAGCCAAGGATACAGAGAGAAAACCCTCTCTCTCAAAAAAAAAAAAAAAAAAAAAAAGTAAGAAAGAAAGAAAGAAAAAGACATATAGTTAATATAGTGGGTTTTAAAAAAAAACTGTAGAAACATTTAAAAATAAAAATAGTTAGAAATGAGTCATAACCCATCAGCTAAAGAATGACCATTGTAACATATTGGCCTATATCCTGACACTAATTTTTATTTTTTACTTTGTTTTTGTTTTTTCAAGACAGGGTTTCTCTTTGTAGCCTTCGCTGTCCTGAAATCGCTTTGTAGAGCAGGCTGGCTTTGAACTCACAGCAACCCACCTGCCTTTGCCTCCCAAGTGCTGGGATTATAGGTGTGTGCCACCATGCCTGGCTATTAATTTTTATTTTATATAAACATATCTATCTGTATATATCATTTTTTTTTCTATTTCAGTTTTAAAATAGAATTTTAATTTCTTTCCTCTTCTTTCTCTCTCTTTTTTTCTTTTCTGTTGTTGTTTTTTGAGACAAATTCTCTGTAGGGGCATCTTGGCAGTCGGGAGCCAAGGAATACCACAAGTCACACACCACACAACAAACCTCACACAAGACATTTATTGGGGACAAGAACAGAATTTGGAGACAGCAATGGGCTGGGCAGAGGAGCAGGAGGGTATAGGGTCTTTGGCTCATTCGCAGTGAGCTAGCGGGGAAAAGTGCAGCCAGTATTGCTTGCTGGTTAATGCTTAAACATTGTTTGGGCAGCCCAGTGTGATGGCCAGCACTTGGGAGGCAGAGGCAGGCACATTTCTGTGAGTTTGAGGCTAGCCTGGTCTACAGAGTGAGTCCAGGACAGCCAGGGCTCTGTGTAACAGAGAAATTCTGCCTCAAAAAACCTAGGAGAGAGAGGGGGTGTGGGGGAGGGAGCGAGAGAGAGAGACAGAAAGAATTATTTGGTGGATAAAGTCTAGTCAGTTACAAGATTGAGATTTCCAAGTCTCAGGTCTAGGAGACAGGCCAGGGGCAGGGTGATTTTCCTCTGGCCTGTTACCCTAAAGTTTCTGTGCAGTCTTGGCTATCCTAGAACTCAAGGCCAGGCTGGTCTTGAACTCACAGAGATCTGCCTGTTTCTGCCTCCAAGACATGCACCACGGAGTGCACAGCCATACCCCTTGATTGTGTGGGCCAAACCATTGAGCGCATGGGCTCTGGTGTAGAATGCATGGGCCCTGTCATTGAGCATATGGGCCTGAGCATGGGTGCATGGTGCCCTCTCATGGGCAGGCAATTGGGCTCATGGGCAAGCAAATTGGTCTGGCCATGGGTGGTACCAGTGGTCCTAAATGTGATGGAGTCATTGGGATAGAGCAGGGTGACTTTGGAGGAAGCTTCACAGGTTCCTAAAAAGACACAAGTCCCCCAACACCATGTTCTCAGCACAAAGGAGATTGAGTTGCCCCAGAGGGACAGAGGGCAGGGAGTAAGAGACAAAGACAGGAGGAGCCAGAGGACAAGGGAGAAGGGGCAAGGAACAGGGAGTAGCCAGTATTGGATATTCGTGAGAAATCGCCCATTTGGTTTTACATAGAAGATGCTAAAGGCCAAACTTCAGTGAGTGTGGCCGTGTGCTTGCTATACACCGACATCAGGATGGAGAACAGAAGGTCCAAGGGATGCAGTGTGGTTGGGTTTGCGTCTCTGAGGTGGCCGAGAGGGCCAGCAGGTGATGATGGCATGAAACCCAGTGGCTGAGAGACCCGTGTTCGGATCGATAAAAAAGTCTCCTGAAGACTTCAACACCACACCTCTGAGTTTCCTTTTTTTTTCTGGTTAGTCATTTTAATTTGTTGGCTGGTTGTATAAAGATGCTTAAATACTCAGTTGCCTTTTGGTGTAATTTGAATTAACTTCTTTTTTTTTTTTTTTTTGGTTTTTCGAGACAGGGTTTCTCTGTGTAGCCTTGGCTGTTCTGGACTCGCTTTCTAGACCAGGTTGGCCTCAAACTCACAGCGATCCGCCTGCCTCTGCCTCCCGAGTGCTGGGATTAAAGGCGTGCGCCACCACGCCCGGCTCTGAATTAACTTCTTAATGACTGGGGTTCCGTTTGACTGATTACATTGACATTGCAGTGTGTGCAATTTTTTTTGTAGCTGTGGCAGTTTGTAAACATCGAATATGTTACTGAAAGAAGAAAAAAAGCATGCATCATGCCTAGCCTCTTCTTTCTTTCTTTCTTTCTTTTTCTTTCTTTCTCTTTTTCAGGCAGGGTTTCTCTGTTAGCCCTGGCTGTTCTAGAACTTGCTCTGTAAACCAGGCTGGCCTCCAATTCAGAGACTCACTTACCTCAGCCTCCAGAGTGCTGGGATTAATGGCGTGGGCTACCACCAGACAGCTTTTCTTTTTCCTTTCTTTTTCTTTTTGATTTTTCAAGACAAGGTTTCTCTGTGTAGCCTTGGCTGTCCTGCACTTGCTTTGTAGACTAGGCTGGCCTCGAACTCACAGAGATGCACCTGCAGGCAGCTCAACAGGCTGGAGCATGTCCTTTCCAGGTGCCTCAGTCTAAACTTCTTGGAGGTGGCTGGCTGGTTTCTGTTTCTTGCAGGCGGCTAGTCTGATCTCCACTCTTTGCAGTTCAGCTCAGTTAGTCTGGGAGGCCTAAGGCAGCCTTTATTGTTTACTTAGGCAGGAGGGGACTAGGGAATCTGGTCCGTTTCAGGGACTTCCTGAAGCTATTCTGTGTTGTTTACCTTCCTGTTTAAGGAGCTTTGGAGAGAATGGAATGCTTCCATCTCAGAGGAAAGGGTTACGGTAACACCAGCCCCCCACCGCGGTTCCCTCCTCTCTGCTGGGATCTGACATTGCTAGGGAACCCTTCTATCACTGAGTTACACTCACAGCCCGTTATTTGTGGGTGGATCTTTTGATGATTGAGCTACCTCTCCAGTGCCTGTTTCATTTAATTTTTACATGTTTAGTGAGGCTTTTCTATATCGCCTAGGCTTGTCTGTAGTACTTGGGCTCAAGCAATCCTCCTGCCTCAGCCTCCTGACTAGCTACAGCTACTGGTAGGCACCACTGTGCCTGGCTTATTATTATTTTTTTTTTAAACTTTGATTTATAGAAGAGGACTAGTGATGTAGCCAGTTGGTAGGGAAGCTTGCCTCCCACCCACGCTCCCCAGCACTGTATAAAGGCAGTGGTGGCACATTGCCTGTAATCCCTTAAATTTGCCTCATATGTATGTTCCCCAGCACTGTATACAGGCAGTGGTGGCACATGCCTGTAATCCCCCACTCATAAAGTGGAGGCAGGAGTGTCAGTTATTCAGTCATCCTTGACAGAGTTTGAGGCCTCGGCTAGAGACCTTGTTTCACCTGAAGGCCCTGGATGACACTTGCCCCAGGACCGCTCTGCACAGGGCCCAGTGCAAACCTGCCACTTTACTTAATAACTCATGAGAATGTCTTTTTTTTTTTTTTTTTTTTTTTTTTTTAGTGACTTGGTTGCACATACTTTGTAAATGGCAGTTTACAAAGGACAGAGTTGCAGTGCTGACAGGCTGGTGTGCCTGGGAAGATCCCTGTGTTCCTTTGCTCAGCTTCTCCTGATGTTTCCATTTCACATTACCACACACTGATGAAGAGCAAGAGAGTCAGGAGCTGGGGAGATGGCTCAGTCAATAAAGTCCGCGAGCTTAAGGGCCTGACTTTAATCTCCAGCAGTCATGTGAAGGGACTCCGGCAGCTTTGCCCTTCTGCCTCATTCCCTCTGCCTTGCTAAAACAAAAAAACAAAAAACAACAACAACAAAAACCTCTGGATTGCATTCCAAGGCTGTTTCTAAAAATCAAAACAAAACAAAGTTGCATAAAAGTTTTTTATTCAGTCTACAGAGGTAGATAATACAGGAATGTAAGCCCCAGGGTTGGAAGGAGAGGTGGTTTAGCTGTTAAGACATACTGCAGGCAGATCTTTGTTAAGTTCAAAGTCAGCCTGGTCTACAAAGCAAGTCCAGGACAGCCAAGGGTACACAGAGAAACTCTGTCTCAAAAAACCAAGAAAACAAAACAACACAGAACCATACTGATTGACCTTGCAGAGGATTGGAGTTTTCATTCCCAGCACCAGTATGTATCAGACTGCTCAAAGTAACTCAGCAGGACCAGGTGGCACACTGTGAGTTTGAGGCCAGTGTGGTCTACAAAGGGAGTCGGGGACAGCCAAGGCTACACATAGAAACCCTATAAGACTCTGATAGGCAGAGTCTATTCCAGGAAGCAACCGAATGAGAGGCAGAGGCTGGTGTGATGCAAATGCAAGAGGAAGTTTATTGGGTCCGAAGAGACAGAGTCCATCTGCACATGAGGGAGAGGCGACCTTTAATAACAAAAACACTGAGTTTTTATACTTAAAAAATATTTATTTATTACATATACAGTGTTCTGCCTCCATATACACCTGCTCATCAGAAGAGATCTCGCCGGGCATGGTGGCACATGATGCCTTTAATCTCAGCACTCAGGAGGCAGAGGAGGCGGATCACTGTGAGTTCGAGGCCAGCCTGGTCTACAAAGTGAGTCCAGGACAGTCAAGGCTAATACAGAGAGACCCTGTCTCAAACAAACAAACAAAGAAACAAACAAAAAACAGAAGAGATCTCATAAATGGTTGTGAGCCACCATGTGGTTGCTGGGAATTGAACTCAAGACCCCTGGAAGAGCAGACAGTGCTCTTAACCTCTGAGCCACCTCCCCAGCCCAAGTTTTTATACTTTTTTAAAGGCAGTTTTGTAACAATCCTACTGGCTATTTAACATGAATTTTAATTCTATTGGTTGGTTCTAAAACCATGTCTTGGGGTGGGGGTGAGTGGGGTAAGTTCCTGTTTGTGCAAGCTAAAACTGCCAGTTCTGCAGGGTGGAATTCCTCGGGGCCTGCCCTCTTTGTGACCCCTGCTTCAAAACAGAGTTCGGTTGGATCTCTCAACCCTGCCTTGAAAGAAAAAAGAAAAAAGAAGGAAAAAAAAAAAAAAAGAAAGAAAAGAAAAAAAAAGAAAAGAAAAACCAAAAAACAGCTCCAAGAGAGAAACCCATGCCTCTGTCCTCCTCGGGTGTCTACATTCGTATGCATGCCCCCTTCACACACTTACTGTTGTTATTGGTCCTGGTCCTGGACTCACTTTGTAGACCAGGTTGGCCTCGAACTCACAGAGATCCGCCCCGAGTGCTGGGATTAAAAGTGTGAGCCACCACACCTGGCTCCTTTTGATTTTTTGAGACAAGTGCCCACCCCCCTCCCTGAGACAGAGTTTCTCTGTGTGGCTTTGGCTGTCCTGGATTGGCTCTGTAGACCAGGCTGCTCTCAAATTTATGGAGATCTGCCTGCCTCTGCCTCAGTGCTGGAATTAAAGGTGTGCACCACCACTGCTCAGCTGAGACAGGGTTTTTCTGTGTAGCCCTGGCTGTCCTTGAATTCACCCTATATACTAGACTAGCCTCAAACTCAGAGATTCATCTGCCTATGCCTCCTGAAGGCTGGGATTAAAGGTGTGTGCGACCCCACTGGGCTATACATAATTTTCTAATCTAAAAAACAAGTAATAAGCTTCAATAATGCAGAGGAAAGAGAACATCTGTGCAGAGCAAAGAGCACATCTGGAGGTCAGAGGACGAACATGGAGGTTGGAAGAAAGCTCACGCGTGCACAGAACATACAAACTTTAAAAAAAAAAATTAGCCAGGCTTAGTAGCACACACCTTTAATCCCAGCACTCGGGAGACAGAGGCAGGAGGATCTCTGTGAGTTCAAGGCCAGCCTTGTCTACAAAGCGAGTCCAGGACAGCCAAGGCTAACACACACAGAGAGAGAGACCCTGTCTTGAAAAACAAAAACAAAGCCTCAGGCTTAATTACCAGTACCCCACATATAAATAAACAAACACACAAACACACACACCCTACAGTGGACTCTCCTGATAGTTAAATGATTCTAGGTGCACTTCTCTCAGCAGCTGCTGCAGTAGCAATGGGAAATGGAGTCACGTTGCCATGAACGTTTACGATACAGTAACCTTACCTTCAGCTCCCCTGTCGTTACATAGTCAATGACAGAAATACTGGGACAGCTCCTGCTGCCTGTCAGGTGACTGCACCAGTAGCTAGAATGCCCACGTGTGAGGTATCCTCTCAGTTCCCCACCTGTGAGATGGGTGGGCAGCGGTCCCGGAATCTGCCAGATTTTGTCCTTTGTGATTTTAATGTTGTTTCCACCATGGCAGAAGCAATGCTATCTTTTCAGTAGTATATAGGGTTCCTACATTCTCTTTTTAGCATCTTGGAGGCTGTTCTACTCAGAATGTAAAAGAGGAGTTTATCTGCTGGGCAGGGATGGCACATGCCTTTAATCCCAGCGCTCTGGGAGGCAGAGGCAGGCAGGTCTCTGTGAGTTCAAGGCCAGTCTGGTCTAATAAGCGAGTCTAGGACAGGCAAGGCTACACAGAGAAACCCTGTCTCGAAAAACCAAATAACAAAACAAAACAACAACAACCTTTACAGGCATGGTGGCACATGCTTGTAGTCCCTGCGTGGAGGAGGCAGGCAGAGATCCCTGGGACTCTTGGACGGAGGAATCAAGGTAGAGAGAAGGAGGGAACTGGGAGGAAGAGGAGAGAGAGACAGAGACAGACACACAGAGACCGAGACACATAAGAGGCTACAATGCAATTTAGATACATACTTGATCTTCAAAAGCAAAGATGTAACAATGAAGCTGCCTCAGTGTAGCTGGTAAAATAGTCTTACAGTGTGGCTCCCTCTGGTGGCCAGATGAAGTCAGTACACTGCAACGATTCACAGACTGCCGCTTTAGTGGGTCACAACACTTGGTCTCCTTTGAAGAAGGTCGTTACAAGCCAGAGAATTTTAATTTAGAGATTTTTTTTTTTTAACCAAGCATTCTGTCAGAAACCTTAGAACAATGCTAATATCTTGGTTTAAAACAAAACAAAAAGGACAAATATAGAAGACAAAGTCTAGGTGCATCAAAAATATAGTTAGCAGTTGAGACATATAGCAAAGTGTCAATGTCAACCAGTGGACAGGAAATAGGAACCCAACAGAAATGGTAGCTCTAGGAAGAAAGAAATGCTAATGCCAGTATTTTCAGATACTTGAGAAATAGGTAAAACACTGCACCTAGCTTGTATTTTGTTAAAGAACACTTGTTTAGTCTTTAAGTTGTGAACTTAATGAGTACAAAAGTTTGCTGTTTGAGACAGGGTCTCCCTAAATAGCCCAGGCTGTCGTCAAGTGCACAGTCCTCCTGCCTCAGCCTCCCACGGTTGAGATTACAAGTGTGGCAGGGCGGTGGTGGCACATGCCTTTCATCCCTGCACTCGGGAGGCAGAGGTAGGTGGATTGCTGTGAGTTTGAGGCCAGCCTGTTCTACAAAGCAAGTCCAGGACATCCATGGCTACACTGAGAAACCCTGTCTCGAAAAACCAAAAAAAAAGAAAGAAAGAAAGAAATTATAACTGTGTGCCACCATCACCATGTCTGGGTAGTATAGTAGTTTTTAAATAATTAAATATAAATAATATTAAAATTCTCACTAGGTAACAGAGCAACTTGAGGAAGGAAAGGTTTCTTTCAGCTTGCAGTCTGCCGTGGCTGGGAAGGCAAGATGGGCAGGAGTGTGGGGGTACGTGGTACCTGCCGCCAGGAAGCACAGATAAGTACTGATACTCAGCTCACACCCCTGGCGCAGACGTGCCCGGAGCTCTGCCTCCTCCATCCCATCAAATTGACAGCATCAACCATCACACTAGAGTTCTAGAATGTTAGATACCGGTCACCTAACTCTGGAACCTGATCTCTCTTTCCAACAGAAAAGGCCTTGACCAAACTCTGGTGCGGGATCACAGAAGTCAAGGAGGCGGGAATCAAAGCGGAAGTTTCTCTGCTGGCTGTGGCGGGGTTACGGGGCGTGGCTTGGGCAGTGGCCAATGTGAGACAAGGAAGAGCCGGCCATATAGGTGAGTACTGTCTGTGGCAAGTCAACGAGGGAGGTGAGTGTGCTTTCCTCATAGAGCCTGTAGCCAGCCCTCAAGGAGATGATGCGTGCCACAGTATTCCCGCGGTGTTCCTGTGCAGGCAGGGGTGGTGCACACATGTCTTGGTCCAGCCGTTCAGCTTTCCTGCACATGGCCTCTCTCCTAGCCTCTCTGCTCAGTCCGCAGCAGCACTGGCCCCTCCTAACCCTGTCATGAGCCGGTCCTCCTTCACCATCCTTCCGATTCTCCCTCAGGGCTCTGTTTGCTTTCTCCCTGGCAGCTTTTAATTTTTAATTGAATTTATTGATTTTCATATTGGCCTGTTTGAGCTTCTGTAGAAAAGTACCATAAATTTGATTGTAAGCAATAAAATTTTATTTCTCACCATCTTGGAGCCTGGAAGTCTAAAGTCAGCACGGCGGCCATCTCAGTGTCTGATGAGGCTCCACACAAATTCTGTTTCCTCGGGAGGCAGAAGAGTGAACTCTGGAATTAGCCTTTGATAAACACGTTATCCAAGAGGAAGGCTGGTAGCCGTAGTTCCCTAGGGCAGCTCATAATGGATACACCATGCATGGGAAAGTGGGTGCTGAGAAAATGACTTTTCCTACAGCTGGAGAGATGGATCAGCTGCTGAAAGAGCTTGCTATTCCATCCCTAACACCCGCATGATGGCTCACACTGTCTATAACTCTAGTTCTGAGGATCTGAGGTCACCATGTCCACAGTTGCAGCACATACATACATGTAGGCACACACTTGAAATACAAGTAATATTATATGGAGCAGATTATATTTAGGAATATATATATATATATATATATATATGTATCTACACACATATATATGCATATAACAACAATTAATGAAAAAAGAGGCCATGAGTTTGAAAGAGAACAAGGAGGGTTTACAGGGAGAAAATGTTGTTATACTTACTTTTTTCTTTTTCTTTCTTTCTTTTTTTTTTCAAGACAGGGTTTCTCTGTGTAGCCTTGGCTGTCCTGGACTCTTTGTAGACCAGGCTGGCCTCGAAGTTATACTTACTCTTAAAAAATAAAAGAAAAAAATTAAAAATAGAGAAAAGAAGCTGGGCGGTGGGGGTGCAAGCCTTTGATCCCAGCACTTGGGGGGCAGAGGCAGGTGGATCTCTGTGAGTTCGAGGCCAGCCTGGTCTACAGAGCAAGTTCCAGGATGGCTAGAGCAGTCACACAGAGAAACCCTATCTCGAAAAACCAAAAATAGGGGCCTGCAGAGATGGCTCAGAGGTTAAGAACACTGGCTTCTCTTCTATAAGTCCTGAGTTCAGTTCCCAGCAACCACATGGTGGCTCACAACCATCTATAATGAGATCTGGTGCCCTCTTCTGACACACAGGCATACATGCAGGCAGAGTACTGTACCAATATCTGATTTTTGGCTTAAGGCTTACTCTACAGGATAGAACTCACTTATCAACATTGCCTGGGTGATCAAGAACCTAAGCCTAGATAGCACAGGGCCCTAAGTAAAGCCAAATACCCTAAAAATAAAACAACAACAAAACCCCATAGCAATAAAATGGCTCCTAATGACATTCTGCTATATGAATGAGGAAAAGAAGAAGAGGAGGAGAGGAGGAGGAAGAAGAGGAAGAAGAGGAGGAGGAGATGGCATAGTGGAAGAAAAAGCTTATTGTAGATGTGAGAGAGAGCAGACCCAGAGCTAGAGACATTTGGGAGAGTCCAGAGTGAACATGACTCAGAGCTGGGCCATGTGAGGAGAGTGGGGGAGGGGAGAGCCAGGAAAATAAGACGCCAAAAGGGTAAAGGGTAAGAGGACTGATGTAGCCAAAATGGCTGAGTTACATAGGGAAGAGCAGCTTGGAGAAGGGCAGACAGCCCAGCAGCCCCTGGGCTGGAGAGTTCAGGGTAGGAGGCACAGGTGTGCCAGCTAGGAAGGCCCAGTAACAGGTAGGGACTGAGGGATGCTGGGAGAGCCTGGAGGGCCAGCGTCAGCTTTGATATGCTAATAGGGCACCTTTCGTAGCCAGTGACCTAACAGTAACATGAATGCCTGAAGACTAATCATCACCTCAAAGATTAGGGGAGAAAGACCTGTGAGGGGGATTTGAAGTTAATGAATAAAGGGATAGCCTTTGCGCTGAGAAAACGCCTTTTGGGAAAATGTGTCTGTCCCCTTCTCTAGTAGGACAACACCCAGCACCTCTGTTCTTGTTCCTTAAGTTGGTCTCAGGCACTGCCCGGCAGAGAGAGGATGAACCTGGCGTGCTTGACCCAGGCTTGAGGCAACCATAGTGGTGGACATATGTCCTTGAAACCTTTAGGGGAAATACTTTCAGCAGCTCGTGTGTAAGCATGACAGGACAGACATACATATGATTGAAATTTGTAAGATGTACAGCCCCAATGTGCACAGATAATTTAAAACTTCCTGCCTGGCCTGGTGGCGCACACCTGTAATCTCAGCACTCTGGGAGGCAGAGGTAGGCAGCTCTCTCTCTGAGTTTGACGACAGCCAGGTCTGCAAAGGGAGTCCAGGACAGCCAAGGCTACAGAGAGAAACCCTGTCTTGAAAAACCAAAAATAAAAATACAAACAAACAAACAACTTCCTACTGTGAAACAAAAACAGGAGCCACATTGTTGTTAAGGAACCACATTGTCATACATTGTTACTAAATTTCCATACCTTACAAGAATAAGTTTCCTAAGCCTAATGTATCCTATGAACCAGAATTTTTCATCCTACACTGACTTGTGGCCCCATAATGTCTGCCCAAGCATTTACCTTGCTAAACTCTTGAATCTGAGATAATACGATCACCCTTTTACCTTATGAAAATGTATCTTCCCAGAAACCTTGATAATTCCTCTTCCTTATGACGTATTCTTGTACTTATTAGCCTTGAGCCCTGAGTCCCCGACTCTTCTGTCCAGATGCTAACAGACAATTACCTCAACAGCTATTTTCTATCAAACCCCTAACCATTCCCCATAAAAGCAACCTCAAAAGTCAGCGAAAGGCTGCTCTTTGAATCCTGACTTTGGGAGCTGGCTGGCCAGTCTAAATAAAGCATGTTTAATCTGACAGTCATGGAATTGGATTTTCTCGGGTCTAATACTACCTGTTAGTCAGGGCAAAGCTCTCCTTTATTCCTGCAGAACAGCCCCTCCTCCCACCAAAAACTCAGAGAAAAAGAACCCTTCAAAAGAACCTATTAGTAGGTAGGGCGTGGTGGTGCACACCTTTAATCCCCAGCACTCGGGAGGCAGAGGCAAGTGGATCACTGTGAGTTCGAGGCCACCTTGGTCTACAAAGTGAGTCCAGGACAGCTAAAGCTACACAGAATAACCCTGTCTCGGAAAACAAAAACAAAAACAAAGAGAAGAACCTATTAGTTACTTTTCTAGTACAGTGACAAACACCACAACTGAAGCAACTTACAGAAGGAAGGGTTTGTTTGGGCTTATGGTTGCAGAGGGTTCGGGTCCATCACCATGAAGGTGGGGAAGGGTGGCGGCAGGCAGGCATGGCAGCTGGAGCAGCACAGTGGTGAGAACGCACAGAGAGCAAGAGCCTCAAAGCCTGTCCCTAGTAGAAGTTTTTTTAAAAATTGCATTAATTTATTTTGGTGGGTGAAGTATGGGTGTGGGTGCCTGGTCCACCGTATACATGTAGAGGTCAGAGGTCCACAAGTCAGTTGTTCCTCTACGGCTAGATTTCGCAGGTGTGAACTACCCTGCTTAGCTGTATATGCCTTTCCAGTTTGTTGTTCTTTAATATATGTTAACTAAATACCAACTGTTTCATTGTATTAACTCTAGGGGGAAAAAATCTATCACTTCTGGAGATCATTGGTAAAGCATATGAAGGGTTTCTGGGAGCTGCTGGTCTTCTTCAATATGTGCTGAAGGGTAGAAGAAGCTGGGTTCAGATGGCAGCGACAACAGCAGGGCAGAAGAACTCTCCATCAGCGTATTTGAACTCACCAGTGAGGCAGACGACACAAGCACTCTTAAAATTTTGTTTTCTCAAAGTATATTTCTGTAGCTATTATTATTATTAACGTGTGTATGTATGTGCGTGCATGTATGTGGCAGTGTGAATATAACACATTTGTGGAAGTCAGAGGACAACTTCTGTTGTAATCTGCTTAAAACTGTGGCTCCTCTGTCAACACCTGCTTTCGTCTTTAGCATAACAGAAGCCATTTTGTTTTTAAATCTCCATTTTGATCAAGAGATGAAATCAAGGTTAGGTTCTCAGGCTCTACCTGCCTGGGAGCTTGCATAGCCTTTTACTTACAATGCAATACTTGTTGAACATTCTGCTTGAATTAAGGTATATGTTCTATTTAAACAAAAAACAATGTTGCTGGGCGGTGGTGGCGCATGCCTTTAATCCCAGCACTTGGGAGGCAGAGGCAGGTGGATTACTGTGAGTTCACGGCTAGCCTGATCTACAAAGAGTCCATGACAACCAGGGCTACACAGAGAAACCCTGTCTTGAAAAGCAAACAAACCCCACAATGCCTTGTTCTGTTCCTCCCTTGGAATGGTGGGGAACTGGAAAGGCCCAAGCCTACATCCTAGCCAATCAACCTCAGATGCTTTGTCTATCTTCACAGATACGATGTGCTTGGAACAAAATCGATTCTTCTTGTGTTTAGCTGGTCAAAAGGATGTAATGCTACCCTCCCCTTGATTCCCACCTGGTTACCTGGTTGTCGCCTGGTTACACTTTTTCTAATAAAAAGCCTGCCTTTGAAACAGGCTGCATCACAGTTTGGCTCCTGAGCCACTGTGTCCTTGACCATGGTCAGTCTTGGGGTATGGCGTTCAATAACCCACCCATATCTGACTGAGATTGGTGTCTGGGTAGTTGACGTGACTGTTCTTAAACTACTACACTTCCAGGAGTCAGTTTACTCCTGCTCTGTGTAGATTCCAGGACTGGAAGTTAGGTCATCTGGTGCAGTGGTAGGCCCCTTCACATGCCCAGAGAGCCAGTTTAAGGCCTAAGTTTTGCTTTCTTTACAAGTTACAGTATGAAAGGCAGGTTTCATTTATAATTATAAATATGTTGCAGAACTTGTATCGTTGACTTACTATTTCTGAAAATGATCTACCATAACAAACAATACTGGCTGGGCATGGTAGTGCATGCCTTTAATCCCCGCACTCAGGAGGCAGAGGCAGGGGGATTGCTGTGAATTCGAGGCCAGCCTGGTCTACACAGCGAGTCCAGGACAGCCAAGGCTAAACAGAGAAACCCTGTCTTGAAAAACCAAAAAAAAAAAAAAAACCGACAAAAACAATACTCATGGGGCTGGAGAGAATGGCTCAGTGGTTAAGAGCACTGGCTGTTCTTTTAGAGGACCTAGGCTCAGTTCCCAGCACCCACATGGCAGCTCACAACTGTCTGTAACTCCAGGATCTGACACCCTCGCACAGGCATACATGCAAGCTAAACACCACTGCTCATAAAATAAAAATGAATAAATCATTAAAAAAAAATACTTGCTGGGCATAGTGGTACCACACTTTTAATCCCAGTACTGGTGAGGCAGAGCCAGGCAGATCTCTGTGAGTGGCCCACAAACGGCTGTTGCCCCAGAGGACCCGTCACCTTTTTCGGGCCTTTATGGGCACCAGGTGTGCACATCATATGCACACATGCCTATAGGCAAAGAAGGCCTCTGGTAGGCCTGAGCACGGCAAACATGGCTCTAGCAGGCCTTGCCTTTCCCCCTTTGCCCCTCCTCCTTGCTAAAAACAGGTCTGTTCTCTTGTTTGGCCACTTCTTCCTCCTGAAGCTGACCACCAAGGTCAAACTATCAACGTATTGAAGTCCAGCAACCATAACCCCCCTTTGGGGACCCTGATTAACCTGACCAATCAACATGAAACACCTCATCCTAACGCGGGGTTTCCCCTTTACCTTTGAGAACCGTCATTTGCCTCTGGGCCACATCTGTCTCTTCTCTGTCCAGAGGCCGTCCTTTGTCCCTCTAGGGCAAAGATTCCTCCCCCTGCTTCTCCCCTGTACCTTTCTCCTTCTCCCTTGCTCTCTGTCTCCCGACTTTGTCTCCTATTCCTTTCCATTTGGCCCTCTGGGGCAAATAAATCTCCTTTGCACTGAGAACTTGGTCTTGATGTGTCCTGTGCTGACACTGGTCCTTTCAAGCAAAGCATTCATACACATAAAAGAAATACATTAATTTAAAAGGTAATAAAACAAAATAAATAAATAAGTAAATAAAAATGAGGGAGGTGGTGGTGCACTCTTTTAATGCCAGCACTAGGGAGGCAGAGGTAGGTGAGTCTCTGTGAGTCTGAGACCAGCTTGGTCTACAAAGTGAGTCCAGGACAGCCAAGGCTACTACATGAAGAAACCCTGTCTTGAAAAACCAAGCAAGCAAGCAAACAAACAAAAATCAGAATGATAATATTTTATGTTCCTGCATTAGACGAACTTCCTCTGACTGCTGACGACAGTAACTTGAGTTAGATTCACTTCTGACTTCGGTTTTTCTAATTCATCAGAAAGATGAGGTAGTCACAGGAAGGGCCCTGGCTTTTCACCTGAGAGCCATGAGATGTGACTTGTCACGTAGACAGGCTAATCTGTGTAAGGGATGGGTTCAGAGACTCCATGCACATCTGGAGTATGTGAAGTGTAGAGTAGGGAGTTTCCAAAGAGAGGTTTGTAATGCTGGGACACTCACGTCCACCAAAGCTAACTTTCAAGATGACTGTTGCCTGCAAGACAGCCTCCAGGAAACAAAACATGCACTGCCCTCACTCAGGAAGTAACACCACCGGATTAGTCGTTATACCTTAAAAACAATAAGAGTGCAGTTGGTGGGGCTGGAGAGATGCCTCACAGGTTAAGAGAACTGACTGCTCTTCCAGAGGTCCTGAGTTCAGTTCCCAGCAACCACATGGTGGCTCACAACCATCTATAATATGACCTTCTGGTATGCAGGTGTACATGTAGACAGAACACTATATACATAATAAATAAGTAAATCTTTTTTTTTAAAAAAAAGTGCAGTTGGTGGTATTTTTCACTACACATTTACAAATTGGAAATAACACAGAAATGCCAGGTGAAGTGTGCTTGAGACGGGACCAATTGGTGAGTGGTTCTGGGAATCCAGACATTAGGGAAGATATAGGGGACATGGACACTGTCACAGACAGAGCAGGATACATCTACCTGCCCTCCTGGCTTTGGCATGTGAATGAAGGTGGTCACCACGTGCCTGGGTCTGCCCTGTATCCTCTGGCTGTGTCAACTTTCTGTCCTTTTATGTTGTTTACTTGTTTCTGGTGGCTTTGGGTTTTTTTGTGTGCTTGTAAGTGTTGTTGCAAAAAATAGGAGTTAGGGCCAAGCACGGGGTGTTTGCCTGTACTTCCAGAACTTTGGGAGGCAGAGATTGGTGGATCTTTGTGAGTTCAAGGCCATCCTGGTCTGCAGAGTGAGCCCAGGACAGCCAAGGCTACACAGAGAAACCCTGCCTCGAAAAACCAACAAAACAAAACAAAAACAAAGAAAGTTCCATAGTGTCTGTGAGCTGGAATGGCCCACTTTTGATATGGGAGAGCCAGATGCAGGGCTGTTCAACCCTCAAACTGCCAAGAGAGCCTGTCAAGTGGTTGCAGGCGATCTTGACCATTTTCCTTACATTGGCCTCTGGCTCTCTCTTCTTCTTGAACTCCCTTCTTGGCTGAAATGTTGTGCCCTTAAACAAGGCTCCTGTTTTAGTTACCAAGTCAGAGATTGAGTAAAAACCTAAGTAAAATGCCTGGACTCTCTCTTCTGGTCCCTGTGAGGGAGGAGGAGGGGGAGGAGGGGGAGGAGGGAGAGGATAAAGAAGGGGGAATAGGAGGAGGGGGAAGAGGGGGAGGAAAAATAGGAGGATTGTGCCACTGTTACTGATTGCTGTTGCTGTTTGGTGTTTGCTATTTGGCTGGACTGCTGGTATTCTGACAATGTAGAGTGAAATAACTTCCAAAGAACTTTGTCTAAAAAGGCCTAGATCCCACGCCCCTATTAACCTTTGTTCTCTCTTACCTCTGGTTGGTAGGTTGGAAGGGAGGTGGAAGTATTTATGAACCCTAAATAAAGTAGTTTTTTGTTGTTGTTGTTGTTGTTGTTTTGTTTTTTTTTTAATCTAAACCACTGGGCGTGGTGGTGCATGCCTTTAATCCCAGCACTCGGGAGGCAGAGGCAGGCAGTGAAGCAACGCCAACTACCAACCACTGTGTTTGTCCTGAGTTGTTTTTCCAGTACGTTGTAATTTAGATGTGTGCACACACTTCAAATTCCACCACTCTGGATGGAGTTGCAGGAGGATCAGTAGTTCAAGATCATCAGTGGCTAGGGAACAAATTTGAAGCCAGCTTGGAATACAGGAAAACAAAATGGAAAAAAGTGAAAAGGAAATACAAGAAAGAAAACAGTCTTTAATCCCAGCACTTGGGAGGTAGAGGTAGGCGGATAAGTGTGAGTTTGAGGCCAGCCTGGTCTACAAAGTGAGTCCAGGACAGCTAAAGCTACACAGAAAGACTTTGTCCCCCCAAAAAAAAGAAAAGAAAAGAAAAGAAAAAAACAAACCCTGCCTTTTGATACAGATTTCTAAGTAGCCCAGTAGCCCACTTTGTAATTTTTCTGGACAAGATGTACTGCCAGGACAGCCTAGCACATCTCCTCCCATCAGTTAAGAAAACTGTTCTGAATGTCACTTGAGCAGCTCAGGAAGCTTGAAACAAGACATTTTTTATCAAACTACTGAATTCAAGGCTGAGAGCTGTCAGCTTAATTGACTGTGCTACATCTTTGTGGCCTGTTGCTGGGGTCCTAAAACATGACATGGCTTTAAGGTTATCTATGCTGGCACGAGTCTCTCCTACCTGCTAGGAAAGAGCTATCTCACATGTGTTGTAAAAGCCAACATGGGCCCATGTGGGGAAGAGTGATTTTTTAAAAATTTTCTGATGTGTTATTATTACTTGGAAGGACCCAATAGTAAGATGTGAATCTTCACTGTAATTTCTGGAACATATTCACCCAGACTTCCTTGAATTTATGTCTTAGAAGAAGTTGGGAGGGAAGTTTGACACAAACCTTCATTAAGGAAGCTGACAAGAGCATGTGTAAAAGTAATTTTTATTCTCCTGGCTCAATTGTCTTGGAGGCTAACTGCCTTCTTCTGCTAACCTAGGCCTAGAATCTTTTCAGCCTCTGAGCCTTACTGCTTAATAAGCTTACCCTTTCTTGTTCTGAGCTCTGGGCTGCTGGTTCAACTCAGCTGTTCTGGCTCAAACTCTTCTACCAGCTGACATTTAATCTGGCTTCTCTCTTGGCCCAGAATTGCTCTGCTTGGCTTTAAACTAACTCAGCAATCTGCTCTCATCTTCTGTCTTCTTCTCATTTTCTGGATTGTTCAGTCTTCACCTGAGTTCTGTCTTTGCAACTCATCTCTCTATTACTGTCCCTCACTCAGTAAAACTGCCTCTTAAATAGCTTCCCTTTCAGGAGGAAGCAAGAAGCTTATTGCCTTGTGTTAAGTACACTTTCTGTTTCCAGCTAGATGATGTATGTTCTAGAAAGTGAAATGTTATGTTTGTCTTTTGAAAGGTGAAATACAAGCAAATTTCATAACTTATCCACAAAAACTAAGGACCATCCCAAAGCACAAGGTGTCACTTTAGTGACTGTTCTTGTTGATGTGAGCAAGTATTTGAGAAGAAACAATTTAACTCTATTTATTTGTTTATGTATGTATTTTTTTATTCAGAGTTAGTTGCAGGATATTTGATCCTATTGTGAGCCCTAAGATTGTGAACTGTAAAAAGCTGTCTTTTGTTGGTGAGGTTCAGCCCTAACACACACTTTCAATCCAAAAACTTTCTCTTATTTTAAATAGGTGATTGTGGTGTGCCTTAGCCCTGGCACACACCTTTAATCTAAGAGCTTTCTGTACATAGAATTTAATAAAGTTAACTCTAGGTCAAGAAGCGGAGCAAGAAACCAGCTGACAGGGATTAAGTAGAAAAGAGAGGCTTTGAGTTGAAGGGTGTTTAAGCCAGAGTGGAGAAGAAGGAGTTTTGAGCGCTTGAGCTCTTTGGTTTTTCCTCCTGGGCTGTCAGATGAACCAGCAAGCTTTGGGCTTTTGGTTTTTCCTCTGAGGTGTGAGCTGAGGAGGAAGGCCAGCTGGGTATGTTCTCTGCCTCTCTGAGCTAGCAGGTTTCACCCCAGCATCTGGCTCCTGAGTCTTTATTGATAATATAGAACGATTTGGGTTTTACTTTCCTTAAAACAACAAGAGACAGTGAGAGAGAGAGAGTGTACTTGACCACCACAGCCTATGTGGCATGTGTGTGGAGGTAGAAGAAGTTTAGAGAGTTGATTTCCTCCTCCTCCCTTATATCACAGGGATTGGATTCAGGTCCTCAGGCTTAGCAGCAAGTGCTCTTACCCTTTGAACCACCTTGAGCAAAGATTTACTTAGGCACTGGGGCAGTAGCTGAGAGCTCATTTCTTGAGACACATCCATGAGGCACAGAGGGAAACCTGGAATGCTAGGGCTTTTGAAAGCTCCCTTGAAGCCTGCCTCCTCCAGCACGCTCCCTCCAACAAGTCTGTACTCCTAAGCCTTCTCAGCTTCATCAACTGTGAACCATGTATTTAAATATAATAGATGAGCCTGTGGGGCCCACCACAGGACCTGCTCTCCGCCTCCTCTTTTCCTTTAGTTGTTTTTTGTTTTGTTTTTAAAAAAATATTTATTTATTATGTATATAGTGCTCTGTCTGCATGTGCACCTACAGGACAGAAGAGGGCATTATATCATATTACAGATGGTTGTGAGCCACCATGTGGTTGCTGGGAATTGAACTCAGGACCTCTGGAACAGCAGTCGTCAGTGCTCTTAAGCTCTGAGCCATCTCTCCAATCTTTTTTTTTTTTTTTTAAGGTAGGGTTTCTTTGTGTAGCCCTGGGTGTCCTGGCAACTTTGTAGACAAGGCTGGCCCAGAACTCAGCTTGCCTCTGCCTCCCGAGAGCTGGGAGTAAAGGTGTGTACTGCCACTGCCCAGCTGACAGGTTCATACTGTGGAGCTCTAGGCCCGCAGAGATGAGACCACGTGATCTTTGCTCCTTGTGTAGTAAGTTGACTATCTCAGGTATTTTATCTTATTTTTGTCTCAGAAATGAAAGTTACAGAACTACAAGTAAATTTTATTCCCCTCAAACTCTGTGTGTGTGTGTGTGTGTGTGTGTGTGTGTGTGTGTGTGTATGTGTGTGTGTGTGTTGTAGGAATATGTGTTACTGGGGACTGAACTCAGGCTCTTGTGCGTCTTAGGAAAGGGCTCTACCACTGCGCTGTATCTGAGCAAGCTCAAGCACATGTGTGTGTAAAGACTAGAAATCACCCTCAGGTGCTACTCCTCAGGAAGTGTCTGTCCACCTCGCTTGTTGAGACAGGCTCTCTCCTTAGGACCTGGAGTTTTCCCAACTAGGACAGGTTGGTGATCCAGCGAGCTCTGTGAATCCTTTGCTTCTGTCTCGCTAGCACTGGAATTATAAAACCATACCGCATGGCTGGCTTTTCCTGTGAGTGCTGGGATTGAATTTAGGTCCTACACTTACAAGGCGAGTACTTTACCAACTGAGTAGTCTCCTCTGATCTGAACACAGATTTTGAAAGCCATATTGAAGAGCTCTTGATTAAGGCAAAAAGCATGGTATAAGCAAAGAAATGGGCATATAAAACACCTCTGCATCAAGCATTCAACCTACTGAGAATGGCTGAAGTACTTAGGTGGTGTGCTGTGCATAGTGAGATGTGGGCCAGGAAGAAGTGGATCTGTTTTCTTAGAAGTCTAAGGCTGGAGAGATGGCTCAGAAGTTAGCAGCACTGGCTGCTCTTCCAAGGGTCCTGAGTTCAATTCCCAGCAAGCACATGGTGGCCCATAACCATCTATATCTTCTTTCTAAAGGCCTCTTCTGGCATTCAGGTATACATACAGGTAGAGCACTCATATACATTAAAAAAAAAAAAGAAGTCTAATTATGTTCTTAATGTCACTGAGTGTGATGAATTCAACCGCCCCCACTGAATTCAAATCATGTGCATTCTCCAACTCAGGTTTTTTTTTTTTTTTTTTTTTTTAAGATAAAAGCTGATGAAATAGCTCCTCAGGTGAAGGTGCTTGTCCCTGAGCCTAATGATCTGTTTGATCCCTGAGAGCTACACGGTGGAAAGAGAGAATCAACTCTCGCAAGTTGTTCTCTGACCTCCATAAGTATACTTAAACATAATACAAATTTAAAAAGGAAGCCGGGTGATGGTGGCGCACACCTTTAATCCCAGCACAGAGGGAGGCAGAGGCAGGCAGATCGCTGTGAGTTCGAGGTCAGCCTGGTCTACAAAGTGAGTCCAGGACAGCCAAGACTACACAGAGAAACCCTGTCTTGAAAAACCAAAAAAAAAAAAAAAAAAGGTAAGACCCAGTCAAAGATGTATGGGTGGGAAGTAAAGACATGAATACCTCTCCAAAGTAATAAATAAGTCATCAGAGAATTGCAAATATAGACAGTAAGGTAACACTACACAAATATTAGAATAGACAAAATATGAGACACTAACAACATGTTTATTAGGAACTCTTTTTTTTTTTTTTTTTCCGAGACAGGGTCTCTCTGTGTAGCCTTGGCTGTCCTGGACTCACTTTGTAGACCAGGCTGGCCTCGAACTCACATCGATCCACCAGCCACTGCCTCCCGAGTGCTGGGATCAAAGGTGTGCGCCACCACACCCGGCAAGACAGGAACTCTTAATGCTGGTTAAAATGTAAAATGAGATTAATATTTAGAAGACAGTTTGGTAATTTCTTATAAATATGGTCCTTTTTATCATATAGTGGGGTGGTTGTCCTAAGTATTTACCTTAATTAGATGAAAATTTATATCCATATAAAAATCTCCGCTCAAGTGCTTATGGTAAAGATAGATAAAGTAAAAACAAAAACAAAAACTGACCAAACAGACCAACTAACAAAAGAAAAAGAAGAAAAAAAAAAAAAAAACCCAAACCCAACTGTCGTATGTCCACACAATGGAATACAATGAAGCAATAAAAACAGAACTGACATACAAGTACTCTGGAAATAGAGGCAGGAGATCACTTTGAGTTTGAGACTATTGTAGTCTACTTACCGAGTTCTATGACAGCCAGAATAACATGGTGACACCCTGTCTCAGAAAACCTCAAATCTAAACCCAATCAAAACAAGCCAAATTCAAACCAAAGACACAGAAGTACAAAAACATACTCTACAAAACTATCAAACTATAAGAAGACTTGGACCATGTTGCTTAGTAAATGAGGCAATCTTCAATGGCTACTTGCTGGAGGAATCTACCTACATAGCATGATGGAAAAGGCACACTGGAGAAACACTAAAAACCTAAGACCTGAGCTGGGCATGTGAGTGCACATCTTTCTTTAATCCCAGCATTTGGGAGACAGAGCAAGTGTATCTCTTGTGATTTTGAGGCCAGCTTGGTCTACATATCAAGTTTTGGCTCAGCCAGAATCACAGGGTCTTCAAACACACTCATTCTCTCTCTCTCTCTCTCTCTCTCTGAGTTGAATAAAAGGCTTTCAAATTATTTTTTGAGAAATTGTATCAGTGGATACATAGTAATGTATTTAAACACTACTTAATTAGAATGTATCAATATTGGCTGATCAGTTGTAATACACATGCAGTGTTACTGAAAGTAATTAATAGAAGGAGACTCTGAGTGGGGAAAAATATGGGACTGTCTTTGCAATTTTCTGTAAAACTGCTCAAAAAAAAAAAAAAAAAAAAAAAAAAAAAAAAGGCACATCCCTGCAATCCCAGCATTGGGAGGTGGAGATAGGCAAGTTGCAATTTTTGCATCAGCTTGGGCAACTTAGTTTTTAAAAATTGTGGGTTAGGGATTTAGCTCCTTGTAGAGTACTTGCTTAATCTTCTCAAGGTCCCAGATTTGATTTCCAGAGCTGGAGAAAAACAAAAGTATGTGTGGACACTTTTGAATTTGTAGGTATTTCTTTGGGCATATATGCAGGCTTTTTTTTTTTTTCTCCCCCTGGTGAAGGAGAAGTATTTACTTACTATTCCATTCCCACACACTCTTGTAAGGTAGAAGATAGACAAGAGCAACCGAGGTAGAAGGGACTTCCACAGAGAGCTTGAGTCCTTTCTTTTTCTTTCTCTCTCTTTCTCTCTTTCTTTCTCTCTCTCTTTCTTTCTTTCTTTCTTTCTTTCTTTCTTTCTTTCTTTCTTTCTTTCTTTCTTTCTTTCTTCTTTCTTTCTCTTCCCTCTTTTTTTCTTCCTTTCTTTCTTTTTTCTCTTTCTTCTTTTCTTTCTTTCTTTCTTTCTTTCTTTCTTTCTTTCTTTTCTTTCTTCTTTCTTCTTTCTTTCTTTTTTTTTTTTTTTTTTTTTCTTTTTTTCTTTTCTTTTTTTTTTTTGTTTTTTTTTTTTTTTCTTTTTTTTTTTCTTCTTTTTTTTCTTTCTATTTCTTTTTCTTCTTCCTTTCTTTTTTTTCTTTTTTTCCTCCTTTCTTTCTTTTTCTTTCTTTCTTTTTTCTTTCTTTCTTTCTTTCTTTCTTTCTTTCTTTCTTTCTTTCTTTCTCCAGACATCATGGTTTCTCTATGGAGCCTTGGCTGTCCTGGACTCCCTTGTAGACCAGCCTGGCCTCGAACTCACATCATCCGGTTGCCTCAGCCTCCCAAGTGCTGGGATTAAAGGCATGCGCCACCACCACCCGGCTGAGTTCTGTTTCTTGTGTAGGCAGCCTGCCAGTCAAAAACCTTGGCCCCAGCCTTCAACGTGAAACCTCAATTTTTAAAAAGAAGAAAATGTCCTAAGAGAAGATCATGAGATCAAATAGAAGACTTTGAACAATCTCTAGTTGAAAGCAGTTCTGGCAAACATACAGGACAAAGAAGACAGTTCAAGCCCCTCATCAAGGATGGCAAAGAGATGGTAACATAAAGCGGTGCCGGGAGATACCCAGGACACTGAGCTGATCCACCCCATCTCTCTCTGCCCCGCCCCCCCTCTGGCTCCTGTTTCTATGTATCTGCCTCTGCTTGCTTGTTACAACATGATGAACGGTTCTTGAGCGTACCGGAAAGGAGCGAGACTCCTTAACACTCTCGCTAGGCCTATGGGTAGATTGTCTAACATTTGACAGAGAAACTATTCACAAAATTAAAACAAACAAGCATACTTTATTTTGAGGTAGGGTCTCAACGAGTAGTCCAGGCTGGCCACAAGCTCAAAAATCTTTTGTTCTTGGAGTGCTGGAATTGGCAGACCTCATGTAAGCCAGAGATGGACTTTTCACTCTACCTCTTTCTTATATTATTCATAACGTTTCATTTATATACTTTTTGAACTTTATTATAATTAATCCTCACAATCAGCCCATGAATAACGGATTTTTTTTTTACATTTTATAAATGAAAAAATGTTCCCTTCGTTTGCTAAGGTTTTTTCCCCCTCTCTCTCTCGTTTTTTTGAGACAGCGTCTCATGTAGCCCAAGCTGGCATCCAGCTCACAATACAGTCGTGGCTTAAATCCTTCCACCTCCAGAAAGCTGGATAGCAGATGTGCACTCTTTTCTTCTTTTTAAAAACACTTCTTTTCAAATTCACTCATTGCACATAGTTTTGCCTGGAAAAGCTGCCTCGTGGGAGGCGTATGGTGCTGCGTGTCTAGATTTGGCACAATTTCCTATCCTACACCCCTTCAGGCCTCATAACCCCTTGCCGCGTCGTGGCGCCGCTGCGCGGAAGACTGATGGGATTTGGGCCTCTGCAGACGCCGTAGTCCCCTTCCTTCTCTTCTCGGCCCCTTTGGGTTTTCAGAGGGCGCCCTCCGCCTGGCCGGAGAAGGCGGGGCTTGAGACTTAAGGCAGAAAGATGCGACGGGATAGGCCGAGGCTGGCGGAGACGGCATCCTGTTTGCCGGAAGTGCTGCAGCTTTTCCCTAGCCGGAGCCTCAGCCCGGGAGGTTGGAGAACTGCCCCGGAAGTCATCTCCCGGTCCCCCGCCCGCGGCAAACATGGCGGTGGACTCGTCCATGGAGCTGTTATTTTTAGACACTTTTAAACATCCGAGCGCTGAGGTAAGGCTTCGCGACCCGTTTTCGACGCGGCCCCTCAGCTCGGGTACGCCTGCTGTGGAGTCGGGGGTCCTCCGGGCCGTGTCCTTCCTCCGTCGCGCTGGGTGGGTGGGTGGGTGGGGGGGGTCCTCTGGTCCACACCCCTTCCCCCCAGCTCGGTGCGAGCCCCGTGGCCCTGGGCGGCGGCCCTGCCTTTCCCGGCTTTGATTTGCGGTCGGCGTCTGGGGACAAGTCAGCTGCGCTGCTGGCAGTGCTTATTTTGTCCTGTCAGTGTTGAGTGTTGAGGGGGCGGGGGTCCCGGATCTCAGGTTTGCTTCTGCTGGGGGTGGGGGGTGGGGGTGGGGATGCAGGCGCGAGCTTGGGCATCTAGTCTTTGACAGCAGTGCCGGGTTCTAGTGTCTTCAGGATACCGAGTAACCACGACAACAAGTACCTCTCTTCGGTGTCGCCTCTCATGGCAATCTTTTTGCTCAGTTTGGCTTAACACTTTAGTACCTTGGAAGGAATTCACCTCTACGAGGCTCTCTCCCTTGCATGGAGACTACGTGGCGAATCGTGCAGCATTGAAGGAGTTGTAATAAAGTCTGTCTTAAGAAGGCAAATCTGGGGTTTTCAGGGGGCGAAGGTGAGGTGTTGAGTAGTTTTGTGTACAGAATTACTTGGGCGTTCCCTGAATGGCCTACGGATACTTAAAATTGAATATACTGGATGTAGCTAATTAACGAGGTTCCCAAAAGCCAGCCAAAAAATGAACTTTAACGGAGTCCACAGGGAAATTCAG
Source organism: Acomys russatus (assembly GCF_903995435.1). Classification (NCBI taxonomy): domain Eukaryota; kingdom Metazoa; phylum Chordata; class Mammalia; order Rodentia; family Muridae; genus Acomys; species Acomys russatus. The sequence continues at coordinate 35,774,486 of NC_067138.1, forward strand.
GTGGGAGGACGAGAGAGCAGATGAGCAAGCCTCATATTTCTTTGTCTCACTGGAAACTCAATAGTTTAGAAAACCATTCTGTGGGGATTGTTCTCTTTTGTTTGTATGATGAGTGTTCTTGTATAGTGCGCCATGAGAATAGGGTCGAGTGTCTTGTAGTCTTTCTCAGTTGTATGTCTTGTGTTTAGTACAGCGTCTAGGAAAATATAGACGTTTGACTGAAAAAAAGTTTAGAATGTTTTCCTATGAAATAATGGGTAGTGATAAGTTTAATTAATTAAAAAAATTTTTTTTTTTGGTTTTTTGAGACAAGAGTTTCTCTGTGTAGCCTTGGCTGTCCTGAACTCACTTTGTAGACCAGACTGGCCTCGAACTCACAGCTATCCACCTGCCTCTGCCTCCCAAGTGTTGGGATTAAAGGCGTGCGCCACCACAGCCGGCAGATAAGCTTAATTTATTAAGTGGTGTATAGGCCTGTAAAAGTCAAGAGTTGGTGCTTTGGGTTTTTGTGTTTTACTGATAGTGAATTTATGTCCTATAAAATAATTTTTTTAAAAATTTATTTTCAGGTGGGCCACACAGCACTGTTTAGTGTCTATTGGCCTATAATTCAAGCTAGCCTTGAGAAAATTCAAAATAGCAGGTGTAGTTGTTACCAGAATAAACTTTGTTTTTTTTGAGAGGGCTTCTCTGTGTAGCCGTGGCTGTCCTGGACTCGCTTTGTAGACCAGGCTGGCCTCGAACTCACTGAAATCCAACTGCCTCTGCCTCCCTGAGTGCTCGGATCACAGGTGAACACCACCACACCTGCCAGGGGAAACTTATTTATAGAAGTAGAGAACAATAAAGTTAGAAGAAAGAACCAGGAATAGTGTTAATGGTTTTTTGTTTTTGTTTTTTCGAGCCAGGGTTTCTCTGTGTAGCCTTGCCTGTCCTGGATTTGCTTTGTAGACCAGGCTGGCCTCGAACTCCCAGTGATCTGCCTGCCTCTGCAGATCTTTGTGAGTTTGAGAACAAGTTGCAGGACAGCCAAGGTGACACAGTAAGTCGCTGTCTTCCTATGTATGGAGTGCTAATCTAACAGCAAAATTATCATTCCTCCAGTCTCTGTTTCCTATTGTGCATTCTTAGACAAACATTAAGGATCATAGGAAAACAGGGAAGGTTAAAAATACTTTCTGGGAGTGATTGAAGAAGGATAGAAGAATCACATTTGAGTTTATCTTGAAGGAGCAGGGTTTTGTAAGAAGTACAGAAATATTTGGGTTAGAGTTAGAATTAAAGGCATGTGCCGCCATGCTCCAGCACAGAGCACACCTTTAATCCCAGCTGTTGGGAGGCAGAAGCAGGAGGATCTCTGTGGGTTCTAGGCCAACCTGATCTACAGAGCAGGTTCCAGGGCAGCAATGGCTACACAGAGAAATCCTGTCTTGTACAAACAAATAAACCTGAAACAACTCAGTTTGAGGCTGCATTGGCTCTGTAAAACTGTTTCAGAAGGCCTGTAAAACAAAAGGCCCTGAGAACAGACAAAGTTCTTAATCAGTGTCTGATTTAGGAAACTGTAGTAGATACTTATTCAGCTCTCTTTGTGAACATAAAGCGTGCAAAATTTTAGAGCAAGGTCACTCTTGTGACTATCAAGGAAGGTTTCATCAAGGCAGTTGGCATATTAAGTAATGTCTCATTGCTGTGGGAAAGGAAGGCTAGTGTAGGCAGTGTTCTGTTAGGTTATGCCCGAAGGAGCTGTGTGAATTGGCACCTGAGAGGCAGTTTTAAAGCCATGTCACGGTTCGAGGCCAGGCCAGGCCAGGTTATACAGAGAAACCCTGTCTTAAAAAACCAAACCAAACCAAACCAAAAACCCAAAACAATCAAACGAACAAACATATCACGGAGCGTCTTAAATAGTAGAGTAGTTGGTTATCTTTGTTGGAAGCCTATGGCTTTTGTGCCGGGAAATGGTATGACATGACTAGTAAACGCTGTTAGGGCGATTGCTTGGTCAGTCATAGAGCAGTTCAGTGAAAACAGGTAGCAAAACGAGGAAGTGCAAGTAAGACGCAGCGAAAGCTCGTTAGCAGATGGATTTAACACTTGCCGTGCTTATTGAGTACTTCGTGCCGGGAGCAGTGCTTTGGCTATTTCAGTGAGTTTGCTCTGCTCTGCTATTAGTTTTGAAAGTTGTCTTCATTTATGGATAAGAAAACTTGGTAAAGGGTCAGGTTGCTTCCTTGCTCTGACACGGCATCATGGGGGTAAAATGATGTTCCGGGGCCTGCCTGCGTTCCTGACACCCAGCGGAAGAACTGTGAGCTCAGGGCCACCCGGGCCACATAGGATAGACACAAGGCCACCCGGGCCACATAGGAGAGGCACAAGGCCACCCGGGCCACATAGGAGAGACACAAGGCCACCCGGGCCACATAGGAGAGACACAAGGCACTTGCTGCCAAGCCTGAGGACTTAGGTTCAATTTCTGGGTCCCACTTGGGTAAAAGAGAAGGATTTCCCTGTGAAAGTTTAATCAAAGGTTAATTTCCCTCTCGGATTACCAATTTCTTTAAAAGCGAAGCAACGGTCTTGTTTCATTTTTATTCGTATTGCCCCATCTCTGTAATGTGCCTTGCATGTATTGCTTCTACTCAGTCCCAACTGCAGGATGGGATCGCACCACTTTAGAGCCAGAAAAAAATGTATGTTTGTGTATTTTCTTACTGACTTGGCTTCATTCTTATTCTTTTATTTAGTGTGTGTGTGTGTGGGGGGGGGCTGTGTGCCACAGTGCTTATGTGGACAGCTTAAGAGGCAGCAGGAGATGAGCAAGCTGAGGGGGAGAGAGAAAGGGAAGGCAGTGAGAGTGGCAAGCTGACAGCTCGAAGTCTCCAGACAGTGACTTCCTGTGGGAAAACATGGTCTTGAAATCTGACCAGTCTGTTTGTATTCATATTATTTTATGATCATAAACTTTCCCAGAGTTCTCACTCTCAACCTGACTTAGATCTTACTTTGTTTTCCGAGACTGAGTCTTATATAGCCCAGGCTAGTGGCGGATAACTGTTCAACTCCTGATCTTTCTTGCTGGTTTATATGGAATTGAGGGTAGGACTTCATGCATGTTAGAAAAGCACTCCTTTCAATTGCTTTACCTTTAACTCCTTTAAAACAAGTTAGCTTTAGGCACCTATAAAAAGTGTTTTTCATGAAATGACTATGCCAGATACTGAGTTTAGAGTAACTCCTGTGACATACCCTCTCACGGGCTAGGGAAAGAGAATGGGTACACAGAGGAGAGGGCTTATCTGGACTTGGTTCGGCTTTTGAGAGAAAGTTGACATTTAAGAGAGCTGGGGCAGAAGGGCATGAGGGAGTCTGGTCAGAGCACAACTGAACAGCATAACGGAGGTCTTGAACTTGAAAAGCAGTGTGGTGTGTCAGGGGCATTCACATATACAGTATTTTGGGTTAGAACAGGTTTATAAGACCTAGAAATTTGGCTTGGCTGGAGGAAGGAGCAGGGCGTGATACATGTTTATATGCTAGAAAGACTACATTACTTTTTCAGTAGGAGAATAGGATGGAGCAGAATAAAAAGCACCGAGCCAGGAAGGGGGTCTTGCTGTAATGCGATCAGAGTAGAACAGTGCACAGAACTGAAGGAACAGCAGCAGTGAAGGGCGCGCCAAGACGCAGGACCTGTTTCAGACGTTCAGCCCTATGACATGGGGATTAAATAGCTGGACGGTTAGGTGAGAGGACGAAGAGCCAAATATGACAGTGTATTAGAGGCATGATGTGGCTGGTGACAGCACTGTGGATGAAGGACAAAGTTCATTGTGCAAACTTGCCAGGTTTGAAGTATCTGAAGACATTTAAATAGAGATGTCCCCTGGGGCTTAGTAGAAGGAGCCTAGGTGGAGATACAGATTAGGAGTTGTCCCCTGGCTGTGGGTGAAGATCTGTTTTTATTATCCTGTTGGTTGTGCTCTGCTCAGCCCAGCCCTGCTTTCTTCTCTCTGTTTGCCCTCTAGTCCTTATGAACTATGTTCCTAGTCTTTTGAAACTTGACGCTGTCTGCTTTATTGATGCATTCTCTTCTCTTTTCCCTAGCAGCTCTTCTCCATTCCCTGGCCCCGCAATCCCCTCCTCTCTGGTTGGCCTTGAATTTATAGAAATATGTAATATATGTGTAGTAGAAGTGCAAACAGCTAATACAGAAGATGCCCTGTTTATAGGCAGTGTGTTTAGGGCTGGAGGTGTGGCTTGTTTGGTAGAATGCTTGCCTAGCATGCATGAAGCCCTGGGTTCTATTACCACATAAAACTGGACCTGGTGGATCATGCTTATAATTCCAGCACTTAGGAGGTAGAGGCAGGAAGGCCAAAAGTTCAAAGCTATCAGTGGTGGCACACGCCTTTAATCCCAGCTCTCGGGAGGCAGAGGCAGGTGGACCACTGTGAGTTCGAGGCCAGCTTGGTCTACAAAGTGAGTCCAGGACAGCCAAGGCTACACAGAGAAACCCTGTTTTGAAAAACAAACAAAAAACAAACAAAAAAAGGAAAAAAAGTTCAAAGTTATCCTGATTTAGACATCTCTGCTGTAGCTCAAGTGTGCAGAATAGCTGTAAAAAATGTTTTTGTTTTTATGGTCTTGCATGGGATAGGATTTTCTCTTTAATACTCTTCAAAAGAATTTAAAATCACCTAGGAATAGTATGGCAGCTTTCTAGTGCTTGGGTCCAGGTTCTGTCCGTATTGTTCCTCTGCTGTCCTTAGAGTAGTGCCTGTGCTGTTGATGGTAGCTCATCACAACACTTGTGTTCTAGAACACAGCAGAATGTTGGAGAAAAGGTGGGAAGAATGTCAGAGTCTGAACCTTCGGTTAGGTTAAGGGTGTGGTCCACACTTCCATTTCATTTATCAGTGGATGTCTGTTTTATATATCCGTGTATATGAAGCATCTATAAACATTTTTTGAGTATCTATAGTCACGAATAGAAAAAGTTTGAGAAGCTTGGTCTAAGCAAAACATCAGTAGAGAGGTAAATGTACTGCAAAGCATTTTATATAATACCAATTGAGAGACTTAATTAGGTACATTATCATCCAGATAAACCATCAGCTATTGAAAAAATGCTTATTATTTATGTGTATTTGTGTATCTCTCTGTGTGCCACGTATACTGGGTGCCCTTGGAGGTCAGAAGAGGACATTGGGGCCCCTGGACTTGTGAACTAGTCGATGCTGGGAACTGAATCCTGGTCCTTTTGGAAAAGCAGCAAGCATTCTCAGCTGCTGAGTTCTCCAGCTCCATCGTCAGCTGCTTTAAACAGTGATTTTATACAGCATTGTAATTAACATACATAATGATATGTTTATTGCTGATGGTGAGGATTTAACCCAGGGTCTTGAACATGTGAGCCATGTGCTTTTTTTGGGCGGTGGGGGTGTGAGAAAGCATTTCTCTGTGTGTTGTTCTGTCTGACCCAGAGCTCACACTGTAGACCAGGCTGGCTGGCTTTGAGATCCACCTGCCTCTGCCTCCGCCTCCCAAATGCTGGGGTTAAAGGCGTGCGCTTTTTAAATTTTTTTTTATTTTTTATTTTTTATTTTTTTGGTTTTTCGAGACAGGGTTTCTCTGTGTAGCTTTCGCCATCCTGGACTCACTTTGTAGACCAGGCTGGCCTCGAACTCACAGCGATCCGCCCGCCTCTGCCTCGTGAGTGCTGGGATTAAAGGCGTGCGCCACCACGCCTGGCTCACTTTTTTTGTTTTAAAGATTGATTTATTATGTATACAGTGCTCTGCCTGCATGTACACATGCAGGGCAAAAGAGGGCACCAGATCTCGTTATAGATGGTTGTGAACCACCATGTGGTTGCTGGGAATTGAACTCAGGACCTCTAGAACAGCAGTCACTGCTCTTAACCTCTGAGCCACCTCTCCAGCCCAAGGTGTGCGCTTTTACCAATGGGTTACATCCACATTTCTGGATTTTAAGATTGTTGGTGTCATTTTAAGTTGGAAAAAAAGTTAAAAGTGTATTTTGAATTGAAAAAGAAATGTTTTACTAACAGTATGTTTTATCATTTTTATAGCAAAGTTCTCATATAGATGTGGTTCGTTTTCCATGTGTGGTTTATATCAATGAAGTCCGAGTTATACCCCCAGGAGTACGAGCCCATAGCGGCTTACCTGACAACAGAGCATATGGGTAAGTCAATTCTTTTGTGGATATTTTTTTTCCTTTAACTTAAATATGCTCCCCCCCCCCCCAGTGTGTGTGTGTGTGTGTATGTGTGTGTGTGTGTTTTGTAAGACACTGGGGAGCCCTGCATGGGTTTAACATACTATGTAGACCAGGCTGGTCTTGAACTCACAGAGATCTGCCTGTCTCTGTCTCCAGAATGCTGTTATTAACTGTGTGTGCCTCCATGCTTTCCGTATTTATTCTTATTTTTAGTATTTTTGGTAGTGCTAAGGATCAGGCCCAGGGTTCATTATATGCTAGAGAAACATTCTATTATTGACTATTTCCAGCCCAGGTGAAGTGATTCTGATGTGACTTGTCGTTTTTTTTTTGTTGTTGTTGTTTGTTTGTTTGTTTTTTCTGAGACAGGGTCTCTCTGTGTAGCCTTGGCTGCCCTGGACTCACTCTGTAGACCAGGCTGGCCTTGAACTCACATGAGTGCTGGGATTACAGTTGTGCACCACCACACCTGGCTGACATTTCCTTTTAAAATAAAAAAGTTGGTTTTATATCTGTCTCTGTGTGTGTGTGTGTGTGTGTGTGTGTGTGTGTGTGTTTTGTATGTATGTATATATGTAGACCATGTGCATGCTTGCTGCCTGTAGAAGTCAAAAGAGCTGTCACATCCCCTGAAAGTGGACTTAATGGCTGATTGTGAGCTACTGTGTAGGTGTTAGGAATCAAACCTGAGTCCTCTGCAAGAGCAGCAAGCGCTCATAATTGCTGAGCCACCTCTCCAGCCCCTAATTTTAATATTTTACAATGTGTAGTTTTGTTTGTTTTGGGGGGAAATAGGGGTTGACTCAGAACCAATGATGTACTCTCCAGAGCCATTTCCTCACTTGTTCATTTTTATTATTTTTAAAGAATGTATTATTATTATGTATACAGTGCTTTGCCTGCAGATACAGCTGCAGGCCAGAAGAGGGCATCAGATCACATTAGAGATGGTTGTGAGCTGCCATGTGGTTGCTGGGAATTGAACTTTGGACCTCTGGAAGAGCAACCAGCGCTCTTAACCGCTGAGCCATCTCTTCGGCCCCACTTCCCATTTCTTAAGAATTGATTTTAAGATAGTCTCACTAAGTTGTCCAGGCTAACTTTTTTTTTCTATTTTTAAATTTTTTACTTTTTAAGTAATTTACTCATATTCAGGCCAACTTTTAATGTAGTATTCTACCAAAGTTCCTCAGAAGCTGAGACCATAGACATGTGTTGCCACGCCTAGCTTACACTATCCATGTGACCTTGTGTATTTGTGCATATACACATGCATGTGCATTTCTGTAGAGGCCAGAGGTCAGTGCCAGGAGTCTTGCTCATGCTTTCTTCATGCACCTTATTTTTAAAGATAGTGTCTCTTGCTGAACTGTTTGGCTAGACTGATGAGCAAGCTGTGGGGATTCTCCAGCCTCTGACCCCTTGCACCCAGTGTGGTTACAGACTTACCTGGGTTTATGAGGGTGCTAGGAGTGTAAACGCAGGTCCCCATGTTTTGCAGCAGGTATTTTTACCTATTGATCCACTCCCCAGACCCTATACATATGGTTTTTTTTTTTTTTTTTTTTTTAAAGTTTGTCGCTTCAACGGAGCCATTGGCTGTAAATAGCACGTGGTTGTGTGTTACTTTCTCTTTCTTGGGTTAGGTAGAAATACAGTATAAGACCATTGTTCTTGACATTAGAGAACTTTAATAATGACTTAAAAGACGGGTTTCAGCCGGGGGTGAGGGGGGAGTGGTGCACGCCTTTAATCCCAGCACTTGGGAGGCAGAGGCAGGCGGATCTCTGTGAGTTCGAGGCCAGTCTGGTGTACAGAGGGAGTTCCAGGACAGCCAGAGCTGCTACACAGAGAAACCCTGTCTTGGGGGAAAAAATAGAATGGTTTGATTTTTGTATAATGTGAATAACCATTATTTTCGAATTTTAATTCTATAGGTTGAAAATAGAAGCCAATGTTTGGCTGTGAAAATGTGAATATATATGATAAATGCATCTTTAAAAGAGGTTTTAGCTTATAGCACGGTCAAAGGCTTTATATACTGATATATTTCATTTTATTGATACTATTTGTAACTCCATTTCTGTTATATAAAATAGTTCAACCTGCTACTTTCTGGTGACTATTATGGGACAGATTCAGGGTCAAAGTTCATTTCTTCCTAATTATGAAAAAATAGTTGATTATTTATAGAAGTGGATATAAAAATCTTCAGAGGTATGATTCAGAAATGACAATGTAAAATATAAAACAGTTCCATAAGAGACTGTCTTAAAAATGAGGTGGAAAGTGAATTGAAGAAGATGTCTGACATTAGCCTCCGGCCTGTACTAAGGTAGTTCTTTATTTTTGTAGTCATGATGCAGGTTGTAAGGAGCTGGGAATCAGGCTGGAGAGAAGCTCGCTTATGTGGGAAGCTGCAGTTCCTTGGTAGCAGATGTTCTCTGTGGAGGTTAATCCTGCTCACTTCCTGACAAAGCTTCCTGCAGAGGGGGTGGTGCACAAGCGAGCATCCCCAGAAGAAGGCTTAGCTAGCATGCTCTGTGACTTACTCCTGGAATTGACACACTAAGAGTCTTACTATATTTTCTTAGTTACATATTCTAGTACAGTGAGTACAGTGTAGGAGGGGTCTATACAGGCTGTGAACGGTAAGAAATGTGGGTCATGGAGATATGTTGGAGACTGGCCACCACAGCAGGAAAAGTTGGTCTCTGTGCTTCGCTACAGTGGGTGGAGTATTTATTCTGCTTGCTTTATTCCCTGCTTCTTAGCTGAGGTGAGCGGCTCCTTATGTTGTAATGAGATATGAAAGTACTAGAAACATTTACCCATGGCTAACATGTAGAACAATAAGGATTAATGGAGAAGAACAAATTTTATTACATATTGATTTATTTTTGTGTATATGTATGTGGCCCTTCGTGTGTCACGTGGTCATGGGTGGCCATCAGAGGACACCTTGTGGCAATTAGTTGTCTTCTTCCACCATGTGGGTCCCCAGGGCTTCGGTCAGTATTGGCAGCAGTCTTTCCCAGTGAGCCATCCTGAAGCCTGGAGTCTTTGGATTTTGTTTTTGGAGACCGGGTTTCTCTGCATAGTCCTGGGTATCCTGGAACTCGCTCTGTGGACCAGGTGAACTTGGAACTCACAGAGATTCACCCGCCTCTGGGTCCCAAGTGCTGGGATCACAGGCACGCGCCACCTTACCTGGCAGGAAGCCTGACATCTTAAACTCGAAAATAATGCTAGAGAGCAAACGATATGCATGTAACATACTTTATAAAACTCAGGAAATATATAAGCAAACCCAAACTTCCTGTAATATCTCTGTCCTAATAGGATCCTAAATTTGATTGTTGTTTTTTGTTTTCGAGATAAGGTCTTTGTGTAGCTTTAGTTGTTCTAGAACAAGCTCTATAGACCAGGCTGGCCTCTGCTTGTGAGTGCTGGAATTAAAGGCACACACCATCATAGTCCGAATTGATGAATTTTTAAAAAATATTTGTTTTTTTATCTATTTATTTGTTTTTAAAGATGTATTAGTATTCAGCCTGCAATTGAGCTAGTAGGCCAGAAGAGGGCACCAGATCTCATTATAGATGGCTGTGAGGCACCATGTGGTTGCTGGGAATTGAACTCAGGACCTTTGGAAGAACAGCCAGTGCTCTTAACCTCTGAGCCATCTCTCTAGTCCCTATGTATTTATTGTGTAACGGCCATGGGATTAAAGGCATGCACCACCACAGCTCTACTTAATGTATTTTTAAAAAGATATATTTATTTGTTTGTTTGTTTATTTGTTGAAGCAAGGTTTCTCTGTGTAACAGCCCTGACTGTCTTGGAACTCATAGACGAGGCTGGCCTCAAGCTCTCAGAGATCTGCCTGTCTCTGTCTCATGAGGGCTGGGATAAAAGGTGTGTGCCATCACTGCCCCTTACTTGTATTTTTAGTTGTATGTATATGTCTGTTCTGTCTGTCTGTCTTCTGTGTGTGTGCATGTGGATCAGGTTCCCATGGAGGCCAGAAGAGGAACCTGGGTCCCCTGGAGTTAGAGTTACCTGCAGTTGTGTGAGCTGCCCAGGTGGTTTCTGGGAACCAAACTTGGGTCCTCTGCAGGAGCACTACTTGCTTTTAACTACTGACTCGTGTCTTCAGCTCCTGTTTTGTTCTTTACTTTCTGAGTTGGTTTTCGCTGTGTAGCCTGGGCAGGCCTTGAACTTGCAGCAGACTTCCTGACTTACCTCTCTAAGTGCTGGGCGTACAGGCGTACACTACCGTATGTGGCTTTGGAGTTTGTTTAGTTTTCTCCTTTAGATTTTTTTTTTTTTTTTTTTTTTTTGAGACAGAGTGTCTCTGTGTAGCCTTGGCTGTCCTGGACTCGCTTAGTAGACCAGGCTGGCCTCGAACTCACAGCGATGCACTTGCCTCTGCCTCCTGAGTGCTGGGATTAAAGGCGTGCACCACCACTGCCTGGCTGTCTTTTAGATTTTTGTGGGGAGGATGTGGTGTGGGTGTGTATGCTACAGTGTGTGTTGAAGTTGGAAGAAAACATTCAGGAGATGGTCTCCTTTCATGTCTGGGTCCTGGGGAGTGAGCTGAGGTTATTTGGCTTGGTGGGGGGTGCTTTTCCATGTGAGCTGTTTTGCTGTTCATGGTAGTTTTAGAAGTGTGCCATCTTACATAAGTCACTGTGTTGTGAAAGTCTAGTGCAGCCAAGTATCCTCTGATTATTTTTGTTTAAGTTTTACGGTGCTGGGGATTGGACCTAGAGCCTCATATATCCTAGGCAGGAGCTCAGCTGTATCTGTAACATTAAAAATTTTAAATGTTTAATGTAAATACCATATAGCAGGTGAAAAAACTAAAATTACCTTTCTGATTTTGACGATTCATTTTTAGGTGGGTGGTGGTGGTGGAGCATGCCTTTAATCCCAGCACTTGGGATGCAGAGGCAGGTGGATCTCTGAGAGTTCCAGGACAGCCAGAGCTGTTATACAGGAAACTCTGACTCAAACACCAACAAATAACAACAAACTCCCCCCCCACCGCCCAGCATTTTTAATAATGCTTAGATGACCTGAGAATTATATTTTGTTAAGATATGCTTTTTTTGTTATTTAAATCTCTGGAATATTTTTTTTTTCTGGTCTTAGGCTTGCTTAGGACTTTGTACTTTCTGTGTTTTTTTTGTTTTACTATAGGAACTAAACTTGAAAGGCTAACATCTCGTCCTTGTTTGATTTACAGGGAGACATCTCCACACACATTTCAACTAGACTTATTCTTCAATAATGTCAGCAAACCAAGTGCTCCTGTTTTTGATAGGTTGGGAAGGTATGTATGTACTGAATAGCTTCATCGCAGACCTCACTGAGTCAGAAAGCAAGCCCTTCCGCCACGGAGCTACAAGGAAGTATGTGACGGTAGACACAAGAGTGCAGGGCTTACCTTTCTTGATGGCCAGTATGAAAATGCCAAACTCCTGAGGGAACTTAACAAGATACAAGCCTAAGCGTGTGATAATGTAATAGTAACATAGTTGCCATCTTTTGTTTGTTTTTACTTGTGTGTGCATGCATCATAAACATGACACTTACATAATTTATTACTAACCTGATTTGGAAAGGGCAGCTTTCTGATTCTTAAAATTATATTAGGCAAAATAACCATTAAATGAGTTTAATAAGAACTCATTATAACATGACAACAACCAAAGGTCTCTTTAAGATGAAAACAATACATTTCTACTAGGAATTAGCAGACTTTACTCATTCTTTCCTGATCCTCTTAATTTCTTAGGAAATTACATAGAAAATTTAACTTTTTTTTTTTTTTTGAAAATTTAACATTTTTAAAACCCAAGACTTTAGACAATTAAGCATATGCTTTCCACTGAGCTGTACCCAGCCTCAGAATGAGTACTTTACTTTTCTTTCTTTTTTTGGGGGGGGGGTCTTTTTTGAGATAGGGTTTCTCTGTGTAGCCTTGGCTGTCCTGGACTCACTTTGTAGACCAGGCTGGCCTCAAACTCACAGCGATCCGCCTGCCTCTGCCTCCCAAGTGCTGGTATTAAAGGCGTGCACCACCACCTGGCGGTACTTTTCTTATATTTTAGTTCTAGTGTACTCTTTGCAGGGTGCAGTGCTAGCGATTGACCTTAGGGCGTTTGGATGCCAGGCAAGCGCTCTATCACAAAATGACACCCTCAGCTTCATGGTGTGCATTTTTGTTGTTGTAGGATAGTGCTGTGGTGCTCTATCTCTTTGTTCGTTAGAGTTATGTGGAGGTACTTTTAAAATCTTACCAATGTGTGTGCTTAACCCAAACCAGCTACATCAGAGTCTTTTGTGGCTTGAAAAAAATGTAACATTTGATTACATTGAAATATTTGAAAGTGGAAAGACTTTTAAAAGTATTTTTTAAATATCACTTTATTATAATCTGAGCACCTCAATATAAAACTAAACACTGGTGAAAACTGTTTTTCTTACTAACTTTTGAGTTATTGAAAAATGCACAAGCTCTGCTAACAGATAACACTTAAATAGATTAAAGTACCTGACATACAGTAGATTTCATATAATGAAAATACCTAAAACAATGCAGTATACTGAACTGATAGAAAAACAAGGTTGTAGGACTATTATTAATTACTTTGTAATAGTTTATAGATTACATTGTTTTCTATAGTTCTAACCATATAGGAACCACAGAAACCCTTTCCATTCTTAGAGAGAAAGAATTATTAGCTGTTTTAGTAGCTGTACTTTTAAGCAGTTTTAAAATATTACAGAAAATAACAAGCACAAGACACTGCAGTACATCTGTTGTAGACCCAGGTCTTTTGTCTTGGAGCAACCAAGATCCCACCTCAGGCCCCTGCACCTACCCCGCAGCTCTCTCAGAAGCCGGGCCGGGCTGGCCTGAGACCCCAGGACAGGGCCATGGGTACTTTCCATGGTGCCATCTTGGGAAGCAAAGTTTTATTTATTATTTTTACATGTACATCCCATAGTGAAGGTGTGTAGGTCAGAACACAAGTTTGTAGAGTTGGTTTTCCTCTTCCACCTTTGCATAGGTTTTGGGGATTGAACTCAGGTCATCAGACTTAGGTAGTAAGTGTTTTACCCAGTGAGCTATCTTGCCAGCAAAAACTTCATAATTTGTAATATTTATTATTTGAGCCTTTCTGTTAATTTTTCCCATTTCCACAGCCTGGAATATGATGAGAATACTTCTATCATCTTCAGACCAAACTCAAAGGTAACTATTGATGTTACTTTCTCACCTTGTTTCTTCTGTTCTTCTCTTCAGTTTTTGATCTAAGTAAGTGAGGGAGACAGCACTGGACCCAGTGTTCCAGGGTGTTATCTCTTGTCTGCATCTTACAATTAAAAGCTGCTTTAAAATCTAATTGTTCTGTCTAAAGAGCTTGAATCATTTTATGCTACATATGAAATAAAATATCATTTTAACAATAAAGTACTGGGGCTGTAGAGATGGCGCAGTGGTTAAGAGCACTTGTCGCTCTCACAGAGGACCTGGGTTTGGTTCCCAGCACCCACATGATGGCTCACAACCATCTCTAACTCCAGTTCCAAAGGATCTGATGCCATCCTCTGACCTCCCCTTACATCAGCACGAAGGTCGTGGGCATGCACAGAAAAACATCCATACACATTCAGTAGATCTGAAAATGAAGAGCTTACAGGCCTCTCTTCCTGTGAATTTAGTCTTGACTCTGGCATAGATCAATATTTTCGGGTTTCGCTTTTATTTGAGCAGACAAGCTCATAGCATTCAGGCCAGTAAATTATTACTAGATACTGCTATGTTCTGTTAAGGTATTAAAAAAAAGAGAGATTTAGTTTTAAAAATTCCTCATGTATCTGTATGTGGGTATGTGTATGTGGGTGTCCCCAGATCCCCGTGGAGCTAAACTCACGTGCACTTGAGAGCTGCCTGATGTGGGTGCTGGGAATTGAACTCAGGTCCTCTGCAAGAGCAGTACTTGCTCTTCTGACCCATCTCTAGACCCTTTATTAAAGTTTAAAAAATACACCTTTCATATCCTTTCCACATCAGTACTTGCTTTATTTCTTTGTGCACCAAATGCCATTTAGAGTCATGTAATGGAAGATCTGAAATACAGAACGAATGTGGGGCCCCCTAGCTGAGAATAACTCTGGAGTATAATCTGCAATCTTTTGCATCCTGTTTATACAGATTTATCTTCTTTATCTGTTTATCTTTCTTCCACTAGGCTTCCTTTTTGGCTTGTTTTATGGGTTTTTCGGATTCATTTCCATTTTTGGGTGGTGGAAAGTTGGCTCAGTCCTGCCCTTGAAGAGGACCTTAGTTCAGTTCCCAGCACCTGTGTCAGGTGTCCGACAGCCCATGTAACTTCAGCTCTAGAGGGGTCTGTCTGCTGCCTGTGACCCGCAAGAGCACCGCACTCGTGTGTGCATACAAGCAAACACGCTAATTAAAGTAAAAATCTCTTTAAAACTAAAAAATTATTTTGTATGTGTGTGTCTGTATGTGTCTTTTATGTGTTTGTCTGTGTTTTTGTACGCCACCCACGAATGTGTTTTCCTGAGTTATGAAAATGTTTCTCATTATTCCAGTAATAAGGCTCCATATGTAGAGCCCCAAATGGTTTTCTTTTTAACATTTAAAAAAATAATTGGAGCCGGGCGTGGTGGCACACGCCTTTAATCCCAGCACTCGGGAGGCAGAGGCAGGCGGATCGCAGTGAGTTCGAGGCCAGCCTGGTCTACAAAGTGAGTCCAGGATGGCCAAGGCTACACAGAGAAACCCTGTCTCGAAAAAACCAAAAAAAAAAAAAAAAAAAAAAAAATAATAATAATAATTGGTTCATATTACATCCCCATTGTCCCTTACCTTTTCCACCCTCTTCCCCTCCCCTAGCCCTCTGACAGTATACCTCTGATTTTAATGTGAGAAGTGTTGGACAGTTTATGGACCTTTATCATTCTGGAAACTGAACATTGTTTGTGCTGTTTACTTCCATGACTCTCACCTAGTTCGCTCTCAGTTTCCTTCTCGTGCTGAGGGCTTGTCCATGCACTTTGACCACAGTCAGCATGACCTATGGACATGGGAAGAGTTAGTCTTAGCATGGGACCATGCTGGAGGACCATGTAAATCTATGCCTGTGAATGATTTTGAGCAATATTGACCTGCATTATATTAAAAAACATTTTTAGCCAGGCATTGGTGGTGTAAGCCTTTAATCTCAATACTTTTGGGAAGCAGAGGCAGGCGAATTTCTGTGATTTAGAGGTCAGCCTGCTCTGCGAGCTAGTTCTAGGATAACCAAGGCTATGCCGTGAAACTATCTTGAAAAACCAAAAAACAGAGCATCTGGGTATTTTGCCTGCATGTATGTCTGTGTGCTCCATGCACACGGTGTCCATGAAGGCCAGAACAGGGCATCAGATTGCCTGAAGCTGGAGTTATGGATGGTTATGCGATGATGTGTGCTGAGAATTGAATTTGGGTGTTAGTGCTCTTAACCGCTGAGCCTCTGTTTTTATTTACTTTTTGTTGTTGCTGCTATGTGTATATGTGTGTATCCGTGTCTGAGTATGTGCACCTGAAGCTTAAGTGTGATGCCTGTAGGGACCAGAAGGAGGCACCGGACCCCCCAGAAGCGAGAGTTACTAGTAGTTATGAGCCTCTTAATGTGGGTGATGGCAACCCAACTTAGGTCTTTCAGAAGAGCTGCAAACACTCTTTAACTACTAAGCCTCCAGTTCCTTCAGCATTGTTTTTAAAGACTTTAGCTGAACCGTAAACTGATTTAATATAATTTTGCTTTTGGAATATTAAAACATTAATGTGAGATCTTTCACCATCCTAAAAATCAGGTAAATACTGATGGTCTGGTGCTAAGAGGCTGGTACAACTGTCTGACCCTGGCAATATATGGATCGGTAGATAGAGTGATAAGCCACGACAGAGACTCTCCACCACCTCCCCCTCCGCCTCCACCTCCTCCCCAGCCACAGCCAACTTTGAAAAGGAATCCAAAACATGGTGAGAAGCTAAGTGTGCTGTCCCGGTGAAACTGCTGTGGGTTCTCTTACAGCAAGAAAAGCTGATCTAAAGAGTGTTTCTACTTTTTCCTCTAACCTTGTATAAGATCTGACATATTTGTTAGTAAGAGTTTATTTTTAGTTTCTTCATCTGTTTTTCTGAAGAGCTAGGTAGCTAGCTTGCTTTGTTTGCCTGCTTTTCAGATGCAGTCTTAGTATACAGCGTTGGCTGGTTTAGAACTCCCAGAGCTCTGCCTGCTTGAGTGCTTAGACTGTACGTGTGTGCCACCACACCTGGTCCTGGAGAGATTTTAAATACTCTCAACGCTGGGTGGCTTTCTTTTTCTATCTTCATTTTTTCTGTCCTTTCCCCCTTCCTTTCTTTCTTATTTGAGACTTTTGTGCTCATTAAATAGAAACAAGAACAGTAAAGACCTTGAGTGACTTTCCTTCCTTATCCAGACAGCTTGGCTCATTTCTCCAGCATGTCCTCACTACACTGCAGTGCTGATTGCTATAAGGCGTTGAAATAAGTAGCCTCTGGGATAAATTGTGAAGAGACTGCACTTAGGTGTTTTTAATTATTTTTGATGGTGGTGGCTTCACACTGTATTTTCTTCTCTTTCAGTCTTTTTTTCTTCTTCTTCTTTTTTTTGTCTTGTGTTTTTGAGACCGGGTCTCACTATGTAGTTCAAGCTTCTCTCACTATAGCCTAGGGCTGCTAGAACTTGAGATATTCCTGCCTCCTCAGCCTCCTGAGTGCTGGGATTACAGGTGCCTGTTCTCTTTTTTCTTACATCTTATCTGCTAAGCCCATTTAGTCTTTTACATTACTCTTTCTTTTTCTTAATACTCTTTATTCTTCTGAACTGGTAAAACATTCTTTTTCTTTTTCTTTCTTTTCTTTTCTTTCTTTCTTTTTTTGGTAGAATTTCTTCGTGTAGCCTTGGCTATCTTGGACTCCCTTTGTAGACCAGGCTAGCCTTGAACTCACAGAGATCCACCTGCCTCTGCCTCCCTGAGTGCTGGGATCAAAGGCGTGTGGCTAAACTATGCATGGCTAAAACTTTCTTTCCTTTTTCCGTTTTCCTCTTTACCAGATTGTGAGTTCTTGGAGAGAAAGGAATATGCTTTATTTACATTTGTTGCTTTAACCATATCAGAGTTGCATGTGTGTATTTGTGTGTGTGTAAGTGGTGTGTGTGTGTGTGTGCGCGCGCGCGCGTGCGTGCATGTTGTATTTGTGTTGAGTATATTGCGCTTACTGGGTTTAGAGGTGCTGTGGTTCAAACCCAGGACTGTGTGCTGTCTGAGCATGTGCTTTGTTATTTTTCATCCAGCTCATAGCAGTTTTTTTTTAACCCTTCATCTGTTGAAAGACATTTGAGTAGTTTCTACTTTTTGCCTATTAAAGTGAAGTAGAACATTTATCTATACTTTCCTGTCTGAAAATAAGTCGTTATGTTTCTAGGGTATTGTCCTAGACTGTCCTAGACTATGTCATAATTTGGTGTGTGGACAGTTAGAATTTCTAGATTTCTAGGTCAATCAGCAAAATTTTTATTACGTCTCCAGGCAGGAAAAGTTTATATTCTTACTCAGTTCTGAGGATAAGTTCAGATGATAAAAACATTTTTTTTTTTTTGTGAATTCTCAGTATACTTTAATAATTTAAACGTTTTGTTTCCCATCTATAGCTGATGGTGAGAAAGAAGACCAGTTTAATGGAAGTCCTCCACGACCCCAGCCACGGGGACCACGAACTCCTCCAGGACCTCCTCCACCTGATGATGATGAAGATGATCCTATGTCTTTGCCAGGTGTAGAGTCTGTGCTAGGGTCTCCTCCCACCCACTAGTCATACAGGGTGCTGCTTCTTGTTTCTTCTAATTTTTGGAGATAGGGTTTCTCTGTGTAGCCTTGGCTATCCTGGACTCACTTTGTAGACCAAGCTGGCCTCGAACTCACAGAAATCTGCCTGCCTCAGCCTCCTGAGTACTGGGGATTTAAGGAGGTACTCAGTTGGTGCTTATTAATTCAAGAAAAACATAAGGTGATCAAGTCTTGATGATTGCTGTCTCCAAGCTCCCTCATCCTGCCATATATTCTTTGTGTTTTTCCTACTGGCAGAGTAGCTTGTTAGATAAAAATGTTAGTTAATTTGAAGCTATACCAGTGGTGCTTTGAAAACCGTATATAGTATATAGCATATATATATAGTATATATAGTATATTTAGAATAGAGCAGTTAAAAATAAGTAGTGTGTATTGGTAAAAACAATTCAGCTTAATGAAAAGAAACATTTTGCATATACTACAGAGCATAAAATACTATAAATTAGTATACTTTAATTAATTGTCAGTACAAGAAGTTATAGTGAATGCTATGAGTGGGACTATTTTTATTTTGGATCAGGGTTTCTAGTTTAGGCTGGCCTCAGATTTACTATGGAGCTGAGACTGGCCTTGAACTGTTGATCTTTCTGCTTCTACTTCCCAAGTGCTAGAATTAGACACATACGTCACCTTAACAATTTTAAGTTATTAATCTACCATATTTTAAAAATCAGCATTTGTGAGCTAAATTATTGAACATGTGCTATGTGGCTGTAGGCTCCAGTCCTGCTGCCTTGTGCTAGTTAAACCATTGAATAATCTGCTTTAAATCTCCTTTTTTCAGTGTCTGGTGACAAAGAAGAGGATGTTCCTCATAGAGAAGATTACTTTGAGCCCATTTCTCCCGATCGGAATTCTGTCCCCCAGGAAGGTCAGTATTCTGATGAGGGGGAAGTAGAAGAGGAACAGCAGGAAGAGGGAGAAGAAGATGAAGATGATGTGGATGTAGAGGAAGAAGAGGATGAAGATGAGGATGACTGCCATACAGTAGACAGTATTCCTGATGATGATGAGGAAGAGGAAGAGGAAGAAGGTGATGAGGATGAAGAAGGCGAAGGTAGGTAATGTTAGCTAGGACTTCTTGATTTTAACTACTAGAGACTAATTACGTGTTCTTTGAGCATCATAAAGTTTATAACAGCACTAAATCAGCTGGAAGAACCGGGTGTGGTGGCAGCACTCAGGAGGCAGAGGCAGGTGGATCTTTGTGAGTTCAAGGCCAGCCTGGTCTACAAAGCGAGTCCGGCAGCCAAGGCTACACAGAGAAACCCTTGTCTCAAAAAAGTAAAACAACAACAATGGATCGGAAGAGCTCTAAGGGGTCATGTAGTTTGCCATCAAGACGTGATAGCAAATGAGGTCTCTTCTGTCTGTCGTTCTCTGTCAACACTTATTTTTGTGATGGTGTTAACCTCCTCTTTTTAACTAGCCAGAAGTGCCTGACTGTCATCTCCCTGGGGAGCGGCTTTACTTGGCTTACAGATTGAGTTGCTGCTTGGTACCATCAGCATTAGCCAGGGAAGCAGGGTCTAAAAATAGGCCAACTTTCTAACGGTACATGCCACGCAGATACTTTAACAAGATGCTGTGATAGTTTTACAAGCCTGTCTTCTGGGTGGCTCAGTTAGAAGTACAGCGGCTGAATGGTGCAATTCTTTGGTTTTAGGTTTTAGTTTTAGTCAATTGACAAAAATGTCTTTAAAAATTCTTAATTTGCCAAGAAATGACATGCAATACTAAACACGAAAAGTGACAATTTGCCTTGACTTTAAAAAAACAGTGAAGGTTGTTGTGGAATTAATTGCAGGGCCGTTTATGAGCTGGATCATTGCAGGCATTTATGAGCTCACAAATACATAGTAATTCTAAAACAGCCCTAACCCCCACTATTTTTGTAAGACAGACACATAGTTTAATTCTAAGTGATACTTTTTTTTAGTTTCCTCCATTCCAAGATTGCCAGGTAATCATGTTTAGATTTTGTGTGTATGGCTGGCATATAGTTAGATTTACACATCAGTTTTCTTACGCAGGACAACTTGTCAGAGAAGGCAAGGATGAGCAGGTTAACTGACCTACTTGTATCTGGCTTGTTGGAGAGTCAGATTCCCAGAGACTCATCCTTTCATGAGTGTGTTGCTAAGGCTAAGCAAAGAACTGTCAAGAGAGGACAAGTAATTTTCTGGAAACATTTTATTTTTTCAGCAATTTTTACACATTTTTACTCTTTAATGGGTAGGCAATAGTATTGCTAGGCGATAAGGTGTACCAATGTCTTAGTCTTTAGTTTTGTGATTAACAAAAGAGACTTTTTTTTTCAAGATAGGGTTTCTTTATGTAGTCCTGGCTGTCCTAGAACTCACTCTGTAGACCAGGCTGGCCTCGAACTCAGAGAGATCCACCTGCCTGGGTATCCTGAGTGTTGGGGTTAAAGAGGTATGACACCATGCCCAGCTAAATATTTTTAATTCTGTGTAGATCTGTGTCTCTGTATGGGCAAGTTCAAGTGAGTACAGGTTCTTGAAGAGGCCAGAAGAAGGCATTGGATGCCCTGGAGCTAGGTGGTCGTGAGCCCTCTGATGTGGGTGCTGGGAATTGAACTCTGGTCCTCTGGAAAAGATAGATGAACATTTCTTCAGTCCCCTACAATATGTTTTCCTGAAAGGCTTGATCTTGTGATTACACTATTCTCTTTCCTTTTTTTATGTTTGCATGCATGTATATTTGTTGTGTTTTGAGAATAGGCATATGTGAACTGCTCATAGGACAAGCTTAGGTGTCAGTCCTTGTCTTCTACTTTGAGACAGGGCTCTTACCATTCACGACTCCTCACTCCAGGCCACCTGGGCTGCAAGCTTCAGGTATGCTCTTCTGTCCCATCTTGATAAAGGAGCACTGAGGTCCAGCCTTAGGTAGGTTCTGGGGTTTATTCAGAACTCAGGTTCTGAGGCTTGAATGGAAATACTTTACCTACTGACCCATCTTCTCTAGCCTGTCTGTCTGTCTGTCTGTATTCGAATGTGCATATGGAAGCCGGAAGTGTCTTTTTATTTTTTTCCTTATTTTTGAAAACATGGTCTCTGAGTGAACCTGGAGCTCATTGTTTTGGCTAGGCTAGCTGGCTAGCTACCCCCGAGATCCGCTTGTCTCTACTTCCCTTACCTTCAGTGTTGGGGTTACAGATGCATGTCACTGCACCGTAACATTTATATGGGTCCTAGGTCCCCGGACTCTGGTGTTCATGCTTATATAACCATGGGACCATTTCCCCATCTTTGGTGTTTTTCGTGGTGCTGGGTATCAGAACCCAGATTCTTATGCTTGAGTGCCAGACACTGTACCAACTGAGCCATCTCCTCAGTCTCCTTGTCCCCCTTTTTTGGGATTGTCATTTATTTATTTATTTATTTATATCTTGTGTGTACAGTTGTTTTGCCTGCGTGCATGTTTATGTACCACATGCTACAGTGTCCACAGAGAACAGAAGGCATCAGATCCCTTGGAGCTGAATGGTTGTGAGCCACCCTGTGGGCACTGGAATGGGACTTGGGCCCTTTGGAAGACCAGCAAGTATTCCTAACCTTTGAGCCACATCTCCAGCCCTGTGATGGAGTGCTGATGTGTAGCCTAAGCTGGCGTGGTACTCACTGCAGCTCTCTTGCCTTTGAGGCCTAGGATTACAGGCACTGAGTACCATGCCTGGTTTGTAATAGTCTTATGTATCTTTTGTTGTTTTTTTTCTGAGACAGGGTTTCTCTGTAGCCTTGGCTGTCCTGGACTCCCGTTGTAGACCAGGTTGGTCTCAAACTCACAGTGATCTGCCTGCCTCTACCTCTCAAGTGCTGGGATTAAAGGTGTGCACCACCACACCTGGCTGTTTTACTTATCTTTACCATTTTTTTGACCCCCTCTCTGTGTAGCCTTGCTGTCTTGGACTCCCTTTGTGGCCCAGGTTGACTTCTAACTTAGATCTGTCTGCCTCTGCCTTCCCGAGATCACAGGGCATGCACTATTTTTTTTTTTTTTTAATCTTAAAAATAACCTTGGAGCAAGGTGTGGTGGTGCATGCTTACCACTTGGAAGGCAGAGGCAGGTGGATCTCTGTGAATTAGAGGCCATCCTGGTCTACCAAACAGGACGACAGCCAAGGCTACACAGAAAAACCCTGTCTTGAAAAACTACAACCAAACCAAACCAAAACCTCTAACTGGGCATGGTAGCATGCAGCTTTAATCCCAGTACCCAGAAAGCAGAGGCAGACAGATCTTTCTGAATTCTAGGTCAGCCTGGTCTAATAATGAGATATTGTCTCAAATAAATAGATATAAATAATTAAGTAGAATTAAATTAAGTTTTGGGCTACCGAAATTGATGACCCGAGTTCCATCCCCAAGACCCACATGGTGAAGGAGAGGACTGCCTCGTGTTGGTTGTCCTCTGATCTGCACACATGTGCTGTGACACATGTCCCCCAACCCACATAAATAAATGAGTAAATAGTAAGTTTATTTTTAAAAATCTCTGAAGAGGCTGGGGAGAGGGCTCAGTGATTAAGAGCATGAATTGCTCTTGTAAGGACCCAGGTTTGGTTCCCAGAATCCCCACTGGGCAGCTCAGATTTGCCAGGAGCATCTGACACATGTGGCCTCCTCGGGCACTGAAGTGCACATAGCCATACATAGATTGATGAAAAATTAAAAGTAATTTAAAAATTTAAGTATCTCAGAACTTCCCTTCAAAGAGAGAGATTTTTGTTATTTTGTCTATTTTTATTTCTGTAAGGAAAAAGTGTCATCACAGAATTAATTATAACGCTCAACAGGCATAATGGAGAAATTAGTTAGTAAGCTTATCCATCATTATTCTATCACAAATTTTAAATATTGTCAATTCTTGTTATGAGTAGGTAGGAGCAGAAGTTGATTTTTTTTTTAAAGTAGGACATCAGTCATTGAGAATGCTTGGTTTACCATGAAACAAGGTTATTGATCAATCAGTGTTCACACAGTAAATAAGAGTGATGTGGTGCCTAAGTACTGTTTAAATGTTTTTCAGGGGATGATGGTTACGAGCAGATCTCTAGTGATGAAGATGGAATTGCTGACTTGGAACGTGAAACTTTTAAGTACCCAAACTTCGATGTTGAATACACTCCAGAAGACCTGGCGTCTGTCCCTCCTATGACGTACGACCCGTATGACCGGGAGCTGGTGCCACTCCTGTATTTCAGCTGCCCCTACAAAACTACATTTGAAATTGAAATCAATAGAATGAAGGATCAGGGTCCAGATAAAGAAAATTCAGGAGCAATAGAGGCTTCAGTGAAGTTAACTGAACTGCTAGATCTGTACCATGAAGATAGGGGTGCAAAATGGGTAACCGCTCTGGAAGAAATTCCAAGTTTAATTATAAAAGGATTGAGCTATTTGCAGTTGAAAAACACAAAACAAGACTCCCTTGGCCAGTTGGTAGACTGGACAATGCAAGCTTTAAATTTACAAGTAGCCTTTCGCCAGCCCATAGCCTTAAATGTCCGGCAGCTGAAAGCTGGAACCAAGCTTGTGTCCTCATTAGCAGAATGTGGGGCTCCTGGAGTCACAGAGTTGCTACAAGCAGGAGTGATCAGTGTATTGTTTGATCTCCTATTTGCTGATCATGTGTCATCTTCCCTTAAGTTAAACGCTTTTAAAGCTTTGGACAGTGTCATTAGCATGACAGAAGGCATGGAGGCATTTTTAAGAGGAACGCAGAGTGAGAAGAGTGGCTATCAAAAACTTCTAGAGCTCATACTGCTAGATCAGACTGTGAGGGTTGTCACTGCTGGCTCAGCTATTCTTCAAAAATGCCATTTCTATGAAATCTTGTCAGAGATTAAAAGACTTGGTGACCACATAGCAGAGAAGACGTCGTCTGTTTCTAACCACAGTGAACCTGATCATGACACAGATGCTGGACTGGAGAGAGCAAACCCAGATTATGAGAATGAAGTAGAAGCATCTATGGACATGGATCTTTTGGAATCCTCAAATATAAGTGAAGGTGAAATAGAAAAGCTTATTAATCTCTTAGAGGAGGTTTTTCATTTAATGGAAACTGCACCTCATACAATGATCCAACCGCCTGTAAAGTCTTTCCCAACAATAGCACGGATTACTGGACCTCCGGAGAGGGATGACCCGTACCCTGTTCTCTTTAGGTAAGACATTTCATAAGTCATTGGAGAAAAAAGGGTCGAGAGCAGTGAATGGTTTCTTTAGCCAAGTATACCCGAGAGGTTGAGAAAATAGGCATGGGAAGTAATGTAGTGAGTTCTGGAGTGCAGAATGGGGTTAGAACTTTGGTTGAGTAGTTTTTACCTGTAACAGTAGGAGATGAAATATGGAGGAGCTGAGGAGCAGGATAGGAAAGCATTCTCAGAGAGGTGACAACAAAAGCAAGTAAGCAGTGAGGGTGCAGGGCCTGGGGATGGAGCTCAGTAGGTGCTTGTGTGGCTTGCAGAAGCCTCGGGAAGTGGGAGCCCAAAGATCACAAGCATTATGTCATCCTTGGCTGTGTAGTGAGTTTGAGGCCAGCCTGGGCTATGTGAGAACTTGTTTTTTAAAGTAAAAAGAGAGGGGATAAGACAACAGCCAGAAAGTTGTGTCATGGACAAAAAGGAAGATTTTTATTTCATTTTTCTGGAATGGGCAAGCACAGTGGGAAGAGTGACAGTTTAAAACTCAGTAAGGAGGGAGATGTGTACAGTGTGGGAGGAAGT
The DNA here is from genome assembly GCF_903995435.1 of Acomys russatus. Lineage (NCBI taxonomy): Eukaryota > Metazoa > Chordata > Mammalia > Rodentia > Muridae > Acomys > Acomys russatus. The sequence goes on from NC_067138.1 coordinate 35,799,453, forward strand.
GCTCAGTTACTGGAACAGGGTGTGCTAGGAGGTGAGGTTTAAAGACGTGTGCCAGGTGTGGTGGTATGTGCCTTTAGTCTCAGCACTTGGGAGGCAGGTAGTTGGAGCTCTGTAAGTTCAAAGCTAGCCTGGTCTCCATAGGAAGTTCCAGGCCAGCCAGTCCTACTTTGTGAGACCCTGCCAAAAAAACAGTCTGGTTTTCAAATGGGAGACTTCGGCAGAAGAGTAGAAAATATGTGAGTATGCAAATGTCATTGCTTTTGTAATATTGGAGTTAGATACCAAGGGAATTGAGGCCCTGGTTACTGGTAACTCTATTTTTTTTTTTTTTTTTTTTTTTTGAGACAGGGTTTCTTTGTGTAGCGTTGGTTGTCCTGGACTCCCTTTGTAGACCAGGCTGGCCTCGAACTCACAGCAATCCATCTGCCTCTGCCTCCCAAGTGCTGGGATTAAAGGCCACCACTGTCTGGCTAGAGGGTATTTATTATGAATACTGTGATATTTGTGAACAATTGTTACAAACATTGTAAGAATATTCTGGAAGCCCCAGTTCAAGCAGTGAAAGGATTAAAGGATTTATTTTTAGGGCCTGAAGCTATGGCTCAGTGGTTAATAGGACTTGTCCTCTTCTTGAGTTTGGTTTCCAGCACTCACATGGTGGCTTATAACCGTCAGCAACTCCAGTTCCAGAGGGTCTAGACTGTGTGGGCACTGTTCACACATGGTGCATAGACACATACATGCAGGCAAAAAACCCTTGCAGATAAAGTGAAAATTAATCCTAAAAATTTAAAGTCAAGTTTAGTTTTTGGTAAGTGTAAATTCTGACCTTTCATCTACTTATTAGTAATACTTTAATAGGAGTTTACAGAAGTTGTTCTGTTACCATGTGTAGTGACTACATGTGCAAAGTGTTAGACTTTCAAACTTAAGAAAGTAAAATACTTTTTGTAAGTCAAAGTTAACAAATGTACATTAAGCTAATCTTTGTGAAATTTCTTCCCATTTCAAAATTTTTGGGAAAAACTATTTTTTCCTGAAACTGTTTAAGCTTCATTTCTAAAAAAAAAAACTGATTTTAGAAGAGCTTAGCTAGGCATGGTGGCACATTATAATTCTAGCATTCATAAAGCAAAGGCAGGAGGATTGCCACATGTTTGAGACCAACCTTGCCTACATAGTGCCAGTCCAGCCTAGATTTATAGTGCCTTACCCTGTTTGAAAACAAAAACAAAAACCACAGTTGTCAGTAACATTTATTATGTCTGTTCTGTAGTAGTGGGTACATTCTAACTTCTCTCCTCCTAAAATTATATATACTAGGGGCTGGAGAGCTGCCTCAGTGTTTAATAGCACATATTGCCCTTGCAGAGAACCAGTGTGATTCCCAGCACCCATATTTATAGAGGCCAGTAACTCCCATCTCACAGGGGATCTCATGGTGCTGGCTACTTCAGGTCAAATCTTTAGGGCTGGTAAGATGGCTCAGTAAGTAAAGGGACTTGCCACTAAGCCTGGAGTCCTCAGTTTGATACCCAGAACCCACATAATGGAACAAGAGAACCAGCTTTCTCAGGTTGTCCCCTGATCTACACGCATGCATGCACACTAATGGAGAGAATCAGAGCTTTTAGATTGTCCTCTGATCTATACATGCATGTGCGCGTGTGTGCACGAACACACACACACATGCAAAATATTAAAAAAAGAAACAGTTTTGAAGCCAGAGCCTGGTAGCTGACTCCAGTAATCCCATCACTTGGTAGGGCGGAGGCAGAAGGATTGCCATGAATTTGAAGTTAAACTGGGCTACATAGTTAGTTTGAGACTAACCTGAGACCCTGACTCAAACTAAAAAAGGAATAGTTCTTACATTTGGTATTCTGGAAAAACAAAAAACCAAAAAGCCCAAAAACCTGATATTTAGTAGTAACTACTTATATGCTGCAATTTATACTTTGTGATTTTTTTCTGTGGTGATACCAGCTCATCCTACAGTAACAGTCTAAGTCCACGAGATGTCCCTGTGCTGTATAGACAGTACGTTCCCTGGGCACACTGATTCACAGGGACTGGTGTTTTGTTTTGTTTTGTTTTTTTCTTTTTTATTAAACTTTAAAAAATTTTTACATATACATTTATATTATTACATGTTTATACAATAAACTACCTATAGCAAGAGGAACCATGACACAATCAAGAATTATATAAATGTTACATTCTTAGTGTTTTGGCTATTTGTATTTGACAGCCTTGAAGAAAACGTCTTTTCTATCTTGGTGTGCCTAAAATTCTGAATGTAAATCAATATCATATCTCATCATTATCAACTTAAAACATCTATCTAGACCTAAAAACATACTAACCCCTAAACAACTAAGCTTAATTGTAAAACTAAACTACCTGGTCTTCAACCCCATCAGAGACTTGAGAAGGAATAAAATTGATTAACCTGAGTATACCGGGAGTGCAGGTTAGTAGCTTTCCAAATGAGAAGATGACAGAGACAGTTTGCTACATGAACAGTCACCCAAAACTCTCTATAACATTGGAGCATCATCTTCAGCCTTCTGGCCCAATATATCTGACAGACATATTTGTGAAGTAGGAACTATTGAGGACTTGGCTTATCCTGTCTTGGCAGAGTTTGGCTATTGACTTTGCCTGCATCCAAGTTTGCCCTTTTTAAGGCAGAATTCTGTCTGTGGTAGAAACAAAGACATTTTGCCCAGTGGCTTGTTTGCTATGTTTGAAGCCATCTCCATAAGGAGGTTCTTTGATGCTCATCATCCTTTTTGAGATAGGCTGGGTGTTGCCAGGAGTTAACCTGTCTCATTGTTAGTGAATGTTTAAAATAATAAAACATTTGAAAATGCCATATGCTGTATGTCTCTAAGGTTTTTGAAGACCTTACCTATTTTACCCTATCTTTCTATACTTGTATTTATCTCTTGCACCTAAGATGTATATTCTTGTGATAAAAATAGACTAGTAATTGATATGTCCATGATTTGATCAACTAACAATTAACTTGTATAATTTATTTATTCTAAACAGCCTGCAATAGCACTTTCAAAGTACTGGAAGTAAACTTTGTATTATAATGGAGTTGTATGGGTACAATACCTCATATTAGAGTAGAAATATGTATAATATGTGTGAAGAATACTCTTACATTTGAATTCTATACTATTGTATCTAAAATTACACTTATTTTGCATCTATATACAAAATTCTATACCAGTGAATTAAAAATAACCTTGTGAGTGACAATTGAGGCATTAAGTTGAATAGATTCACTAATCTACTCTTTGTTCTATCTCCCTATGTATTTCTATATTCCCCTTCTTTCTTTTCAACCCTTATCTTCAAACCTAAGAATGAGAGATAAAGGAAAAGAGAGACATCCCTGAATCCAGCCTTGTTTTCTTTCTAAATACAAACTAGTATTTTATAAGTAGTGAAATAGGACCATTTGGTAGGTGGTTTAGAAGCAAGAATCAGAATTAGTCATGATGAAGTAAAAAAGAGAAAACCTGGCTGGGCATGGTGGCGCATGCCTTTAATCCCAGCACTTGGGAGGCAGAGGCAGGCGGATCTCTGTGAGTTCAAGGCCAGCCTGGTCTACAAAGTGAGTCCAGGACAGCCAAGGCTACACGGTGAAACCCTGTCTTGAAAAATCAACAAACAAACAAACAAAAGAAAAACAGAGCGTGCGAACCTGTCATTGGTCATTTCTTCAGGATCTGTTGAATATTTTTTACTTTATTTGATGCCACAGAAAAGAGTTGGTACACTCGCATTGTAATAATTAATAGCTATTTCTATAGTTAAAGCCGTTCATATGTTTACTCTATCCAGTCTGTGTTTTGAGTAAAGGAAGATGCTTTGTGCCTACCTGACACATGTCACTTGTCTTCTACAGGTATCTTCACAGTCATCACTTCCTGGAGTTGGTTACCTTGCTTCTGTCAATTCCAGTAACAAGTGCCCATCCTGGTGTACTGCAAGCCACAAAGGATGTTTTAAAGTTTCTTGCACAGTCACAAAAAGGCCTTCTCTTTTTTATGTCAGAATATGAAGCAACAAACTTGTTGATCCGAGCTCTGTGCCACCTCTATGATCAAGATGAAGAGGAAGGCCTTCAGTCTGATGGAGTTGATGATGCCTTTGCCTTGTGGCTGCAGGACTCAACTCAGACTCTGCAGTGCATTACAGAGCTGTTCAGCCATTTTCAGCATTGTACATCCAGTGAAGAAACTGACCATTCAGATCTCCTGGGCACCCTCCACAATCTTTACTTGATTACTTTTAATCCTGTGGGAAGATCGGCTGTTGGCCATGTTTTCAGCCTGGACAAAAACCTTCAAAGTCTCATTACTTTAATGGAGTACTATTCCAAAGAAGCCCTAGGGTAATTTTCTACTTACTCCTTAAACTCTCAATTACATTAGAAAACTAGATCGCTAATGGGTTAGTGTCCTAATGAAAGAAGTCTGTTTGGCATGTATGCATGTATACCTTAAGATACACACACACACACACACACACACACACACACACATATCTACGTATCTTTTCTCATAACATGTAACTTGATAATTACACATTAGAATAGCAGGAATTTCTGCAGTGTGGCTGGTAACCAATGTGGTGGACTTGCCCAGCTTCCTTCAGTTACCACCTGGTGCTGAGAAAGGTTGCAGCTGCAGTAACCCTCTGCCTTGTGTGAAAGGGAATCTTGGAGCCCAGAAGTACATACCTTACGTTGGTGCCCACACACTTTCACTTTCACCACACTCCTCATTTTGCAATTGTTTGATTGAATTGGAGGGATTGAGGAAGAGAGTGATATGGAAGAGCTGCCCAACAGGGCAGAGGAGCTTGGCATACAAGAAGAGAGACCCGCTCTCTTCCTTGCTTGTGTCATGAAAAACAGACAAGATTGGGCATGTTCAGGGTGGCATGATCATAGTATCATACAAAACGGTAACATCCAGCTAGCGGTTTGCCTTCACGATGGGGTACTGGTTCACTCCTTGTAATTCTGAAAGGCAAACTACAGTCTTCTCTGCCTGGTAGTGTAGCTTTATTCTGTAATGGAAGACTGATGAGGAACGTAGAAGATCACATTTGCTGCTGTTTTTCTAGGTTAGATGAAGATTTTAAAGGAGACCAATGAAGTATACTTTCCAGTATTCATTGCTCATGAAATATGCTTGTTAATATTTCATTGTTCATTTGTTCTTGTTAATTTTGCTTTCTGTTGTAGTGCTTATGAGTTTGTTTTTGTGAGTTGTCTCTCCTTCCCTATGGGTTCTGTTTCTGTAGATTCAACTAACAACAAATCAAAAATGTTGAGATTGCTTCAGCATGGTGGAGCATGCCTGTAAAGTTGAGGGCAGTTTGGTCTACAGAACAAGACCCTATCTCAAGATTGCAAAAAAAAAAAAAAAAAAAAAAAAAAAGCAAGGGAGAAGTGCACCTGAGCCTGGCAAGGAGGTGCATGCCTGTAATCTCAGTACTTACATGGCTGAGGCAGGAGGACTGTGAATTTGAAGCCATCTTTAAATCCTTTGCTACACAGTGAGTTTTAGGCTAGCATGGATCATAGAGTGAGACTGTCTGCACTGAACATGTATAAGCTTCTTTTCTTGTCTTTATTCTGTATACAATGCAACATCTGTTTACGTACTATTTACATTGTGTTAAGTATCCCAAGTAGTCTGGAGTTGATTTTTAAATAGATGGGAAGATATGCACACATTATGTGACACTGTGCCATTTTGTATGAGGGATTGGTGGCTCCATAGATTCTACAATCTGTAGGGGCCCTGGAACCAGTACTCCATAGATACTGAGGGACGATGCTTTTCAGATGAATTGAATGTGAAGTGTAAAATCTGATTATTTTCAAGAAGTTAGGTGATGTCAATAATGTTGAATTGTAAATTTCCTTGATCTTTTTAAAACAACATATAAAAATGTTTAAAAAGTATTCCTGAAAAAGTATTTTCATACCCCACATTTAAAAACCTTATTTTATTTCAGTGATTCCAAGTCTAAGAAGTCAGTAGCTTATAATTATGCATGCATACTTATTTTGGTGGTGGTTCAGTCTTCCAGTGATGTCCAGATGCTAGAACAGCATGCAGCATCTCTCTTGAAGCTTTGTAAAGCAGATGAAAATAATGCTAAGTTGCAAGGTATGGTATCTGGAATTATTTTTTAACATTTGTGATACGTGAAGAGAAAAGGCTGAATTCTTGAAATTGTTGCTGTATCATGTTTGTATGTATGTTCCTGTGTGTGTGGGTTTGCATGCATGTGTGTGCACGTATAGGTCTTGAGGCTAGACCTTTCTCAACTGCTCTCCACTTTATTATTTGAGATAAGGTCTCTCACTGAATGTGGAGCTTGCCATTTTAACTAGACTGGCTGGCCGGCAAGCCCCTGAGCCACATCTCTCTGCCACACTAGTGCTGGTGTTACAGCTGTGTGATGTCTCCTTACCCCGTGCCTGGCTTTCACATGAGCATCGGAGGTCTGAACTGAGAGCCTCATGGTTTTTTGCACAGCAGGCACCTGGCTCACTGAGTCAACCCGTTTTTAATTTCTCGAGTTGCCTTTTAGGAAAAGAGTTTATGAAACTTAAGATTTCATAAAGTATTTTAGAATATAAATGAAAAGGCATGAAAGTGCCTTCCTTTTCCTGAAAAATAGTGGTCTAGCTAATCAGCATAGACAAGCAGTGAGCGGACAGAAGAAATTGCAGGCGTCCATTTGGGTCTGGTTCTGGTTCTGTGTGTACTGCTGTACTTAGATGTTTGCACTGTTGTGGGTTGACTTACAGGACGACTGTTGATTAGCACATTATACTACTTTTAGGAGTAGTTAATTTAAAAATGGCAAGATAAGAAACTGACAGAATCGTGCTAGTGATGTAGCTCAATGTTCAGACACTTCTCTGGCACGCACGACAATCCAGGTTTTACCTAACACAGACACACACACACACACACACACACACGCAAAAGACAAAAGTAAAATTTCTTTTTAAAGGAAGGAGGGCTGTTCAACAAAATGTGTCTTCATAGCTAGATTCTGTTGGCAAAAGTAAAGATAGGGAAATAAATGCTGTATTATATTAGTTTATAATATTTATAAATCTTGTTTTAGTGTTTTCATTGACTGTTGGAATAAATTCACTTTAATTAGGCAGACAGATAATTATTTGAACATTAAAAAAACTCAGAAAAATTAGTATCACTAAGTTTTGAATCAATATAGTAGGTCTCCATTCTCTTTAAAAAGTACATGTAGAGAGTTATATACGTAGGGTGGATATGGTGACGCATGCCCATAATCCTACCATTTGAGAGGCTGAGGCAGGAAGAGCATGCGTCGCAGGCTGATTTGGGGTATAGCCTGAGACCTAGCTTAAAAAAAAAAAAAAAAAAAAAAGAATTAGTTTACCCTTTTGTAAAATCTAGATGATTGAAATGGTTGCATATGTGATATTTTCCTTTAGGGGAAAAGTTTTGTTACAAAGACTTGCCTTAAAAATATTATAGATTATTCTTTTTGTTTCTAAGAACTTAGCAAATGGCTTGAACCTCTGAAAAACCTCAGATTTGAAATTAACTGCATCCCAAATCTAATTGAATATGTTAAACAGGTGAGTAAAAGTTAAAGGGCTTTGATTGTTGCGAAAGTGTGATGATGCATAGTGATAATACTGAAGTTACTGTCTAGATAATGTAGAAATCACAGCCCTGGTTGATTTCCTTTTTTATTTTTTAGATGTATTTTTGTTATTTTATGTGTTCGCATGTTTTGCCTTCATCTGTATCTGTTCACCACATGTGCTGGTGCTTGAGTGGTGCATCTCCATGTGGGTGCTGGGAATCGAACCTGGGTCCTGTGCAGCAATAAGTGCTCTTAACCACTGAGCCAACTCTCCAGCACCCTTGATTGATCTCTTTAACTTTGTAGTATCATATTTTATACATAGGTGTAAATAATCATGTATATGATGCTCTGTTTAAATTACCTGCTACTCCATGTGTGGAGGTCAGAGGACAGCTTGTGGGAGTTGTTTCTTTCTTACACCATGTGGAGTCCAGAGACAGAACCCAAGACCTCAAGCTTTTTAGAAAGTACTTTTACTTGCTGAACTATCTCCGAGGTCCTACAAAAATCTTTAAAGTTATATGCTAATAGTGTTCTAATTTTAACTAATGAAATAATTTAATTCAGAATAGTTGGGTGAAATTTGATATAACTGCTTCCAGATAATTCATGTATGGACCAGTCCTCTCTGTTGTTAATTTTGGATGGTGACAACTGTAATTGAAATTATAAGTTGATCCAGGACAGCCAAGGCTACACAGAGAGACACTGTCTCGAAAAACAAACAAACCAAAAAAAAAAAAAAAAAAAAAAGAAGAAGAAATTCTAAGTTAAAGTCTGTAAAATCTATGATTTGAAATAGTATTCATATTTCATAATGAAAAAAAATCAGTTCATTCATCATTAATCTTGACAGTGTTTTTCTTTTTCTCTTCTTACTTGATCTAGTGTACAGCATAGCAAGATGGGCCAAAGGCACACATACTAACATTTAAAGCTACATTACTATAGACTGAATTATCTTCTTCCCTATGTTTAGCAGATGAGTGCTGTGTGCTTTTGTATGTGAGAGGGGAAGCCCCATTGTTTTGCAGTTGCAGTATATTATTGAAGTAATTTATGTCTGTTGTGGTTACTTTGAAATCAGGCAGATCCCTGAGTTTGAGGCCAGCCTGGTCTACAGAGTGAGTTCCAGGATATCCAAGGCTACACAAAGAAACCCTGTCTCAAAAAACAAAAACAAGCATACTCTTGTTTTTTGTTTTTTGTTTTGTTTTGTTTCTTGAATAGACAGGGTCTCACTGTCTAGCTCTTGCTGGTGTGTAATTCACTATGTAGATCAGGCTGGCATGGAACTCACTGAAATTGGCCCACCTGCCCCTGCCCCTGCCTCCTGAGTTCTGGAATTAAAGGCGTACACCACCTTGTCTGGCTCTTAGGAATATTTTTATCTCCTTGATGCCATTGTGTTCTTACCAGTGTTGCACATGGCATGTGAAACTTTCCTATGTTTTTTTCTTTCATTGTTAATTAATGTTCTTAAACTGAGATTGGTTGTGTACTCTGTGTATGTGAACATGGTAGAGAGATTTCTGATGATGTGTGTAGTGACTATAAAGTGACGAGTTGAAGTATTTACACAGCAAGACGTCTAACTAGCTCTAGAGACTGCGTTACAGGAGTCTACTCTAGAAGTGAGAGCAGAAGGATCAGGAGTTGAGGCCATACTCTACCACATAGTAAGTCAAGGCAGCCTGGGCTACATGAGATCCTGTCTCAAAAAAACCCAAGAGGTCAAAGGAAAGAAAGGAAATTGAATTATGTCCTATAACTAAAAATTTTCAGTTGTGCATGGTGGTGCGTGCTTGTAATCTCAGCAGTGGGGTGGCTGAGGCAGAAGGACTGCAAGAGTGAAACCAGCAGACACTGCCTCAAAGCAAACAGTGCATGGAGGAAGCTCCGCTGGCCGTGTTGGCCCAGACTTCATTCCCAGCACCGTGTAAACAGGGTGAGGTGGTCTACACCTCTAAGGATCACTAGTTCACTGGCGAGCTTGAGGTCAGCCTGATTCTAGTTCTGGAGCTTAGGCTGTTCTCTACGACTATGCCAGGTGACCATGCCAAGGTCACAGTCACGCACCGCTACATCCTGTTCAAGTCTTTCCCTGTTAGTTTTGATACTGTGAGTAACCCTTGTCCTACGATACACCTAACACAGTTGATGATTTCTTGTTGTCTCAGTAATTTGTAGAACTATAAGAAAAAAGGTGAGGGGAAAGGACAGTGGAAAATAGAAGCATATGAGGGAGGCTGGATTTTTTTCTTCCTTTTTAAAGCTAATACCCTGGGACTTAGAAGTTGGAATACTTTAAGTCATGAATGTAATTTTTTTCAAGTTATAAATTTATTTATAATGTTAGTCTGTGAAAGCTACAAAATGTGAACAAAACTATTTGTGTTTGGAAACAAAACATAGTCTGGTATTAAATACAAAAACAATTACAGTTCTTATACTCTCTCTTCTTAGTGTCTGCATTTTAAAAAACAAATGCTATTTAGAATATAAGTGTTTCAAGATTTCCCCTAAAGCTTGAAGGAGGTTTAGTAACTTGCGGCTTTTTAAGTACAGTCTGTGGCACAGTGGTGCCAGAATCTGTAATTCTAGCCACTTATGAGGCAGAGGGAGCAGAGTTAAAGTCTGAGGCTAACCTGGGCACCTCAGTGAATCCTGCGCTCAGGATAAAAAGAACAGCAACAAAAACCCCAAAACATAGAGCTCACTTGTCAGTACAGGTGTTGCTTTACTTGTAAAGAGAAAGTAATATAAAATGGGTATATAGATAAAAAGAATTAGTCTAAATTCTTAATGCAAAGGGTTATAGGTTTCTACTTACTACTTTGTTTTAGTACTTGAAACATGCAAGTATGTTGCATTTGATTTTCTCTACATATCATGCAGTACAAATGTACCTGTGATGGGCTGGAGACATGAGCCAGCAGCTCAGAACAACTGGCTGCTCTTCCAGACTACCCAAGGTTAATTCCTAGCACCTACATGGCAACCCACTGTACCTCTAGTTCCAGAGGATCCAACACCCTCACAAACATACAGATGCAGGCACAACACCAATGTACATAAAATAAAAATAAACAAATCATTAAAAACTGAAAATTATAAGAAAAAATGAAATGTACCTAAGGTGAAATAATTTATGTAAAGTTTTTTAGTGCTAGGGTTTTTTTTTTTTTTTTTTTTAATACTTGTGTCCTTTTTGCTTGTGTGGTTTTTGAGACAGGACAGGGTATTGTTTCTAACCCTGGCTGCTTTGGAATTCACTATGTAACCCAAGGCTGGCTTCAAACTCACAACTGTCCTACCTGGTCAGCCTCCTGAGTGCTGGCATTGTAGGTATGCACCACACACCCAGATTTCTCATGCTTAAAACATGACAACATGCTAAAGTGTATACTTAGAGCCTGTGCTGAGGATTAAACTAGGGCCTTGCACATGCCAGCACTTACTCTGCCTCTAGAAGCCTATATTTTTAACTAACTTGTCTGCTTTTATTTTTTAAAGAATATTGATAACTTAATGACTGCAGAAGGAGTTGGCCTTACCACTGCCTTACGTGTTCTCTGTAATGTGGCGTGTCCACCACCTCCTGTTGAAGGTAATATAATTAATATTCTTTGAAATTGCCATACTTTAATCCAAGTATAAATATCATTTATTAAATATTCAAAATATTCTTGATTATTATAAGTAATTAGACTTTTCTTATTATTTCCTTATCCTACATAAAGGTCAACAGAAAGACCTGAAATGGAACCTTGCTGTTATTCAGCTTTTTTCTGCTGAAGGAATGGACACCTTTATTCGGGTTCTGCAAAAATTGAACAGTATTTTGACGCAGCCTTGGAGGCTCCATGTGAACATGGGGACTACCCTTCACAGAGTTACTACTATTTCAATGGCTCGCTGCACGCTCACTCTTCTTAAAACTATGCTGACGGAGCTTCTGAGAGGTGGATCCTTTGAGTTTAAGGACATGCGTGTTCCTTCAGCACTTGTTACTTTACACATGCTCCTGTGCTCTATCCCTCTCTCAGGTCGTTTGGATAGTGATGAACAGAAAATTCAGAATGATATCATTGATATCTTACTGACTTTTACACAAGGCGTTAATGAAAAGCTTACAATCTCTGAAGAGACCCTGGCCAATAATACGTGGTCTTTAATGTTAAAGGAAGTTCTCTCTTCCATCTTGAAGGTTCCGGAAGGCTTCTTCTCTGGACTCATACTCCTTTCAGAGCTGCTGCCTCTTCCCTTGCCCATGCAGACCACGCAGGTATCACTTCCATATCACATGCATCTTGTAATGACTGCAGTAGCTCCTTAGAAAGCCAGGGATGCTGGTCAAACCCAAGCAAGCCTTCATCCTCCTCCCCCAGAGACAGAGTAACTGAGTTGAGGGAGATGAAACCGAAGCCAGTTGGAAGCGTGGGGTAACATTTTAAGTACCTTTTGTGAAAGTCAGTTTTATTGTGATGTTATGTGTACTTGTACTCATATTTTCCTGTTACTTCACATCTTTTTTCTCCCCTTTATCGTGTTTTAGAATTTGTCAATTAGATTGCTTCACCAATGGACTCTGCTCACTGACTGCCAACCTGAGAACAATTCATTTTTTTATTTTTTTAGACCTGTTGGAATCAAACAATTGTTGAATTGTGTAATAGCGAATTACGTCTTAAGCATGTAGTAAAGGTGTTCTTTTTATAATAGTTCTTCCTGAACTGTTTTGCGACTATAATAAATATTAAAAATCTATGTACACACACATTATACTTTTTTAACAGGTTATTGAGCCACATGATATATCAGTGGCACTCAACACCCGAAAATTGTGGAGCATGCACCTTCATGTTCAAGCAAAGTTGCTCCAAGAAATAGTTCGTTCTTTCTCTGGCACAACCTGCCAGCCCATTCAACATATGTTACGGCGTATTTGTGTTCAGTTGTGTGACCTTGCCTCTCCAACTGCTCTTCTGATCATGAGAACTGTGTTGGATTTGATTGTAGAAGACTTGCAAAGGTATTTTCATTCTACCTTAAGAAGTTTTCTTCAAGTTGCTCTTGACACAGATACCCTCTTTTACATAGTTTAGAAACTAGGGCTTAGTAAGCCTACATAGCACATGGATGTGTAAATACACATGCACACATGCATAAATTAATATATGTAAATCATTTTCTTTAGAAGACTTTATCTTATTTCATATATAAGTCATGTTGAAGGTCTTGGTTTGGGGGTTTATTTTACTTACTTCATTATTACTGTGTAGTGTGTGCATGTGTGCATGTACATGCTCATGTGTGTGTGGTCAGGACTTTATATAGTTGCTTTTTTCTTTCCTTCTTTACATGGATCCTAGGGGCTTGAATTCAGGTCATTAGGGTTGTTCCATGAGTGCCTTTACCTTCTTGCTCCAGGTTCTCATTTTTAAAAATTATTTATTTATTTATTTTTTATTTTATTAATCACTTTACAGCCTGTTCCCAGCCCCCTCCCTCCTCTCCTCCCAGTCCCACCCTTACACCCTCTCCCCTATTTCCCCCCCCCCACCCCCCTTCCCAGAGGAGAGGCTTCCAAAGGGTACCAACCCACTCGGGAGCCTTAAGTTGCAGCAGGACTAAGTGCATCCTCTCCCACTGAGGCCAGACAAGGCGGCCCAGCTACGGGAGAGGGATCCAGAGGCAGGCAACAGGGTCAGACACAGGCCCTACTCCCATTGTTAGGGACCCACTGATGACCAAGCTGCACATCTGCTACATATGTGTTGGGGGGGGGGTAGGTCCGGCCTAAGTTTTGCATTTTTAAAAGGTGAATATAAAGAACTCCTCTGACTTGAAGCATATTATTGAAAACCTGAATTGATAAAATTTTACAGTGACTGTAAACTTCCAGAAAAATTATTATATCAAAGGAATAAGGTGTATATTTTATGCACAATTTGTGTGAATTGATACATAGAAATATTAAATGATACCTTTAAAATCAAGAACCTTGTTTACTGAATATATTAATTTTATTTCAGCACTTCAGAAGATAAAGAAAAACAGTATACTAGCCAAACCACCAGGTTGCTTGCTCTTCTTGATGCTCTGGCTTCACACAAAGCTTGTAAATTAGCTATTTTGCATCTGATTAATGGAACTGTTAAAGGTGATGAAAGATATGCAGAGATATTCCAGGATCTTTTAGCTTTGGTACGGTCTCCTGGGGACAGTGTTATTCGCCAGCAGTGTGTGGAATATGTCACATCCATTTTGCAGTCTCTCTGTGACCAGGTATTCATAGTTTTTTATTGTCAGTGTGTGTGTTAATCTGTGCTTAAGTGCTGTCTTGATGTAAGTCTTGGCTGGTAATAGTACTGTTCATAGTAAGTAATACAGCTTGCTCATCTGTATTATGCCTGGGTTGTTCAGGAATTGGTAAGTGGAGGAAAAGCGAGCTGACTGGGTGCATTATTGTTTTCTTTATGTGGAGATTTTTTTTCTTTTGTATTAATATTGCCAACCTGGGTAATGGCTTTTGTGATAATTTTTCAATACTTTTTATAGCTAATTATATTTACTGTAGTACTTTCCTTCCCTATTATATTCAATTTTATAACTCTGAATTTTGTTTCTATGTTGGTCTTTTGTTTGGATATCTTTTTTGTATGCTTAGTTTTTGATACTGTGTCTTTTGTAGCCCCAACTGCCCTCAAACTTTAGGTAGCCAAGGCTGACCTAGAATGACTGATTTTCCTCCTTCCATCTTCCAAGTGCTGGGGTTACAGTGCGTGCCGCCATGGCTGCTCTGTGTGGACAGAGGCTGAACAGCAGGACTCACTGCAGCTTTAGTGATGCTTCCAGCTGCTCTCTAACACCGCTTTTCTCCTGCTGTCTTAGGAGACAAGCATCTTGCTTTTGTTGTTAGGGATCTTTAAAGAGCATTTCCATGTGTCAACGCATTTTAGCTAGTTTAAATGCTCATGCCACGGAGTCAGCACATGTGATTTTTTTTTTCCCCCAGACAGTATTTTCAGTGAAAGCCTGTGTTGGATGATGGACGCGTGATTTGGTTACATTGAAGACTCAGAAACTGTTTTGCATGTGACTTGTTTCAGAAGTAGGAGACTATAGTTGTGGACCTGGTTGGAAAGTTTAAGGCGCCTGTGATTGGTGTTTATTAAGTACTCACTTTGAGTCCCATGACTGCTGACCTCGCTGCTCTTTCCTTTCAGCTGTCATTCAGAGCTGCCCTTTTTGCTCAGATTTCATTACGTTTTCCATCTGCTGCAAATCTGTGTTTGCATATTCCTGAAAGCCCAGTTGACTTCCATAAAATGAGTAGTGGATGTTTCTTTAGGTGTAGTTAGCTAGACTTGCTTAATATTGGGAAACTTTAATTTTAAAAGTATAAAAAGCAGAGGGAGACATTTACTGAAGACTGCCTGGGCTCACAACTATCTATGCTGGGATCTGATGCCCTCTTCTGGCCTGCAGGTATACATGCAGGTAGAGCACTCACATACATAAATAAATAATCTTTTTAAAAAGCTTCTTTGCTCTAGTCACCTCTTCTTATGAAGCTTTAGTTTCCAATATTGATAAGTGGACTAAAATTTCAGCTAAAAATTTTTATTTCTAGAGCCTGGTGTGGTGGCGCATGCCTTTAATCCCAGCACTCGGAGGCAGAGGCAGGCTGATCTCTGTGAGTTCGAGGCCAGCCTAGTCTACAAAGTGAGTCCAGGACAGCCAAGGCTGTTATACATGGAAAAAAAAAAAAAAAGAAAGAAAGAAAATAGTTATTTCTATAACCTAATATAATATTATATATTATTTATGTATTTCTTTCTAGATGCTAACATAATGTTATATTCCTCTATAATCTAAAAAGAGTATAAGTTAGTGAATAATAGACTGATTTAAGGTATTTTACAACCAAGGGCTTTTAACCATTTTAAAATTGAAATTGCCAAGCTCAATTCTTTGTCTGAGACTTTCATAGACACATATAATGTGTTTTGATCAGGTCCACCCATCACCTTTGTACCTTCCTGACCAGGTCACCCCAGTTCTAAGTCTGTCTCCTTAGCACTATTATCTCCCAGTTCTACATGTTGCTTTTTTCCTAACCCACTGAGTCCACTTGGTGCCCCCAGCAATTACATGGATGTAGGACCATCTGTCTAGGAACGGGTGGCCAGCCCTCCTCCTCTGCTCCTCTCTGGCCACCCTCCCGCCTGTGTTTGTGTCCTTTGCCTGCATTAGTCTTCACTTCATCTTCACATCTCATGTAGTACTATACTCCCCAGGCCTCTTCAAAACCTCTTTTCCCCTTACACAACTCCCTTCCCAGCTTCATGATCTATACTGTGTTCATTCCCACACAAATGACATGGAAACCAGAGGCTATGATCCACAAGAGAGAGACAACAATGGTGGCATTTGACTTTCTAAGATTAAAACTAGGTAGATACCGACAAGTAGCTGGTAATGCCTGACCTTGTATGTATGTTGTTAGGCCCATGTGACTCCTCTGCCCTTGCCAAAGACAATGCTAAACTCTTTCTTGCAAATAGAAGATAAAATTTTAAAGGTTTTTTTTTTTTTGTTTTGTTTTAAGGTAAAAAATACTATGAAGGAAAATACTGTGTCTATTTCCTTACATATACATTTTTACAATAACTTTTTATAAAAGAGCATATGTTCTATGTTTGGGGTGGGACCATAACAATAATCTCAACTTTTTTATTTACATGTATGGTTGGTTTGCCTGCATGCATGTCTGTGTACCACATGCATGCCTGCCACTGGCAGAAGCCAGACGAGGGCGTCAGATCCCCTTGGATTAGCGTTTCATTTGCTTGTGACCATGTGGGTTCTAGTAATCAAACCCTAGTCCTCTGGAAGAATAACCAGTGCTGAGCCATCTCTCCAGCCCCCACCAGTTAAATTTTAATGAGATTGTTACTAAACATGAATTGGTGTGTGTTCAGAAATAACAGTGGAGGGTGATGGTAATAATCATCTGCACATGTTTCTCCCTGCCCCGCCCCCAGGACATTGCATTGATTTTGCCAAACCCTTCTGAAGGTCCTGTCTCCGAGCTTGAACAGCTCTCCAACTCCCTACCGAGTAAAGAGTTGATGACTGTGATCTGTGACTGCCTGCTGGTGACTCTAGCTAACTCCGAAAGCAGTTATAATTGTCTGCTGACGTGTGTTCGCACGATGATGTTTCTTGCAGAGCATGATTATGGATTGTTTCACTTAAAAAGGTAGGCTTTGCAGAATTTAATATCCTGGGCCCCTCCCCCCATTTAGTTAATCTGTACTTACTACGGAAGGTTGAAAGTATGGTTTCTTTCATAGGAAAAAATTTGTGTATGGCACAGTTTTTTCCAGTTAGTGATAGACTTTTAAAATCTCTTCAAACTGAGTTGTTTTCTACTTTCTGAAACTTATGAATAGAGCTGTTGCAAGTCTGCATAAGGGTTTCTTTCTGTGTGCACCTGAAAACTTAGTTCTCTTGGCTAGATGTCTCAGTGGAATTACTGGCTCATGTGATAGCCTATTTAACCTGATTGAACCTGATTGAAAGCTGCCAAGCTGTTTTCCAAAGTACCTCCCTTCAGCAGTGTGTTAGAGCTCCAGTGACTTCTTAGCCTCACCGGAACTTCACATCATCAGGGTTGTTTTGTTGTCATGGATCCTTTCTGTATTGCCTAGGTTGGCCTCGGACTCCTTGCTTCATTCCTCCATCTCAGCCTCCAGAGTAGTTAGGATGAGGAACACCTGCCACCATGCCGTGGCTTTGCCAGTTTTTGTTTTGTTTTGTTTGTTTGTTTTCCTATAAGACATTCTAAAATATTAGGTATTGTTTGTTTGTTTGTTTGTTTGTTTTTGTTATTGATGTTTTAGGGGTTGTTTGAGACAAGCCACTGTTCTATAGCCCAAGGTGGTCCAGAACATGTGATCTCCGCCTCTGGAGTGTTAGGATTATAGCAATGAACCAAATGCTCAGTATAGGCTCTAGGGTGTTTTTGTTGTTGTTGTTTTGTTTTTTCAAGACAGTGTTTCTCTGTGTGGCCTTGTTGTCATAGACTTACCTTGGAGACCAGGCTTGCCTCAGACTCACAGATATCTGCCTGCCTCTGCCTCCCAAGTGCTGGGATTAAAGGCATGCGCCACCACACCCAGCTCAGACCCTGGTTTTTGATACAGCACGCACAAATATAACTCATTTGCTTAAGGTTTTATGTGGTCCCTAGTAATTGAAATGATCTAGTTTTGATCCTCTTTTTTTTTTCATTATCATCTTTTTTTTTTTTTTTAAGGTCTGATTTCATTCCTATTTGTCATGCCTTTCTATCTGACCCTACCAAAAAGTTCTCAAGAGCAGAGAGCTGATCTTTCTCCCATTTATGTTGCTTTACCATGCATATGTGTCTTACACAGTGGCATCTCACAACCTGGCCCGTTTTATAGATGGAAACACCGCTTGTTTAATGCTAATATCATACTTATTTCCATTTGGCTGGTTATGGTTATGGTGTAGCTTAAAAGACAACTGAATATTGAAATGGTTTGCCCTTGAAGTTCTGTTGAAACTAAGTGCATAGACTACTTAAGATCAGGATTTTAGACTCACACCAAGGTTTTTTTTTTGTTTTACTTTTTTGTTTTGTTTTTTTTGTATACCTCATAACTCACATATCTCTTTATTTATGATAGAAATTTGGTACACTACAAAGAATGTTGTACACATTTTTATGTGAACATATATACTGTCATTTCTCTTGGGTGTACAGTGAATGTTAGATTTGCTGTTAGAGTTTATGATAATTTCATTTATCTTTTTGAGCAACAAATTATTTTACATAGCAACATCACCCAATACATCCACCAAGGGGGTTTTTTAGTGCAAAAGTCTTTGTGTGTTGGGGTTGTTAAACTGTAGGCCGAGTCCAGTTTTCTGTAGTCATTGCAAATAAGGTGTTGCTGGAGCCCAGTCCCCACTGGGCCAGTAGTCTGCAGTAGTACCACCTTCATTGTATATAGCCCACACAGCCTAAATATTTACCATCTGGTGTTTTGTTGTTTTGGTTTTTTTTTTTTTTTTTTTTTTTCTGTTTTTTTGAGACAGGGTTTCTCTGTGTAGCCTTGACTGTCCTGGACTTGCTTTGTAGACCAGGCTGGTCTCGAACTCACCAAGATCTGCCTGCCTCTGCCTCCTGAGTGCTGGGATTAAAGGTGTGTGCCATCTGCCGGGCACTGCCTGGTTCTTAAGCAGAAGTTCATTGATCTCTGCTCTAGACCTTTGATTTCCTTTGTTATTCTTTGAAACTCCTAAGTTAGGTTTCCCAGGTTGGTCTCTGAGATAGTGTTAACCCTCTTATGTTAGGGAAACCCTCACATCATGGAAAGAAATTTAATTAGGGAACTTACAAGAGGCTTGTGTTAGGTTTTGAGAGTTTAGTATTTGAGGGAAGCTTTTAGAAAATGCCAGAGCATGGCGATATATACCTGTGATCATCACACCTGGAAAACTGAGGTGAGAGGATTGTGAGCTTGAGGATAGCCTGCCCTGTATAGTGAGAGCTCCCACCACAAACAAACAAACAAACAAAAGCCAAACAAACGAGAGAGGAAAAAAAAGAAACAGAAAAAGAAAGATTTTGTATAGTGAGAGCTCCCACCCCAAACAAACAAACAAGAGAGAGAGGAAAAAAGGAACAGAAAAAGATTTAATTGAAGATTATAATGAGCTGATTGGTTTTGGTTATATATATATATATTTTAAAGGTTTTTCAATGCAGGGTTTCTCTGTGTGATAGCCCTGGCTGTCCTGCAACTCTCTTTGTAGACCAGGCTGACCTCAAACTCACAGGGCTCTGTGAACATGTTTTTTTTTTTTTTTTTTTTTTTTTTTTTTTTTTTTTTTTTTTTTTCACCATGATCAGGTTATCTTTATTCCAGAAAGGCAGAAATGGTCCCCCAAGCAATAAATAACTCATCACATAGACTCAAAAAAAAGAAAGCATCTATTGTTTCTTTTTTTTTTTTTTTTTTTTTTTTTTTTTTTTTTTTTCTTTTTTTTTTTTTTTTATTAATTTATTCTTGTTACATCTCAATGTTTATCCCATCCCTTGTATCCTCCCATTCCTCCCCCCCCCCATTTTCCCATTATTCCCCTCCCCTATGACTGTTCCTGGGGGGATTACGTCCCCCTATATATTCTCATAGGGTATCAAGTCTCTTCTTGGCTACTTGCTGTCCTTCCTCTGAGTGCCACCAGGTCTCCCCCTCCAGGGGACATGGTCAAATGTGAGGCACCAGAACACGTGAGAAAGTCCTATCACACTCTCCACTCAACTGTGGAGAATATTCTGACCATTGGCTAGATCTGGGAAGGGGTTTAAAGTTTACCTCCTGTATTGTCCTTGGCTGGTGCCTTAGTTTGAGCGGGACCCCTGGGCCCTGTGAACATGTTTTTTAAATGGTGAAATAAATTAGATTCTGAAGATACTTATTTCTCACACTAATCTTAACATTAGCACTAATCTTTTTTTTTTTTTTTAATATTTTATTTAATTTTAATCTATGTGCATTAGTGTGAAAGTGTCAGATCTTGGAGTTACAGACAGTTGTGAGCTGCCATGTGGGTGCTGGGAATTGAACCCGGGTCCTTTGGAAGAGCAGGCAGTGCTCTTAACCACTGAGCCATCTCTCCAGCCCCCCATTAGCACTAATCTTAACTTAACATTTTGACACATTATTGTCTTGTTTTGTCTTGGTTCCTTTTGAGAGAGAGCTTTATGTTGAAGCCCTGGTTGTCCTAGAGCTGTGGTTCTCAGCCTGTGGGTCACTACCCCTTGACGATCAAACAGTCTTTTCACAGTGGTCCCAACATGAGGGACTATATTGCAGCATTAGAAAAGTTGAGAACCCCGGCCTAAATCTTTCCTCATGTCTGCCTTCTAAGAACTGAAAATACAGGTGAGAGGCCACCACATCTGGCTTATTTTATCTCCAGTTCTTAATGTGTCTGCTTTTCCTTTAATTTCAGTTCTTTAAGGAAAAATAGTAGTGCTCTGCATAGTTTGCTGAAGCGAGTAGTCAACACATTCAGTAAGGACACAGGCGAGCTTGCATCCGTGTCTCTGGAGTTTATGAGACAGATCCTCAATGCTGATGCAATGGTAAGTGTGTGTTTATTATTTTTATTTTTTATATTTATTTATTTATTTATTGTTATGTATACAGTGCTCTGGCTGCACGTACACCTCTAGGCCAGAAGAGGGCATCAGATCACATTATAGATGGTTGTGAGCCACCATGTGGTTGCTGGGAATTGAACTCAGGACCTCTGGAAGAACAGTCAGTGCTCTTAACCTCTGAGCCATTTCTCCAGTTCTGTGCATTTATTATATTTATTTGATTTCTTTACAAATGTGATTACAAAGGTCGCAGGCTAAATTCAATTAAAAAATATCTTGAAACAGAGTAATGCCTTTTTCATCTCCTGGTAAAGTGGCATGTTATCCAAAAGATGTCCAACATTTGCTCATGCTTATTCAAATTTAATTATTACCCTTCTATAGTGGTTTCCATATTCCAGAAACCATTAGTAAGCCTGTCTTGGGGGCCCAGTGTGGTGGTGTATGTCTTTAATTCCAGCACTTGGGTGGCAGAGGCAAGCAGATCTTTGAGTTTGTGACCAGCCTGGTCAACAGAGTGAGTTCCAAGACAGCCAGAGCTGCACAGAGAAACCCTGTCTTGAAAAACAGAAATTAGCAAGGCCTGATGGTGCATGCGCTTAATCCCAGCACGTGAGAGGCAGAGGCAGGCGGATCTCTGTGAGTTTGAGGCCTGCCTGGTCTACAAAGTGAGTCCAGGACAGCCAGGGCTACACAGAGAAACCCTGTCTTGAAAAGCAAAAAACAAAACAAAACAAAAAAGAAAAACAGAAACAAAGGTCAGGTGTGGTGGCTCACACCTTTAATCCCAGAACTTGGGAGGGAGAGGCAGGCGGATCACTATGAGTTCGAGGCCTGCCTGGTCTTCAAAGTGAGTCCAGGGCAGCCAAGGCTACACAGAGAAACTTTGTCTTGAAAAACAAAACAAAAAAACAGAAATAAATAAACAAGAAACAAAGAGAAAGAGAGAAATATTGCCCAGGAAGTGTGGGTCCATGTACATATCTTGTGGGTCAGTATATACTTTCAACACTAGTTCAGTTCTTGGGGGCTGAAGAGATAGTTCAATGGTTAGGGGCATTGTTATTCTTCCAGAGGCCCCGGGTTCAGTTCCCAGCACCTACATGGCAGCTCACACCTGTTCTGTAACTCCAGCTTCAGGGGATCTGATATCTTCACACAGACAACATGGAGGCAAAACAGAAAATAAGTACATCATTAAAACAAAAAGAAGTTCAGATCACACTTAAGATTACTGTGTAGAGAAAGTTGTAAGGGATCTTTTTACTGCAGGTTATTACAAAATAAAAGATTTTATGAGAAAAATGTAAAGATATTAGTATGTTTCTCCTCCCTTCTTTCCCCCTCCCCCTTCTCATCCCTTTCCTCTCACCCTCCCCTTCCCCCTCCATGCCCCTGTTCCTCTCCCTTGAAACAGGGTTTCTCTGGGTAGCCCTGGCTGTCCTGGAACTCACTCTGTAGACCAGATTGGCCTCTAACTCAGAGATCCTCTGCCTTCTGAGCGCCACCACTGTCCAGATAGTGTGTTTCTTTTATGTATGTAACTTATAAGACTTCTTATTAACCCATCTTGCCTGTTATCTTTCTAGATATTGTCCTCCAATATTTTTTTTTCATTTTTTCTCTTTTCTTTCAATAATTTATTCAGATTACATCTCAATTGTTATCCCTTCACTTGTATCTTCCTGTTCCCCCCTCCCTCCTTGTCCTCCAATTTTGTTGGCAAAATTTTTGCTTTTCCTTGGTGGTGTACATGTTTTTGCTCTGGTACTCAGACATAGAGAGGAGGAATAACGTAAGTTTGAGGCTAGCCTACTTTGTCTTACATAGTGAGTTTCAGGCTAGTCAGAGCTACATAATTACGTGTTTAAATCACAAAAGGTTGTTGAATTTTACCAATTTTTTTTTTAAAATTTTTTTTCCAAATACTTTTTTATGATTCTATTTTGATTAACACATGAGTTTTCTCCATATTATTTTAAGTGGACTGGGTTTTCTGATTGTTAAGCCAGCATTATTTTTCTGGGATTGGTCCAATTTGATCCTTTTTATGTGTGTTGTTGCCAGATTCTTTTGTGAGGATATTTGTATATGTATTCATAAGGGGTCATGGTCTATAACTGTCATTTCTGTTGATTTTTTGGCTTCAGTGAGTAAACTGAAGAGGTTTCATTCTTACATTTTGGGTGTTTGTGAAGTTTTTTTTTAAATACTTTTTAAATTAAAAAAATTTTTTAATTGTTTTGGTGTTTTGTTTTGTTTGAGATAGAGTTTCTTTGTGGAACAGCTCTGGCTATTCTGGAAGTCACTCTGTAGACCAGGCTGGCCTCAAACTCACAGAGATCCATCTGCCTCTACCTTCCAAATGCTGAGATTAAAGGCGTGTTCCACCACGGCTCAGCATAGATTATTAATCCTTTAGTTATTTGATACACTTCGCTTACGAAGCCATTTGGGGTCTGGGCTTTTCTTTTGGGGAAAGCTTTGTGTGCCATCCCTGCGCATGGGCTATGCCTCTCTTCTCTGTGTTTTCACTTTTAGCGAATAATCTGCTGACATGAGCCCCATTTTTCTTTAAAGATACTAATTTAATTAAGTCTATTCAGAGTTTCCTAAGCCTAGGTTTCTTAACCTCTTAGAAATATATTTGTCTGTGTTCATCTTCAATATCTGATGGCATATAATTGTTCCTAGTATTTTCTTATAAACTTAAAAATATCTGGTAAGGTATCTGCCTTTTTGTTCCTGATTTTAGTAACTTGAGCCATTCCTTTTGTGTGGTGCTTGGTATTGTTCCTGGTGAGGGGGCGGATATGACATGTTAGGCTGGTGCTCTGCTTCAGCCTTCCCTCTGTACTCCTTTTTTTTTCTCTTTTGTTATTTTCTATTTACATGTTTGTCAGTTTTGTTGATCTTGATACTTTTGTTTTCTGAAGTTCTAGATAAACTGATTCACTCATGGTTCCAACAGTAGACAGTTCCAGAAATAAATAATTTTTGTGTTTTAAAATATTGTGTTTTAAAATGTGCACCTTTCTGTGAATGTGGTGAAACCTCACCTGTTTTGCTGCGTCCTACAGCACATGAGTCACCGTATGTCGAACACACCTACATGTATGTACTATTCACTTGTTAGTCATTTAATAGCCATGTGGATGGTCAGTCAGATTGGCCCTTGTGCCTACATATGATCTCTTCATAATTATCATACTTGAAGTTTGGTAGTCCCTTGGAAATGTAAATCAGTATATTGTTAAAATTTGGGAAGCATGTAGCCTTATTTCTTCAGATATTTTTTCTGATTCTTTCCTCCTCTTTTGTAATTCTTAAATTACATTTTTTGTGTGTATGTGTGTAGAATGCATGTGGTAGTCAAGGGACAACATTTGGGAGTCCATTCTCCTAACAGGCTGGCCTCGAACTCACAGAGATCCGCCTGCCTCTGCCTCCCGAGTGCTGGAATTACAGGTGTGCGCCACCACTGCCCCCGGCTTAAGTGTTGTAGTTTTAAAAACTTTGTAGAGACTGAGAATATAGCTCAGTTGTAGAGCACTTACCTAGTATGTGTAAAACTCTGCAAATAAACCAACAAATCAGCAAACTGGTTTGCTTGGGTTGGCTTCTTAGGGACTGATGTGTAGAGTCTTTTAGTTTATAAACTATAACTTTAGAGGATAGTCTGAGTAGAACCTTACTCTTTTAGTATACTGTTTTACTGTGTTTATCTCTCCCTAACAACACATGGATTAGATAATTCGCCATTGTCTCCCAGAGCAGTAGAGCTGTAGGTCCAGTGGTTTATTGGTTTCTCTGTAAAGCCAATGTCCTCTTTCAGCACGGTGTGAGTCACTTCTTCGGTCTCATGTTCTCTGAAGAGAGCAAGTGCTCCCCCAGGCGTGCTATCAGATCGAGAGTGGTTGTGTATAGAATACTTTTTCATTCCATAGCCCAGTGTGATGGCACATGCTTCTAGTCTTAGCAACTGGGAAGTGGAGGCAGGAGGACCAGTTCCAGGCCATCAGTGGCTACACAGTGAGTTTGAGGCCAGGCTGGGCTTCTTGAGACCTTATTTATTTATTTTTTTTAATATGTATTTAGCTTTTGACATTTGGGCATTTATAAGACAATTGTTATGAACTCCAAACAAAATTTTAAATGTTTATACCAATTATGCCTTTGGTCCCAGCAGGCAGAGTCAGGTGTATCTCTGAGTTCTCAGCCAGCCTGGTCTACAAATTGAGTACAGAACAATCAGGGCTACACAGAGAAACCCTATCTCTGAAAACCAAACCAAACCAAACCAAACCAAACCCAAAAAAGGAAACCAAAAAACTAAAGCTTTAGGGTAGGAGAGATGGTTAATAGTATACACTACTCTTGCAGAGGACCTTGTTTGCAGCAGCACAGCTGCCTGTGACCCCAGTTTTTGGGAGTCTGACACCCTCTTCTGGTCCTACCCGCACACACATGGTATACATAAACTTAGGGAAACTCACATAAAAAATATATAAATCTTGCATCAGGACTGGTGGAGACATTTCATTTTGAGTTATTTAAAACAAGGAGTGTTAGACAGACTTGCCACTATTGTTTGGTATGTATACATAACTCTCCAATATACATCTTTTTTCCTGTATAGTAATATGTATGCTTTTAAAGTAGAAACTCCTTGTTTCCAGGCTGGCAGGTTTTATGTGTGATAGTTGCTGTTTTTACTGCCTATCTTAGCTTCAGTGGTGAAATTCTTTTTTTTTTTTTGGTTTTTCAAGACAGGGTTTCTCTGTGTAGCCTTGGCTGTCCTGGACTCGCTTTGTAGACCAGGCTGGCCTCGAACTCACAGTGATCCACCTCTGCCTCCCGAGTGCTGGGATTAAAGGCATGCGCAACCATGCCCAGCTCAGAGGTGAAATTCTGGTTCCTTCAGTTCTCTGTTCTTGTAAGCATCTTCTTACCTCTCAAACATACTTCAGTTATCTGTCCTTCTAAGTGCCAGTGTTTGCAATTAAATAATTTTTGAGAAATATGTGTCAGTAATTTAAATATGTATTTACCTGTTTATTTTTACCAATCTACTCAAGACATTTCTACATTCAGTTAAAAACAAGTCATTTGTTGAGTTGTTTAAAAGGTTTTAACATTGAGGGGAACATCATAGCAAATAGCTGAAGTAAATTTAGAAGTGTCTTTGTAGATTTCTGTGTTCTCAAATTTAACTTGTGTGTGACATTTACAGGGCTGTTGTGGAGATGATAGTGGTCTCATGGAGGTAGAGGGAGCTCACCCGCCCCGGACGATGAGTATTAATGCTGCAGAGTTAAAACAGCTTCTACAGAGCAAAGAAGAAAGTCCAGAGAGTTTGTTCCTTGACCTAGAGAAGCTTGTTTTGGTAAAAAGAAAACTAGAAAAAAAATAGTAATAAAATCAGCATTCCTTCTCAGTTTGATTGTCTAAGCTTTCTGTGGTGACCTTTTTAAATAACTCTTAGCTGGGCATTTATACCCACTAGGTGTCTCTTGGGATTAATAATTTGGAGTGCACTTCTTCATTGTGTTATCTAATGAGTAGGCAATGGACGGGGTGTTTGAATTGTTTATTTTTGAATGCAGGATGCCTCTGCTACTATTATTTAAAATGACAAGTGTTTTGATGTTTGTTTTATTTTAATATGCTTAATATTAAGTTGATGACTTGTAAATGGTGTCCCATTTTTCAGTGGGATGTAATTGTACCTTTTTTTCTGCAGTCAGTAGATTAGGGCCTAAGTGCACAGAGTCTGTCTGCTGCACCTTCTCATTGCGTATGCTTGTGTCCAGGAACATTCGAAAGATGATGACAGTCTGGATTCCCTGTTGGATAACGTGGTTGGACTGAAGCAGATGCTGGAGTCATCTGGTGACCCTTTGCCCCTCAGTGACCAGGATGTAGAGCCAGTACTGTCAGCCCCAGAGTCTCTCCAGAATCTGTTCAACAACAGGTACAGCAGGCAGGGATATGAGTGTAAGAAGAGAGTATTTAAATAATGGCTGCCCAAGTCTAGATTGGGTCAAGAAAGGGTTTTTTTTTGTTGTTGTTGTTGTGTTGTTTTTTCTTTTTCTTTTTCTTTTTTCTTTTTTTTTTTTTTTTTTTTTTTTGTTTTTTTTTTTTTTTTTTTTTTTTTTTTTTTTTTTTTTTTTTTTTTTTTTGTTTTTTTTCTTTTTTTTTTTTTTTTTTTTTTTTTTTTTTTTTTTTTTTTAGTTTTTCGAGACAGGGTTTCTCTGTGTTATTTTGGCTGTGCTGGACTCCCTTTATAGACCAAGCTGGCCTTGAACTTACAGCAGTCTGCTTGCCTCTGTCTCCCAAGTCCTGGGAGTAAAGGTGTGTACTACCATGCTAGCTGGTTTTTTTTGTTTTTGTTTTTGTTTTTGTTTTCCTCTAAAGAGTGAGATAGTAAAATTTCCAGAGTTTGCAGGCTGTCTACACCCTGCGTATTTTATAGGTTTTGGTTTGTTTGTTTGCTTTGCTTTGCTTTTTAAGAAAAAACTTAAAAATACACATGCAGTGCCTGGCATACAGATTGCATGAGAACAGACTGGCAGAACAAGGTTGACTTGATCCTGAGCTTAGCGAAGATAAAACTTTTTTGTGGTGGTTCGTTTGACAATAAGATTTCGTGTAGCTTAGGCTGTCTTAGAATTTGTGATTCTCCTGCCTCAGCCTTCTGACTACTGGAATGGTAGGTGTGAACCACTGTCCTGAGCTGAGGGTATCTATCTCTTTACTTTTATAGTACTAGCCTGATTGACCATCTGATATGACACAGTCTCTACATTTAGAAATTTTAAGTATTAGCAGTTTCTGTTTAGATTGATCAACCTGCATTTTTGGAAATAAAGCCAGGCTTTGTTTGATTTACTAAAAGCCCCAAGTCTGTTACAGTGGGATTTTTAGAAATTCTCTTAGACAGTGCATCCTGCTGCAGCTTTCCCCCCTCCACTCCTCCCAGTCCTCCACTGCTCGTCATCCTCATATTCACAGCAACCCCGCCTTCCCTAGGAAAGAGCAGGCCTTCCAGGGTCACTAACCAAACAGGCCACAGTCAGATACAGTAAGACCAGGCATACACCCTCACATCAGGCCTGGGTGAAGCAACCCAGTAGGAGGAAAGAGTCCCAAAAGCAGGCAAAAGAGTCAGAGACAGCCCCTGCTCCCGCTGTCAACACTCCAGCAACCATAACATAAGCAGAGGAGCTAGCGCAGACCTATGCAGGATCTTCTGCAAAATTGCTGCTTCAGTCTTGCTGAGCCTCCATGAGCTTTGTTAACTCTCCCACAGAGTTCCCCAAAGCCCCACGGGGGAGGGACCCAATGGAGACTCCAACCTGGGTCTCTCTCCACCTAAAATGTTTGGCTGTGGGTCTCTGCAGCAGCTCTCGTCAGCTGCTGGAAGCAGCCTCTCTGACGACGGCTAGACGAGGCACTGACCTATGAGTGCAGCAGAACATTACTAGCAGTCGTTTCCTTGGTTTCTCCCCATGCCTGGTGGGCTTGTTTTTGAAGCTTTGGGTTTGTTTTTTTGTTTGTTTGTTTGTTTGTTTTGTTTTTTGTTTTTTTTAATGTTGTTTTTTGTTTTTAAGGATAACTGATCTTCTTCTTCTTCTTCTTCTTCTTCTTCTTCTTCTTCTTCTTCTTCTTCTTCTTCTTCTTCTTCTTCTTCTTCTTTTCTTCTTCTTTTTCTTCTTCTTCATCTTCTTCTTCTTCTTCTTTTCTTCTTCTTTTTCTTGAGACAGGGTTTCTCTGTGTAGCCCTGGCTGTCTTGGACTAACTTTGTAGACCAGTCTGGCCTCAAACTGACAGAGATCCACCTGCCTCTGTTTGAAGGATTAAGGGCTAATCTTATTACTACTCTGGAGGATAATAATTTTAATTACTTAGATAAGCCTAAATTATTTTTTTTTTTACTCTGGTTTTGACCAAACCCTTTTTTCATGTTCTAGGACTGCATATGTGCTAGCTGATGTCATGGATGATCAGCTGAAGTCTCTGTGGTTCACTCCATTTCAGGCTGAAGAGATCGACACGGATCTAGATTTGGTATAAAGGATTTTGTTACTGACTTTTAGAAAAGCTGATGTTTCTGTTGGTTTCTTTGTGTATTGGTACCATTCTAGTAGTTTATATAATATGTAAACTTAAGGTCCATTTGAGGGCAAATTCATGTTATCTCTATGACAGTCACCCACTTACTGGAATCTAGAGCTCATTATTTTTACACTATTTGTTTCACTTTGATCTAGTTAGTAATTTGTATTTTGAGTTTCTGATAAGGGAAAACGTCACATTCTTGCATACGTCCTGAAGGACCTGGTTTCTTTATGCTGCTAGGGCACAGAATATCATATATGACAAGACTGGTTCATTGAGTTCAAGGAGAGGAGTTGTGTAGCCTCTGCTCTGGGGTGGTAATTGGTATTCTGCATAAGGCAGAAAAGGTTTGTAAGTGTAGAGACAGTCTTTTATGCTTTACAGAGCATATTTTTATAGATGAATTTAGCCACATCTTACTATACTTGTGTACTGGTTATTTTCTTTATCAGAGAAAAATACTTGGTTATTCAACCTTGTCCAAAAGACACTTGTGGGTTGGAGAGATGGCTCAGTGGTTAAGAGCACTGTCTGCTTTTCCAGAGGACCTGGGTTCAACTCCCAGCACCCACATGGCAGTTCACAACTGTCTGTAACTCGAGTTCCAAGCCTGTGCACATAAAATAAAACTAAATAAAGATTAAAAAAAAAAAAAAAAAAAGACACTTGTGTTCATCATATGTAATGAAGTTGAAAGAATGGGTTTCTTTGTATTTAAGATTGAGACAATTACAACTAAAATTGCCTTAAAGAATTCTTTTTTAGTATAATTTTTTTAGTGATTCATTAGAATTGTGCTGTCCAGTGAACTCTGTATAGGGGTAGAAATGCTCTGTGATTTTTCCTTCTTTGGTACAGTAGCCAGGAAAATTAAATTTTGGGTAGTGTGACTGCAACACTGCGTTTTGGTTAGGCATGGTGGCTTACACCTGTAATAATCTCAGTCCTAGGAAGGCAGAAGCAGGAGAATAAATACTCACACACGGGAGGCTCAGCAGTTGAGCACTTGTTGCTCTTGTAGAGGACTCGCCTTTAGTTCATAGCACCTCACAACTACCTGTACCTCCAGCTAGGGGATCTGATGGCCTCTTCTGACCTCCCTAACCACCAGGGATGCACATACAAGAAAGTAAAGCACTCATACACATAGAGTGAAAAATAAACCTTAGTTGATTGTGGTGGCACACGCCATTGCTGTGAGTTCAAGGCCAGCCTGGTCTAAAAAGGAGAGTTCGAGGACAGAAAGGGCTATTACACAGAGAAGCCCTGTCTCAAAAAAATCCAAAAAAAAAAAAAAAAAAGAAGAAGAAGAAGAAGAAGAAGAAAAGAAAAGAAAGAAGAAAGGAAAAGAAAAAGAAAATAACTTACAACTTACATGTAATTGATGGCTAAGGTACTATATTAGGCAGTACAATTTAAAATATTTGTGTGAGAAGTTTTCAGCTGGGAGTGGTGGCTCACACTTGAAATTTCAGCACTAAATTGACAGAGGCAGAATTGCTGTAATTTTAAAGCCAGTCTGGGTCACATAGTCCTTTCCAGGTCAGACTGAGCTACAGGCAAAGACCTTGACAAAAACAAAAACAAAACAAGACAAACCTAAGCTTTCCTATTGTGGGGGGGTGGGGTGGGGGCGGGTGGCATTCTAGGGCTTCTCTGTGTATCCCTGGCTGTCCCAGAATTCAGAGATCTGCCTGCTCTGCCTTCCCTAGTATTGGGGTTAAAGGTGTACCTTAACACCACTTGGCCAAGCTTTTCTTTATAAACTTAAAGTAGACTGTCTTGCAGTGATAAGCAGCTTTAACTCTCGAGTCACTGATGTTAAACATAGGCTGGAATGTTGTGTCATGAGATGCATCAAGCTGTCAGGCATCTGAGCACACAACTCTTTTCTAACATGTGGGCAGCCAACCGCACAAGGTGGCCTGGCACATTATTTCCATTGCTTGGAAATGTTCTTTAGATATTCTAGTATTAATTTATAAATCCTGAGCCCCCTGTCACACAGCAGTCTTCTAGATTTACTGACCTGCAGCTTTGAGGAGCAATGACAAGAATTTGTAGATAATGGTAGTTTCTGCAGTGAAAGTTACATAGACTTTAATGTGTTTTATTTTTATGACTACAGGTAAAGGTTGACTTGATTGAGCTCTCTGAAAAGTGCTGTAGTGACTTTGATTTGCACTCAGAATTGGAGCGCTCATTTTTGTCAGAACCATCATCTCCAGGAAGAACCAAGACAACTAAGGGCTTTAAACTTGGGAAGCATAAGCACGAGACGTTCATAACCTCAAGGTAAACGTCACCCCACTGGAGAGCTCACTTTGTTTTGTTACTTTTTTTTTTTTTTTTTTTTTTTTTTTTGAGACAAGTTTCTCTGTAGCCCTGGCTGTTCTAGACTGGCTTTATAGACCAGGCTGACCTCTAACTCACAGAGATCTGCCTGCCTCTGCCTCCCTAGTGCTGAGATTGAAGGCGTGCACCACCTTCACTGGCATAAGTGTAGTAAGAATTTTTAAAGTGAGTAATTTCAGAGTGTGACCAGTGAATTGTATTGTTTTTTTGTTGCTGCTGATGCTGGGGTTTGAACCCAGGGTACTTGTGAACTCTTGCTGTGCTTTTCTTCCTTTGGACAAGAAACAGACTGGATTGTTTAAAAAATATTGTTAATCTTGCTAGGTGGTGTTGGCGCACACCTTTAATCCAAGCACTCAGGGAAGCAGAGGCAGGCAGACCTCTGAATTTGAGGCCAGCTTGGGATACAGAACGAGCTCCAGGACAGTCTGGGCTATCTAGAGAAGCCCTGTCTCAAATGACAACAACACAAATATTGTAGTCCTACAAAAGCAAGCATTTGATTTTTAGCTAGTTTGTTAGATTATCATACAAAATATTATTACTGGAGTAATTCTTGTAGTAGAAGCACAAAACATTGAAATTCCATTTCTAGTATTGTAAAGATGGACTACAGCATTTTCATTGAAAAGCTGAAGAAGAAAACTTTTCCTATGGAGTGCTTTTGTCTTAACAGTGGGAAATCCGAATACATCGAACCTGCCAAACGAGCCCATGTTGTACCCCCACCCAGAGGCCGGGGCCGGGGAGGATTTGGGCAGGGCATACGGCCCCATGATATTTTTCGTCAGAGAAAGCAGAACACGAGCAGGCCACCGTCTATGCATGTGGATGACTTCGTTGCAGCTGAAAGCAAAGAAGTGGTTCCTCAAGATGGAATACCACCACCAAAACGGCCGCTCAAAGTGTCGCAGAAGATTTCTTCTCGTGGTGGCTTTTCAGGCAATCGGGGAGGACGGGGCGCTTTCCACAGTCAGAACAGGTTTTTCACTCCGCCTGCCTCGAAAGGTATGTTTTCTAATGTGCTGGAGTGGCAGAGTCGTAAACACATGCCCCAGATAGGAGGGGCTCAGAGATACTTCTGTCTTCCTACAGTTAAGCCAGCTCTATCATTATTTGCAGAGTACTCTATTGAATAGGGATAAAAAAAATAAAACAAGTCTTTTTCTTATTTAGTTCTCTTTGAGGTGTTATACTTTTAGTTATGAGAGGTTTTTTCCTCCTTTTTTCTTTTTTTTTCTTTTTTTTTTTCTTTCTTTTACTATTTTCCTTTTTACATTGGGAAGTTTTTTTGAGGCAGCATCAGTGTACCCTTGCCTGGTCTGATACTCATTCTGAAGAAAAGGTTTTGAACCTAGAGGTCCCTGAGATTAAAGGTATACATCACCACACCGATCTGGAAAAACATTATGTATTTTATTTGTATGAGTAGTTTACTTGCATGTGTGTCTGTATACCACATGTGTGCCTGTTGCCCAGCAAGGCCAGAGAAGGCATTGGATCCCCTGAAACTGGAGTTACAAGGGGTATGAACTACCATGTAGGAACTGGGAATTGAATCCTGTCCTCTAGAAGAGCAGCCAGTACATTTAGCCCTGAGCAATCTCTAGCCCTTAAAATGAGAATGTTCTATATGCTTCCTGAGTAATGCATGTATCTCCTCTTCACAGTTACACCTCTCAACATTTTCCTATGCTTTGTATAGTTCACCTCTTGCTTCTCTTACCTGTTTCCTTGTCTTTTCCACTCATGTATGGTATATAGGTATATATGTGTGGCTAAGGGTAAAGGCATACGCGGTTATGTGTGGCTAAGGGTAAAGGCATACGCGGTTATGTGTGTGGCTAAGGGTAAAGGCATACGCGGTTATGTGTGTGGCTAAGGGTAAAGGCATACGCGGTTATGTGTGTGGCTAAGGGTAAAGGCATACGTGGTTATGTGTGTGGCTAAGGGTAAAGGCATACGTGGTTATGTGTGTGGCTAAGGGTAAAGGCATACGCGGTTATGTGTGTGGCTAAGGGTAAAGGCATACGCCGTTATGTGTGGCTAAGGGTAAAGGCATACGCGGTTATGTGTGGCTAAGGGTAAAGGCATACGCCGTTATGTGTGGCTAAGGGTAAAGGCATACGCCGTTATGTGTGTGGCTAAGGGTAAAGGCATACGCCGTTATGTGTGGCTAAGGGTAAAGGCATACGCCGTTATGTGTGGCTAAGGGTAAAGGCATACGCCGTTATGTGTGTGGCTAAGGGTAAAGGCATACGCGGTTATGTGTGGCTAAGGGTAAAGGCATACGCCGTTATGTGTGGGGCTAAGGGTAAAGGCATACGCGGTGCTAGGTTGATATTGGTTGTCTTCCTTGACTGTTCTCTGCCTTATATATTGATGCAGAAACTTTCATTGGACCCCAGGCTTGTCGATTGAGCTTGCCTAGCTAGGCAGCATGGCCTAGGGACCCCTGTCACTGCCTCTCATGTGCTGGCATTACAAGTGGGTCACCTATACTTGCCCAGCATCTGTGTATATTGGGGATCCAGACTCAGTTCCTCATGATTTTGTAGCCTGTTCTTTCTCCCTCTGAGCTGTCTCCATCTCTCTCTAAATCCTTCAGAGACAGGCTGTTGCTATGTAGTTGAAGCCAGTCTGGAACTCATATCCTGCT
This sequence comes from Acomys russatus, assembly GCF_903995435.1. Taxonomy (NCBI): domain Eukaryota; kingdom Metazoa; phylum Chordata; class Mammalia; order Rodentia; family Muridae; genus Acomys; species Acomys russatus. The sequence continues at coordinate 35,833,493 of NC_067138.1, forward strand.
GCCTTCCTCTTGGCAGAGCTGACCTTGAAAAGTGCTCAGCATGCACCGCTATGCGGTTTATATATTTTTCTTCTTTTTAAAACAAGTATTATTTGTGTATGTGTTTATATACACACATGCATGTGCGCGCGCGCACTTACAGAGTCCAGACCAGACAGGCATTGGAAGTGGAGTTAGAGACGAGCGGCCTGACATGGGTGCTGGTATTTAAAGTCTGTCCTTACGATTGAACAGCAAGTCCCTTTAACTGCTGTGCCGTCTCTCCAGTCCCTGTTTTCTTCGTAATATCAAATTTATTTAAACTTATTTATTTGTTTATGGTTTTTGTTTGTTTCTTTTGGATTTTTGGCACTGGTTTTCTCTCTGTGTAGCCCTGGCTGTCCTGGAACTCATTCTGTAGGCCAGGCTGGCCTCGAACTCACAGAGATCCATCTGCTTCTGCCTCCCCAAGTGCTGGGATTACAGATGTGTATCACCATGTCCAGCTTTATTATAAAATTGTTTTAAGAGTTTAGAAACTGATTACACTTATAAATATTACTCCTTTGTTGTTGTTTTATACAAAGTATTGCTGTTTTGTTTTATTTCGCTTTTGTTTTTTTGAGACAGGGTTTCTCTGTGTAGCCTTGGCTGTCCTAGACTCACTTTGTAGACCAGGCTAGCCTCGAACTCACAGCGATCCTCCTGCCTCTGCCTCCTGAGTGCTGGGATTAAAGGCGTGCGCCACCACGCCCAGCACAAAGTATTGCTGTAGAGCGAGACTCAACTCACACTTGTGGTCCTCTTGCATCAGCAAGTACTGCAATTACAGTATATGCCACACACTGGCTTCTGAGTCATTGCTCTCTGCTCCCTCTCTTCCCTCCTCCCTCTTCCTCCTGTTTCCCCCTTTCCCCTCTGTTTTTTGCTCTCTCACTCTCCCTCCTCTTCTTTTCCTTCTCCTCTGTCTTCACACACACTCTCTATTTTCTTTGAGACAGGGTCTTAAGTATCCCTATGTATTTTATGAATCAAGTCAGGCTTCAAATTCGCTTTGTTTTCAAGGAGTTCTTACCTTCTTTACCTCATGAGTGCTGGAGAAATTGTCCTTTACTGGCAAACTGATGACATGTTTTCATATCTCCTGAGTTAGAAGGTATGTATGAAGCTATCTTAGTTAGGGTTTCCATTGCTGTGAGGAGAAACCATGACTGTGCCAACTCTTTTTTTGGTTTTTCAAGATAGGGTTTCTCTGTGTATCCTTGACTATCCTGCACTTGCTTTGTAGACCAGGCTGGCCTCGAACTCACAGAGATCCACCTTTCTCTGCCTGCTGAGTGCTGGGATTAAAGATGTGTGCCACCACCACCCGGCAAAGGTTTATTTATTTATTATTATGTATATAGTATTCTTCTTGCATATACACCCGCAGGGCCAGGAGAAGGCATCAGATCACATTATAGATGATTGTGAGCCACCATGTGCTTGCTGGGAATTGAACTCAGGACTTCTGGAAGAGTAGACAGTGTTCTTAACCACTGAGCCATTTCTCCAGCTCGCCAACTCTTATAAAGGAGAGCATTTAACTGGGGCTGGCTTACAGTTCAGAGGTTTAGTCCATTCTCATCATGGCAGGAAGCATGGCAGCGTGCAGGCAGACATGGCGCTGGAGAAGGAGCTGAGAGTTCTACAGCTTGATCCACAGGCAGCACAAGAGGACCGTGTTCCTCACTGAGTGGAGTTGAGCATAGGAGCCCTCAAAACCTGTTCCCACAGAGACACATTTCCTTCAACAGGTCCACACCTCCTAATAGTGGCACTCCCCATGGGCCAAGCTTCAAACACATGAGTCTGTGGGAGCCATCCCTATGCACACCACCACAGAAAGGCAGTCAGAGTTTGTACTAACAGCAATCCTGCGTACATAGGGCATCAGGAACCGTTCTCAGAACATCATCCAGTGCTCCTGCATCAGATCCATGGTGTAGTTGTCTTAGCACCCACTGCACAGAAGAGGATGTAAGTTGCAGAGCTAGTGTTTGAACCATGATAGTTCAGCACTGTAGTCACCCTGCTTTTAACTGCTGTACAGTGCTGCTTAGTGTGCAGACTTTTCAGCTCCTGTCTTAGCCCTCTTGAAGAGTCATCCAGTTGGACAGTAGGTGTGTGGTGGCAGTAACCTGTAACCTCCACACTCAGGAGCTGGAAGGTCGGAAGTCTGCAGGTTTGAGGCTGGTCTGGGCTACAATACGGCAAGACCCTGTCTCAAAAATCCCCCAAACAAGGGGAACAATCCAAGTGTGGAATCAGTTTTGATTGTGTTGTTTGTATTTAGGAAACTACAGCCGTCGGGAAGGAACAAGAGGCTCTAGTTGGAGTGCTCAGAACACTCCTCGAGGAACATATAATGAGAGTCGTGGAGGCCAGAGCAATTTTAACAGGGGTCCTCTTCCACCATTGCGGCCACTTAGTTCTACAGGTACATGTACCTCCCCACTTGTTCCCGCTGAGAAGTTCCTTCTTTTCAAATTGTCAAGGTGGTTTATTTTTATTTAGTGTGTTGACTTATTTTACAGGTAGGTTTGTATCAGGGAATGAAACTTAACTGTCATTGTAATCTGATGGGGTATATTAAAAACAAGCAGTTGTTATGGTGTCTTTTAACTGCAGAGTGTTGGTAGCAAAGGTGGCATCATACAGTGCTGTTCGGTGTGCAGTATTGTGTAAGCATAGATCCGCTTTCTACATCACTGTCTTAGGTAGGAGTCCTGTCAGACAGATCTTTGGTTTTAAATGGGTGTTCTAAAAATGAGTTGTTGTTTTTTTTTTTAAAGTGTGTGTGCGTGCATGTATGTGTGGGGGTGTGGTGGTGCACGGGTGTGTGTGTGTGTGTGTTGGTAGGTACCTGAGGAGGGCAGAGGAAGGCACTGGATTGCCTAAAGCTGGAATTACTGACAGGGCTGGGAAGTCATGTATATCCAGTCTTCTGAAAGAGCAGCAAATGCTCTTACCCAAGGAGCTATCTTTACAATTCTAAAATAAGTCTTATTTGGGATATAATTCTTGAAAATCACAGCTTACTTATTTGCAAGTATAAGCAGTTAGACAGTGGGAAAAGAAAGGATGTTTGAACTAACAGTGTTTTTTTTCTTTTCCAGGTTACCGCCCAAGTCCTCGAGACCGTGCTTCTAGAGGCCGTGGGGGGCTTGGGCCATCCTGGGCTAGCACAAATAGCGGCAGTGGAGGCTCAAGAGGAAAGTTTGTTAGCGGAGGCAGTGGGAGAGGTCGCCATGTACGGTCGTTTACTCGGTAGATGCAGTCTTAGGAACACCCAAGTAAATGGACATTTCATGAGAAAAAAAAGACATTGAAGGACCAATTTAGACTTAGCAGGTATATCTGAAGACATCTGAGAGACTATTTTTATCTGAAGAAAGCAGATTTTGTTTGATACTTAACAAGATTTCAATAAAAATCCAAACTTTGTATGTATGTTTGTATATATTTTTCCCATTTTTATATGGTATTTATTTAGGAAATTTCCAGGTAGAAAGAGAAAAACTAAATGACTTGTTTTGTACTTTTCTTGCTTATACCTAGATATTCCCAAACTTTCTTAGCCTGTGACACCCTTTAGTGTGTCTTGTTAATTTTTTCACAGTGTCCCTAGGCCAGAAGCAAACTTAATACTTTTGTTTAGTAAACAGTTAGGTCCAAGCAACTGAAGACTGTATACCATCAACCCTAGGAACTGGACACTGTTCAGTCCTCACCCTGGGAGGCAGCAGCCTTTCCAGCCCAGGTTTCTCGAGCAGTGCTGTTTATTAAACTGCTGAACGTTTGTTACAAATGTGTGCTGTCATGGAAAGTCATATGCTGTTACCCAATGCTGAACTGTGAACTACCTCAAACGAGTAGTTTGTGTGGTGTCCAGCACATGCTGCCGTTTCCTCCGGTCTGTAAGACACTCTGTGGCATGTCTCATGCTTATTTACTGAGGTGCCCGCCACACAGCTTAGTAATCGCGGCTGAACAAGAAGCAGCAAAACAAGCTGTGCTTCAGCTTTGGACCTACTGACGCTATTTTATTATATAGTTATTTAAGGCCTAAAAGTTGGCATATCCTAATATGGTTATTTTGGGAATCAGAAGCATCTACTTTATATTCAGAAATAAAACTTATAACTTTGACAAAGGAGCCATATTTCCTCCAAGGTATGTTTTAATTCATTGAGCCTATATAAATGGCATAAAATATAGAGTTCTCTTGAACAAAAATAAGTGTATGAGTCTCATTCCATCCTAACAGTCTCTATTTTGGGGAATTTACTTGAGTGAGTTTAATATCAGTTTATTAGGAAAAAAGACCTTGAAAAGCTCAGCCTTAGAATTGAGGTTTTAGGTTATTGGTAGAAGTGCTTGTCTATCATGTGTGGTTAATCACTATCTGTGTGTGTGTGTGTGTGTGTGTATGTGGGTACGTGTGCATGCGCATGTTTGTGTTCATGTGTGCATGTACATATGCATGTTGAGATGTAAAGATTCTGATGCTTAAGTGCAAAGTGATGAAGTTTTCTTAAGTAATAGCCAGGAACAACCCAAGCTCTCAGTCTGCTATGCTCTGGCTGCTGTAACAAAGTACAATAGACTGCATGGCTTAGGTAATAATAATAATAAAAAAAAAAAAATCTGTTCTTGAAAGTTCAAGGTCAGGCCTTTGGTATAATTGAGTTCTGGTGAGGCACTTCTTGCAGATTTTTCACATGGTTTTTCTTTTCTTTCTTTCTTTCTTTCTTTCTTTCTTTTTTTTTTTTCCGAGACGGGGTTTCTCTGTGAAGCCTTGTTCTAGGCTCACTTTGTAGACCAGGCTGGCTTTGAACTCACAATGATCCACCTGCCTCTGCTTCCTGAGTGCCTGGATTAAAGGTGTGTGCCACCACAGCCCGCTTTCACATGATTTTTCCATAGCACATAGTTGATCTCTTCCATCATAGACAGAAGGTACTAAGAGTTAACCAGCCTGGTTTTCTGAATCCTGTTTCTACTCCATCTAAGTCAAGTACTTCAGCTTTCCCCACCTGTATCACCAGGACGCACCTCTTTTTCTGGGTGGTAGAGTGAGTGATAAATCTGTAGGAGGGTCTTGAATTCTTCTTTTCTCATTTTCTGATCCTTGCACCTAAGATGTTTTTGGTTCACATCTGTTTGTGTCTACACTGTTGCTTAGTGTGTCAACTTGATATTGGAATCATTGGGGAGGTAAGACCTGTACGTGCCCATGGAGGTACCCTAACTACACTGTGGTGGGAATACCAGCTGCTGTGGGTGGCACCACTCCCTGGCTGGGATTCACATAAGTAGAAAATGGGAGCCGAACAGTAGTAGGCTGCTTAGAACTTAAGAACTACAGAGCAGGGTTAATTCACCATATGAAAATAGAATCTCAAAAGGTAGTATTGTGATTTTTGTCATTTCAAAAATGGGTTAGTGAAGGGGGTGGGGAACTAGCCATGTCCATTTAGATCTGTGTATAATCACATTTCTTCAAAAATGAGTAGTGAGTGTATTTTGTTACGATGGGTGTGTATGTTGTTTGTATATGCTTTGTTTAGACATTTCAGGGGTATTGTTTGGTATATAAAAATTAGAACTGCAAAGTTTATAACATTTATAGCACAGGTAGAGGATAGGATCATTTGTATTCATCCCATAAAAGTAGGAAAGACTGCAATACTGATGGACTTTATTTTAAAACCTCCTGCTAATAGTGAAGTAGGAAATTAGGTTAGTTTTAATGTTTTGTTCAAAAACTTGGGAAAACCTACAGGATGTGATGAGGAGCTAGAACAGGTGTCCTGGGCATGGCCCATGGTCTGCCTTTGCTCAACTCTTCCTATTAAAGCAACTTCCTGGCTTCTCTTTTATGCTTTATTTACTTGTTAGTTTGTGTCTGTCATCTATGGGGGAGATGAGGACATATGTGCCATGGGGTGTCAAAGGTCAAAGGAGGACTCGGTAGAGTTGGCACACTCTTTCTTCATGTGGTTCTGGGGATCAGACTCAGGGTTGGCAAGCTCTTTATCCTCTGGGCCGTCTCATCTTCTGCCTTCCGGAAAGGCACAGTATAGCAGCGAATGGCCGTGTCAACAGTGTACTTAGAGAAGTAAAGAAGTCCTAAGTGCATGAGTATGAAATGAGCCACAATTTGTTTCGTTGTGTTTTTTTGAGATAGGGTTTCTCTGTGTAGCCTTGGCTGTCCTGAACTCTCTTTGTAGGCCAGGCTGGCCTTGAACTCATGGAGATGCACCTGCCTCTGCCTCCCTGGGATTACAGGCATGCACCACCACTCTTGGCTAACCCAGAATTTTTTATTTAGTTATTTTTTTTTTTCTGACCCAGAATTCTTAAGGAACTTAACCAGCACATCCCAATTTGATTTTATTGTAGGGGTTTTATAGTAGCTCCTTTCAAAATAACTAAACAGATAAAATGGGAGCGCATTTTCATGTCCCACTTTTATAATGTCAGACTAAGTAACAACTTCTTTGGGGGACTATTTTATATGAAGGTGAAGATAGAAAGTATATGCATTTTTTTTTTTTAGTCTCATAAATTTACAACTGGGTGTGGTGGTACACATTTTTGGAGGGCAGAGGCAAGTAACTGAGTTCCAGGCCAGTACATAGAGCTACATAGTTTCAGGCCAATTAGAGTGACAAAGTGGGACCTGGTAGCAAAAACAAAACAAAACAACAACAACAACAAAAAAAAAAAACAAGTAATGCACAAGATATTAGAAGGGTCATATAGACCCACAGTCTAGAAGAATGAAACAGGCTAGAATACCTGAGAGCCAGGAAGAGGCAGCTGACACTAGCCTCAGCACCAGGGAGGGGGAGCCAGGAGAAGCTGAGTGCTATGGACCTCTCGGGTGCTGGCAGCTAAACAACTCTGTTTTTGTTTTTTGTTTTTTGTTTTTTGAGACAGGGTTTCTCTGTAGCCTTGGCTGTCCTAGACTTGCTTTGTAGGCCAGGCTAGCCTCAAACTCACAATGATCAGACTGTCTCTGCCTCCCTGAGTGCTTGTGGATTAAAAGCGTGCACCACCACTCAGTATGTGGGAAGACTGAAGCAACTTCTGATTTGTTCCTTAGAGTTAAAAAGATTTCACAGTAAATAAGTATGGCTGTGAGACAGGCATTGTGGCACACACCCATAATCCCAGCACTGGGGAGGCAGAGGCAGGAGGATCTGTGAGTTTGAGGCAGCCTGATCAACAAAGTAAGTGCAGGACAGTCAGGGCTACACAGAGAAACCCTGTCTCGAAAAAACCAAAACAAAAAGGAAACAAAGATTAATAGTTGTAACCATTTTCTTAAAGACTTACTTTAAAAAATATGTGTATGTTTGGGTATTGTGCACTCAGGTGCAGGCGCCCAAGGTCAGAGGTAAGGGCTCCTCCTGGAGTGGGAGGTACAGGCATTTGTGTCCTGGGAACCAGACTCGTGTCCTTTAAAATTTAGGGCAGCAAACACTCTTAAGCCCCGAGCCACTTCTCTAGCTCTCTCCTCATTTACAAAAAGCTTACATTTATTTTGTGTGTGCTCATGTTCCACGGTGGGGTGTGTGGAGTCGGTTCTCTTTCTACAGCCTGGGTTGTCAGACTTAATGGTAGGCACCTTGAGCTGCTGAGCTGGCTCTCTCACCCTGTCCTTATTTTTGACATAAAGTGCCTTACTGAACCTGGAGCTCACTGGTTTGGCATGACTTACTGGCCAGTAAGCTTCAGAGATCTTAGTGTCTTCACCTCCCTGCCATTAGGATTCCATGTGTGTATTGCCATGCCTGATTTTTTTTATGGGGGTGCAAGGTATCCAAACAAAGATCCTCATGAGTATGTGGCTGAACCTCTTCCAAACCTGTGAAATACAGCTTTGGACAACTTGATTATTGTTAGTGTGCCCTTACATTTTGGGGTTTTAAAAATGAGGGGTTTTTTTTCCCTTCAGTTTCCATTTTAAAAATAAAATAGTGAAATGCAGGTATTGCAGGCTGACCCAGCCTCTGACTTACCTCCAAGTGCTGGCATTACTAGTGCATCTTATATACACACCCACACACCAGAACCAATAAAACAAAAAAAGAAAACCAACTTTAAAAAAATGTTCTCAAGGTAGTAACTTTTGATAAAGAACCCAATTTGGCAAGTGTGTTCGTTCTCAGTGATGGCTCTTGCTAAGAGAAACAGAATACTCTGGGACTGCTTTGAACTAAAGCAACCTAATAGCTTCCCTTAAGTCTGCAGCTGCTTGAAGTGGCTTTCTCTAGGGATGACGATGTTAGATGGCTGAAGGCTCTGCAGTGATGCAGTTGCTATTTACTTTGTCTAAATATGTCATCTGAATAACTCCAGAGGCACGTGAAACTACAAAGAGTTGTTAGTAACTTTTTTCCTGAAACTTATTTTGGTAGAAATCTAAGAAAATTAGTAGTTGAGAAGAGGTCTGTGCTAATCCTGGTTTTGTGATTCACTAGAGTACTGTGTGATATAAACAAAGTTATCTGAAGCTTTTAAAAACATACATTCTGGCGAGGCGTGGTGGCACACGCCTTTAATCCCAGCACTCGGGAGGCAGAGGCAGGCGGGTCGCTGTGAGTTCAAGGCTAGCCTGGTCTACAAAGTGAGTCTAGGACAGTCAAGGCTACACAGGGCAACCCTGTCTCGAAAAACAAAACAAAAAAAAAAAACCAAAAACAAACAAAAACAAAAACATACATTCTGGTCAGAGTGGTGGCTCATGCCTTTCATCCCAGAATTTGGGAGGCAAGGCAGAGGCAAGCAAATCTCTGTGAGTTCACGGGCAGCCTGGTCTACAGAATGAGTTCCAGGACAGCCAGGGCCACACAGAGAAACCTTGTTTGGGGTGAGGGTGGGGACAAACCAGCTTGGCTCCTTGCCTTTAATCCCAGCACTCTGGAGGCAGAGGCAGGCTGATCTCTGTGATTCCAGGCCAGCCTGGTCTACAGAGTTGAGTCAAGGACAGCCAGGGCTAAACAGAGAGACCCTGTCTTGAAAAACCAAACAAAAGAAGCTGGTCACTGTAGGAGGCCAACTACAGCCTGAAGTCTGAAGAAATCAGATGCCCAACACCCACCCACCTCCACCTCTCATTCCTACATTAGAGTTAGGCAGTTTGTGCTGTGGTTCTGCAGCCTTGGGTTTAATGTTCTTTCCTAGTGCTGGCTCCTCCATCTCCTTGTCAGCGTAGGCTGTCCCAAACTGAATCAGGCGGGGTAAACCTTCTACCTGCCTTCCCCCAACCCGCCTCACTAATTATAAAGGTCAGATAGCCTCTTGTTGGGGGATTTTCTCTGAAGGCTTTCTTCTTGGGGCTTCCTCCTCTACGTCACTCTGTCCAGGGTGGCTCCCTTATAAGCTACCCTTTTAAATGAAGTTCTCCAGGCTTTAAGGGGAAGTTTCCCTTTTCCTCATCGTCCTCTTTCTTGTTTCTGGTACCCTGTACTGCAGCCTTCATCATGTTCCTCCGCTGGCAGCCCCTCAGGTGAGGCCTTTTGTCTAAGAAGCACCATTCCTAAAGGGCATCTCCCTTGACAAACCAACCAGCCTGCTGTGCTGCCCTTCTCTTAACAGTCCTGGGCCACATTATAAACAAAGTGTGGTGGCACACGCCTTTTATCCCAGGTAGAGGCAGGTGGATCTTTGTGAGTTCAAGGCCAGCCTGGTCTACAAAGGAGTTCTAGGACAACCAGGGTACTTACATAGGGAAACTTTGTCTGGGGAGGTGGGGGAATGTGAAGTGCAAAGGGGAGAGAACTAATTCCACTGTTTGCCTTGTCCTTGAAACTGTAGGCTGACTCAGTTTAAAATGCCTATATTTAAACACACATGCACGCACGCACACATGTATATATACAGATACATGGGGCTGGAGAGATGGCTCAATGGTTAAGAGCACTGGCTGTTCTTCCAGAGGACATGGATTCAATTCCCAGAACCCACATGGCAGCTCACACCTGTCTGTTACTCTAATTCCAGGGCTTCTGACACCCTCATACATGCAGTTAAGACACTAAAGAACAGAGGAAAAAGATACTAAAATTGCCTATATTTAACTTTTGCACCTGTAGCTTCTCAGATGATGTGGATCCTAATAAAATGAACCTAAATGGTAACCATAAAGAAGAAACTTTTAAGAAGCTGTAGTTTTAGTGTTTTTGAGTTTATGGGTTTTAGAAACTCAGCTAAAAGAAGTTTTAACATGAGATTACATAGTAGGGTGACTGCAGAGAGTTGTGCACAGTACATCTCAGGGTTTTGAAAGTTTTTGCCCTAAAAAATGATAAATATACTTTAAATATGCTTTTTAAGCTTTATTATATATACAGTGCTCTGCCTGCATGTACATCTGCATGACAGAAGAGGCCATTAGATCACATTATAGATGATTGAGAGCCACCATGTGGTTACTGGGAGTTGAACTTAAGACCTTTGGAAAGAACAGTCAGTGCTCTTAACCTCTGAGCCCTTTCTCCAGCCCCTTTAAATATGTTTTAACATCAGAATGGAATGTGTTACATTGGGGAAGAGGTTTTGCCTGTAGTTCCACAGGTGATGAAAGACTCCGTTCCATCGAAACAGATAGAGATCCCATCTGTATAAGAGAAACTTCCACATGAAAGGCAGGACTGAAGGAAGAGATGAGAAAGAGACAGTAGCACAGATGATGCAGAAAGCACATCTCCCTGCATGGAGGCAGCTCAGCAAACCAGCTGGAGAATGACGTATTAATCACACTGGCAATCTGGAAAGCCTTGATGCTGACATGGGCTGTTGCTGGAGACATGCCCAGGACCGCCCTCATGAAGGAGTCTTCATAAAGACATTTGGACTGTTAAGTTTATGGGATTGATAATTGTTTCTGTTGAAATAGTTAAATTGAGCTGGGTGTGTTGGTGTACATCTGTAATCCCAGCACTAGGGAGGCAGAGGCAGACAGATCTCTGTGAGCTGGAGGCCAGCCTGGTCTACAAAGCAAGTCTAGGACAGCCAAGGCTACACAGAGAAACACTGTCTCAAACAAACAAAAGAAAAGAAAAAAGGTAAATTGTGTACAATTTTTAAACAGGGGGAAGATGTAGAGGGATTTTAATCCAGCAACACTGCCACTCTGGATGGAATAGAGACACACCTTTAGCACACACCTTTAATCCTTCTGGCTGGAAAACAGACATGCCCTTAGTATAATTGAGAGACATTCAAAGCTACAAGTCAGAGAATGATTTGACAGAATAGGCTATGTCTAACTCAGAGAGAGAGAGAGAGAGAGAGAGAGAGAGAGAGAGAGAGAGAGAGAGAGAGAGAGATTGCAGAGGGAACAAGGTAGACACAGGTGAAGACAAAATGAGCCAGAGAATGAAGGAGCAAGAAATAGAACAGAGTGCTAGAGTTAGTTTGAGGCCAGGCAGAGCAATTCAATCAGAAGCTGAGAGAAGCCAACTTGAGTCAGTCAGCTTGGAGAGGAGGTTGAGGAAGAATAGCTGAGTTGAGGCAGCCAGCCAGAGTTCAGAAAGAACTAGGAAGGGTGAGTTTATTCAGCAGTAAGCAGAAGAGGCTGAAAACATTCTAGGCCTAGATTATAGATTGTATGGAGGCTCAAAGCTTCCAGGCCTAGGCCTAGGTTAGCAGATGGAGTAAGCCTCAGAGACAACAATTACATCAGGAGTATAAAAGTTCCTTTTACAACAGGCATTTTGGCTTAGTCTGTTTCCAGCTGACCTCTGGTTGACTCCCTCAGTTGCATCTGGGCTATATTGGAGAGAGGCTGGTATGGAAGATGGGACATGATTTTCTGTCAGCCGTGGGGAAGGGAGGCACCATACAGCAGCTGAGTAGGGGCGAGAGACAACAGCTTCACATTTCTTCCTCCAGCTACTGGAGGGGTTGTCTCCAGAGACCTCTACATAGGGGAAGCTGGGGTTCTTGATTTTGCCATAGAAAATAATTTCCAAAGTTAGTGTGAAGCAAAGTTTGAGTTTATTAAAAGATGTTAACATAGATTTAAGCAAGGCTTTATAAGAAATAGCAGCTCCTAAGTACATCAGTGTGTGTGTGTGTGTGTGTGTGTGTGTGTGTGTGTGTGCGCAACACACACACATCTCAATAGAGAATCACTAAATATCTTAAAATATTCATATACAATGCTGGTGGCTTCTAAAGTTACATTGTTCAAAGATTTATAAAAACGTTTCTTGGGGGAGGCTGTACTTAAAATAAGTTTTATGTGTATGGATGTTTTGTAGGCACTTATGCTGGTGTACTACATGTGTGCAGAGGCCAGAACAGGGTGACAGATCCTCTGGAGCTGGAGTTATGGATGGTTGTAAGCTACCATGTGGATGTAAGAATTGAACTTGGGTCATCTGGAAGTTCAGTCAGTGTAAAAGGAACTGTTATTTGCCTGTTTTAATTGTTGTCTCAGAGGCTTACTGCCTCCTTCAGCTAACCTAGGCCTAGTTCTTTGGAAGTTTCTAGCTTCTGTACAATCTAGCCTACACCCAGAATGTTTTCAGCCTCAGAGACTTACTGCTTAATAAGCTTTCTTGTTCTTACTGAGTTCTGGGCTGGCTGGTTCAACTCAGCTGTTCTGGCTCAAACTCCTCTCCCACCTTATTTATTCAATCTGGCTTTTCTCTCGGACTCTTTTTTTTTTTTTTTTTAAAGATTTATTTAATATTATGTATACAGTATTCTGTCTGCATGTACACCTGTAGGCTAGAAGATGGTGTCAGATCACATTATAGATGGTTGTGAGCCACCACGTGGTTGCTGGGAATTGAACTCAGGACGTTTGGAAGAGCAGTCAGTGCTCTTAACCTCTGAGCCATATCTCCAGCTCCATTCTCTCGGACTCTTAATTCCTCTGCTTGGCCTCAAACTAATTCCAGCAATCTACTCTAATCTCTTGGCTCCTTCTCATTCTCTGGCTCACTTGGTCTTCACCTGGTCTTAGCTTGTTCTCTCTCTGCAACCTGTCTTCTGTTACTGTGCTGGTAAACCTGCCTCCTCTCTCCTTCTGTCCTGCCCCTTACGTAGCTTCCCTTTCCTCTCTGTTCTCTTGAGAGTTGGCCAGATCCTATTCTGTAAATCTATGATTTGTCACCTTTTCTGCCTTTCAATTAGACATCTCTTTCAAGCAGGGGTGCTTCCTTCTACAAACTAACTTTACCTTCATTGTTTGGGATTAAAGGCATGTCCCATCAAGCCTGGACCTAAGCTTCTCTTTCCCTGATCCTTGCTCTATACCAGGCTGGCCTTGAACTCAGGTCTGTTTGCCTCTGTCTCCTGGATTAAAGGGGTGTTTGTATTCTAGCCGATCACACAGACCTAGGTCTTTGGATGTGATCTCCTGCTAGAACAGCCATGTTCTGAATTAACATTCCTCTACAAGCCAGTGCTCTTAGTCCTTTTTTCCTGCTTTTTGGTAAATGAGGCTGAGGTGTTCTGGCTATGGTTACAGGTCATGAGGGAATTAAAATATGCCTTCATTGTAAAGATGTTTGTAATTTTGATGAGATTCCCCAAAAGGATTAACACCTTACTCGAAGGCCATACACACAGAGACTGATACAAACACACATAAAAACCATCCAACAACAACAACAAAAAAACCCATGTGTTTCTTTTCTTTCTTTCTTTCTTTTTAAATTAAGTATGACAATGAATTTTGTTGCATATTGGAGGAAGCAGCAGATAGACATTTATTGAGAACTCTGGGCACTTGGTACTCTGCAGCATTATCACAGCACTGGAAATTCTACTGGACTCAGGCTTGACTCATTCATAAAAGCTTGTACTTGTCAGTGTATCAAGATATTACAATGTGTTAGACATCATGTCAGAGGGTAAGTTTTTCAATGTGGGGGATTGAACAAGGGCCCTACACATTCTGAACAAGCACTCTTATCACTGAGAATTATTAATACATGGTAAAATAAATTGTGTAACATATAAGACTTTATTACTTCCCTAAATCTAACTTCAAAAGATCACACATCAAAAATAAAAATATGCTTGTCGTGGCACACACCTTTAATCCCAGCACGCAGGAGGCAGAGGCAGGCGGATCTCTGTGAGTTTGAGGCTAGCCTGGTCTACAAAGCCAGTCAAGGGCAGCTAGGACTACAAGAGATACCCTGTCTCAAAAAAACAAAACAAAACAAAAACAAAAAGTAAAAATACAATATGTAGGAATCCAAAATGTGGAGAGCAAAGAAACATGCTGAAGATTCAAGAGAGACACAAGTCAAAGGACAGGGCAGACTGGCAGGTCCCAGCAGCACCTGCCCGAACAAGAAACAGGGCTCTTTCTTCCTGTCCTATGTGCATGACCCTTTTGTGACATGGTGCCACCTTTCACCTAGTAAGCTCCAACTGCCATGCCAGGTTGCAGCTGTCTTGGGGCCACCGTTGGTTTTCCTTCAAATTCCTCCTTCTATCCTGAAGATCAACCAGACTCCCAGGTGTTGTAAGGCACCTGTCCATTTTATCAGCCAGCCCCATCCCTGCCAGAGGTACCTCTGACCACTCTTGAGTCTTGAGAATGAGCCTTGTATAGGCGTTTCAAAACGTGGTCTGTGGAACACCAGTGTTTCTTGGAACTCATTAGAAATGGTTCAGATTCACAGAACTTAAGTCTGAGTTTGAGTGACTCCTCGGAGATTCTGATGCTGGTCCTGGTGTGGGGAAAACGGTCACTCTCCCCACTCTGTGGTGTGTTGTCTGTACAGACAAACAAGCCCCCACAAAACACTTTTACATCAGGAACAAAGCAAAGTGCCTGCTCAAAACACCTCTCACGTTCTGAGAAGAGTAGGAAGGCAATAAAGAAGCAATTGTGTTAGGGAGAAGGGATGGAAATTGTGCAATAGAGTGAGGGGTGAAGTATGAGATGAATAGGGATTGGTCAGCTAAGATGATATTAAAGAGAGTCTGCAGACACCAGCAGGGCTGTTTCCCTGTCCCATTACCCTTCTTTTGTGGGCCTTAGAAAAAAGGGGGGTGGGAGCTGGAGAGATGGCTCAGAGGCTTAGAGCACTGACTGCTCTTCCAGAGGTCCTGAGTTCAATTCCCAGCAACCACATGTTGGCTCACAACCATCTGTAATGTAACCTGATGCCCTCTTCTGGCATGCAGATGTACATGTAAACGACTGTATAATCAATAAATAAATCTTAAAAAAAAAAAAAAAAGAAAGAAAAAAGATGGGTGATGTGGTTTAGGAGGGTCTCTTTCCCTTAGTAGGGTCCATACTTAAACTTTTATAGTCCTGGTCCCTGGAGCTGCCAGAAATCAGATTTAATTCATTGAAGTGTCTCCTCAGAACTAAAACCGTCCCCAGGGTAAAAGCTTTTAAATTGGAGGCTGTCAAATTACTCCTTAAATGTACATAGCTAGTTATATTTTCTACCACCACTATAGTTCTCGTTTCTTCATTAAACCTTCCATTAAAAAAAAAAAGCTTTTTAATTTTTGTCAAACTGTTGTATAAAACCCAGTGAATGCCCTTTACCCACCCTCTTCTCAGACAGATCTAACTTCAGATTCCTTAGGGCAGAAAGATCACTGTATCACCGTAGCATTTAGAAGTTCACTTGGACAATCCTCTGAATGACAGCAGCAGGTCCTTGCCTAAAATACTTTGGTGCTTTTTCTAGTCCAAAGGAGCCTTTTTTCTTTTCACTAGAGTCCAATAACCACACACTTACCTTTATATACCTAGACTTTAAAAAGGCTTGTAAAACATCTTAGAGGATCCATCTAATCAAAGTCATTTGAATGATTTCGTGTGGGTGCACATACCCAAGACATAATTTCCTGATTTATGTCCACATAAGTTGTGAGGAACCAAACTAGTAACGTTTTAGATCTGGCAGTCAACCAGAATCCAACCGGGACGCTAGAAAAAGGAAGTGCAAACGTACGTGAGCAGCGCTGCGCCGGAAAAGGTCGTCCAACCGTTGTCGGGGCCAGAAGCCGCCGCGCGCGGTGTTGCGCATGCTCGGCGCCCGGCCGGCGATTGGCTGTCTGGGAGGCGGGAG
The DNA here is from genome assembly GCF_903995435.1 of Acomys russatus. NCBI lineage: Eukaryota > Metazoa > Chordata > Mammalia > Rodentia > Muridae > Acomys > Acomys russatus. The sequence continues at coordinate 35,849,590 of NC_067138.1, forward strand.
ACTTGAGCTTGCTCGGTGAAGGGCGTCGCTACTTGCCGGGGGGTTGCTCGCGGTTTCGGTCGGTGTGGCCGGTAGGTCTCTGCAGCGGAGGCCGGGGGAGGCGCGCGCGGGGCCTGGGGCTGGGTGACCTGGTCCCGGGTGGGGGTGGAGGAGGAAGGCGGCGGGAACCACGGCGCTGGCCGGCCTGGGTGCGGGGGCGTGTTCTGAGGTGAGGACATTGCTGGTGCCACTGCCCGCCCGGAGGCCGCCTGGGGCCTGAGAACAGCCCTGTCCCTGTCCCCGCAGGTGACAGTGATGGGGATGTGGAACCTTCCAGCGCGGTCCTTGGGCGATTTTATCTACCCACTGGTTCGTTCTCGCTCCCCCGACCCCGAAACCATTTACATTAATTATGGAAGATTTTGTAGGCAGGTGCAGTCCCAAATAAGGAGAATTTGCAGTATAAAGTAGAAATCTTATTAGCCAATGTAGCTGGAAGCCGCAAGGCTGAAACAGCAAGGGCGGTCTCTTGCTGGCTTTGTGGAGTTTTAGGTTTTTTGTTTTTAAGTTTTTGCATCCTAGTGTTTGCCACACCCTCTCCTCAGTGAAGTCCAGAGGAAGGCATAGATTCTGGTTATGATCCTGTAGGCAGAGAGAGCTACATGCTCCTGTCTCTCCTCTTATGGGACCTCTGCCGTCCCTATTCTCATAGGGTTTTGTGGACTAAACAGGCAACTGTAATTATAGGTAGTAATATTACAAGAAGCAGTGATAGTTACTGTGTGCCAAGCTTTTTTCTGAATCCTTGAGTTGGTCTCACAGTTGTAATAGTGTGTGATAAAGTTGTATGTCTGATAAAGGCACATGAGGAAACAGACACAGATCTAAGTTAGCTGCTGGGAAGAGCATTCTGTATTCAGACATTAGGCTTCAAAGCTGTCTTCTTCTCCTTCTTCTTTTTTTCTTTCTTCCTCCTCCTCTTCCTGTTCTTCCTCCTCCTCCTCCTCTCTTCTTCTTCTCCTTCTTCTTCTTCTTCTTCTTCTTCTTCTTCTTCTCTTCTCTTCTTCTTCTTCTTCTTCTCTTCTTCTTCTTCTTCTTCTTCTTCTTCTCTTCTTCTTCTTCTTCTTCTTTCTCTCTCTCTTCTTCTTCTTCTTCTTCTTCTTCTTCTTCTTCTTCTTCTTCTTCTTCTTCTTCTTCTTCTTCTTCTTCTTTTTTCTGAGACAGGGTTTCTCTGTAGCCCTGGCTGTCCTGAACCAGGCTGGCCTCGAACTCACAGTGAT